>NW_028324162.1:2656666-3320833 GCF_054372755.1 Phalangium opilio | reverse complement strand
AAATAACTTTTGTCAAGGTATTATACAAAGGCACTTTCGAGCTTTAATATTTTTCATCAGATATTCAACTAATATGCCACTTTTCTTATTGTTTGAAGGAATATTCTTTCAGAATTAATACAGATTTATTCACGAAAGCTAGTAAGACCTGCAGAGGGCGTGAAAGTATGGTTTCAATTACGCCTATCAGCGACTATTCTTTCATTAGTAACTCCCAAACAAAAGAAAAATCTTGTCTTGGAAAAAGGGCTGGAGTAGGTTTTTCAATGTGTTGAAATATCTCGCGTCTTCTTTCTCTCTTTCACCGGTTGCAAGTCACATCGTATACGTGGCGAATGTTGAATGAACATTTAGAAACCCAGATTACTTTCAATTACCAATCCGTTGCGCATGCATTTTGCTATTAGTTAAATACGAGATCTCATACTCTCTTAAAAATATCTCAGTTTTTCCCGAATTCCTCCTTTCCACTTTCCTTCTCCATCACACTTTCGCCAGAAGTCCATTAAATTAGCCAAGGAAGTAAACAATTACAATAGCTGGTATAGCGTACGTCTCTGCTGGGGTAAGAACTCCTTCTAACTCCTTGGATAGGAGGTTAAATTTTTCCTCTTTCCTAACTTTGTTAGAAATCTCGAGCTCCTGTCTAGAAGTCTTTCTTGACGTGAGCGGGGCTTGACTTCTTCAGCCCATGAATAGCCCCTCTTTACCTACCCTAATGAGTGGATAACCCCTCTATACCTTACCCTAATGAGTGGATAACCCCTATATACCTTACCCTAATGAGTGAATAACGCTATCTTTTACAATGCTTAAATGATTTACCGTGCATAAAATCAGAGTGAATAGCCCTTCGAGACCGTTTCTTAATAAGCGATTTTTAGGTGAGGCTGTATAGTACTGGGCTGGCAAGCGAAAGGTCCGCGGTTAGATTCTCCGTGGAGGAAGAAGAGTTAAAAAAATAATTTCTTCCCTGTATTAAGTTTAAAACTCCACCTGTGAACTGTAACTTTAACTAAAAGGAAAAATAGTTTCTCTCGACGTTCGAAAATGACGAACGAAAAATTTGATACTTCCAAAAGCAGGACTGTGACACCCCTACTACTAATACTACTACTACTACAACAACAGGGCAGGTCAAACTAAGAGCCTCATCGTAGATGTACATGTACATCATACGATTTGGCTAAAAAAGGAAGGGCCACGGTCGTTAAATAGTTCTTTTCAATAGGTTTATGAAGAGTCATAAAAAAATGAATGACCTTGACTGTTCCAAAATTCACACCCCCATCCCTTCTCCTGATTCTATGCTAGATAGGGCTTGGTTTAACAGTGGAAGGGGGCATTTTCCGGTCCTTTTAGAGATACAGCGTTCATTTTCAGCCAATAGCTGTTTCTCTCTCAATAGAGCAAATTTTGGCGTAAGAGTCGCACCTAAACCGGAGATCTGAGAAAAATAATCGCAAGGTGGCGAATGCGTCGCCATTCTTCAGTACTACTACACAAGAGATGGGAGTCCCAAACCCCGCTTTTGGTTACTTCCTAGGCTAATTTAATGGACTTCTGCTTTCGCTTCGAAGACGAACGAACTATTTCGTTATTTTGCGCTAACGGTATATATTTATTGCTCCGTTGTCTGAATTTAACTTCCCCCTATCTCTAATGAATATTGCTACTTTTAACTTTCTTTTATGTCAAGAACCCAGATGGTTTAAAAGAAGCAGTATTCAATAGTGATAGGAGGAATTTAAATTGAGACATCGGGGCAATAAATATATACGTTTGGGGTGGGGTTTCCAGCTCGGTAAAAAATTATGGGACGAAGATATAAAACACCTAGGGTGCAAAAATGTAATCGAAGAAAAGCACTTTAAATTAGATAAAGTAACGGCTGAGGAAGGACCACTGTCCGAATGCTCTTGAAATTTTAAATTTACATTAAAATAAATTTAAATATAAAATCCGTGTAATAGCAGTTCTTTTTATAAACAAGTTTTTTATTTAATAATTAATTATCCAGGGTGTTTCTGGAAAGTCGGGCACAAATTAACAGGAATGTTTCTTGGGTCAAAAGGAGTCCGAAAGGTCCTTTGACGTTTTGGGGTAAAGCGCTCCGTTGCGACGTTATGGGCTCTCAAAAGTAGGCCGAAAAACAAGGAAATTTTGCAGAATTATAGCACTAACATTGTGGTTTTGACCCACTTGTTTTCGATAATTGAGCATAAGGCAATGATCGAAATAAGTTCAAACCTAGTGGAAGACCGTGAACGTGTTAAACGGCCAAAAGCGTTAATCCCTTTGTTTTTATTAATGATTGTAATTAAAGGTAAGGAAAGTAGCTCAGATATCGGTTACTTGTTTGTTCAAATGTACTGGTAAATGACCAGTCTTTTTTCTTTATTTCTGTGAACTGTCAATGCGGTCCGGAAATTGGGAACACGTTTGCTCCGATACGCAATTTACGAACGCGGTAACGTGGGTGTAACAACAGACAGACACACAGACACGGCCGTTACAGAACCTCTCCTGGACACGAAGAGGTAACAAGTGAGGAGGCGGCACTACCTAGAAAGATTGATTTTGGCAGATAACAGGGAAAAATTATGTTCTACACACAATGGAACTATGGGAGAGTTTCAGCGCCGCAGGTCGCACATGATGAAATTTCAACTCCAGTTTACATCAATTCTCCCTGGTCGTACTAGTAGTCAGTTAAGCTATAGTTACTCAGGTCCTGTTAGTCTCGAAAGGGTTATATAGTCCTTGTAACTTTTAAAAGGTTGTTGTCATGGCTAAACAGACCGCTATTACAGTTTTTTATTGTTTTATAGGTAATTTTGACACGTTATCTCCCAAAAGTAATTAATGTAATGATAAAATGTTTTCGGGAAATGGAATTGTGGTCGAAAAGCCGAGATAAGTAAATTTTTGAAATTGATTACCAGTAAAATAATTTACTTCAACGGAAAACGGTAATGGAACGTTTTTTCTTAAGCATGCATTTAAGTTTCAATTAAAAAGAAAAATTAATATCTGATCCTTCAGACAAGTGATATCCTCAGTCTTATCGATACTTTAAAGGTCTTGATTCTAATCAAACAATTTTTTACCTCTCCGAGTGACGTCGGTCACGGAGAGGTTCTAATTTCTACGTGTCTGTCTGTGTGTCTGTCTGAGTGTGTGTCTGTCTGTCTGTTGTTATACCCACGTGACCGTGTTCGCAGTTTGCAAATCGGAGCAAACGTGTTCTCAATTTCCGGACCGCATTACCCGGAAATTGTATTCCACTCCATTGCCTGTCTAACACCACCAGCCTCTGGTCTTTGTCCATCCCACATGGACCCCAGTCTGTACAACTGGCTTCTAACACTACCGTCTTCTGGTCTTTGTTTTTGACCATCCCACATGAACACCAGTCTCTACAACTGGCTTCTAACACTACCGTCTTCTGGTCTTTGTTTTTGTCCATCCCACATGGACACCAGTCTGTTCACCCGGCTTCTAACACCACCATCTTCAGGTCTTTGTTTTGGCCAGACCACATGGACACCAGTCTGTACACCTGGCTTCTAACACCACCAACTTCTGGTCTTTGATTTTGTCCATCCCTTATGGACACCAGTCTGTACACCTGGCTTCTAACACCACCATCTTCTGGTCTTTGATTTTGTCCATCCCACATGGACACCAGTCTATACACCTGGCTTCTACTCCATCACCATCCTTAAGGTTAAGACATACGCGGCGATCGGCCAGGGTTAAGAGAAACGTCGGGCCTCCCAATGGCGGGGCTTCCACCAAAGATTCGCGCAATTGCGCTGTTCTTATCCATACCTGTGATTCGAAACCCTTATATACTACCTATTTGAGTAAGGTGAAACAATAGCCGTATCCTTCAATTCAAACGTCAATATTAGTCAAGTCTCTCAAGAATGTTTGAGTAAGGTGAAACAATAGCCGTATCCTTCAATTCAAACGTCAATATTAGTCAAGTCTCTCAAGAATGTTTAATTGTTCTTTTTAAAAATGATGTAACGCTGAGTTAGGTGAATAACTAACGAGGAAAATTTATTATAATAATTAAATTTATTTTAGTATTTAAGATAATCATGTTTCTCAACACAAAATTAATACGGAAAGGGTAAAACAGCATTCTATGTGTTTGTCCGTCCGTTGTTACACTAGTGCGCTGCGTTAGAGCTTAGTTTTGTTTTGATGTGTAAAGAAATCCTACACAACCATAATATTCCCTTTTTCCATAATATAAAATGAATATGTGAAAATATTTTCAGTAATTATGATGCATTTAGTACTTTTGTAGCTATAAAACTCCGTTTAATTTTGATATTCCAAATATTTTTTAATAGTGTTATTTGAAATGGCTGTTTATATATTACCTAAGCTATACTACATATGTATATAGAATAGTCCTTGATTTTGTGACTTCATGAAGAAAGCTAAGACCTTGGTTCCGGCGGGTATATTAAGTATTATCCGCAATAGGCTTAGTGAGACAAAGAGTAAATAATTGAGGCCTGAGGTGAAGTAAACTTTGGGTTTTGATTTTCGTGTCTGAAATGAAGAGACATCAACGGTTCAGAGTGAGCCCACCCACAAGTACCCGGGGCAAGCAACCACAAGTACCTTCAAGTACCTACAAGCGCCCACAAGCACCCACAAGTACCTATAAGCACCCACAAGTACCTATAAGCACCCACAAGTACCTATAAGCACCCACAGGTACCAACAAGCACCCACAAGTACTTACAAGCACCTATAATTACCCATAAGTACCTACAAGCACCCACAAGTACCCGGGGCAAGTACCCACAAGTACCTACAAGCACCCACAAGTACCTACAAGCGCCCACAAGTACCTACAAGCGCCCACAAGCACCTACAAGCGCCCACAAGTTCCTACAGGTACCTACAAGCACCCACAAGTTCCTACAGGTACCTACAAGCACCCACAAGTACCTGCAAGCACCCACAAGTACCTACAAGCACCTACAATTACCCACAAGTACTTACAAGCACCTACAATTACCCACAAGTACTTACAAGCACCTACAATTACCCACAAGTACCCGGGGCAAGTACCCAAAAGTGCCTACAAGCACCCACAAGTACCTACAAGCACCCACAAGCACCCACAAGCACCTACAAGCACCCACAAGAACCCACAAGTACCTACAAGCACCCACAAGTACCTATAAGCACCCACAAGTACCTATAAGCACCCACAAGTACCTATAAGCACCCACAAGTACCTATAAGCACCCACAAGTACCTATAAGCACCCACAGGTACCAACAAGCACCCACAAGTACCCACAAGTACTTACAAGCACCCACAAGTACCTACAAGCACCCACAAGTACCCGGGGTAAGTACCCACAAGTACCTACAAGTACCCGGGGTAAGTACCCACAAGTACCTACAAGTACCCGGGGTAAGTACCCACAAGTACCTACAAGCACCCACAAGTACCCAAAAGTACCTACAAGCACCCACAAGTACCTACAAGCACCTACAAGTACCTACAAGCACCCACAAGTACCTACAAACACCCACAAGTACCCTGGGCAAGCAACCACAAGTACCTACAAGCACCCACAAGTACCTACAAACACCCACAAGTACCCTGGGCAAGCAACCACAAGTACCTACAAGCACCCACAAGTACCTACAAGCGCCCACAAGCACCTACAAGCGCTCACAAGTACCTACAAGTACCTACAAGCACCCACAAGTATCTACAAGCACCCACAAGTACCTACAAGCACCCACAAGTACCTTCAAACACCCACAAGTACCTACAAGCACCTACAATTACCTACAAGCACCCACATGTAGCCGGGGCAAGTACCCACAAGTACCCAAAAGTACCTACAAGCACCCACAAGTACCGTGGGCAAGCAACCACAAGTACCAACAAGCACCCACAAGTACCTAAAAGCGCCCACAAGTACCTAAAAGCGCCCACAAGCACCTACAAGCGCTCACAAGTACCTACAAGTACCTTCAAGCACCCACAAGTACCTACAAGCACCCACAAGTACCTACAAGCACCTACAAGTACCTACAAGCACCCACAAGTACCTACAAGCACCCACAAGTACCTACAAACACCCACAAGTACGTACAAACACCCACAAGTACGTACAAACACCCACAAGTACCTACAAACACCCACAAGTACCCTGGGCAAGCAACCACAAGTACCTACAAGCACCCACAAGTACCTACAAGCGCCCACAAGCACCTACAAGCGCTCACAAGTACCTACAAGCACCCACAAGTACCTTCAAGCACCCACAAGTACCTTCAAGCAACCACAAGTACCTACAAGCACCTACAATTACCCATAAGTACTTACAAGCACCCACAAGTAGCCGGGGCAAGTACCCACAAGTACCCAAAAGTACCTACAAGCACCCACAAGTACCTACAAGCACCTACAAGTACCTACAAGCACCCACAAGTACCTACAAACACCCACAAGTACCTACAAGCGCCCACAAGTACCTACAAGCGCCCACAAGTACCTACAAGCGCCCACAAGCACCTACAAGCGCCCACAAGTTCCTACAGGTACCTACAAGCACCCACAAGTTCCTACAGGTACCTACAAGCACCCACAAGTACCTGCAAGCACCCACAAGTACCTACAAGCACCTACAATTACCCACAAGTACTTACAAGCACCTACAATTACCCACAAGTACTTACAAGCACCTACAATTACCCACAAGTACCCGGGGCAAGTACCCAAAAGTGCCTACAAGCACCCACAAGTACCTACAAGCACCCACAAGCACCCACAAGCACCTACAAGCACCCACAAGAACCCACAAGTACCTACAAGCACCCACAAGTACCTATAAGCACCCACAAGTACCTATAAGCACCCACAAGTACCTATAAGCACCCACAAGTACCTATAAGCACCCACAAGTACCTATAAGCACCCACAAGTACCTATAAGCACCCACAGGTACCAACAAGCACCCACAAGTACCCACAAGTACTTACAAGCACCCACAAGTACCTACAAGCACCCACAAGTACCCGGGGTAAGTACCCACAAGTACCTACAAGTACCCGGGGTAAGTACCCACAAGTACCTACAAGTACCCGGGGTAAGTACCCACAAGTACCTACAAGCACCCACAAGTACCCAAAAGTACCTACAAGCACCCACAAGTACCTACAAGCACCTACAAGTACCTACAAGCACCCACAAGTACCTACAAACACCCACAAGTACCCTGGGCAAGCAACCACAAGTACCTACAAGCACCCACAAGTACCTACAAACACCCACAAGTACCCTGGGCAAGCAACCACAAGTACCTACAAGCACCCACAAGTACCTACAAGCGCCCACAAGCACCTACAAGCGCTCACAAGTACCTACAAGTACCTACAAGCACCCACAAGTATCTACAAGCACCCACAAGTACCTACAAGCACCCACAAGTACCTTCAAACACCCACAAGTACCTACAAGCACCTACAATTACCTACAAGCACCCACATGTAGCCGGGGCAAGTACCCACAAGTACCCAAAAGTACCTACAAGCACCCACAAGTACCGTGGGCAAGCAACCACAAGTACCAACAAGCACCCACAAGTACCTAAAAGCGCCCACAAGTACCTAAAAGCGCCCACAAGCACCTACAAGCGCTCACAAGTACCTACAAGTACCTTCAAGCACCCACAAGTACCTACAAGCACCCACAAGTACCTACAAGCACCTACAAGTACCTACAAGCACCCACAAGTACCTACAAGCACCCACAAGTACCTACAAACACCCACAAGTACGTACAAACACCCACAAGTACGTACAAACACCCACAAGTACCTACAAACACCCACAAGTACCCTGGGCAAGCAACCACAAGTACCTACAAGCACCCACAAGTACCTACAAGCGCCCACAAGCACCTACAAGCGCTCACAAGTACCTACAAGCACCCACAAGTACCTTCAAGCACCCACAAGTACCTTCAAGCAACCACAAGTACCTACAAGCACCTACAATTACCCATAAGTACTTACAAGCACCCACAAGTAGCCGGGGCAAGTACCCACAAGTACCCAAAAGTACCTACAAGCACCCACAAGTACCTACAAGCACCTACAAGTACCTACAAGCACCCACAAGTACCTACAAACACCCACAAGTACCTACAAGCGCCCACAAGCACCTATAAGCGCTCACAACTACCTACAAGTACCTACAAGCACCCACAAGTACCTTCAAGCACCCACAAGTACCTACAAGCACCCACAAGTACCTACAAGCACCCACAAGTACCTACAAGCACCCACAAGTACCTTCAAGCACCCACAAGTACCTACAAGCACCCACAAGTACCTACAAGCACCCACAAGTACCTACAAGCACCCACAAGTACCCACAAGTGCCTACAAGCACCCACAAGTACCTGCAAGCACCCACAAGTACCTACAAGCACCTACAATTACCCACAAGTACTTACAAGCACCTACAATTACCCACAAGTACTTACAAGCACCTACAATTACCCACAAGTACCCGGGGCAAGTACCCAAAAGTGCCTACAAGCACCCACAAGTACCTACAAGCACCCACAAGCACCCACAAGCACCTACAAGCACCCACAAGAACCCACAAGTACCTACAAGCACCCACAAGTACCTATAAGCACCCACAAGTACCTATAAGCACCCACAAGTACCTATAAGCACCCACAAGTACCTATAAGCACCCACAAGTACCTATAAGCACCCACAGGTACCAACAAGCACCCACAAGTACCCACAAGTACTTACAAGCACCCACAAGTACCTACAAGCACCCACAAGTACCCGGGGTAAGTACCCACAAGTACCTACAAGTACCCGGGGTAAGTACCCACAAGTACCTACAAGTACCCGGGGTAAGTACCCACAAGTACCTACAAGCACCCACAAGTACCCAAAAGTACCTACAAGCACCCACAAGTACCTACAAGCACCTACAAGTACCTACAAGCACCCACAAGTACCTACAAACACCCACAAGTACCCTGGGCAAGCAACCACAAGTACCTACAAGCACCCACAAGTACCTACAAACACCCACAAGTACCCTGGGCAAGCAACCACAAGTACCTACAAGCACCCACAAGTACCTACAAGCGCCCACAAGCACCTACAAGCGCTCACAAGTACCTACAAGTACCTACAAGCACCCACAAGTATCTACAAGCACCCACAAGTACCTACAAGCACCCACAAGTACCTTCAAACACCCACAAGTACCTACAAGCACCTACAATTACCTACAAGCACCCACATGTAGCCGGGGCAAGTACCCACAAGTACCCAAAAGTACCTACAAGCACCCACAAGTACCGTGGGCAAGCAACCACAAGTACCAACAAGCACCCACAAGTACCTAAAAGCGCCCACAAGTACCTAAAAGCGCCCACAAGCACCTACAAGCGCTCACAAGTACCTACAAGTACCTTCAAGCACCCACAAGTACCTACAAGCACCCACAAGTACCTACAAGCACCTACAAGTACCTACAAGCACCCACAAGTACCTACAAGCACCCACAAGTACCTACAAACACCCACAAGTACGTACAAACACCCACAAGTACGTACAAACACCCACAAGTACCTACAAACACCCACAAGTACCCTGGGCAAGCAACCACAAGTACCTACAAGCACCCACAAGTACCTACAAGCGCCCACAAGCACCTACAAGCGCTCACAAGTACCTACAAGCACCCACAAGTACCTTCAAGCACCCACAAGTACCTTCAAGCAACCACAAGTACCTACAAGCACCTACAATTACCCATAAGTACTTACAAGCACCCACAAGTAGCCGGGGCAAGTACCCACAAGTACCCAAAAGTACCTACAAGCACCCACAAGTACCTACAAGCACCTACAAGTACCTACAAGCACCCACAAGTACCTACAAACACCCACAAGTACCTACAAGCGCCCACAAGCACCTATAAGCGCTCACAACTACCTACAAGTACCTACAAGCACCCACAAGTACCTTCAAGCACCCACAAGTACCTACAAGCACCCACAAGTACCTACAAGCACCCACAAGTACCTACAAGCACCCACAAGTACCTTCAAGCACCCACAAGTACCTACAAGCACCCACAAGTACCTACAAGCACCCACAAGTACCTACAAGCACCCACAAGTACCCACAAGTGCCTACAAGCACCCACAAGTACCTTCAAGCACCCACAAGTACCTACAAGCACCCACAAGTACCTACAAGCACCCACAAGTACCTACAAGCACCCACAAGTACCTACACGCACCCACAAGTACCCAAAAGTACCTACAAGCACCCACAAGTACCTACAAGCACCTACAAGTACCTACAAGCACCCACAAGTACCTACAAACACCCACAAGTACCCTGGGCAAGCAACCACAAGTACCTACAAGCACCCACAAGTACCTACAAACACCCACAAGTACCCTGGGCAAGCAACCACAAGTACCTACAAGCACCCACAAGTACCTACAAGCGCCCACAAGCACCTACAAGCGCTCACAAGTACCTACAAGTACCTACAAGCACCCACAAGTATCTACAAGCACCCACAAGTACCTACAAGCACCCACAAGTACCTTCAAACACCCACAAGTACCTACAAGCACCTACAATTACCCATAAGTACCTACAAGCACCCACATGTAGCCGGGGCAAGTACCCACAAGTACCCAAAAGTACCTACAAGTACCTACAAGCACCCACAAGTACCGTGGGCAAGCAACCACAAGTACCAACAAGCACCCACAAGTACCTAAAAGCGCCCACAAGTACCTAAAAGCGCCCACAAGCACCTACAAGCGCTCACAAGTACCTACAAGTACCTTCAAGCACCCACAAGTACCTACAAGCACCTACAAGTACCTACAAGCACCCACAAGTACCTACAAACACCCACAAGTACGTACAAACACCCACAAGTACGTACAAACACCCACAAGTACCTACAAACACCCACAAGTACCCTGGGCAAGCAACCACAAGTACCTACAAGCACCCACAAGTACCTACAAGCGCCCACAAGCACCTACAAGCGCTCACAAGTACCTAGAAGCACCCACAAGTACCTTCAAGCACCCACAAGTACCTTCAAGCACCCACAAGTACCTACAAGCACCTACAATTACCCATAAGTACTTACAAGCACCCACAAGTAGCCGGGGCAAGTACCCACAAGTACCCAAAAGTACCTACAAGCACCCACAAGTACCTACAAGCACCTACAAGTACCTACAAGCACCCACAAGTACCTACAAACACCCACAAGTACCCTGGGCAAGCAACCACAAGTACCTACAAGCACCCACAAGTACCTACAAGCGCCCACAAGCACCTATAAGCGCTCACAAGTACCTACAAGCACCCACAAGTACCTTCAAGCACCCACAAGTACCTTCAAGCACCCACAAGTACCTACAAGCACCTACAATTACCCATAAGTACTTACAAGCACCCACAAGTAGCCGGGGCAAGTACCCACAAGTACCCAAAAGTACCTACAAGCACCCACAAGTACCTACAAGCACCTACAAGTACCTACAAGCACCCACAAGTACCTACAAACACCCACAAGTACCCTGGGCAAGCAACCACAAGTACCTACAAGCACCCACAAGTACCTACAAGCGCCCACAAGCACCTATAAGCGCTCACAAGTACCTACAAGTACCTACAAGCACCCAAAAGTACCTTCAAGCACCCACAAGTACCTACAAGCACCCACAAGTACCTACAAGCACCCACAAGTACCTACAAGCACCCACAAGTACCTTCAAGCACCCACAAGTACCTACAAGCTCCCACAAGTACCTACAAGCACCCACAAGTACCTACAAGCACCCACAAGTACCCACAAGTGCCTACAAGCACCCACAAGTACCTTCAAGCACCCACAAGTACCTACAAGCACCCACAAGTACCTACAAGCACCCACAAGTACCCACAAGCACCCACAAGTATCCACAAGCACCCAGGCAAAGCACCTACAAGAGCTCAAACGCCATGTTTTTCTTGCTTAATATCCCTCTAACGGCGTGAATCACGACAAAAACGCCGTAAGTCCAATACAAATATTAGGGCTAAAATGCGTGTCTCTAACAGTGGTAAAACGCTGTAATTCCAATACCCAAAACAACGTAAGTCAAAGTATGTGTTAATAATGATAAAAATCAATACTTAAACTTAATTAATCTTAAGAAAACTAAAAAAAGCGCTACATTGAACTGTTCTCTTTCATTTAAGATGGTTCCCAAACGTATCGAATGAATAGTTTTCCTTATATGCCTGCTGACATAATCCTCTTTTTTATAAAATTTCCAAGTTATGTCTATGGAAGAATATTGTATCTTTCACCAAATGTCGGATTAATTTTATGGATTCTAAAACCACCCTTAACAACTTTTTTCATTATAGAATTAACTATTAGTTGGATCTCTTTGAAATTTTAACCACACAATTAGCGCCCAAATTTTAGTTCACTGGCAAAATTTCAAGGCAGCAAACACAATACGAAAAACGTTAGGCCAATCAAAGAACCCTCCTTTAGCATTAGAGGCGGTATCAAGTCTTATCTAAGAGAGCGGCCGCTCTCCTAGAATAAAGAAATAAGACTGGTTATTTACCAGTACATCTGAACAAACAAGTAACCGATATCTGAGCTACTTTCCTTACCTTTAATTACAATCATTAATAAAAACAAAGGGATTAACGCTTTTGGCCGTTTAACACGTTCACGGTCTTCCACTAGGTTTGAACTTATTTCGATCATTGCCTTATGCTCAATTATCGAAAACAATTGGGTCAAAACCATAATACTAGTGCTATAATTCTTCAAAATCTGCTTGTTTTTCGGCCTTCTTTGAGAGCCCATAACGTCGCAACGGAGCGCTTTACCCCAAAATGTCATAGGACCTTTCGGACTCCTTTTGACCTAAGGAAGATGCCTTTTAATTTGTGCCCGACTTTCCAGAAACACACAGTATAGTGTACGTTTGCATTAACAAAATTAGTACGCGTTAGGTAAGCGCTGTCAAACACTAGCTATTGAATATACAGTCACTTTCGGAACATGTCGTGGCGAAAGGTTCCAGAAGTTAGTAAAGTGTTATTAGTTACTAAACTTTGGGTTGTTGTGTTTACGTGGGAGAGCGTTAGTTGAGTGTCCCAGGTTCGAAAGAGGGGTGTATAAGGTGGATAAAGAAGTTTTCGTTCCGTTACCAAAACTGAATTTATTTAAACAAATTTTTAAAGTTAAAGTTAATTGGGGATGAGTAAATCTAAGATCAAGATTTCTAAGTTTTTGGGTGCGGCCACTCAGGAGTCAGAAATGAAGTTTTAGATCGGCTTGAAGTGCTGAGTTATTGATCGGAATTTATTATTTTGTCTCTTTGGGTAAATGTTCTAAAAGATGTACCGAATAATACATATTTTAGGAGGGGTCAAAAATAAGTTTCTACGTGAATTTTAAAACTTGACGAGAATTTTGACAAAGATATAGCGGTAAGGCACATAGTATGAAGAGAGCTTGTAATTTAAACTAAAGGGTTCAAGGAATTTTATAAAAATGAGGTCAGGAATGTATGGAGGGGTTGGAATGGCTAAGGTCAAATTCTTATCGGCGTGAAATGATGTTGGAAACAACTGGCGTGGCTTAATTTACGCTAGTGACGTTATAGCCTCACGTAAATATCGTATTTACCACTTAAATTATTTCCTTTCATTCATTGGCTGCCAAAAAAAAACTTGTTTGCTATAATTCTCCACCCTCCCCGTAGGTCCTCTGCCTAGGCTGAGAGAATCGAATATGAGCGCGAACGGCGACGAATCAGCGCATTTAACTTTAAAAAATCTAAAAGGTCACTTCTGCCATGCCTTTTTTAACGAGTCATGACATTTTTGTCTTCGTTAGACAGCTAAACAGACGTAGGGGAAGGAGCTACACTTCTAAGAAAAAGGACTCGCATTATGTTTCCACCATCAAGGGTACAACGAGAGCCACCTTAGCCATTCCAGCCCTTCCATACATTGCTGGTGAGATACGTTTTAAAGGACATTCATAAATTTTCAAATATTGATATTAAACATAAATAAAAATATAAAGAACTTCAGAAACGTTAAACTTCATTCATTAGAACAAGAAACGCAATGTGGTGTAAGCGAGACTCGGGGAAAAACTGGTGCAATGGGACTATAGTTGAAAATTTCACCAACATCAAGTTCAATAATATAGAAAAGGAAAGTCTTAAACTAGTTCTCGTGCTCATTGACGTATTGCTATTTAGACATACTTGTTATTATTGCATAAAGTAACTGCCGGGAATGTCACCTTTCCAGATCTATCGATAGCCACGCTCTGCAAAGTCGGATGTCGAAAGTAATCTGACATGAACTCGAAGATGTGATAAGCGCAACAGAACAAGAGCGCGATAGCACACAACCCTTTAAAAATACTGGCAACATTAAACTTTTTAGAAGAAACCTTTGCCGTAACTTGGCTAAAATCTCTTATCCCATTTTCCCGCCTATTCAGCAAAACCATAATGATTTATGTTCTGAAGCTTTTGGCTTCCTCACTCGTTGACGATTCTCATTAGATTGAAAAATGTCAAATGTATTTTAGGGCAAAATTCATTTCAGTATTCGACTTTTGTTTATCGGAACTCTTTGTTTATCCGAGTGTGGAGCATGCAAAAGTTTCAAATGAGTTTTCATCCACCACCTTTATTTTAGGTCTCCATAATTAACTAGTATCATAAGATAATAATATATAGCTCCCTGTATAAGTTTTGGTACTACAAATAAAACGGCCACGAAACCACCGCATAGGGGGTCCGCGAAAAGCACGATGGGCCGGGGAAATATGGCCGCGTCGGTAGAGACACTAGAAATTTCGTTCCTCGTACCATGACCATGGACCATCAATAGAATTTTCGTACTCGTAGTATTGTAGGCAAAAGTCCATAGCCCATGAAATCCTGTTGTGATTGTTAGCCTTGGTCATCAAAACCTCCAAGCTAGTTTTCGCGCAATCTATTGATTTATTATGACAATTTTGACATGCACTTAATCACTTATAATAATAATAATAGTAATAATAATAATAATTACAAGACCTTTAACGATATAATTTTAATATAAAATTTTAATATTTTGTAATCTAATATTTTATCTTTTCAACGCTAGAACTTCTTAATAGGTGGCATTAGCAACTTTTTACAAATTTCAATGGAAGAAAATGCGGTTTACATGGCTTAAATGGAGAGTTTCATACTTATAGGAAGCTATGTATTATTTTCTTAAGCTAGTATATGTCAAAGCGTTCAATATCCCAATTTGTTTTTCTGTACTCTCTCGTTTCAATATACCAAATGAGTTTTCAACCACCGCCTTGGATTTCCTCGTAATTATTAAAACAAGTTGGGAAACCAACATTTTACTTCTCAGAGTCTAGATGAGGACTAATGTAATATCTACGCACTTTATTACCTGAATATGCAACTATGATTTTAATCGATAAGCAACTACTGCTATTTATTGATTAGCAACTATTGCTATTTGTTGATAAACAACAGCTGATATTTGTGGATAAACAACAGCTGATATTTGTGGATAAACAACTACTGCTATTCTGAGAGAGCGGTAGCTCTCTTAGATAAGGCTTCTTACTGCCATAAATGTATAAGGAAGGTTTTTTTGATTGGATGTATTTTTTTTCGTATTATGGTTACTTTTAAAAAACATTCCACTGAACTAAAATAAGGGCCCTACATATGTGGTTAAAATTTCAAAGAGATCCTTCTAATAGTTTTTCTTATGGAAAAAAAAGTTGCTAAGGGTGGCATTTCCATAAAATTAATCACCGATTTTGACGAATAACTGGAAATTTTTCCTTAGGAATAGCATGGGAAAAGTTTGCAATGACAGCCAAAGTTTCTCGATCATTTTTTAGCCACATCGTATGATGTACGTCTATGATGAGGATCTTAGTTTGACCTGCCCTGTTTTTGTTGTAGTAGTAGTAGGGGTGTCACAGAAGCGCCTTAGGCAGTATACAATTTTTCGTTCGTCATTGAAGGCAGAGAATTGTATTGAAGGTGATATTTTTCGTTCGTCTACTTAAAAGGAAGGGAATTATGATAGTAGGGTTAAGCTATATACTCCCCCTTTAAAATTCCCCTCACCCGTCGTCAATATGATTTTACGCTTTCAAACACGTTCCCCTGTCCCCTATTTCAACATTCAAAAAAATCGAGGGAAATATTGAAAGCAAAAGCTAGTATTTACTGACGTTATTTTTAGAATGTTCTTAAGGCACCGTGATATTTCAATTATTTGGTGTTTTACCGAATTCTTTCTCTTTCAAACGCTTCTGGCCATAAGTTCATGTTATAGATTTATAAAATGCGACAATTATGCGTCGGCACTAGTCTATGTTGTAAACTAAAACTTTCTGTTCGTTTATTAATCGAGCGTTAAGTACGTAATCATTTTGGCACTGTTAAAGGTTACTCGATCATCGACGGGGTAATCACTAAAACTTTCTGTTCTTCTATTAAGGGTTCTTGTGTGCGATCATTTTAGCATTGTTAAAGATAACACCTCGTTTTTAAACTGGTCTTACGGGGAATCATTTTAGAAATGTTAGGGGTAGCGCATTGAGGGGCTACTCACTCAAAATTTCTCATTATGTCGCACTATTATTATTATGACAAAAATTTATTGAAGTAACGATTACGGGTAATAATTTTAACACAGTTAAAAGTAGCGCATCGAGGGGCTATTCACATAACTTTTATGTACGCCTGTTAAGTATGGTACGATGTGGATAGTATTACCAGCCCTTGGGTCGTCTTGTTGAAGACTTTTAGTTCGATGGGTCTGAAAACAGTTTTAAATGAAAGGTTGAACATTAAACTGGTGCCTGTTAAAGGTTTAATAATTCACCGTGTTTCAAACAAGCATTTTATTCAAGCAGTCTGACAAGAGTGATTTCACATTAAAATTAAACCCTACTCAATAACTCCCCTGGACCGGAATACGCCCCCTTTTCGTCAAGATAAAATATATAAAAAACTTCTTGTGTACAATGTAGTGGTGTCAATTTATACTAAAAAACTACAATACAATATAACATCTTTCTTTTTCCCTAATTACACTTAATTAACTTTGGTTTGGTAAATTCGACCCTCCTTGATATCTTGTGGGGGGTTGGCTTATTCGTCCCGATCTGGTTACTGTTGGCCAGGAGTGGTTATCTCCTTGACGCAGCGAAAACGAAGCTATTTGATTGGGTGGGCCGGAGTGTGGTGGTGAAGACGTTATTGTTGGTATATGATGTGCTAGTTGTCCCGTGCCATAACTGTTCAGCTGATCCTCGTCGATGAATATATCTTGCATTGTTGTCCTCGGCATTCTAGTTCGGCATGAGGACATTTCAGGTTGGGATGCCTGTCTTTGAGCAATTTTAGTTTCGGCCCCTGGTTCCGTTCCTATTTCTGCTGATGCATATTGATTCTTTGGTAGTGTCTCCTGGAAGGTGTTCGTCATTTTAATTGGTTCCGTAAGGATTTCCCTTAACTGGGTCCGAGTTCTTCTGTAGACTTGATTTTCGTTTGTTTTAATGTGATATGATCTTGGTTCTGGTCCTACGGTGATAACTATGGCAGGTAACCAATTTCGATGTCCAGTCTGATACGTGACCTTTTGACCGACTTTTAATGGACGTAACGGTATGGCTGTTTTCTGATTGTCAATCATTACTTGTTGACGTTCTTGCAAGGCTTTCCTGGCGCTTCGAAGCGGATAGTGAGGTTCCAGTGACCTGGTTGACATGGTTATAGGCGTTCTGATCCTTCTGCCCATACAAAGTTCCGCCGGTGAAGGTAAGTCTTGTTTTGGAGTTGAACGGTACTCCATTAGCACATCTGATAAGTCTTTCCCTTCCTGTTTGGCCTTTATTAACGAATTTTTAATAGTCTGTACGGTTCTCTCGGTCATCCCGTTGGATCTGGGATAGTATGGAGAAGACGTTATATGCTGAACGCCCCATTGTTCCAAGAAATTTTTAAATTCGACGGAACTAAACGGGGGACCGTTGTCTGATATCATGCGTTGAGGTGCGCCGTGGCGAGCAAATAGTGGCTTGAGGAAATCAGTGATGGCTTGTGCGTTGGTCGTGTTTAGCTCCTTGGCTTCAACAAATTTCGAAAAGTAATCCACTAGTAGTATAAAATGCTTCGAGTCTACTTGAAACAGATCTGCTCCGACTGTTTCGAACGGCAATCTTGGTATGGGATATGGTTTCATTGGCATGGTTGGATTCGCTCTTTCTCTATTGCGGCATGTTGCACAGTTCCGAATATAATTTGTCAGATCGTCTTGCAGGCGTGGCCAGAATACATTGACTTTTGCTTTGGCCGTGCATGTGTTGATCCCCTGATGTGTTGCATGCAGTTTTGCCATAATTTCTGTCCTCATATGGGTTGGAATAACCAGACATGTTCCTCTATACAGAATTCCATCCGAGACGTGTAACTCCTCTTGATGCGACCAGTATGGTTGCGTCTCAGTCGACAACTTGTAACAGGACGGCCACCCCCGTTGCGTTAGATCTATGACCTTTGTAAGCGTTGTATCGTTGCGTGTGGCTAATTTGTAGCGTTCCTGAGTTGCTTTGGGGAGTGTTGAGAGTGCATGGACAGCAGTGTGTGGGCCTTCTAAGTTTATTATGGTTTGCGGCTGCGGTTCTCGAGATAGGGTATCAGCAATATAGAGTTGTGATCCTGGGACATAAACCAATTCCATTTGATAACGAAGAGTCTCATCACTAGGCGTTGCAGTCTGGGCGAGATCAGATGTAGTGGCTTTTTTATTATGCCTGTGAGTGGTTTATGGTCGGTTTCCGCCGTGAATTTTCTTCCAGCCAAGTAAAAGTTGAAATGTTCACAGGCCCAGGTTAATGCCAGCATTTCCTTTTCGATCTGAGAATATCGTCCTTGCGTTTGTGTGAAGGATGTTGAGGCATATTGTATAGGACCCAATCCGTTGGTTCTGCTTCAGGAACTATGATGCCGTGTTGGAGCATTCGCTGAAGCTCTTTGTGGACTGCGTTGCGGTAGGCGGACGGTATCTGGTGCGCCGGCGATATGGACGGTGTGACGTTAGATCGCAGCGCAATTGAGTATTTGCCAGGCAGTTTACCAATGGAGTCGAATGCCATCGGATATTGTTCTACTAGTTGTTCGAACGTGAATCCAAGTTGTGTTGATATGGAGTTTTGCTGCGTTATGAGCGGTTTAGGGTCTACAACTGGTAGGTGACATACGGTTAGGTGCCGCAAGTTTGGCAACGGTAGCTGATATAGCAGATGCAGGTTTATTGGTGGTGGACCCAGAGGGTATTGGTGATGCTCGATCAAGCCAAGACATCTAGAAGTTTGGGCGCCAAGGATTGGTGGTCGTTCCTCCGTGGTGATGTAGAAGGGATAACTTGCAGTCGCCGTATATGATGTGCATGGTATGTCGGCAACGCCGTCAATGGGCACCGGATGTCCTGAATAGGCTGTTACTATATATTCTGACGGTCGTAGTGGTGGACAGAATGGTAAAGCATCATACATTTCCTGCGTGATAATATTCACTTGAGATCCGGTGTCTATCTTGAACGTCGTGGCTTTGTTATAGAGGTAGATTTTGTCGTAAATTTCGTCTTCCGTATTTCGTTTGAGTGGCAATGTCATCAGGGCATGCACTTGGCGTTGGTTAAGAGAGTGCGATGTCAGCGTGAGGGAAAATGTGAAGAATTCCTCCCTTGTCCCTATAGGATCAGTTCCTGCGTTTTGGTCGTCGATGTAGTGGTAATATTCCCGTGGATGCAAGAGATCGTGTGGGTCAGCATGCTCGTCGTCTTGTTGTCTGTTGTATACGGGTTCGGTTTCATATATTGTATTGGTTGGTTTGCAAACTGCTGCCCAGTGGCCGGGGTTATGGCATCTCAGGCATCTGGTATTGTGCGCAGGGCACGTTCGAGAGTCATGTCTTGAACCACAAAAACGGCATAGGTTTCTGCCAGTATTTGTAGCAGGTTGAGCCGCGCCATCGCTAAAGTGGTTTGGTCGAGCGTTATTGTGCCTGAACCGTTGTTGCGGGCGGTGAATTCTCTGATGTCCTGTTGCATATTGTGAGGGCCGATGTGGATGAGGGTTATCTCTGTTGTTGAGAGGAGAGTGCGAGTGTTGACGATAGCGCTGTAGGTTGTTATTTCGTGGTGGCACCCATCGTTGGTGGTTTATAGCGTCTACATTAGCGTCTGATGAAGGTGTGTGTGTCACGGGACCAGCATTCATGGCCTCGGAATACGTGGTGGACATGGAGTCAGCTTGACATATTTCGGTGGCTTTGTCGAGGTCCAGGTTGTTGAGTAGTTCTTTACTGAGCGTTTTGCGCAATTCGTCTTTCCGTATGCCAGTAATGATTAGGGTGGCTATGATGGAGTCGGTGAGGTCGCCTAGTTCACAGTCGAGGGCCTTCGTCTTCAGATCAGTAAGGAAATCGTCAAATGTTTGATGCGCCTCTTGTTTAGTCGTTAAGAGGATGTAGCGGAGATAGGCTAGGTGTTTGTGTGGTGCATAGTACTTGTCAAAAGCGTTGATGATCTGTAGTACTTTACGGTTTGCCTCAGCTACGTCGGTCACGGTGCCGTCGGCGAGTGTAGTGGTGATTTTTAAAGTGTTGTAGATTCTTCGACCCGTGGCGCCGATGATGTGAAGAAACGTGGCACGTTGCGTGGCGGGAGATTCCGCATTCAGTTTGGCGGCGGCTGCATAATATTGATAGTCCTCTTTTTACTGTCTCCAAGCCAACGCGGGGTGGGCACCAGGGTTAAAATGCGCCGAACTCTTGAACGACGTCATAATGGGTGTTATTAGTGCGGGATAGCGTATCACGACTCTATCACCATGTTAAAGGTTTAATAATTCACCGTGTTTCAAACAAGCATTGTATTCAAGCAGTCTGACAAGAGTGATTTTACATTAAAATTAAACCCTGTTCAATAACTCCCCTGGACCGGAATACGCCCCCTTTTCGTCAAGATAAAATATATAAAAAACTTCTTGTCTACAATGTAGTGGTGTCAATTAATACTAAAAAACTACAATACAATATAAAAGTGCCTTTTGTAGTTTAATTAAAAACAATTAAGTTTAAGTATTTTTTTCATAGTTTTAACTACATACTCAATTGCGTTGAATACCCTAAAACTGTGGAACATAAGACTTTTTGGTGGTATGGGTTCCCTTACAAAACCTTTCTTAGGATTTCTTTGAAAAAATGGTTTGGAACTTTTTAAAGAAACTCTTTGGAATGTTCCTTTGGAATCCTTAGTATATTTGGCACCTTTTTCCTAAGAAATATTCTCGAGAGTTCTGAAGAAACTATTCTTGAGAATTTCTAAGAAAATATTGTTCAGAGTTTCTAAAAAAATAGTCTTGAGCATTTTTATTAAAATATTCCATAAAGATTCTTTTCGTGTTTCTATTAATAGTTCCGAAGAATATACTTTGGAAAGTTTCCACCCCTTTTTCTTAAAACTGTTCCCGATATTCTTTAGAACTCCATGGGGATCTTCTCAAAGATCCCTCCGATATTCTTTAGAACTCCTTCTGATCTTCTCAAAGATCCCTCCGATATTCTTTAGAACTCCTTCTGATCTTCTCAAAGATCCCTCCGATATTCCTCAAAACAACCTCGGATATTCCTCAAAACAACCTCGGATATTCCTCAAAACAACCTCGGATATTCCTCAAAACAACCTCGGATATTCCTCAAAACAACGTCGGATATTCCTCAAAATAACCTCGGATATTCCTTAAAATAACCTCGGATATTCCTAAAAACAACCTCGGATATTACTCAAAGCAACCTCGGATATTCCTCAAAACAACCTCGGATATTCTTTAGAACTCCCTTTACTATTCCTTAGAACTCCCTGTAATATTCTTTAGAATTCCTTCTAATATTCTTTAGAACTCCATATAAAATTCGATAGAACTCCATATAAAATTCGATAGAACTCCATATAAAATTCGATAGAACTCCATATAATATTCTTTAGAACTCCATATAAAATTCGATAGAACTCCTCCTAATATTCTTTAGAACTCCATCCTATTTTTCTCAAAACGATATCTAATATTCTTTAGAAATTCATCCGATATTCTATAAAACTCTCTACGATATTCCTTTGAACTCCCTTGATTTTTCTCAGAACTCCCTCCAAGTTTCCTTAACTCTCCCTCTAATATTCTATAGAACGTCCTTTAATTATCTATAGAACTACCTATTTCTATTCTACAGAACGTCCTCTAATATTCCTTAGAACTACCCCCGATGTACCTCAAAACTTTCACCGATATGCCTCAAAACTCCCTCAGATATATGATATTCCTCAAAACTCACTCCCATATGTCATAAAACTCCCTCCAACATGCCTCAAAACTACCGCCGATTTTCCTCAAAACTCCCTACAATATTCCCGAGGGGATAGCCACTTACGAAATATGGTGTACAAGCCTTAGAAATATATTTCAATATTTCGAGAAATTTCGTAATATTGAGAAATTTCGGAAATATTGAGAAATGTCGAGAAAATTCGGAAATATTGAGAAATATCGAGAAATATTGAGAAATATCGAGAAATATCGGGAAATTTCGGAAATATTGCGAAATATTGGGAAATTTCGGAAATATTGAGAAATATCGAGAAATATCGGGAAATTTCGGAAATAT
Organism: Phalangium opilio; assembly: GCF_054372755.1. NCBI lineage: Eukaryota > Metazoa > Arthropoda > Arachnida > Opiliones > Phalangiidae > Phalangium > Phalangium opilio. The sequence continues at coordinate 3,297,973 of NW_028324162.1, read as the reverse complement.
TGCGAAATATTGGGAAATTTCGGAAATATTGCGAAATATCGGGAAATTTCGGAAATATTGAGAAATATCGGGAAATTTCGGAAATATTGAGAAATATCGGGAAATTTCGGAAATATTGAGAAATATCGGGAAATTTCGGAAATATTGAGAAATATCGGGAAATTTCGGAAATATTGAGAAATATCGGGAAATTTCGGAAATATTGAGAAATATCGGAAATATCGGAAATATTGTGAAATATCGGGAAATATCGGAAAGATTGAGAAATATCGGAAATATTGGGAAATTTCGGAAATATTGAGAAATATTGGTAAATATCGGGAAATTTCGGAAATATTGGGAAATATTTGAAATCTGTGGAAAAATTGGCAAATATCGGAAATATTGGGAAATAGTGAAAAATATCTGAAATCTGTGGAAATATTAGAAATATTCGGAAATAATACGAACTAATGGAAATCTCTATAAATAACTGAAATGACGTCAGTCAGAGAGCCGTTTCATCAGCCAATGAAATAACATCGAAGGGGAAATACTCGGATTGAGGCAACCTACATAGCGCTTTTCTCTTTACGAACCTTGGGTTATGCGCAGCTCTGCACCGCGCTGAAGTAGTAGAGGGCGGTAAGGGTACAGGCAAACTCAAACAAGAACTAAAACCGTGATATTTTCGGGAAAATTGTGGCGTGATTTCTGCTGTTTGGTTGTTAGCAAGCATAGCAGTGACAGCTTTGAGGAACAAGGGTCAAGCTAGTACACCTTTTTAGGCTTCGTTTAAGCGCGTACAAGGGATTTAATTCAATGGATCGAGATAGAGTTAACGATGATTCTAATGGTCAAGGTATGCAGGACGATAAATTGGAAAAAGAAAAATATACTGTAAGTACAGACTGTTAAAAAAGTCTTTGCGCGTTGCAGTTTTCGCACATATTTTACTATATTTCAAAAACTATTCAAGCTAGCGCTCTGGAATAAAGTGCGTTATAAAAGTTTTGCATTTCTCTTTCATATTTTACCCGTTTCACAGTTGTCCTTTGCATACTTACACCGGAAACCGGAAATCTCAAAATTATCAACTTTGAAAATATTGGATTCTCGTGGATATAAATGCGATTTTCGGATTCCTTGGGGTCGATTCATATTTGAAAAGTTTTCACCAAATTCAATTCGGATGAATAGGTCACGAGTAATCAGCTTTTATTCAAAATCTGGCAACTTCGATTTAAATGGCGATAATTCACAATCGAGTATCGAATCTTTGTCGTAATAATGCTTGTTAGATGTTATGGCACTTTATGCATATATATATGATTGGTCTTGTGGCGCGATACTTTGAAACAATTCAGACGATCGTTAAAGGGATGGTGAAGTGGAAAATTAAGTAATTTTTTATTGATTCTTACATAAGACCAATCTGCATAGTGAATTATCAGGAAATAACACCGAACGATTTTTATATGTCAATTAGTTTGAAATTTCCTGAATTATTTTAAATAAGGATCTCCGACCAATCGCGTAGAGCCCTGTCCTTTTATAAACAATTTTCTCGTGGCACGTTCCGCGTTGAATCAATTTATCGCGAGATTTGAAAATATTTGCGTGATGTGACAATTGTGGCGCGAGACATGGAGCGTGCCACGAGAATTTTGTGAACAAAAAGGCACGGCGTTACGCGATTGGTCGGAGGTCCTTATTTAAAATTATTCATAAAATCTTAGCCTAATTTGAATATTAAAATCAATGGGAGGTATTTCCTAAATTTTTCATTATGCAGACTGGTCTTATAAGAACCGATAAAAAATCACTATAATTTCCACTTCCCCCTCCCTTTAAGAGAAAACTCGCGTCTTTTGAAGAGGAGAAGCGGTTTGAAAATATTGTTATTTGGGCCATGATATCATAATATTTAGAACTCATATTAATTACGTCTAGGTCTTCAGCCCGACTCATTGAAGCCTAGTGAAAATCTCATTCATGAAGGTTGGCTACGCGATTGAGCTTCGCTAAACGGAGCCTGGGGTTGCCTATAGCCTCCCGCGGATAGAGCAAATGTCAGGCCATTGAAAGATTTTATTTTAGAAGTAGGAATAGGACAGAGTCATCTAGGCGCGCATCAAAGTCCCGGACCCCCTTCCTCGGGACGGTGGGATATGAAAGAAGAGGCGGCTCATAACGACAGAGGAAAAAAGGAATTACGTATTTGTCGCCGTCCCAGTCAGTAACGTCATAAAAACCTAGTTTAAATGAGCCAATCTGAAATTTTAAACTTCTAATTACGTGTTGGAGGTAGGAGCTGTATACTGGGCTATGAGTCGGACTGAATTAAACACTAACCGTTCTCTATTCCTACTTCTAAAATTAAATATATCTCTGGTGAGGCTTAATAATAAAGCCGACCGCAACCAAAGCATGGGAAAGGCGTATTTCAAAACTGACGTTCAAAGCTACCGATGGAAAAGCCTAAAAACTAAATGAAAAAATGAAAGCCGGTAACAATTATCACAACTAAAAATAACATCTAACAGCTAAACCGAGCCCGAACGGTAAAAACTTGAAGTTGCTCTCTGCGCTGCTGGTCTGCTACTCCTTTTGTTTATTTTCTATGGCAAAAACACTATTTTTGGGCATCGAGGGGTAGTGAAAAAAAACATCAATGCAGTTACTTGCTCGATCATTTATATATATATATATTACTTCGGGCGTGATAAATGCAGTTATGGAGTAATGGGGATATTAGGGAATTTTGTGTTTTAAGACTTTTATTATGAGGGAAAGAAGACATGCCTTTTTTGAAGAATTTTTCGAAAACTTTTATTATCTTTATTAATAATTAGTTAAAAGCTGACAAATATTAATAAAATTTGGAGGAAAATTCTCCTTTTGTTTATTTTCTATGGCAAAAACACTATCTTATGGAGGTATTGGGATATTAGGGAATTTTGTGTTTTAAAAAATTTATTGTGATGGAAAGAAAACAAGCCTGTTTAAAGCTATTTCGAATAACTTTTAATTTCTTTAAAAGTTGAAAAATATCTATAAAATTAAGTGGACGAAAATTTTCAAATAATAAGACTTCCTTCGTGTTTCAAATTGAAGAATGTTCGTGTGCTTTATTGAACTATTTTTTACAAACAAGGCAGTCACTTTCAGTTTTAATTGTAGCTTGATTTTTTATTGGACCTCCCCTAGCCTTTAAAGGGAGGATGAAGAGGAAAATAAAGTGATTTTTTTTATCGATTCTTCTTCTAATTTTAAGTCCATTTTGCATAGTGAAACTTCCTGGAAATAAAGTCTCCGAATGATTTTAAAATTCAAATTATTCTCAGATTTTATAGATAATTTGAAATAAGCAAGTCTGACCAATCGCTTAACACCCTGCTATCCTGTTAACAAAATTTCCGTTGCCCGCTCTATATCACGCACCACGATTGTCACATCGTGAGAAACCTTTATTAAATCTCGCGATAAATTCCATTGGGCATGGAGCGTTCCACGAGAATTTTGTCAACAGGAAGGCAGGGCGTTACGCGATCGGTCGGAGGTTATTACTTTAAATTATCCATAAAATCTAAACCGAATTTGAATTTTAAAATCATTCTGAGATATTTCCTGGATGTTTCACTATGCAGAATAGTCTCATAATTAGTAGAAGAATCGATAAAAACACATTTTGTCACTTCACCCTCCCTTTAAAAACATTCTTAGTCTTATTCTTAAAGACAGACATAAAGTCTAATGAAATTAGGAGGTAAAGAATTGTAATATTCAACAGATGCGCCCGGTTCGCTGGTATTCTTTTCTGCGTAAGATTAACCAGCTCTAATCGTGACCGGTATTAATATAATTAATAAGCTAACAATTATTCTTATCTAACATAAAAAATAGTTTTAGTGTATGGTTTCAGGCTCTGAAGGACAATTGGCCAGTCCATGCGTCCCGACTCGTTGCAAGATTTCGGGCGAACGAAGGAAGTGACGCTTTTCACGGGGCCGCTCTTTCGCCCGACTTGAGCCCTATTTAGTGTTTATGTCTCTCATTAAATAAAAGAAGTGTTTAAGGGCAAGGGGAGGTTAAGTAAAATATTAAGCAACAGTTGAAACTGAAAGTGACAGTCTTGTTTGTAATAAATAGTTCAATAAAGCAAACGAACTATCTTTAATTTAAAACTCGAAGGAAGTCTTGTAATTTGAAACTCGTAGGAAGTATTGTTATTTGAAAATTTTCCTCCAAATTTTATTAATATTTGTCAGCTTTTAACTAATTATTAATAAAGATAATAAAAGTTTTCGAAAAATTCTTCAAAAAAGGCATGTCTTCTTTCCCTCATAATAAAAGTCTTAAAACACAAAATTCCCTAATATCCCCATTACTCCATAACTGCATTTATCACGCCCGAAGTAATATATTTATATAAATGATCGAGCAAGTAACTGCATTGATGTTTTTTTTCACTACCCCTCGATGCCCAAAAATAGTGTTTTTGCCATAGAAAATAAACAAAAGGAGTAGCAGACCAGCAGCGCAGAGAGCAACTTCAAGTTTTTACCGTTCGGGCTCGGTTTAGCTGTTAGATGTTATTTTTAGTTGTGATAATTGTTACCGGCTTTCATTTTTTCATTTAGTTTTTAGGCTTTTCCATCGGTAGCTTTGAACGTCAGTTTTGAAATACGCCTTTCCCATGCTTTGGTTGCGGTCGGCTTTATTATTAAGCCTCACCAGAGATATATTTAATTTTAGAAGTAGGAATAGAGAACGGTTAGTGTTTAATTCAGTCCGACTCATAGCCCAGTATAGAGCCCCTCCTTCCAACACGTAATAAAAAGTTTAAAATTTCAGATTGGCTCACTTAAACTAGGTTTTTATGACGTTACTGACTGGGGCGGCAAAAATACGTAATTCCTTTTTTCCTCTGTCGTTATGAGCCGCCTCTTCTTTCATATCCCACCGTCCCGAGGAAGGGGGTCCGGGACTTTGATGCGCGCCTAGATGACTCTGTCCTATTCCTACTTCTAAAATAAAATCTTTCAATGGCCTGACATTTGCTCTATCCGCGGGAGGCTATAGGCAACCCCAGGCTCCGTTTAGCGAAGCTCAATCGCGTAGCCAACCTTCATGAATGAGATTTTCACTAGGCTTCAATGAGTCGGGCTGAAGACCTAGACGTAATTAATATGAGTTCTAAATATTATGATATCATGGCCCAAATAACAATATTTTCAAACCGCTTCTCCTCTTCAAAAGACGCGAGTTTTCTCTTAAAGGGAGGGGGAAGTGGAAATTATAGTGATTTTTTATCGGTTCTTATAAGACCAGTCTGCATAATGAAAAATTTAGGAAATACCTCCCATTGATTTTAATATTCAAATTAGGCTAAGATTTTATGAATAATTTTAAATAAGGACCTCCGACCAATCGCGTAACGCCGTGCCTTTTTGTTCACAAAATTCTCGTGGCACGCTCCATGTCTCGCGCCACAATTGTCACATCACGCAAATATTTTCAAATCTCGCGATAAATTGATTCAACGCGGAACGTGCCACGAGAAAATTGTTTATAAAAGGACAGGGCTCTACGCGATTGGTCGGAGATCCTTATTTAAAATAATTCAGGAAATTTCAAACTAATTGACATATAAAAATCGTTCGGTGTTATTTCCTGATAATTCACTATGCAGATTGGTCTTATGTAAGAATCAATAAAAAATTACTTAATTTTCCACTTCACCATCCCTTTAACGATCGTCTGAATTGTTTCAAAGTATCGCGCCACAAGACCAATCATATATATATGCATAAAGTGCCATAACATCTAACAAGCATTATTACGACAAAGATTCGATACTCGATTGTGAATTATCGCCATTTAAATCGAAGTTGCCAGATTTTGAATAAAAGCTGATTACTCGTGACCTATTCATCCGAATTGAATTTGGTGAAAACTTTTCAAATATGAATCGACCCCAAGGAATCCGAAAATCGCATTTATATCCACGAGAATCCAATATTTTCAAAGTTGATAATTTTGAGATTTCCGGTTTCCGGTGTAAGTATGCAAAGGACAACTGTGAAACGGGTAAAATATGAAAGAGAAATGCAAAACTTTTATAACGCACTTTATTCCAGAGCGCTAGCTTGAATAGTTTTTGAAATATAGTAAAATATGTGCGAAAACTGCAACGCGCAAAGACTTTTTTAACAGTCTGTACTAATGTTTTTTGGGAAATATATGGAACCTGCACACTTCAGGCCTGTACAGACGATCCACGTTTTTCACAGATAAATATGTGTTAAAGATTTGAACACATTTTAGTGTTCAAAAATAAAATTTTGGCTACTTGATATGTTTAAGTGAGGAAAAGTGTAATTTATTTGGTGTTCAACTTACAATTTTTCCAAATACAAAGAAAAATTAGAACTGTTGAACATTAAATCTTAACACTTTCACAATGAACGCGTTCAAAATTGAGGAACAGAGAATGATGCGATCATTTGTTTTCTTGTTCTGTAATCATGCAGTTGAAGGCATACATCAAGAAATGTTGTTAAATTTTAGGATTAGCTTAGTTGTATTTCACACATAGACACGGTTTTTCCATGGATAATGAATGCGCATGAGGAAATTTGGTTTCTTGCAATAGGATAGTCAACTCCCTAGCTCCGACAGGAGCTTATTCAATATGTACTCTGTTCCAGCTTCGGTTGTCAGCATGCTCAAAGCTAGATATCTATGTAACGTAGCTTTGTGCGTGCTGACGACCGGAGCTGGAACAGAGTATATATCGAATAAGGTCTCTCCGGGGATATGAAATTGCCTATCCTATAGCGTGAAAACAGATTTCCTAGCGCATTCTTTATTTCCACATTATGAACTATTGTTGAATAGAGATATGGAACCCAGCGTCTTGATATTTATATTCTTCCCATAATTTTAGAAATACTCCTCCAACGATGAGATTTGGAACATAATTGAAACTGAAGCAGGCATAGATTTGCCCGATTACTTGAAAAACCTACTTCACCTAATGATGAAGATTTGCAGGCCATAGAAGACTTCGCTCTGAACGAAGTCCAAGATTTTTTGGGAGAGAGCTATGATAAAAAAGCCTACTACGGGCCATACTTTAAAAATCCATCTAATTTCAAATTAATACGTGGACATAAAAAGCTTCTGAAATTAATTCAAGAGTTTTTAGAGCGAAAACCAGTAGACTACTTTGCAAAAATTAAACTTTTTTCTGATAAGCAAGGAGCACCTCATTCTGTAAATCTTAACAAGTTCACCAAGAACGAAAACCGAAAGTCATCAGTTCAAAAACCCGAATATCAAGATACCTTTATTTGTAAGGAGGAAACTAAAATAAGAAAAGTAATGAACCAATGGATGACTAACGTAAAAGATGAAATATTATCTGAATTAGTTAAGAAACTGCCGACGGATTTGTTTGTTACTGTTTCACTCAATGAAGTATCAGCTTCCTCAGCCTTAGCGGCTAACCAAGTATCCTCAACCTCCACTGGAATATCAGGTCAAGTCAAGTGCGAACTATGTGATGTGAATGTAAAATTGGGCTACACAACCAACAAGTCAGGCAATATAAAGTGGATGAGTTCAAATTTTGCCAAACATTTACAGATGAATCACGTACCACGTACATTAACAAAATCGAAGGTTAAAAATCAAAACAGCATATTGTTGCACTTTCCCCCAAATACTGCAGGAAAGTCTACAAATGCGAGAGAAAATATGACGCAAGATCATTTCCCTTCACGGGAAGGTGGAATCGATATTTCGAGTACCAGCCAGACCTCATTAAAACGAAAACATGACTCAATTACAGATTTAGAAGTCAAGGAAACCCAAGCCATTTCTATGGAAAATGCTCGGGAAAATAAAACCCATGCCTCAGCACCGTCTTGCTCCAATTCCTCAACTCTATCGGGGGAAGAACTGAATGGCATGTGTTAGGGGCACACCATGTCATAAAATATTCTGCCCCAGAATTTATTAGCAAGTGGAAAGACAGTAGATACACTAGATCGGAGAGAAATAGACGAAAACTGTCTAAACCCAATTTGGAAAATCAAACCCTCATACCATCGTATTTCCCAATTTTAAATAAAGTACAATTGCTCATTAAAAAGAACCAAAGTTTAAACGAAAGATTTACACAATTTATCAACCGCAGTAATTTGTTAAATTCTGAAAGTACGATGACCACGAATAATGAAAACATCGACACTTTCCTTCATGGACTAATTAAAACTGCGAGCGAAAACCATAATAGAACGAATCCCGCTAAACGTTACGATGAATCGGTCAAATTGTTTTCAACATATTTGTTTTTAATTGGGGGTCGGCTACTCTACGAAACACTACAAGCAAACATACATCTACCTTCGATAACGACAGTTTTGAGATGTCTTAAAGAAAAAGGTCCGGATATTACTGAGGGCCAAATTAGAATGGGCGAATTAAAATCATTTTTGATGGAGGAGGATCTTCCCCTACAAATCTGGCTGAGTGAAGACGCTACCAGAATCACCGGAAAAGTGCAATACGATCCTTCGACAAATCAGATATTAGGTCTTGTTCTTCCAACAAATGAACTAACTGGACTTCCAATAATTATGTCATATCCTGCCAACTCCGCCAAAGAAATTGAAGATCACATTTTAAACAATTCAGTTGCATCCCTCGCCTACATCGTAATGGCACAATCACTCGTTGAACATTCGCCATCATTCTGTCTGGCAATATACGGAACCGACAATAAATTCACAGCGGATCAAGTAGTTTCTCGCTGGAAGTTTATTTTAGAAAGCGCGAAACAGAATAATATAGAAGTAATCGGCGTATCATCTGATGGAGACAGCAGACTCTTAAAGGCTATGAGAATCATTGTAGGTCTATCGGAAAAGCCGCGTGATTGCCAAAGAAAATGGTATCAAGCAAATGCAAATCCTATTGTGGTGTGCGTCCAGGATATAGTGCATATTGGGACGAAATTACGTTCGAAACTAGTGAAGAAAACTGGATTTATGGCATTTGGACAAAAAATTGTTTCTTCCAGTCATTTGAATATGTTAGTCGACGAATTTCCAAAGGATCAACACTGTCTTACAAAATCAGATATTGACCCAGCTGATAAAATGAACTTCAGATCTGTTGAGAAGATTTGTGACCAAAAAGTCATAGATTTACTCAAGAAAGTTCCCGGAAGTGAAGGAACTATTCAGTTTCTGATTTTAATGGAAAAGTCGTTAAGTTCCTTCTTAAGAAAAGATATGACTGCTTCCGAAAGACTATACAACATGTGGTACGTGGTATTTTTCCTACGCATATGGAGGTCCTGGCTTACGAACCACACGCACTATACGCTACAAGAAAATTTCATCACTTATAATGCATACGTTTGCCTCGAACTGAACGCGCACGCTCTTATTTCGGTTATCGAAAAACTAAAAAAAGAAAATTCCGAAGAATTATTTCTACCCTGGCTTTTCAATAGTCAAACCTGTGAAAGCTTTTTCCGGGCAACAAGGTCGATGACTTCAACCTTTTCTACAGTGGTTAACTTCAGTCTACTGGATATCTTGCACCGTGTAAAACGCCTCCAGTTTCACATAGTGATATTGTGAATCGATGTAGTCGATCTGATAGCAAGTACCATTGCCAGTTCCCTCGCACTAAGTCTACAGGCTCAGACAATGCAAATAAACCAAACGACAAAACGATGTTGCCAGTATATAATGAAATCAATTCAATAATATTGAAGGCACAAAAAGACGCATTAAAAGACGCAACCGACCTTGGAATTGAAAACTCTTCTGTCAATAAGTTCAGCTGTCAGCTTCCTCCGATAGTTTTCAGAAACAACAATCCGAGCTACGACCCCAACAATAATTATTCTTCCGAATCCGAAAGTGAAGAAATTAGTGTTGAACTACACACAGAATCGGTCTCAACTATCGAAGCTCTTAAAACCGAGGGTAAACCCACAACTGAAAGTTTAGATCTACAGGAAGATCTTAGTGTCATGTTGACCGCGGGTGGGTCTAGACTAAAAGACTACGCTCTAGAAGGAAACGCTGAAGACCCATTGAAGACAAGCCGATTTGTTTCATTGAAGATGAGTAGCGGTCGAAAAATCACCATCAGAAAATCATCTTTGTGTTGGCTTTTGAGCACAGGAGATAATCACCTAAGTAGTGACCGTCTGAAAAGAGTTACCCAAAAACCAGCCACATCCGCATCGAAAACCACTTCAGAGGAGAGTGATTCTTTGTTACCTTGCGATGGTGAGCAGTCATGGATTCGAAAAAATGATGAAATTTATGTATCAGAGTGGACTGTTTTTAAAACAGAAGACCGGAAAGGTTTTTTAATTGGTTTAGTTTTAAGTTTCTCATATCTGGATGGTAAAGGAAAGGCACGGGAATACACACTACAATCAGCACCAACGAAAGCTCCACTAAAAAAGGCGAAAGGGGTCGGTGTACTGTGTAGCTGGTATTCGTGGGATAAATATGGTAGTTTACTGCCTGTTGAAATGCATGCTCATGGATTTTATAATATTAAGTATTATTCTTATACTATGTCACGGCCTATTGTAATTGGAGGAAAATTGACTGTAGAAAAGAAGATCTTGCAACAAATTTGTAAAAAGTACGGTTAAGAGCCCATGTAATTAGCACCTTGGACATAAATGTAAATATGGCCAGTAAAAGTCATCAATTCTTAAACATGGTTTATAATTATTCCTTACAGTCCAGAAACCTTTTAAATGTTTATTGACAAGGGAATCAATCTAATTTCAAGGAAAACCCGCGGGAAAACTATTGTTCACAATGATTTTAGATTTTGATGGACTGTCAAGTATATGACAGCTCAAGCTAAATTTATTGTCTACATTGTGAAAATAGGTGTTCTCCAGAATTTGGTATTAATGTCATAGAAAGAAGCTGAGACGCACTCCTGTAAGCTTAGCGACGGGGCGACAACGTTTGAGGGAATAAGGGACTTGTCGGCGTGCCTACCTCTTCGGTGTCTACTACACCCTCCGTCTGATGAAACCTCAAATACTTTCCCGGTCTAGATACCCAATCCGAGACCCAATCGACTTGCAAAAGAGGAGGAAAGGTTCCACAAATTAAAGAGAGGCATACTTAGAGAATATTTTGGTATTAAGGGGCCTATATATAAATCGCAAATCGAGAATAAGATTAAATCACAAGTAATAATGGAAAAAGAAATTGAAAATCATGTTTTAAAATATAGTAAGAAATATTAGAATTAGACATATTAGAAATAACGCAAAGTATAATTAGAATTAGTCAGAAACATCAAAAATACTATTAAATAATAGAATTAGTTAGAAATTTAAGAATAAGAAGGAATATTAGAAATACGAAGAAATAGTAGAAATACGAAGAAATAGTAGAAATACGAAGAAATATTAGAAATACGAAGAAATATTAGAAATACGAAGGAATATTAGAAATACGAAGGAATATTAGAAATACGAAGGAATATTAGAAATACGAAGGAATATTAGAAATACGAAGGAATATTAGAAATACGTGGAAATATTAAAAATACGTGGAAATATTAGAAATACGTGGAAATATTAGAAATACGTGGAAATATTAGAAATACGTGGAAATATTAGAAATACGTGGAAATATTAGAAATACGTGGAAATATTCGAAATACGTGGAAATATTCGAAATACGTGGAAATATTCGAAATACGTGGAAATATTAGAAATACGAAGGAATATTGGAAATACGAAGGAATATTAGAAATATTGGAAATTTAAAGGAAATATCGTGAAAATATTGGAAATTTAGGCGAAATATCGGGAAATAAAAGAAATACGAAAATAATAGAAATAAAACGGAAATAATAGAAATAAAACGGAAATAATTGGAAATATGAAATCTGGTGTACATTTTTCTGGGAAGTGAGTAGCCCCTCGACAAAACCTAACCTGTCGTAATACTATTGAGGTTTAAATAACAAAACCATTAACAACTTAGGTATAAAAATCTAATTTTTCCTAACTTAATTGACCTCACCTGACCTAGTACTATTTGAGTTAAAATAACACAACCTACACCATCATAAACGACTACCGTTTTATACAACGCGTTTGTACAAGTTTTTGTATATTTTCATTTGGCTTCCATTCTTTCCTATTAGAACTAGAGTAACAAAATAGGGCTCCCTTAATAGTATGACTTCACAAAATTATTCTAAAATTAAAAGGGACAAGATTTCGCTTACCATAACGGAAATAGAAAATACCCCGGTAATGACGTCACAAAATATTACCTCAAATAGGTCGACAATGCTCTCATTACACGCATCTTGTTACGCAGAATCGAAAACCATTTTCAAATTGTAAATCGTTTCAGAAAATAAAAAGTTATGAAAAAACTATGACGTTCAAAACATTGGCAAATAAGCCGAACGATTATTTTATTTTATCTATATTAACTAAGCTCCGTAGTAAACTTAACGAACAGAAAAAACAATATGTTCACACCAGAGAAACTTTAGTTTCACGCTGAAATATGGGAAATGAGAACTTGCGAATTATAGTCAGATAAGTGAAATACTATATTTAAATATTGTCATAATTCAAAACATAACCCTCAGAGAGTTATGAGAATTGGCATTCGCATCGTTCTTCAAGAATTGGTTGTTGATACAGAATTCTCTAATGCATGTCATGGTGAATTTTCATTCCTGATTCACTGCTACACTTATATGGTAGACAGATTACCAATTATGCAAAGTGGAAATCAGCCAGGATATTTAATCTGTAAGCACTCAAAACATATTAACTAACGAAAAGACACCCGAACATTTATTAACGAAAAGTAACCCAACCAAGAACTGCCGATACGCCACCAAAACATTAACTACCAAAAAGACAGCCAAAAGCCCCGCAAACATTTATTACCGGAAAGCCACAGAAGAATTCGACCAAAACGCAACCTTCGTGCTTTATATAGAATATTTTCAAAACCTTTAATTGCTAAAATTCTCCAACTTTAGTAATCACAAATTTACTGCCTAAACACTATCCAGTACACAAATTCAACATCTCTGCTTTCCAAAGCGCCATCCAAAATATTTCCTCCTAAGTTGGTATCCAATCGTCCTTTCGGAATCGAGCTTACTGACAATTAGCTTTAAAATCGCCCCATTACTGAACGTAATTCTCGAAATTTCAGATTCAAACTATGCTATGGTTTGAACATCATGTTTTACTGATCGTTATGTTTTACTACGGAGCTAAGTTGATATGGATAAAAAGAGATAATAGTTTGGCTTATTTCCCAATGCTTTGAACGTCATATTTTGTGTCATATATTTTGATTTTCTGAACCGATGGACAATTTTAAAACCGTTTTGGATTATGCGTGACATGACGCGTGTAATGATAGCTTTGTCGACCTATTTGAGCTATTATTTCGGGACGTCATTTCGGCGGTCTTTACTATTTCTGGTAGGGCTAAAGCCCTATCAGTGTCACCGTGTCCGAGGATGACCATTTCCACAAAATTTTCGAGAATCTTAGCCCAATTCCGCACAATTTTTACGGCGCATTTGCGCACAGTTTTTACTTCAAAGTTTTAGTTCACAAGTTTTTACCATAACCCATTTCCTTAAAGATTAAGGGTTCGGTTTGGTTTTGGTTCCGTAAGGGTTAGGGTTAGGAAAGGCTATACTCCGAAAGAAGCTTGCTATTTAACTTGTGATTGTACCATTGCATTATCACTATCGATATAGAAAAATGCATTGATAGACTTAAGCATTAAAAAAACAAGTGTCTTTATGTTAAAAAAATAAAAGTAAAATATTAATTTTTAATTCCGATTGTAGAAGCTGCGTTATAAATAAATGTTTCTTTTAACACCATCGAAAATTTTATTATCAACAAGAAAATAAAAATGTTTTTTTTTTGCAAATTGAGCGGAAAGGGATATAGGTTTTTAAGATCTGGAAAATATAGGAAGTACTATTTTGTTACTCTAGCTCAAATAGAAACAAAGTGTCAGCCAAATAAAAATGTCCAGGAAATGTTTTCCAGGACTGTACTGCTCCTTGGGTAATTGCTGTAACAGTACACCGCGTTTACGAGAACCCCTGTATAGGGAACTGCCGTAACGGGTAAACTGCTTTTTCGGGAAACCACTATTAAACGCTTTTATGAGGACTGCTACTATGGGATCCGCGTATACGATTCCGTCTCTAAAGTAATCTTGTTCATCTTTAAAATTTTCACATTTACCTGAAGATGTCTTAGTTCTTCAAAAAAATGTATTTTAGCAAGGAAACGATAGACAAGACCTTGAAAACTTCCAATACTATTTGAATGATTTTTATGTGAGTAGTCCGTTATTTGAACGAAATCCAACACCTTTCTCGTGAAATTGAGTGATGTTTCAAACAAAAAATTTCGAAATCTTTGAAGTAATTACAAGGTCGAGAATTGGAGACAAATCCAGAAGTGAAAAGAATATCCTGTTATTATATATATATTTCGAGATCTATGATAAAATTCGAAGTCGATGAGAAAACCACGAGACATTTATATATCTACGGAGTTTTGATTATGTCGCAAAATGGAAAAATCTCTCCGAAATGTCGGACCGATTGAATTGGTTGCCAAGAGTAAATGTTTTGAAAACTATGAAGGCTTTGATCTGTTTTCTAACGTTTGCTCCAAGGTTATTTTGCTAAATTCATGCCGTGCCAAAGTAAATAATTTTATTCAGCTATAAGAATATAAGAGACATGTGTGGAAACTGACTTTCGCGCGAAGGATTTGAAAATAGTAAAAAGAAAAAGAAAGAAAATAGAACTGGTTTTGAAAGAAGTTAGGGGACTGAAAGGGGAAAGCGGCTACCCGCTCGAGAAAGAAGAGGTTTTGGGGAGAGCCCCACGCGAACTGAAAGAGAGAGGACATCCTCGTCCGAACTGAATGTATAACTTGTAAACGGTATTCGCGCGTTCGTCAATAAAGAATGTTTTACTTATGGAATAGACAAAGTCGACTACGTTTATTTTATAATTAACTCTCCCATGAAGCGGGACATCCCTTGAGCTATAACACTGGTGCCGAAACTCGGGAAATTAGAAAAGAATTAGAAGTTAGAAGAGAACTAGATTAGGAATTAGATAATGAAGTGGCCGAACCACAGAAACGGGACAACGCCCTAAAAAGTACTAGAACGAGAAAATGGCGGACGCGGAACAGACAAGTTTAGAATCGCAACAGAAACGAGGAAAACCTACAAGATGGGATGCTATAAAGCTAAGAAGAAAGATCAGTCAACAAGCGACTACGAAATTGCTTTCAAGAATAGAGGACAGCCTCACGGATTCAACGTACGATGAGGACAGCCTCCTGGACAACCTTAGTGAGTTAAAAGTTAAAGAAACTAAATTAGAAGAAATAGATAATGCCTTGCAAGATGAGGCCGAAGATTTAGTGGAATTGGGGTTGGAATTAGCGACATCGGAACATTATTCCAACGCTATAAGAAAGATAAGGGATAAAATTAATAAGAACCTAGAAGAGATGAGAAAAGGCCAAGCGAGAGGGCTATCCCCTTTATCAGTTGAGACGAGACATCCGTCGCCATTTTTGACGCCGACCGGACCCACTATACAATCTCCGAATTTTACCCCTATGGGACCACCCCCAACTAGCCAACGGCTCTTATAACCTATAGTGGGGAATCTTGGTATGCCAGGACCGCATACTTTTCAATCTACAACGACGTTGCAAGGGGTAACAACAGGAGGGGGACCAAACCCCACGACCGGTTTGACAACGACACAGGCTGGTACGAGCGCCGCGCATGCTAGCTCTCTTCACCCACCCCAACAACTAACAGCGATGACTAGTGGTTATCTCCCACCGCCATCACCTCAAAACTGGTTTGGGATGAAGCTGCCAGAGCTAAGAATAGAAAAGTACTCTGGAGATTTATCGTAATGGATGGATTTTTGGTCTAGATACGAAGTGGCCATCCACAATACCGCTATGCCAGATACCCATAAACTCGGGTACCTTAGATCGTTTTTAACAGGATCAGCTGCTAGCTCAATTTCAAAATTAGATGCAACAGAAGAAAATTATAACGAGGCAATTCGATTACTTAAACGACGTTTTGGAAGGAAGGACGCGTTAATAAACGGTCATATTCAGAATTTATTTTCCTTGGATCCAGTAAAGAAGGCCAACGATATCGTCGGTCTTAGAAATTTATATGACCGCTGCGAAGTAGAAGTGACGTCATTGGAATCCTTGGGAACCCATTTTCAATACTATGGACCGGTATTGTGTCCTCTGATTTTGAAATTACTTCCGCTGGAAGTTACCTTGGAGTATAGCAGAAGAAGAGACTGTGACATGGAATGGGACATTAAAGAGCTCTTGACAGTCATAAGGGAAGAAGTAGAGGCTAGAGAACGAGTAAGCGCTTACACTACAAACGCTCATGACGGAGGAACCGCAACAAAACCTCATTATTCAGAAGCCAGAGCTCCCCAACGTCGCAGTCAAGTCGAATATAGACCAAAACCATTTTCCACGGCAGCCTTGACGAGTGTATCTCAAACAAGATGTCTTTTCTGTCGAAGAACAAATCATACCTTTGAAGAATGTAAAACTCTTAATGTGGAGAAGAAAAGGGACATCCTACGAAAACAAGGACGCTGCTATATCTGTATGAAGCCGGGACATCTCGCGAAGTATTGCAAAGAAGATATAGCTTGCAAGTTCTGCGACCGAAGACATCACTCTTCTCTTTGCCAAGATTCAGAAAAGAGAACACCTCGTGATCAGAGAAGAGAGGAACCAAAAGAAGCCTATACTAGAGAAGAAACCGAACCGAAACAAAAGATTGAAACGACAACCACTGTAGTGGCTGAAAAGGAAGAAGAATCGGAATCGATTTTACTCCAAACAGCAAATATAACTGTTTGTGGAATTGCTGGATCAAAAACAATTCGATGTTTATTCGATAGCGCCGCACATAGATCTTATATTTCAAAAGATCTATCTGAGAAACTAGAACTAGAACAGGAAGGAGAAGAGCAGTTAAATGTTAACGTCTTCTTGGGAGGATCCCCAACCCAGGTGATCAGCAAAAGAGTCAAATTAACTCTGAAAAGCTTGTTTGATGAACAAACATTGCATATGAGCGCGGTCGAAGTTCCAGAGATTAGTAGAGCACGGCTTCAAGTTCCAGGAAAAACTATAAGAAAAACGATGGAGAATAGAGGTTTGAACTTAGGCGATTATCCCAGATCTGATGTAAAAGAAGAACAGAAAATTGATCTGCTGATTGGAGCGGATTTCTATTGGCGCGCTCTGTCTGGACGGTATTTAAGATTATCAGACTCGCTTGTGGCGCACGAAAGTAAATTTGGATGGGTACTGCTTGGACCCGAACAAGACCGAACAGTCAAAGGCAGTGAAGTAGCAGTCAATTTCGTGACGACTGCAGAAATAGAAGTGGTCGGAAAAGAGCTCAAGGCCCTCTGGGAACTAGACACAATAGGAATAAAGAACGAAGAAACAGAACATGAAGGCCATAAAGAAATGATGAACGAGTTCCAAGACAGTCTACGAATGGTAAACGGTCGGTACGAGGTAAAATTCGCTTGGAAGAAAACTGAACGCTGTTTACCAGATACTTACCACAGGGCAAGAAAACGTCTCAAAGGTTTGCTACGCCGTTTGCATTCCAACAGAGAGCTGCTAGAAGAATACGACGGAATCCTTCGCGAATACGCTGATCAAGGTATAATAGAAGAAGTACCAGACTCCGAGATCAATAAACCGGAAAACGAACTATTTTATTTGCCACATTATCCCGTGGTTAAAGATAGGATAACAACCAAAATCAGACCAGTATTTGACGGATCAGCCAGAGAAAACGATTCCGCTTCGTTAAACGACTATCTCGAATCCGGACCAAACCTAAACCCGGATCTCTATAACATACTCCTAAAATTTAGGACATATCGAGTGGCTATAACCGCAGATATGCAAAAGGCCTTCTTGCAAATTTCAATAGCACCGGAAGAACGGGATTTCGTTCGATTCCTTTGGATAAAAGATTTGGATCTAATGGACAACCATGAAAACATCAAAGTCTGGCGATTTGCAAGAGTATTGTTTGGTCTCAGCTGTAGCCCCTTTCTGCTTGCCGCCACCATACGGCATCATGCTAAGCTTCAAGCACCGCACTATCCGAAAACATGTTTGAAAATCGAAAAGGAGACGTACGTGGATGATTTTATCTCTGGAGAACAGGATGACTTTGAAGCTAAAAAGACAATCCAGGAAGTTGTCACTCTTATGAAAGGAGCTAACCTGACACTACACAAATTCCAAACGAATTCGAAAACCTTAAGACAAGAATTAGATGGAACTAAGAGAAGAGAAGAAAAGCTCGTTTTCCAAAATCACACTGTTAAAAATAATGGTTCATAAATGGTATAAAAAGGGTATATCCTCTCCCGCTGCACCATTAATGGTTTAAATTTAGCTAGACAATGGTGTGATTATGGTTTGCTTTGATTGGCAAACCATTGATGGTGTATCAATGGTTTATCTTAAATGTTTGACTGTTCCATATATGGTTTGATAATGGCATGTTAGGATAAGTGGTTAAAATATGGTTAAGAAATGGTTTATGTTAAAAACTTTTGACCATTCCATATATGGTTTGTAATGGAAAGTTGGCTATATGGTTCGAATTTGGTTTAAAAATAATTAACCATTTTTTCTCTATTCCATATATGGTTTGGTAATGGAAAGTCAGGATATCTGGTTAAAATATGGTATAAACATAGTTATACATTGTTCTATATTCCATATTAGGTTTGATAATGGAAAATTAGGGTATATGGTTAAAATTTGGTTTAAAAATAGTTAACAATTTTTACTCTATTCCATAACAAGCATAAAATTTAAACGTTGGCCCATTAGTTTAAATTTAAACTGTTGACACAGCCATAGTTTTTTCTTCTCAGAGTGACAATGACGTCACGGAGAGGTATTACACTGGACGTGTCTGTGTGTGTCTGTCTGTCACCGCGTTCGCAGTTAGCAAATCGTAGCTAACGTGTTCGCAATTTCCGGACCGAGTTCGCAGTATACAGAAATTGTGAAAATTTTACTTCCTTGCTTTATCCATCTTATTTAACGCTAATCATTAACTCTCCAATACACCTTCATCTGCTGTCTAACCGCCATTGTTTCACCCAATGCCAACCGCTATTTAATGGCTTCTAAAAACAACACTGTGCACTCGCCTTTCGTGTACACCGCAAGCACAATAATCTGTTCTTATTGTCTTCTAACACCACCATCTACTGGTCTTTCGTCTATACCACATAGACACCAATCTGCAACATTGGCTTCTACTCCATCATCGTCGTTAGGCTTAAAATGTACGCGGCGAGGGGCTAGGATAAAGATAAACGTCTAGCCACCCAATGGCAGGGCTTCCACCAAAGGTTCACGCAATTGCGCATTTTCTTATCCCATAGTGTGAATCAATCGCCTTATATACCCTAAATTTACAAAAGATCTGATATAGGTGATCCCTAGAAGTATAACGTTAAAGATATCTGTGTTTAAAATTATTTTAGGAATTAAGATTCATAAACCGACTTAACTAAAATTAACAAAAATTACTGACGGTTAAAATATTTAATATCAGTTACATTTATTTAATTATTTAAGATAAACCTCTTTCTTTGGAATGACACAAGTGAGAGTTTATATAGAACGAGTAATGAAGATTGCATCTGAATCGAAACACTACACGCATACCAAAGTTAATATCATGTTAATATAAAGCGAGTAGGATGAAAAGATCTGTTACAAAACGGTAACATTTTCTTTTTGCAGAATATTGAAAGGAAATATTTTAAATATTTTTCGGCATTACGATTCTTTTAGTAGTTGTGTAGGTATAAAACTCTGTTTCATGTCAATATTTAAGAACATCTTTTGATATTAACATTTCAAATTTGGTGTTTAATTTTTAATTCAGCTTTACTACATTTATATATATAGTGTAAACGTAAATTGTAACTTTAATAGATGATATGTATATTAATACTTCATTTTCCCAGTGTTGAAACGATCGGTTCGATGAAATAATATATCTTAGATAAAAACGAGAATTGACCTTGTTTCGTGCCCTCTTTAAGGAGGTGTTAACGGTTCAGAGTGAGCCGAAAGTTAAATCCACATTTAAGTGATAGATATTAGGTTCGCATTAGAATTGAGGATACATAGAAAATGATTATACGCTTCAACCTTTACAAATGCCCTTGGCAATAACTAGCCAAATGCAAACTATGTATTTCCGGTTTTTCTCATTGGCTAATGGACCTGTGTTTAGAAAGTAAATTTTTGTTTGAAAGAGTACGCCCTCGTCTCAACTCGGAGACGTTTATTGTGGTTTCCGAACTTTTAATGAAACCATTTACTATTTATTTTTTACTACCTCTCCGAGTGAATTATGTCACGGAGAGGTCCGAGTTTCGAGGTGTGTGTCTGTTGCTACACCCCAGGGGACCGCGTTCTCAGTTTGCAAATTGGAGCAAAAGTGTGCTCAATTTCCGAACCGCATATACAGTTCCCGGAAATTTCTAAAATTGTATTCCTCTTACACTGTCTAACACTACCAACTTCTTGTTTTTGTCCATCCCACATGGACACCAGTCTGTACTTACTGGCTTCAATACACGACCATCATCCGGTCTTTTGTCCTTACCACATGGACACCAGTCTGTGCTTACTGTCTTCTATCTCTATCATCATCGTTAAGGTTAAGACAGACGCAGTGATCCGCTAGGGTTACGAGAAACGTCTATCCTCCCAATGGTGGGGCTTCCACCAAAAGTTCACGCAGTTACGCTGCCCTTATCAATATCTGAGATTTGCATCATTTATATATTACTGATTTGAGTAGAGCGAAACAGCAGGCGTATCCTTCATTTCAAACGCCAATATTAGTCAACTCTCAAGAATGTTTTATGAATTATTTTTTTTAAAACGATGTAACGCTCAACAAGGTGAATAATTAACGAAGCAAATATATAATATTAATTATATTTATTTTAGAATTTAAGATAATCTGGTTTATCAACTCAAAATTAATACAGAAAGAGTTAAACAGCAGTATATGTGTTTGTCTGTGTGTGTCTGTCCGTTGCTATACTAATGCTCTGCGTTAGCAATTCGCTTGTGTAAAGAAATCTTACAAAACTTTAATATTTCCTTTTTTCGTAGTATAAAGTGATTTCATGGAAATATTTTCGTAATTTCGATTCCTTTAGTAGTTAGGTAGTTTTAAGACTCTGTTTCATTTTGAGATTCCAAGGATATTTTAAAATATTATTATTTGAAATGGCTGTTTATATATTACTTAAGCTATACTACATCTGTATATAGAATAATCCTTGCTTTAGATAATACAAATAGAACGCGAAAGCTTAAACTTTGTCGGAAAACTCAACCATTATCCATAATAGGCCTAGAGAATCAAATTATAGACAATTTAGGCCCGAGGTGAATTAAAATATGGGTTTGTTATTCGTCTCTGTAATGAAGAGACATTAACGGTTTAGAGTGAGCCGAAAGTCAAATATACATTTAAATAATCGGGTTTAGATTTCAAACTAAAATAAAGCTTTATGGTGGCCATCGGATTATTGAAAGGTCCGGTCGTAATCGGTTTCTTGCTACTATGAATATAGTTGGGGTGAAACGAGAGGATGGTTTTTACACGGCAATCGAGAAGTTAATGTTGCTTTCATCATAAAGGGTATAAATATCATCCATGGTGGGAATAATAACGGTTAAAATATCATCGATTATGGGAACAATAACGGTTTAAAAATATCCATGATGGGAATAATAACGGTTTAAAAATATCCATGATGGGAATAATAATGGTTAAAATATCATCGATTATAGGAATAATAACTGTTTAAAAAACATACATGATGGGAATAATAACGGTTAAAATATCATCCATGATAGGCATTGTAACGGTTAAATAACATCCATTGTGGGAATAATAACGGGTTAAGAAACATCCATGGTTGGAATAATGATGGTTTAAATAACATCCATGATGGGAATAATGATGGTTTAAATAACATCCATGATGGGAATAATGATGGTTTAAATAACATCCATGATGGGAATAATGATGGTTTAAATAACATCCATGATGGGAATAATGATGGTTTAAATAACATCCATGATGGGAATAATGATGGTTTAAATAACATCCATGATGGGAATGATATGGGTGCTGTACCGATCCATTACATATGACCATAAGGGTTCAAAACCAAACCGGATAGGGTTTGGTTTTCTGACAAAAGTGATATATCCATTAATGGAATAGAAGTAAGCCATTATTTTTTTCAGTGTACACGCTTCCCAGCACGGCTTTTTGAAAGGTAAATCCACCACCACCAACTTGCTTACTACTTTCCACACCTGGCTTGAAGCTTTTGATGCAGGTTTCCCGGTTGATGTCATATACCTTGATATTTCAAAGGCCTTCGACTCCGTTCCCCATGCTCGTCTTATTTCTAAACTAGCCTTTTATGGCATCCGCGGAACCCTGCTACATTGGCTTTCAATCTATTTGACCAAGCGCTCCCAACGGGTTTCTCTCTCCGGGATTCTCAGCGATCCAGTTGGTGTGGCTAGTGGGGTCCCGCAGGGTAGCGTTTTGGGCCCACTCTTATTCCTACTTTACATCAATGACATGCCCACTGAAATACTCAGTCCGATAGCTCTTTACGCTGATGATGTTAAGATGTTTCGGGTGATCACATCGTACGAGGATGTTAAAACTATGCAAGATGACCTAGCTCGTTTACACGCATGGGTCTCCTTAAACGGCCTATCTTTCAATTGTTCTAAATCTTACCATCTTAAACTCTCCCCGTCATCATCGCCATCCCCCGGTTCGTGATCCCCTTATTTTTTGAATGGTTCCAGGGTAGAACGCATTAGTGACCATCGGGACCTAGGCGTCATTGTTTCTTCTGACCTATCCGCCACCAAACAGTGCGCCACGCTTGCGTCCCGCGCCAGTAGTGTTGTCGGGGCTATTAGCCGAAATTTCTCGTACCTCGACCAGTCCTCCCTTACCCTCCTTTACAACCAATTTGTGCGACCCATATTTGACTATTGCTCCCCGATTTGGCGACCACATCACGTTAAGGATTACTCATCCCTAGTCTCCATCCAATCTCGTGCCACCAAGATCCTCCCTGCCCTGCGTGGGGTTCCCCGCGAACTTCGACTTGAAGAGTTGGGCTGGCCTTCCATCCACTCTCGCTGGGATACCATTGATCTCATCCTCCAATTTAATATCCTCTCAGATCCCACACCAACCTTACTTTGAAGCTAATCATTCCTCCACGCGAGGTCACTCTCGAAAACTTTTCATTAAACGTCCACGACTCAACGTCGTTAAACAGTCATTTTTTTACCGGGTTGTTCCCTTATGGAATTCCCTTCCCAATGTATTAATTCGACCTCTGTAAAATCATTTAAACTTAAGCTAATAACCCACCTCTCAAATATGTAACTGTTCTTAACCCTGATGTATACTTTAACATTTTAATCTGGCCCATACCTACCAACTTTGTCCCTGTTTCCTTGATACTATTATAGTCTAATTTTAAATATGCCTCAAGGAGCTGCTATGGCCTGCGCCCTAGCTCCACAAAAAACCAGAAAAAGAAAAAAATTAAAGACTTCATACTGCCCTTAATGTATAAGGGTGGTTTTTTGATTGGATGTAACTTTTGTATTACGTTTACTGTTTTGAAAATATTCCACAGAACTACAATTCGGTGTGGTTAAAATTTCAAAAAGATCCATTCATTAGTTTTTCTTATAAAAATAATCACACCTTTTTATTAAAAACAGGAATTTTCACGTAAAAATACCATGGGACATTTTTGAAAAGAATCATCCGGTTATTCGGATGTTAGAAAAACTATAAGTTTGTTAGTTTTAGGAACGGTCTTAATTGAAAGGTACAACACTTTTCATTGCGCTAAGCGTTCTTCATGGAAAATAATTAAGTTAAAGTATTAATTTAGATAACATTTAGAACATAACTCGATTTGTGATATTATACCATGGATACACTAATTTACTAGAAAATATCAGCGCGACCAGAATTTGCGTTTTTTAAGATTAGTTGCCTCATAAAATTTCGAAAGTTTATTCATAAAGCCTTTTGGATGAAAGGGCCTATAGAGAGCGCGATAAGACGGCTTTAATAACGCCGCCGCTCGAAATCTAAATCGGCGGCTTAAATAGCGTTTATGAACTTTGCGAAAGTATAGGAAAGTACTTAGGTCTAATTTTAGTATTTTCAGTTGCGAAAACTTAATATTAATTGAAATATAGAAACCCTTCCAAGGTAGGAATTATCATTAAATTTGTAAATCATTTTAAATTAATCTTTCCCTAAGCCTTGGTCAAACCACTCTATTTCCCATCCTTGTTGCTATCCTCCTTGTTCATATCCTCTGTTTTCGAAGTCTGCTTTGTATTATGCTATGATTTTATGCTACCTTATTGGTCCCATAGGTAACAGTAGCTCTAGTTAATTCTGGATACCGTTATCAAGTTTACTCAAATCAGGGTAAATATAGTTAAAGAGAATAACACTGTCAATAAAGGCTCGTTTATACAAGAGCGGAAAGCTGAAGCGTATAACCGAGAGATGAAGCTGAAACGATTTCTCGAAGCCGCGCGACTGTTTACAAGCGAACGAGATCTGAAATTTGCGTGCTTTTGCTGAAAGCGGAAGCTGATTTTCGCGATGCGCTCGCGATCTGCCAAGGCAGATTCTTTCGCTCGAGTTGAACTCTCGCAAAACTACATGTCACCTCGTTCGACCAATTAGGAAGTAGATTTCGAGATAACTCCTAGAATTGCGCAATATTGTGCAATGTTTTTATTTTGGATTCCCATTTTCGCAGTCACGTTATCCGTTGATACCGACAAGAAAAATTTGTAATAAGCTTGCAATATAAAATGTCATTGAAAGAGAAAAAAGAGCAGGAAAAACAGTTGACGGCTCAAATTAGGCAGAAAGATAATGAAAAAAGAGGAGCTAAATAGTGTAATTTTTAATTATCCGGAAATATGGAATAAAGCAAGTCCGGATTTCAGAGATAGGCAGTTGCAAGCAGAATAATGGGAAAAAATATCCAATATAATGAACATGTCCAGTAAGCTGATGGTTAGATTCAAAGTTTAAAAATATTTAAAATGAAGTAATTTATAGTTAACAATGTGGAAATATCTGAAGGATTAGTTTAGGACTAATTATCACGCTGTCAGTAAAAAAAGTCGGGCCAGGAATACATTGAGGAGCAAGATATGCAGCTCATTAAATGGCCCTTCTTTAAACAACTTATGTTTTTGAAAGACGTTGTGTGTCGTCGGTAGACAACTTGCAACTTCGCATACAATGACGAAGATGGCGAAGCTGCTGATAAAATACTGAAGAGTATGGGACTAAACAACGACGATGACCACAATGAAGCTGTTGAGGAGGAAGATAATGAAGGAAGTATATGCGCTTCCTTTGCGCCTTCAACTTCTGCTGGGCCTTCTACTTCTACTGGACCTTCTACTTCTGCTGGACCTTCTACTTCTGATTGACCTTCTACTTCTACTGGACCTTCTACTTCTATTGGACCTTCTACTTCTATTGGACCTTCTACTTCTACTGGACCTTCTACTTCTACTGGACTTTCTACCTCTACTGGACCTTCTACTTCTGTTGGGCCTCCAACTTCTGCTGGACCTTCTACTTCCACAAATATAACCCTGGACAGAACCAAATCATTAAGAAAAACGAAGCGAAAAAAAACAGACCCAAAGGATATTGCTGATAAAATTACGAATGAAATTTCCAAAATAGATGGATATTTGGAAGCTTCCATTGCTCACCATAGTGCTTTGTACGATATCTTACGAACTTTACTAATTCAAATTTACTAATCAAAAATTAGACGCAAATTGGGTAAATTATAAATTTGAAGTAAAAGATTTTTTTGAATAATACTATACACGACAACCTTCGAAGTTAACTTTTATTCATCCATATGAAAGATTATAAAAAAATGTTGGGAATGGGGTCCCCATAGCGGATGTATTATTTCAAACTTAAACACAAAATGTGATTTACTACATATTTCAATTTAACAGAAGGAAATCAAAAACACGAAGATATTTCTACTTCGATCTACGATATCTAGATAAATCGCATTATTTTCACTAGAAGCAAAAAACATGAAAAACCGTTGGCTCAAAGGTCCCCGTAAAGGGTTTAAAAATCCTAAATTAGACACAAAATGGTGTAAATTTTAAATTTCAAGTAAAGGTTTTTTTTTTGAATAATACTAATCACGACAACCTTCGAAGTTAACTTTTATTCTTCCATATGAAAGATAATAAAAAAATGTTGGCAATGGGGGTCCCCATAGCGGATGTAGTAATTCAAACTTAAACACAAAATGTGATTTTCTACATATTTCAATTTAACAGAAGGAAATCAAAAACACGAAGATATTTCTACTTCGTTCTACGATATCTAGATAAATCGCATTATTTTCACTAGAAGCAAAAAACATGAAAAACTGTTGGCTCAAAGGTCCCCGTAAAGGGTTTAAAAATCCTAAATTAGACACAAAATGGTGTAAATTTTAAATTTCAAGTAAAGGTTTTTTTTTGAATAATACTAAACACGACAACCTTCGAAGTTAACTTTTATTCATCCATATGAAAGATTATAAAAAAATGTTGGGAATGGGGTACCCATAGCGGATGTATTATTTCAAACTTAAACACAAAATGTGATTTACTACATATTTCAATTTAACAGAAGGAAATCAAAAACACGAAGATATTTCTACTTCGTTCTACGATATCTAGATAAATCGCATTATTTTCACTAGAAGCAAAAAACATGAAAAACCGTTGGCTCAAAGGTCCCCGTAAAGGGTTTAAAAATCCTAAATTAGACACAAAATGGTGTAAATTTTAAATTTCAAGTAAAGGTTTTTTTTGAATAATACTAAACACGACAACATTCGAAGTTAACTTTTATTCATCCATATGAAAGATAATAAAAAAATGTTGGGAATGGGGTCCCCATAGCGGATGTATTAATACAAACTTAAACACAAAATGTGATTTACTACAAATTTCAATTTAACAGAAAGACATCAAAAACACGAAGATATTTCTACTTCGTTATACGATATTTAGATAAATCGCATTATTTTCAGTAGAAAGAAAAAACATGAAAAACCGTTGGCTCAAAGGTCCCCGTAAAGGGTTTAAAAATCCAAAATTAGACACAAAATGGTGTAAATTTTAAATTTCAAGTAAAAGGTTTTTTTTGAATAATACTAAACACGACAACCTTCGAAGTTAACTTTTGTTCATCCATATGAAAGATTATAAAATAATGTTGGGAATGGAGTCCCCATAGCGGATGTATTAATTCAAACTTAAACACAAAATGTGATTTACTACAAATTTCAATTTAACAGAAGGAAATCAAAAACACGAAGATATTTCTACTTCGTTCTACGATATCTAGATAGATCGCATTATTTTCACTAGAAGCAAAAAACATGAAAAACCGTTGGCTCAAAGGTCCCCGTAAAGGGTTTAAAAATCCAAAATTAGACACAAAATGGTGTAAATGTTAAATTTCAAGTAAAGGATTTTTTTGAATAATACTAAACACGACAACCTTCGAAGTTAACTTTTATTCATCCATATGAAAGATAATAAAAAAATGTTGGGAATGGGGTCCCCATAGCGGATGTATTAATTCAAACTTAAACACAAAATGTGATTTACTACAAATTTCAATTTAACAGAAGGAAATCAAAAACACGAAGATATTTCTACTTCGTTCTACGATATTTAGATAAATCGCATTATTTTCAGTAGAAAGAAAAAACATGAAAAACCGTTGGCTCAAAGGTCCCCGTAAAGGGTTTAAAAATCCAAAATTAGACACAAAATGGTGTAAATTTTAAATTTCAAGTAAAAGGTTTTTTATGAATAATACTATACACAACAACCTTCGAAGTTAACTTTTGTTCATCCATATGAAAGATAATAAAAAAATGTTGGCAATGGGGGTCCCCATAGCGGATGTAGTAATTCAAACTTAAACACAAAATGTGATTTACTACAAATTTCAATTTAACAGAAGGAAATCAAAAACACGAAGATATTTCTACTTCGTTCTACGATATCTAGATAAATCGCATTATTTT
Organism: Phalangium opilio; assembly: GCF_054372755.1. Taxonomy (NCBI): domain Eukaryota; kingdom Metazoa; phylum Arthropoda; class Arachnida; order Opiliones; family Phalangiidae; genus Phalangium; species Phalangium opilio. The sequence continues at coordinate 3,269,569 of NW_028324162.1, read as the reverse complement.
CACTAGCAGCAAAAAACATGAAAAACCGTTGGCTCAAAGGTCCCCGTAAAGGGTTTAAAAATCCTAAATTAGACACAAAATGGTGTAAATTTTAAATTTCAAGTAAAGGTTTTTTTTGAATAATACTAAACACGACAACATTCGAAGTTAACTTTTATTCATCCATATGAAAGATAATAAAAAAATGTTGGGAATGGGGTCCCCATAGCGGATGTATTAATTCAAACTTAAACACAAAATGTGATTTACTACAAATTTCAATTTAACAGAAAAACATCAAAAACACGAAGATATTTCTACTTCGTTATACGATATTTAGATAAATCGCATTATTTTCACTAGAAGCAAAAAACATGAAAAACCGTTGGCTCAAAGGTCCCCGTAAAGGGTTTAAAAATCCAAAATTAGACACAAAATGGTGTAAATTTTAAATTTCAAGTAAAGGTTTTTTTTGAATAATACTAATCACGACAACCTTCGAAGTTAACTTTTATTCATCCATATGAAAGATAATAAAAAAATGTTGGGAATGGGGGTCCCCATAGCGGATGTAGTAATTCAAACTTAAACACAAAATGTGATTTTCTACATATTTCAATTTAACAGAAGGAAATCAAAAACACGAAGATATTTCTACTTCGTTCTACGATATCTAGATAAATCGCATTATTTTCAGTAGAAAGAAAAAACATGAAAAACCGTTGGCTCAAAGGTCCCCGTAAAGGGTTTAAAAATCCAAAATTAGACACAAAATGGTGTAAATTTTAAATTTCAAGTAAAAGGTTTTTTATGAATAATACTATACACAACAACCTTCGAAGTTAACTTTTGTTCATCCATATGAAAGATAATAAAAAAATGTTGGCAATGGGGGTCCCCATAGCGGATGTAGTAATTCAAACTTAAACACAAAATGTGATTTTCTACATATTTCAATTTAACAGAAGGAAATCAAAAACACGAAGATATTTCTACTTCGTTCTACGATATCTAGATAAATCGCATTATTTTCACTAGAAGCAAAAAACATGAAAAACCGTTGGCTCAAAGGTCCCCGTAAAGGGTTTAAAAATCCTAAATTAGACACAAAATGGTGTAAATTTTAAATTTCAAGTAAAGGTTTTTTTTGAATAATACTAAACACGACAACATTCGAAGTTAACTTTTATTCATCCATATGAAAGATAATAAAAAAATGTTGGGAATGGGGTCCCCATAGCGGATGTATTAATACAAACTTAAACACAAAATGTGATTTACTACAAATTTCAATTTAACAGAAAGACATCAAAAACACGAAGATATTTCTACTTCGTTATGCGATATTTAGATAAATCGCATTATTTTCAGTAGAAAGAAAAAACATGAAAAACCGTTGGCTCAAAGGTCCCCGTAAAGGGTTTAAAAATCCAAAATTAGACACAAAATGGTGTAAATTTTAAATTTCAAGTAAAAGGTTTTTTTTGAATAATACTAAACACGACAACCTTCGAAGTTAACTTTTGTTCATCCATATGAAAGATTATAAAATAATGTTGGGAATGGAGTCCCCATAGCGGATGTATTAATTCAAACTTAAACACAAAATGTGATTTACTACAAATTTCAATTTAACAGAAAGACATCAAAAACACGAAGATATTTCTACTTCGTTATACGATATTTAGATAAATCGCATTATTTTCACTAGAAGCAAAAAACATGAAAAACCGTTGGCTCAAAGGTCCCCGTAAAGGGTTTAAAAATCCAAAATTAGACACAAAATGGTGTAAATTTTAAATTTCAAGTAAAGGTTTTTTTTGAATAATACTAATCACGACAACCTTCGAAGTTAACTTTTATTCATCCATATGAAAGATAATAAAAAAATGTTGGGAATGGGGGTCCCCATAGCGGATGTAGTAATTCAAACTTAAACACAAAATGTGATTTTCTACATATTTCAATTTAACAGAAGGAAATCAAAAACACGAAGATATTTCTACTTCGTTCTACGATATCTAGATAAATCGCATTATTTTCACTAGAAGCAAAAAACATGAAAAACCGTTGGCTCAAAGGTCCCCGTAAAGGGTTTAAAAATCCAAAATTAGACACAAAATGGTGTAAATTTTAAATTTCAAGTAAAAGGTTTTTTTTGAATAATACTAAACACGACAACCTTCGAAGTTAACTTTTGTTCATCCATATGAAAGATTATAAAATAATGTTGGGAATGGGGTCCCCATAGCGGATGTATTAATTCAAACTTAAACACAAAATGTGATTTACTACAAATTTCAATTTAACAGAAAGACATCAAAAACACGAAGATATTTCTACTTCGTTATACGATATTTAGATAAATCGCATTATTTTCAGTAGAAAGAAAAAACATGAAAAACCGTTGGCTCAAAGGTCCCCGTAAAGGGTTTAAAAATCCAAAATTAGACACAAAATGGTGTAAATTTTAAATTTCAAGTAAAAGGTTTTTTATGAATAATACTATACACAACAACCTTCGAAGTTAACTTTTGTTCATCCATATGAAAGATAATAAAAAAATGTTGGCAATGGGGGTCCCCATAGCGGATGTAGTAATTCAAACTTAAACACAAAATGTGATTTTCTACATATTTCAATTTAACAGAAGGAAATCAAAAACACGAAGATATTTCTACTTCGTTCTACGATATCTAGATAAATCGCATTATTTTCACTAGAAGCAAAAAACATGAAAAACCGTTGGCTCAAAGGTCCCCGTAAAGGGTTTAAAAATCCTAAATTAGACACAAAATGGTGTAAATTTTAAATTTCAAGTAAAGGTTTTTTTTGAATAATACTAAACACGACAACATTCGAAGTTAACTTTTATTCATCCATATGAAAGATAATAAAAAAATGTTGGGAATGGGGTCCCCATAGCGGATGTATTAATACAAACTTAAACACAAAATGTGATTTACTACAAATTTCAATTTAACAGAAAGACATCAAAAACACGAAGATATTTCTACTTCGTTATGCGATATTTAGATAAATCGCATTATTTTCAGTAGAAAGAAAAAACATGAAAAACCGTTGGCTCAAAGGTCCCCGTAAAGGGTTTAAAAATCCAAAATTAGACACAAAATGGTGTAAATTTTAAATTTCAAGTAAAAGGTTTTTTTTGAATAATACTAAACACGACAACCTTCGAAGTTAACTTTTGTTCATCCATATGAAAGATTATAAAATAATGTTGGGAATGGAGTCCCCATAGCGGATGTATTAATTCAAACTTAAACACAAAATGTGATTTACTACAAATTTCAATTTAACAGAAAGACATCAAAAACACGAAGATATTTCTACTTCGTTATACGATATTTAGATAAATCGCATTATTTTCACTAGAAGCAAAAAACATGAAAAACCGTTGGCTCAAAGGTCCCCGTAAAGGGTTTAAAAATCCAAAATTAGACACAAAATGGTGTAAATTTTAAATTTCAAGTAAAGGTTTTTTTTGAATAATACTAATCACGACAACCTTCGAAGTTAACTTTTATTCATCCATATGAAAGATAATAAAAAAATGTTGGGAATGGGGGTCCCCATAGCGGATGTAGTAATTCAAACTTAAACACAAAATGTGATTTTCTACATATTTCAATTTAACAGAAGGAAATCAAAAACACGAAGATATTTCTACTTCGTTCTACGATATCTAGATAAATCGCATTATTTTCACTAGAAGCAAAAAACATGAAAAACCGTTGGCTCAAAGGTCCCCGTAAAGGGTTTAAAAATCCAAAATTAGACACAAAATGGTGTAAATTTTAAATTTCAAGTAAAAGGTTTTTTTTGAATAATACTAAACACGACAACCTTCGAAGTTAACTTTTGTTCATCCATATGAAAGATTATAAAATAATGTTGGGAATGGGGTCCCCATAGCGGATGTAGTAATTCAAATTTAAACACAAAATGTGATTTACTACAGATTTCAATTTAACAGAAGGAAATCAAAAACACGAAGATATTTCTACTTCGTTCTACGATATCTAGATAAATCGCATTATTTTCACTAGAAGCAAAAAACATGAAAAACCGTTGGCTCATAGGTCCCCGTAAAGGGTTTAATAATCCAAAATTAGACACAAAATGGTGTAAATTTTAAATTTCAAGTAAAGGTTTTTTTTGAATAATACTAATCACGACAACCTTCGAAGTTAACTTTTATTCATCCATATGAAAGATAATAAAAAAATGTTGGCAATGGGGGTCCCCATAGCGGATGTAGTAATTCAAACTTAAACACAAAATGTGATTTTCTACATATTTCAATTTAACAGAAGGAAATCAAAAACACGAAGATATTTCTACTTCGTTCTACGATATCTAGATAAATCGCATTATTTTCACTAGAAGCAAAAAACATGAAAAACCGTTGGCTCAAAGGTCCCCGTAAAGGGTTTAAAATTCCAAAATTAGACACAAAATGGTGTAAATGTTAAATTTCAAGTAAAGGATTTTTTTGAATAATACTAAACACGACAACCTTCGAAGTTAACTTTTATTCATCCATATGAAAGATAATAAAAAAATGTTGGCAATGGGGTCCCCATAGCGGATGTAGTAATTCAAATTTAAACACAAAATGTGAGTTACTACAGATTTCAATTTAACAGAAGGAAATCAAAAACACGAAGATATTTCTACTTCGTTCTACGATATCTAGATAAATCGCATTATTTTCACTAGAAGCAAAAAACATGAAAAACCGTTGGCTCAAAGGTCCCCGTAAAGGGTTTAAAAATCCAAAATTAGACACAAAATGGTGTAAATTTTAAATTTCAAGTAAAGGTTTTTTTTGAATAATACTATACACGACAATCTTTAACACGACAATCAAGTTAACTTTTATTCATCCATATGAATGCTTATGCTTAAGGTCTGTTGGAATAAATAATATAAAAGTAAGGAATAGAAACTTTTCCTGATCCCTGCCTTCCGCAGTTTAACAAAAACACCTGAAGACCCAAAAGGATTCAAGAATTAAGGATTTTTGGAAACTGCCTTCCAGTAAACTGTGGTTGCTACATTCCTACTGACTTGTTAGCGCCACGTTTTCTTACTGGAAGTTGTTATCCAAACCAAACCCTGACTTCCGACTCCATTCCTTTCTTTTAACTTCTTTGTTTGGAAAAAAATACGTACTACACATCGTGGGAAATATTTCAGAACACAGTGATGCCGTTTTCCATTATAGATATACTAAAAACATAAAGCTCCAGATTCACAGTGCTGGATTTTGCTTAACGGAAAAATGCGGGACAAATAGCAGACACCCACTATTTTATGGTGAAGATCAGTATATATTATAATAAGTTTCAGATAATTTAATGACAATCGAAAACTGCATAAAGCCAATGCTACGGTACTTAACTAATATAGACCGATATCAAAAGGGGCGTCAAAGGGGGCCGCAGTCCTCAGTAGAATGATAGAGAGATAGATCCGGTGAGAAAGGGGGTAATACGTCGGCGGAAAGGGGTACACTCTGTCTGCTTAAACCCCCTTTTTAAATCGGTCTGTGGAAGATAAGTTTAAAACGTCGCGCTTGCGCAGAGAGAAACATAAACGAGCTTCAATCTCAACTCAGAAGGTCGGGACGGGGGGGGGCGGAAGGGCTATAAACTCGTCTCGTTTGCTCACCGTAACGCGTGCCAGAGAAAAAATGAATTGTGGAAGCTAAAAATTGGGAGTTTTCTCATGCAAAGAGAATAACAATCCAGCTTGAATCCCTTTTCACTCCCGCATTAATATTTTGAATTTTTTTATAGCCAAAAATAGAATTTTGTGAATATTATATAATATAGCTTAATGGATTGAGAGGAAAAAATTCGGTTCGATATTCGAATCAAGAATTAAATTTGTACAGAACTATTTTTTAAAAGAAAGGTTTTTTATGCATTTCCACAGTAAAATAGGTTAGAGCACAGGGATTTTCTATTTATGCTGAATCCGAAATCGTAATTTTAATCACTTTGAAGCTTAACATTACGAGGTGAATAGTTTTTTGCGAGTTAGACGTTTTTGTTGTAAAATTTCCAATCATAGTGAATGCTTGAACTACGCAATTAAAACCAAATTTCTCGTATTGATTAAACTTATATTCAAATTGTAATACAGTAATAATTTCTAAATTCTGCGAATTTGTGGGTTTGAAAAAATGTCGCCAAGGATTGTCTATATGTACAGTTTTTTTTAAGGACTGCGAAGAAAAACTCGTTTTTGTATAATATATTTCAATTTTTACCTCTCCGAGTGACGTATGTCACGGAGAGGTTCTAATTTCGACGTGTCTGTGTGTGTGTCTGTCTGTCTGTCTGTTGTTATTGACTTACACCCCAGGGGACCGTTTTCGCAGTTTCCGAATTGAAGCAAATGTGTTCGCTATTTCCGGACCGTATTCACAGTTCCCGGAAATTTCAAAACTTGAATCTATCCACAAATCAACTGGCCACTATTACTTCATCTGACTAGTCAATTGTCTATTCTACATGAATACCAATCTGTACTTATTGGCTTCAAACACCACCATTTTGTGGTCTTTGTCCATTCCACATAGACACCAGTCTGCACTTACTGGCTACTATCACCATCATTTTCCGGTCTTTGTTTTTGTCCATCCCACATGGACACCAGTTTGTACACCTGGCATCTAACACCACCATCTTCTGGTCTTTGTTTTTGTCCATCCCACATGGACACCAGTCTGTACACCTGGCTTCTAACACCACCATCTTCTGGTCTTTGTTTTTGTCCATCCCACATGGAGACCAGTCTGTACACCTGGCTTCTAACACCACCATCTTCTGGTCTTTGTTTTTGTCCATCCCACATGGACACCAGTCTGTACACCTGGCTTCTACTCCTTAAGGTTAAGACATAAGCGGCGATCGGCCAGGGTTACGAGAAACGTCCGGCCACCCAATGGTGGGGCTTCCACCAAAGGTTCACGCAATTGCGCTGTTCTTATCCATAGCTGCGATTCGACACCCTTATATACTACCTATTTGATGTAGGCGAAGCAACCGGCGTATGCTTCATTTCAAACGCCAATATTAGTCAAGTCTCTCAAGAGTGTTTAATTGTTCTTTTTCAAAACGATGTAACGTTCAATAAGGCGAATAACTAACGAAGAAAATATTAAATATTAATTATATTTATTTTAATATTTAAGATAATCTTGTTTCTCAATTCAAAATTAATACGGAAAGAGTTAAAAGCAGTCTATGTTTTTGTCTGTATGTGTCCGTCCGTTGTTACAGTAGTGCGCTGCGTTAGAAGTTCGTTTTGTTTTGATGTGTAAAGAAACCATAATATTCCCTTTATCCTTAATATAAAGTGAATATGTGGAAATATTTTTCGTAATTATGATGCATTTAGTACTTTTGTAGCTTTAAAGCTCTATTTCATTTTGATATTCCAAAGATTTTTTTTAATATTATTATTTAAAATGGATGTTTATATATTACTTAAGCTATACTACATCTGTTTATAGCATAATCCTTTCTAAACTCACAGTGAATACAAGCACAATGCTACTATGTTGGTCAAATGACCACTTATTTGTCAATAGGCCTAGTGAACCAAAAAGTAAACGTTTGGGTTTGGTTTTCGTTTCTGTATGCAGAGACATTAACGGTTCAGAGTGAGCCGAAAGTTAAATACACTTTTAAATAATTAGGCTTAAATTTTATTATCATGGTGGAAATCTGGGCCGCGTTCAGCAGAGCCCAGCGTTGCTGAACGCGGCCCAGGGATTTTGTTTTTGAATTTTGACGTTACGGTGCTTAGCGCTGAGCTAGCGCGGTCTTCAAAGAAAATAGTCGGCTTTTTGGGTATCGTGACGTAAAACGCGTAGTTCTCAGCTTGGCGAAAAAACTATGGAGGAATTAATACAAATAGCTCTATGGGACTATAGCTATTTAATTGGCGTGAAACCAGTTGATCACGCGAGAATTTTAAGAGATATGTTAGTTTCTAATTTTAATTATAAAAGTTGTTATCTATCTCTATAAATATGTTATCCTACAATTTTTGTTAAGCCTTGGTACCTTGCACGCTTTATTAGGCTAGCGTCATTTATAAAACGCCGATGACCCGTTTTTCCCCCATCGGATGATTTTAATGTGTACAAGTATATCATTATTGGATGTAAAATGTCGTCTGATTTACAGTAAATTTGCTATGCTTTGTATACTGCTTTAATATTTCATAAATTTTAACTTAAGAAACATTTCCATATCTGGGTAAATAAGTTTGTAAGTAGTCGTCTTGACTCGGAGAGGTAATATTTTGGTTTTCCCAACTTGTTATAATCTAATACACTCTAAAGAATGACAAAGGCTAGAAGGATATATTTACGAAAGGCATCGTTAATTAAACTTAAAATAGGGTTTTTAACAACTTCCTCTTATATTAAATTATTCAAAGAGCCCATTTCCATGCTATTTTTTTACTTCCTTAAGAAAGTGCAAAGTGTTCCAATGGTTTGCTTTTCATATTTTTTATTTAGGTTGTAGCTAGATATTATATATTGCACTTAAAAAATCATAAATTTGATAAATACCTGTTTAATTGATATTTAGAGTAAATTCTATTTTGTGTTTCTTAGATTTATTACATCTATAATATTTTAATTCCAACAATTTTTGACTTATCTTGACTTACACTTTTTGTATCTCCTTAATTTATTAGAATTAAAAATAAATCCAAATTTTCAAACCCGAGATGGGCATTGTTCGTCTTTTTTCTTTTAATGAATATTAAAAACCTTCCGCAACTAAACGCTAAAAAAATGATTAGAATTTTTGATATAAACCTGTTTATTAAAATCCCATATTTTGTCCAATTGTGACTATTTACACCTGTTTTACAGACCCTTCTTCCAATAGATTTTTATGTTTTTGCTTTAGATAAAAATTGGATAATTTCCGATGGTATCGTATAACACATTAAATGAGCCTCGAATATCAAAACTTGCTGAGGTTAACGGTAATAGTTAGTATAGGGCGCTGTAGGTTAGCTGTGGCAAAGGGGCTAGCCACCACCCCTCTATGCGTTGTAAAGGGATCCACCTGTAAATAAGCCAAAGGCTTAGTGTGGAAATCCCTTCGTAGACAGTGCCGTCTTATCCATTGGGCCCGTTGGGCACTGGCCCAGGGGCCCCTCAAGAACAGGGGCCCGATAATTGTCACGTAATACTCATTTTACATTTCTTGTCATAAGAAAATCCAATTGTAAAGGAATTTTCAAGAAAGTGCGCAAATGTTTCTGATTTTGCGTTGATTGTTTAATTTGTATACTTTTTTTGGAGGAAAATTAATTAGTTTTGCATAGGGGATTAGGGGGCCCAATATACTGCACTGCCCAGGGGCCCATATAACACTTAAGACGGCCCTGGTAGACAAAGCTTAGATTACTATTATTATTATCTATCTCTTTTATTGAAATGCATAATGCATCTCATTTTTCTTTAACTTTAAACTTTTATTTCCGTTTTCAAACGGTTTTTCATTATTTTTCTTACTGATGAATATTAGTAGTCAGGGCCTGATTAAGGGGGGGGGGCAAGGTGGCACTGGCTCCCGGGCGCAAGGCTTGTTGGGGGCGCATTGAGTTTAACTATTCCCCCTTAGGGACATTTGCTGTTCCGTTTATACCGACTTAAGGGGGCGCATACTATCTCGGCCCCGGGTGCAAAATTGCTTAATCCGGCCCTTTTAGTAGTCATTGTAAGTAAATAAAATCAATTTTCGATATATCCCTGTTAAATTGTAATTTTAATATCACCCATTATACACTATTTTTCAGGTGAATAGTAAACTTCGTAAGGTGTCGTATCTAAAATTTTTAATATATACTTTTTTAATTGAAAATTATAATTTACACCATGTTGTGTCTAATTTTGGATTTTCACATCCTTTGTGGGGACCCTTGAACCAAAGGCTTTTCATGTTTTTTGCTTTAGTTGGAAATAATACCATTCCTTAAGTTTTCGTATAACGCAGTAGCAATAGCTTAGTATTTTTGATGTCTACCGGTTTAATTGAAATTTGTGATAAATAAAATTTGAGTTTAAATTTCACTTACTACATCCGCTGTAGGGACCCTTTTTCCAACGGTTCTTTATTATTTTCCTTGTGGAATAGTAAACTGAGTAAGGTATGGTGTCTAAAAGTTTTGATACCAACGGTTCTTAATTATTTTCCTTGTGGATGAATAATAGTAAACTTCGTAAGGTATGGTGTCTAAAAGTTTTCATATATACCTTTTTAATTGAATATTATAATTTACACCATTTTGTGTCTAATTTTGGATTTTAAGCCCTTTACGGGGACCTTTGACCCAACGGTTTTTCATGTTTTTTGCTTTAGGTGAAAATAATGGGATTTTTCGAGATATCGTATAACGAAGTTGAAAAAGCTTCGTGTTTTTAATATCTTCCCGTTTAATTGATATTTGTGATAAATAAAATTTTCTGTTTAAATTTGACTTACTACATCCGCTATGAGGACCTATTTTAACGCTTTTTCATTATTATTCTTTTGGTTGAATAATAGTAAACTTGGTTCGGTGTCGTAACTAAGATTTTTGATATATAATGCATTGTATATAAGGGCAGTGCGAGCCTTGATTTTTTGGATTTCGAGCTACATGTTCAAAATCTGGTTTCGGGCTTTTATCGCGCCTTAAGTTTCTATGGCGAGCCTTAACGACTTCCAATTTTAGCTCTTAATTTTCAATGCTACTGTTTTATACATTCAATTACTTTCCTTTGGAAAGAACAGTATTAAGTCGTAAATATAACAGATAGACTTTTTTTGACTATAAATACACTTGAATAATATAATCACTTATTAAAAGTACTTACGTGAACTGACAATCGCATTGATAATTCAATTCAATCGTATTTTTCTATACCCAAAACGGGCCAAAAGTAAAAGTAAAAATAAAACTCCAATTATTTTATATTTTTTTTCTATGCACAAAAGTGGAAGTAATATTTACACCAGTCAAATGTGGGCTTGCAAAAAGGATACGAGCCTTACCAAAAAAACCAGAATAATTTTCTTCATCGCTGCGTTTGGGCTATCAGGCAGCAATAGTGCAGCAATGAATATATATATATATATATAAACTGCAACTCGGTAACCAGCTGGCTAAAATATAGCAGAATCGGGGTCAGCGCTGCCTCTGCTAATTGAAGTCCAGTTGAAGCCCTCTCACTGACTATTGCCCGTACGAAAATGTTCTATGAAATTTCCATAAAAATACATAAAATTCAATAGAGTGTAGTGCGTAAGGGGCTCTATTCCAATTGATATTTCTATAGACTTATCTATAAACTTTCTATATCTTCATTTTAAAGATTTTATATAAAACAGAAACCATGCGTTTTTCTGTAAGTGTTATGTTAATATTCTATAAGCATATTTTATAGAAATTTTATAAATTATTTTAACTTATTTTCCACAACTTTCTATACGAGTTTTGCTAATTTTCTATTAAAGTTTTCAGAAAATCTTGTAAAGGCGTTTGAATTGTGATTCTACTGTTTTCTACAATACCTTAATGGAAAGTCTATAGAATATATATATATATTGTACAATTTATACAGTTTCTTAACATAAATTTATAATATGATTTACTTTTCTACTTAATGATCGCTCCAGCCCACTTTCAGTTCGCTACACACTGTAGAAACTAGAGGTCAAAAAATGGTCTCTTCATTGTTTAAACTAAAACATCATACCCGTAATAGTTTATATTTCGGTGTATTATGGTTTGAAAATTGATTCAGTCAAAATTAACCATAAATGGTTTGTCCATAAAGCTAGATTAAACCAACAATGTTCTGGAATTAGACATGGAACCGTTATGTTCTACTATCAGACCCTTTAACTAAAGTTCTGCTTTCAGAATATGATTCAGAAATGGACCGATTTTAAACTATATCTCGTTAATTTTCCGTCTTTAAACCATATTCTGTTAATGTTCTAATAATAGAGGTAAAGTTTAAATGTTCTAGAATGAGAATGAAAAATATACTATTCTGATATCAGAATTATAGTTTAAACGTTCAAACACCACCTATGATAGCTTTCTAATACACTCTAAGAAATATTTGTTCCAATCTGAACAAATAATTGTGCAAAGCCTCAACACACTGGGAGCACACTTTTGCGTTCCATTTTGAACAGTAATTACAGGTACCAAAATTGAACACCAAAAAAGTGTGCTAGGTTTAGCACTTTCATGCTCATTGTTGAACACTGTGTGTGGTAGGATTTCTTCTTAAAGATGCAAAATTGAACAGTATAGTTGACAATTTGGCACACATAATGTGTCAATTTTCAATGGTAGAAATGACAATTTGGAAAGATTACAATGGCAGTTTTGAATGGCTTTAGTGACAAATAGGCATAATTAAGGTGGCAGTTTTGAATAGTTTAGCGAACCTCCGATATTTGTGTTGATTCCTTTCTAATGGACCGAATTCGAATTTGACCGGCATCAAAATGTTGAAATTCGATTAGATGGAACTCCCGCACCTTTGGCGGTTTACGAAAAGTGATAAATAGCCTCCGAGGACTGCACTTAACGAATCTGAACATGGCCATTTTTCTCCGATAGTAATGGCGAAGCAAAGAATTAAACTCTCAAACGATTTCAAGTTTTATGTATATATAAGGGAAAGGTGAAATTGGCAATAATCCGGGATATTTAATTTGATATTATTGTAAAATGATGTTTGTAAAGACCAATTTATATATAATTTAGGATAAATAAGCATGTTACAGTAAATTGTTGAGATATTATCGGATATTATTGTATTTTTAATGAAGCTTTTTTAAATAAGCCTCATAACGTATTAGGCAAACTGACAAGATTGAACACCTTCAATGTCATCGTGGATAATCCAGCACACCTTTCACGATTGAACGTCTAATATTTCCAAACTGTTCAAGAATGAACAATTGCGTTCAAGTTTGAATACCCATTGAACGCTTTTTTCTTAGAGTGTACGTAAGAATCGTAATCCAGATATACATATGTTTTTCTAAATTGAGAATAAATCACACTTTGTGTTTTATTTTAGGTTTTACATTTGATATGGGGACCTTTTTTCCTACAGGTTTTCGTGGTCTTGCTTTAGATGAATATCACACTTAATCAAGCCAGGTATTTCTTCTATCTTCCAAATTCATTAGACTTAAAAATCAATCGAAAATGTTTTTGGTGTTGAGGTTTTACATTTGATTTTGGGACCCTTTTCTTCATGATTTTTAAATTTTCTTTTTTGAAAATTATTAAATCTCCTAAGGTACAACGCACTGAAAATAGCCTCGAATTTAATATATAAACATATTAAATTGAAATTTCAAATAATTCCATATGAAATCTATTTTAGTATTTGGATCAAGCCAGATACTTTCTTAAGATTCTGAATCATGCCGTAAATTAGAATCATAATTTAGATATAATGTTTAATTGAAATCTAGAATAAATCTGGACCTGTTTTTAACATTGACTTTTTACCTCCGAATCAACGGTTTTTAGTTTTTTCATAATGCTATGCACAGAAATTTGAAATTTTGTTTCAAAGGTATAAAACATTTAATATAGCCAGAAATGTCCCATCTCGTCTCTAACTGTTTACGTCCGTTATGCTGATCGTTGTTCCAAGGGTTTTCATATGTTTTTAGAATATCTAAATAGATGCCCAATGGTGTACTTAAAATAGGCTAAAATTTTTTATATATACCTCTATTTTTCAAATTGAGAATTAATCCCTTTTTGTGTTTAATTTTGACCGTTTATACGCGTTATGAGGACCATTGTTATAACGGTTATACAATTTTTCGTCTAAAATTTCACGAGCTATCTCGTATTACACTTAAACCGCTCGATTTTTTGAGGTATTCTAAAATTATTATTATTATTAATATATCCAATTTTATGTTTAATTTGTCACTTTTACATCTAATATGGGAAAATTCATTAACAATTTTCATGTGGTTTTTTTCTCTGTTAAAAGGGAATTACAAAAGTGATAATATGACTGAAGTGATTTAATAGTCAAAAAGTATATCTGTTATATTTACGACTTAATAGTGTTCTTTCCTAAGAAAAGTAATTGAATGTATAAAACAGTAGGATTGAAAATTAAGAGCTAAAATTAAAAGTCGTTAAGGCTCGCTAGAGAAATATAAGGCGCGATAAAAGCCCGAAACCAGATTTTCAACATGCAGCTAAAGGCTCGATGCTGGATAAGAAACTCGAGACTCGGCTCGAAGCTCGAAAACCGAAAATAGAGAGGCGGGAGGCTCGACTCGAAACCAAAAAATCAAGACTCGCACAGCTCTTATATATAGTACATTATTTATCAAAAATCTTAGTTACGACACCTAACCAAGTTTACTATTATTCAACCAAAAGAAAAATAATGAAAAAGCGTTAAAAAAGTCCTCATAGCGGATGTAGTAAGTCAAATTTAAACAGAAAATTTTATTCATCACAAATATCAATTAAACAGGAAGATATCAAAAATACGAAGCTATTTCAACTTCGTTATACGATATCTCAAAAAATCGCATTATTTTCACCTAAAGCAAAAAACATGAAAAACCGTTGGGTCAAAGGTCCCGGAAAGGGCTTAAAATCCAAAATTAGACACAAAATGGTGTAAATTATAATTTTCAATTAAAAAGGTATATATCAAAACTTTTAGACATCATACCTTACGAAGTTTACTATTATTCATCCACAAGGAAAATAACAAAGAATCGTTGGAAAAAGGGATGTAGTAAGTCAATTTTAAACTCAAATTTTATTTATCACAAATTTAAATTAAACAGGTAGATATCAAAAATACAAAGCTCTTGCTACTGCGTTATACGAAACCTTAAGGAATGGTATTATTTCCATCTAAAGTTAAAACATGAAAAACCGTTGGATCAAGGGTCCCCACAAAGGGTGTGAAAATCCAAAATTAGACACAAAATGGTGTAAATTATAAATTTCAATTGAATAAGTATATATTAAAAATTTTAGATACGACACCTTACGAAATTTACTATTCACCTGAAAAATAGTGTAAAATGGGTGATATTAAAATTACAATTCAACGGGAATATATCGAAAATTGAATTTATTTACTTACAAAGACTACTAACTAGAAACATAATGAAATACCGCTTGAAAAAGGCTGCCCATAGTGGATATAAGAGTTCAAAATTGAACAAAAATGAGATGTATTATGCATTTCAATGAAACAGGACAGGTAGATATCAAATATTCGAGGCTCTTTTAATGTGTTATACGATACCTTCGGAAATTATCCAGTTTTTATCTAAAGCAAAAACATAAAAACCCATTGGAAGAAGGGTCCATATAACAGGTGTAAATAGTCACAATTAGACACAATACGGGATTTTATTAACATTTCATTTAAACAGGTTTACATCAAAAATTGTAATCATTTTTCGTGCGTTTGGTTAAGGAAGTTTTCTAATATTCATTAAAAGAAAAAAGACGAAAAATCGCCATCTCGGGTATGAAAATTTCACAGTTAAACTCAAGATGAATCATAAATTCTTCAAATTTTCCTTTAAAGCAAAGAAAGTGAGAAATTGTTGGTATAAAAGTATTATAGATGTAATAAGTCAAATCAAACACAAAATAGAATTTACTTTCAATATCAACTAAACAGGTATTTATCAAATTAATGATTATTTTTTAAGTGCAAAAATAAAAAAATGAAAAACCATTGGAACACTTTGCAGTAAAAAATGAGCATTAAAAATATTTTGATACAAGTTGGGAAAACCAAAATATTACCTCTCCGAGTCCAGAGGAGGCCTACTTACAAACTTATTTACCCAGATATGGAAATGTTTCTTTTTTTAAGAACAAATACTGAAGTTCATTTTATGAAATATTAAAGAGGTATACAAAGCATAGCGAATGTACTGTAAATCAGACGGCATTTTACATCCAATAAGGATATACTTGTACACATTAAAATCATCCGATGGGGGAAAAACGGGAAATAAAGAGATAAAACTTTGGAGGGATATTACTTTTACGTGTTTGTAGAGGCCCAAATTTTCTACTCCTCAACCGTATACCCTCTATGTTCAAAACCAGATTCACAACAGGGTTGCAGTGTAAACATGACACTTCTAACAGCGCTGAGCTCTGCTGAACGCTGCCTAGATTTTCACCATGATGCTCTATTCAATTATAAAATCTAAGCCTGACTATTTAAAAGTGTGTTTAACTTTCGGCTCACTCTGAACCGTTAATGTCTCTGCATTACAGAAACGAAAACCAAACCCAAGCTTTTACTTTTTGGTTCACTAGGCCTATTGAAAAATAACAGTTCATTAGGCCGACATAGTAGCGCTCTTCTCGTTATCAATAACGAAAAGATTATGCTATAAACAGATGTAGTATAGCTTAAGTAATATCAAAAACGGATTTATGGGATAAGAACGTCGGAGTTAGCGAATTCACTCCCCATCCTCGCATACTTTATTGAGAAACTTCGTCTGCTTATATTTTGACTCCACCCACAAATTCTGTATATAGATCGAATTTGTGGGTGGAGTCAAAATATAAGCAGACGAAGTTTCTCAATAAAGTATGCGAGGATGGTACTAGAGGCTAAAGCTACGATCCGACGTTCTTATCCCATAAATCCGTTTTTGGTAATATATAAACATCCATTTCAAATAACAATATAAAAAAATATTCTTGGGATATCAAAATGAAACAGAGGATTAAAGCTACAAAAGTACTAAATGCATCGTAATTACGAAAAAGATTTCCACATATTCACTTTATATTATGGAAAAAGTGAATATTAACACATCAAAACAAAGCGAACTGTTAAAGCGGCGCACTAGTGTGAAAACGGACAGACACACAAAGACAAAAAATAGATTGCTTTTTAACTTTTCCGTATTAATTTTGAATTGAGAAACAAGATTATCTTAAATATTAAAATAAATATAATTAATATTTAGTATTTTCTTCGTTAGTTGTTCGCCTTATTGAGCGTTACATCGTTTTAAAAAAGAATAATTAAACAACCTTGAGAGACTTGACTATTATTGACGTTTGAAATGAAGCATCCTCCTGTTGCTTCGCCTTGCTCAAATAGGTAGTATATAAAGGATTCGAATAGCAGCTGTAGATAAGAACATCGCAATTGCGTGAACCTTGGAGGAAGACCCCTCCATTGGAAGGCTAGACGTTTCTCGTAACCCTAACCGATCGCCGCGTATGTCTTAACCTTAAGGATGATGATGGAGTAGAAGCCAGGTGTACAGACTGGTGTCCATGTGGGATGGACAAAAACAAAGACCAGAAGATGGTGGTGTTAGAAGCCAGGTGTACAGACTGGTGTCAATGTGGGATGGACAAAAACAAAGACCAGAAGATGGTGGTGTTAGAAGCCAGGTGTACAGACTGGTGTCCATGTGGGATGGACAAAAACAAAGACCAGAAGGTGGTGGTGTTAGAAGCCAGGTATACAGACTGGTGTCCATGTGGAATGGACAAAGAGTAGAAGATGGTGGTGTTTAGAAGCCAGTAAGTACAGACTGGTGTCCATGTGGAATGGGCGAAAGACTAGAAGATGGTGTTGTTTAGAAGTCAGTAAGTTCAGACTGGTGTCCATGTGGGGTGGACAAATGAACAGAGTTGTTAGACAGGCAATGGAGTAATAGCCTGTAAGTGGAATACAATTTCCGGGACTGTAAATGCGGTCTGGAAATTGAATACACGTTTGCTCCGATTTGGAAACTGCGAACGCGGTCACGTGGGTGTAACAACGGACAGACAGACACACAGACAGACAGACACACAGACACGTCGAAATTAGAACCTCTCCGTGACATACGTCACTCGGAGAGGTAAAAAGAGGAAGTTATTACAAATATTTTGATAAAAGAGGAAGTTATTAAAAACCCTATTCTAAGTTTAATTGACGATGCCATTCGTAAAAATATCCTTTTAACCTTTGTCATTCTATAGAGTGTATTAGACTATAAAGATTGAAATACAGTATATTATACAAAAACGAGTTTTTCTTCGCAGTGCTTAAAAAACTTCACATATAGACAATCATTGGCCACAGTTTTTTATACTCACAAAGGCCCAGAAATTGGAAACTATTACATGAATTACAATTTGAATTTCAGTTTTATCAATACGAGAAATTTGGTTTTAATTGGGGAGTTCAAACGGTTGCTATGATTCGAAATTTTGCAACAAAAACGTCTAACTCGCAAACTATTATCCACCTCGTAATGTTAAGCTCCATAGAGATTAACATAACGATTTCGAATTCAGTATAAATAGAAAATATTCAAATACTTTTACTACGTGCTAGAACCTATTTTATTGAAAAAACCTTTCTTTTAAATAATTGTTCTGGAAAGATTTAATTCTTGATTAAAATATCGAACCGAATTATTTCCTCTCAACCCATTAAGCTATATTATATAATATCCAGAAAAATGCTGTGAGTTGCCTAATTTGGACATTTTTGGCTATAAAAAAATTCAAAATATTAATGCGGGAGTGAAAAGGGATTCAAGCTGGAATGATATTTCTCTTTGGATTAGAAAAATTCCCAATTTTTAGCTTCCACAATTCATTTTTTCTCCAGCGCGCGTTACGGTGAGCAAACAAGACGAGTTTATAGCCCTTCCGCCTCCCCCCTCCGTCCCGACCTTCTGAGTTGAGACTGTAGCTTTTTTAAGTTTCTCTCGGCGCAAGCGCGACGTTTTAAAAATATCTTCCGCAGACCGATTTAAAAAGGGGGTTGCGCAGGCAGAGCGTACTCCTTCCCGCTGAAGTAGTACCCCCTTTCTCACCGGATCTATCTCTCTATCAGTCTACTGAGGATAGCGGCCCCTTCGACGCCCCTTTTGATATCGGTCTATAATTGTTAAGTACCGTAGCATTGGCTTTATGCAGTTTTTGATTGTCATTAAATTATCTGAAACTTATTATAGTTCTAGGAGAGTGGTACCTCTCTTACATAAGACTTCATACAGCCTTTAATGATTAATGAGGTGTTTTTTTGAATGGTTTTAACCTTTTTCGTATTATTTTTACTGTTTTGAAAAAAAATCTATAGAACAACAACCCGGACTCACAATAGGTGGTTAAAATTTCGAAGAGATCCATCTAATAGTTTATTTTATAAAAAGTCAATTTGCCAAGGGTGGTTTTCATTAACATAAAATTAATTAGCCTTTTTGGAAAAAAACTCGAAACTTCCCATTGAAATAACATTGGATTTTTTATAAAAAAAAAAAAAGCCAAATTCTGGACCGTATATTCCAAAAATTATAAATTGCTTAGGATTCAAAACGTTTTTAAATGAACATTAGATCTTTATATTAGGTCCTTTTCTACTTTTCATTCAGAAACTTTTATGTTAAGTATATTCAGTTTTAATTTTTCAAAAATACCTCGATTTACGATTTTTTCAATGATGCCCTGTTTTATTAGAAATTGACAGCACGTTCGTGACAGCGTTTAGTGGTTGAAAACAATTGGAGTAATTCTATTTAAAGTTTTATGGATGAAATACTCTTTAGAAAGTTAAGTAAGCTTGAATCCAAGCGCTGTCTGTTCGCGAGTCGATAACCTCGGTTGAAATCTAATTAATTTTCTTTAAGAATACAGCTCTGCACAAGTCTATGGCATTAAACTAAGGAGTAACATTGATTTCTTACTGTTTAAGACAAACAACGAAATTCTGATCATAGGGGACACGAACTGTAACCTAAAAGCCACCACGCTATCGGCAAAGGCTAGACTACTGGGGAATTTCATACAAATGATAACATCCCCGACCAGAATTACCCTAAACTCAACAAGTTTGACTGATCATATTTATGTAAATCACCCGGAACGAATCACAGAGATCATAGTAAAGGCATGTGGAGCATCTGACCATGACCTAACATGGATCATAAGGAAGAAAATGAGTATAAAACTGCATAAGAAAATTACCTCGAAATTCGTTCAAGAACTCCATACAAAATTAAACAAGGCTAAGGAATCCATTGACAGCCCAGAAAGGGGCCTACAGATGTTACAAAATGAAATAATTGACCACCTGGACAAGCATGCTCCGCTAAGAGAAAAACATGTATCTACTAAAAGCGCCCCGTGGCTAACCTCAAATATAAAACATCAAATTCACATAAGAGACAAATTCAAGACAAAGACAAGAACAGTAAACCATGCTCATAAGGAAAAGTACCAAAATATGTACAGGAAACTGACAAACTTGGTCAACGCTCTTATCCATAAAGAGAAGACAAGATACTTCAAAATTAATATTGGAATCGGCAGTAATGAAACGACCAATATTTGGAAAACCATTAAGCCATACCTCAAGCAAAAGAATACCAAACTTATAACGGAGATGGAATACAAGGCCAATAAAAACAAAGATCCAGAAACCGTAGCAAACATGCTTCACGAATGCTTTGTGAACATAGCAGGGGAACTGCTAAACATGAAGAGTGTATCAAGATGATAGCTAAAGCGCAAAAATTGGACTCACTTACAGCTGCCAGCCCAAAAGCTAATATTACATCTCTGCAACATAATTAGCACCTAGAAGTGCTGAAATTCATGTACAGAATAAAAATTAGTTATTACCCTGACTTTATTGAAGGATGGTTTCAAACAACAAATAATAACGTAAAAACTCGTGGCACAACAAATAACTTCTATACAGAAAACTTCTCCAGATATAGAAATAAAAGCTTGAAGCATACGGGTATAGAGCTCGGGAACAGACTCCCAATGGATATCAAACAAAAACAATCTTATAAACTTGTTATAGATAAGATAAACAATTATTTGAACGATCTTACTAGTCTTAAGCAGAAGTTTATGACTTCTTATCTAGGATAAGAAGTCATTAATTTCTGTCTTGACTAATAGCAGAAAAATTAGAGCTTTTCTCTCTTTAATTTTAAAATCTTAACTTAAAAGCAGGACACTTTTGTAAATAAGAAAATTCTTAAAGGTAAATCCTAAATAAAAGCCTATTATTATTAATATTATTATTATTATCATTAAACTAGATTACTGATTAAAGGAAGTTAAGCTAGATTACCGATTGTAGAAAATCAAGCTAGATTACCGATGGCGGGTAATTAAGCTAGATTGCCGATTCGTAATAATTTCCAGTTAGTGTTTAAATTTCACTAACCACATCTGCTATGAGGATCAATTTTCCGACGTTTTTTTATAATCTTTCATATGGATGAATAATAGTAAACTACGAAGGTTGTCCTGTCTGAAATTATTTAAAAAACCTTTGAAATTGAAATTTATAACTCACACCATTTTCCGTCTAATTTTGTATTTTTAAATCCTTTACGTGGACCTTTGAGGCAACGGTTTTCCATGTTTTTTGCTTTTGGTGAAAATAATGCGATTAACCAAATAGACAAATCTTCGTGTTTTTGATGTCTTTCTTTTAAATTGAAATTTATAATAAATCACATTTTGTGTTTAAATTTGATTTACTACATCCGCTATGGGGACCCCATTCCCAATGTTGTTTTATTATCTATCATATGGATGAATAAAAGTTAAGTTAACTTCGAAGGTTGTCGTGTATATTATTATTTAAAAAAAACCTTTTACTTGAAATTTATAATTTTCACCATTCTGTGTCTAATTTTGGACTTTTAAACCC
Organism: Phalangium opilio; assembly: GCF_054372755.1. Classification (NCBI taxonomy): domain Eukaryota; kingdom Metazoa; phylum Arthropoda; class Arachnida; order Opiliones; family Phalangiidae; genus Phalangium; species Phalangium opilio. The sequence goes on along the minus strand of NW_028324162.1, from coordinate 3,247,791 downwards.
TTTACGGGGACCTTTGAGCCAACGGTTTTTCATGTTTTTTGCTTTTGGTGAAAATAATGCGATTTAATTACATATCGTATAACGAAGTAGAAATATCTTCGTGTTATTGATTTCTTTCTGTTAAATTGAAATCTGTAGTAAATCACATTTTGTGTTGAAGTTTGAATTAATACATCCGCTATGGGGACCCCATTCCCAACGTTTTTTTATTATCTGTCAAAGAGATGAATAAAAGTTAACTTCGAAGGTTGTCGTGTTTATTTAAAAAAAAACTTTTACTTGAAATTTATAATTAACACCATTTTGTGTCTAATTTTGGATTTTTAAATACTTAACGGGGACCTTTGAGCCAAGGGTTTTTCATGTTTTTCGCTTTTGGTGAAAATATTGCGATTTATCTAGATATCGTATAACGAAGTAGAAATATCTTCGTGTTTTTGATGTTTTACTGTTAAATTGAAATTTGTAATAAATCACATTTTGTGTTTAAATTTGAATTACTACATCCGCTATGGGGACCCCATTCCCAACGTTTTTTTATTATCTTTCAAAGAGATGAATAAAAGTTAACTTCGAAGGTTGTCGTGTATAAATTTATTTAAAAAAAAACTTTTACTTGAAATTTATAATTTACACCATTTTGTGTCTAATTTTGTATTTTTAAATCCTTTACGGGGACCTTTGAGCCAACGGTTTTTCATGTTTTTTGCTTTTAGTGAAAATAATTCGATTTATCTAGATATCGTATAACGAAGTAGAAATATCTTCGTGTTTTTGATGTTTTACTGTTAAATTGAAATTTGTAATAAATCACATTTTGTGTTTAAATTTGAATTACTACATCCGCTATGGGGACCCTTTTCTTAACCTTGAATTATTATTTTTCATATAAATGAATAATAGTAAACTTCGTATGTTGTCGTATCTAATATTGTTTAGTCGTTTGATATAAGAGCTAGTTAAGATAGCAAGTATTCATGTGCTTATCTTCTCAAAATAAAGAAAACAGTGCGTTTGTGTTTAATTTTTATGATCATTGTTAAAATACCGCTTTTATGGGGCCTTCACTCATACCGGAAGTAGTAGTGTGTGCTTTTTAGTTCTTGCGAGGACCGATAAGGGGGCGCTATTATCAGTCCGTGTGTGACACAAAATCGGCAATGTGTAATTTACCGCCTTTGTGGGGACCACTTTAAAAACTAATTTTAAGCAATTAAAATCAAAAAATAATTAATTTGAGCATATGTTTTTTTTTGGTTTTAATGGGGACCGGGGTGTGCGTCCCCATAAGTGACTACGGTCCCCACAGGATTGGTGTGTTTTCTCGTCGCGGTCCTCATAAGTATAGTAATGTAAACGCACACAGACACACACACACCCAGACACGTCGAAATTAGAACCTCTCCGTGACATACGTCACTCGGAGAGGTAAAAATGCTGGAACATACTGCTGAGTTGGACCAGGGATTGATTTAATTTTAGAAGAAGGAATGGAGAACAGAGTAATGTGGGCGCGTCAAAGTCCTCCTTAATTATTGTTAAGAAAATTTAAGTACCCAATGTTTAAATTGTTTGTGTATATTTATTATCTTAAGTCAAACCCGGTAAGTACGATAACTACGAAATTTTTCTACCCACAATAAACTACGTCATGCCAAAAAAAAGCATTTTCTGACCCCCCGTCCCCCAGATCACGTTTGGTCAAGTTTTCTTAGACCCCCCTCCCCTAAAAACCACGTCACATTTTTAACCCCACCTAACGCACTATGATTTGTCTTAATTTACTAATCTAATTTGAATAATTTGAAAAGAGAACCTTTTTTCCTGAGTGATATGGCGTTCCACTGAAATACTTTGGCCATCTTGAAATTCAAAAGTTTTCTTCCGTTTAGTCTCTTTTCTATAAGCTTCAAACAAGAAGGAATTTATATAAGAAGGCCCTATATAAGAAGGCCTAAAATAGCGTCCGGTGCACGCGTGATAGTCGAAAATCCCTCTTCCAAGCGTGCTGCAAGTATTTTTCTTTTATTTCAAAATAAAATACTTGCATCAACTTTGGGGGAGAAAATTCTCCGTTAGCGTAAACAATAGTAATAATGATGATTCTAATTTTTGTAATTTAACTAATTAAGATAGTACGTCAAAAATTACTTTTGGGTCAGAAGTCAGCCTAACCTTATAGCGCGCTTAAACCTATTTCTTCATTTCGTTCTCGTTGAAAACTAGAAGGGCCTAGGTTTGTGGGTGATAACAAGTTACGTTGACATATTTCAAATGTTGGCTTTCTTGCTGATTTTCCTAATTTCTTAACAGTGGACGCTAACAAATTACTTTGATATTTCAACCGAGCTTGAGCACCTTTATATGTATTTTCTAATTAACTGTAGCACCCTTTATAAGAAATACGTCGTTATCAGGTCGAATTTTCGTCTAGAAAAGTAATTCAGGTAAATAATTACAGTTAACAGAGGTTTTTATATCATTTAAAGTAAGTTTTTGAACGTTCTTTACGGCCAAGGCTTAAGTTGTATAGACTTATAGCACCCCATGTTATTTCCCCATAGAGATTAATACAGTCGAAGGCAGAGGGCTGCCATTACCCTATTTTAGTTACTCTTTAAAGATTATTAAAAAGGCTGATTTCCAGTTCTCATTTGTTTTGGAATCTGCTCAATTTTATGCTAGAAACATAGCCTAACCGGGTTAACACTAGGCTTTTTATGCTGTATTTACCGTGTGCGCTTCCAATAAATGGCATACCTATTCAAATTATTAACGTGTTGAAATAAAGATAATGCTTTTCACCCTGTGAAAAGATCGAAAACTTCAAAATACTACTGGTAAGATGACAAAAAGTTTAATATGTTTTCCCTACTGCAGAGTCGTGATGTTTACGTTAGCGCAGCTTAACTATTTGTTACCAACAGTGTATTTTGTTAATTCATAAATATAAGTAACAGTGGTGCTGATTAATCCAGGAGTTCAGTGTCGTTATGTAATTTAACTAGTCAAATAATTTCCATGTTTACATCAGCGCAGATATTTCCAACGTAACCACGTCAGCAACGGAGGGTTACGTTGTTCGTTATCTCCACAGTTCACATTGCCGTTTGTTTATTTGTCTAAATTGCTATGAATTGTTTAGGTATTTAATTTAATTACTGTTATTGAAGCCAAAGTTGCTAAACTATAGAATCACATCATTCATTAACATATGTTATGGATGATCTTTATGTTACCGCAAATTTAGCACGTGGTGTGATAAAAATTTAACACATTGTGTTGGCAAGAATGAAAAACTCCACAATTAAGGTGATTTGAAACTCATTTTATAAGCTAAATCAACACTGCCAAACCTCAATCCCTCATTAATTTCAACTTAATTAAGTATAACTAACGTGAATTTAAACATGAAATATACATATTTGGATGAGAACTCGAGTAACTTTGAAATAAAATACTTAATTAAGATTAAAACTGCACAAGCTGTTAGTATAGCCCCATGTTTTCTATCTCATACTTAGTTAACTTAAATTATCTTTAAAGTACATTAATAGGCGCGAAATTCGAAAGTTTAAGGTAAAATAAGATTCAAAACCCACTAAAAATTGCAATTAAGGTTAAGTATATATTGAAAGTCATTTTTAACCTAAATGTACCCTGCCGAAATACAATCTTACGTTAATTTTAAATCAATTAAATATAATTAACGTGAAATTAAACCAAAAATATTCATTTTTTGGATTAAAAGCTCAAATAACTTTTAAATAAACTGTTTAATTAAGATTAAAACTACCCAAGCCGTTAGTAAATCCTAATGTTTTCTATTTCACACTTCAGTTAATTTCAACTATGTTTAAAGTACATTAATTGGCGCGAAATTCAAAAGTTTAGGGTAAAATAATGACTGTGGCAAAAATGTTAAACTGCACAAAACGTTCCAATTAGGGAAAAAAATTCCAATAAATTATACTTTTAAGCTTATTCGACTCTCCCGAACTGCGCTCAAATTAAGATTAAAACAACACAAGTTTTTCGCACAGCCACAGATGTTTCCTATTTCACTTTCGAATTAATTTAATTCATCATTGAAATACATCAAAAGCGCATACATATTTTAGAGTAATTGCAATTAAAGTTAATATTTCATTGAAACTTGTATTATAAACTAAATTCACACTAGATAAACCGTTAAATTAAACTTAATCAAGTATAATTAATGTGAAATTAACCCAAAACACGATTGTTTTTGGTAAATTCATGGATACCTTGTAATTAAACTAACAAATTATAATTAAAACTACACTTATCTTTCACCCAGCCTCCACTTCCCTGTTTAATTCTTATGATTAAAAAATTGTCATTTAAAATCATTTTTCCCATATTGAAAAGAGAGCTATTGAAAAGGCGCGAAATTTAAAAGTTTTTTGGGGGGGAGGGGGGTACAGTATGTGTGCCTTTTTAACAGGAGTATTGTTACAATTGTAACCCTACAGACCTTGTATTTCTAATGGAACCGGCAATACCGCAACGCTGAGCCGAAAAACCAGGATGGTAATTGTTTGGACCCATCGGGTGAGGACATTGGAGCACCAAAAACATACTGCGCAGGGCTCCCACCAGGTCCCTAAAAGTCCCTAAAGTCCTTATTTTCCTACAAGGTCCTTAATCTACCCTAAAATTGGTATTCGGTCCTTAAATCACCCTATTTTTATAAACCTCAGAAAAAGTATAAGGGTGACCTGAAAATGTCTTGTCTGAGATTTTACCAGAGCCCCAAATTCGCGGAGCTCGCTTCGCTCGCTCCGGTTATTTATGATTTACTAAATGTTAAATTTAAACGAATAAATTGGCTAATTTTTATAACAATAAAAAATCGTGCAAAAATTATTCGACTTAATTTAGACTGGTTTTCATATATGTTCGCCATGTACGTTATTGCAAATGGTCAGAGAAATTTGTTTAACTTAGTCAGGGAAAACCTGGAAAAGTCAGGGAATTTCATTCCAAAAATTTTGTACGAACCCTGTAAAGGCCCAAATTCCAGTTCAGTGGATTTTTTAAAAAACAGTAAACATGATACGAAAATAGTTACTTCTAATAAAAAAAACCTTCCTTATATATTAGAGCCAGTATCAAGTCTTACCTACCGCTCCCTTAGAATAAGAATATAAACAAAAAAAAAGTCAGAAATAATATCCTATTTTGTCGAAAAAAATAGAAAAGAGTAATAGGTTCCTAACTGTTTGTGATATTTTCACAGAAAGATATCATTTTGTTTTACCACTGGTCCCTTTTTGGTTCCTACTTTTAGAATTGAGGTCCCTATTTTACCCTATTTTTATCGTGAAAAGTCCCTTTTTCCCCTATTTATTTTTGAGATTTTAGTGGGAGCCCTGACTGCAGTGTCACTTGTTGAACGTTAAAGCGACCTTCATCACTTTAAATCCCATGACCTGCTCAATCTGGCAATCTTTGAAAACTCAACTTTGAGGTACTTCCGGTCCCTTTTGATATACAGGGTCTTCAGTGTTGGAGCTAAGTATAAGAATTACAGTAGTTAGTCTCGTTTCCTAGCAAAATGCCAACCTGTTCTAACCAGGACAAATTGGACAGGATGTTTATTTTGGGTGAAGGTCGCAGTAACGTTCAACTAAAGGCAGTGCTTTATGCCGAACAGTTTCCACACCGACAACATCCGGTGCGAAGCACCTTTTCCGACATTGGCGAGCACCTTCGTGATTTCGGTAGTGCAAGATCATGAACGTAGAAGAGACTGTATAGTCTGTAATGAGGATAGAGATTTTGACATCGTAGCACGTTTTGAAGCCAATTCATGCTAATAGTAGAGCGGTGGAACAAGAAGTTGCACTAAGCCATTCTACTGTTTGTGCCAGTTTACAAGGGCATCATTACCGGCATTATCATACCCCCCTACATCAACCCTTAACGGACGAGGATTTCGTAAGACGGCAATACGATTAGTCTTACCATGCGTCATGAGTTTACTGCTTGCAAATGTATTGCAAGACATGGACAGTCGTCTGGAAGAGTGCCTAAACCACAATGGTAGAAACGTCGAATATTTACGTTGAGGTGTTTACCAAACAGTTAAGAGGTTGTAGTTTGAGGCCCACGTTCTAAGACATATCGTAGGACAGTGCTTTAAAATATTTTGTTGCATTCTCCAGTATTCTTTTTGTACCTTGTCACTCGTTGTCACTTGCATACAATAAAACATGAATTCTAAACATTTATTTACACCCTGTATAATTTAGTATGACATCACCCGTTGGCAGTATTGGGGGTTTTACATAAAGGAAGCTGTTGGTCTGATCTCGACACCACTGTACATGTATACAGTGTACGAAACAAATATTTTTCTTCCATATTTGAAATACCGTCGTTTTTAAGCTTCTTTCATAAATAAAGTGCAACATTATATGCTTATCGAAATCAATGTTATTGGATATAAGTTAAATGTAATTAACGATACTTAAGTACTTCTTTAAGCAATTAGAAATAGATCAACCCCAAATGTATGACGGTAAAGCAAACATAATTATTCAAAATTTAATTACATTAAGACTGAAGTAACAGATATTATAAAAAACGTCTTGGTTTGGACCAAGGCCGAAAAAACAAACGATATGTGTGAGGTTTATCAATTGGCTGAAGTTCAGATATTGCAATTTTTTTAGTTATTTTTATCCATTTAATCCTTAATCAATAGTAAATTCAATCAACTGATTTTACTGTTAATCGATCTATTTCCTCTAAATTAATTGAAAAAATTACATATCTACGCTTTTTCAAGAACAATTACATTTTCCGAAAACATTTTATCGTGAAATTAATTATTTTGAAGGGATTTCGTGTAAGCACCTTGACCGACATAGTTTTAATTGTTGCTGGCTTGACAAATTTTCAAGTTTGCATCAAAAAAAAAAAACTAAAATCGGTAAGTTGCTAAGAAGACTGATGTTAAAAAAAATATGATAATTTAAATTTATTTTGTTCAGACTAGTTAATAAACGAATGCCGTATACTTAAGACATAGCAACATCGTTTATCCTGTGTGGTTTTTGTTAGTAGGTAGCTATCTGTAGCACTGGAAAAATATGATATCGGTATAAATATAACCAAAGGTAAAGGTAAAGATTACATAAAAAGAAATACGTTTCAGTACCAATGGCTTGTTATATTCATTTCCATTCAATACCAGTTAAACGAAGAAGGTCACACTTAACTTAACCCCCCCCCCCAAGAAAGTCTAAAGTACGAAGAGGGAAATTGCAGTGCAACCTTTCTTTCATAGTCGCGACATTAGAAATGTAGCATTTCGAATATACGAAATTAAATGTATGAATTCGTGCAACACCCTGGTTTGGCATCCACTAAATATTTACATTTTCCTTTCGAATTATGTCAAAGTTCGCTTGGTCTTTTTAGACACAGTATTTCAAATATTCAATATTGATCCCTCAACACGTACTCCTTTCAAAATAATTAATTTCATGATAAAATGTTTTCGGAAAATGTAATTGTTCTTGAAAAAGCGTAGATATGTAATTTTTTCAATTAATTTAGAGGGAATAGATCGATTAACAGTAAAATCAGTTGATTGAATTTACTATTGATTAAGGATTAAATGGATAAAAATAACTAAAAAAATTACAATATCTGAAACTTCAGCCAATTGATAAACCTCACACATATCGTTTGTTTTTTCGGCCTTGGTCCAAACCAAGACGTTTTTTTATAATCTACTGTGACTTGCTTATTTACCCCGAATTAAATATATATTTGTCTGTATAAACATCATTATATAATAATATCAAAGTAAAGGTTACGGAATATGGTGTATTTCACCATTCCCTTATATTTACATAGGCCTTCAAATCGGTTGATAATGTAATACATACTCCTTTATAATTGGAGGGGACTTGATAATGAACACGTCCCATAAAAGTGGAGTCTCTCTTCATATAATTGAATTATTATTTAACACAACGATTAATGTATATGTGATTCAAGTCCACCCGCCCTGAGAAGATGTACTAGCTTTAAACACATTTTCTTCCTTATTAGTGCCTACATTTAATACAGTTTGGCCTGCCATAAGGAATTCAATAATGAAATTTGAAATCTAACTTCTCTATTCAAAATTCAACGCTACAACTGTTAAGTTTCGATGCTTCATCAAAAGCTTGTCCACCATGTATTATTAAATGGCGAATTGCTCAATTTTGAACGTAAGCAATTGAATATGAACGCTCGATCAAACTCTCCGATGTTGCTCAATAATGATTGCAAAAACAAACAATATTAAACGTTAATTTTTGAATGCTTAGCGTACATAGCCCCGACACTGTGGTGGTACGCTTTAACATTCAAATTTGAATAGTTTCTTTGCGTTCAAATTTGAATAATTTCTTCGCATTCAAATTTGAACAGAACACTATTATTCAAAATTAAATGCTCAAACATTTATATTTGAACAGTGCGTAAGAGGTTAGTATATCGTGTAAATTTAAGCACGAAACCGTTCAAATTTAATTGGAAAATTAAACGTTTAATATTGTTTGTTTTTGCAATCATTATTGAGCAACATCGGAGAGTTTGATCGAGCGTTCATATTCAATTGCTTACGTTCAAAATTGAGCAATTCACCATTTAATAATACATGGTGGACAAGCGTTTGATGAAGCATCGAAACTTAACAGTTGTAGCGTTGAATTTTGAATAGAGAAGTTAGATTTCAAATTTCATTATTGAATTCCTTATGGCAGGCCAAACTGTATTAAATGTAGGCACTAATAAGGAAGAAAATGTGTTTAAAGCTAGTACATCTTCTCAGGGCGGGTGGACTTGAATCACATATACATTAATCGTTGTGTTAAATAATAATTCAATTATATGAAGAGAGACTCCACTTTTATGGGACGTGTTCATTATCAAGTCCCCTCCAATTATAAAGGAGTATGTATTACATTATCAACCGATTTGAAGGCCTATGTAAATATAAGGGAATGGTGAAATACACCATATTCCGTAACCTTTACTTTGATATTATTATATAATGATGTTTATACAGACAAATATATATTTAATTCGGGGTAAATAAGCAAGTCACAGTAGATTGTTGAGATATTATTGGATTTTTATTGAAAGTTTTGTTTTGATACCCAAAATCTTGGATGATACTGCACACCTTTCCTGATTGAATGCCTGACATTTCTAAACTGTTCAAAAATGAACAATTGCGCTCACTTTTGAATACCCGTTGAACCCTGATTTTCTTATGGTGTTGTTTTCAAGCCAAAAACACTCGTTAAAACCCCAAAAACACTCTCGTGTGAACGCCCATAACGCTCTCGTTTGAACACCTATATCACACTCGTTTGAACACCTATATCACACTCGTTTGAACACCCATAACGCTTTGGTGGGCGTCATCGTTGAACGCCATAAACTTCCTCATCTGAATGCCAAAAATTTGTTATTTGAACGTCTAAAACGCTCTTCTTTTAATACTTATATAACCTATAGAACGCCATAACTACCATAACTGAACGCTTCATTAGCGCAAGGTGGTTATTCAAAATTGAATGGGATAAAGATTAATTTTTGAATGGTAATACATAAGTTATTGAAAAATGAATGCTACAGTTAAGTTCTGATCAATATGACTGTAGTTTGTTCAAAAACGAATGCTAATGGTTAGTTTTTAACGCGTAAAACACTCCTCGTTCAAAATTGAATATCTCTGGTTAAATCTGAATGAGTCAATAGAGGCTTGTTCAAAATTGAACGGTCGCTACCATTTTTGAATGCCAAAAGCACGCTCATTTTTTACAGTGTAGGGCTTGAACGAGAAACGGGGATCCGTGATTTTATTGGGCGATCCACGATGACAATTAAGTTAATCCACAGCGGTGTATGGTATGTTATGGAGAACGGTAGGGCGGTCGAGAAAGGCAACGAGGGATAATTAATTTCGATCCCACTTCTGCCACCAAAAATGCGACGCGTAACGGTTGGAAGTATGTACGAGACAGGGAGACAGTGTTTCCACTCGAAGGTTAGGATTTTCGCCCATTTTAGGTGCAAAAGTGCTGTTTTTCGCACCATCTATAGTAGATTTTCGCCGCAAACAATCCCCTAATTTTTTCTCTTTTTATTGGTCCAACCACAGCCCACTCTATAGGACTTAGGCTGCAAACGCTACGTAAAAGCCCGGATCAGAAATTTTCGCTTTTAATTTTCACATCTCATTTAAATTTCAAGAAATATGAACCAATTTTTTAAAAATAAGGGTCAAAAAATGGTGTTCCTCCCATAGACAATCATGTTAAAAGCTGACTCCTTTTATTTTTCGAGCTAAAAAGCCGAAAATTCCTGATACGCGCTTTTACATAGGCAAAATTGTTTGATGGGGCTTTTATAGCGCGATGGAGTTGGCTGTGCTTGAGAGAAACACAAAGCGTAGCCACGTTGAGCCAAATCGATCACGCTTGTTTTGTCCCATTATAATTTAAGACCGCCAAACAATGGCACCAATCACTACCACTTAATAGAGCCTAATCAGACCCTGAGCCCATAGCCTACTAGATAGTATAAAAACTAAGGAAAAATGTGTGATGAAACGAACCACTGCCAACTCTAATACTAGGCCTTGAAATGTACGATAGAAGCTTTTTTTATGTGACATTTTGAATTTGCGCTTAGTAACCGTTAGATGGCTCTTTTCTGAGGCGAATTTTCGCGATGACGAAAGTAAATTCGTACTGCGCAGTCTCGCATGACGTCACGTCTCGCTTATGGCGGACCAGGGTGGGAAATAAGGATTTTTTTAAACTACTAAATAAACTGGCCCAATGCCCATGACCATTAACCAGGGCACATCGTCTGCTAAACTAGAGAAGTGGGTAATTAAAATATTGGAGTTTATAATGTCTGTGTCCGAATTCAGCTGTCAAAGAAATCTCCTCCTACCTCTCCTAAGCTCGCTCATTGGTCAATCCAAATCAATCTTAAGGCATTTCATTGGCAGTGGCAGTTTTTGGGAAAAACTTAAGGGCTGTGATAGGTTGAAATTTCCATACAGACGCCATTGACACGTGTCAAAACGTACACCAAATTTAAACTAGTATTTTTCGAACTCGGAAACCGTTCAGCATCATGAACCGGTTTATTGACCGGTTTTTTGCTTTCTTTTTCGAGCCGAACTTAGCAGATTACACTTCGTCTTTGCTAACAATTTCCCATAGTTTTGAATTTGCCGCCAGTTTAAAACCTCAGAAAAGCGACATCTAGCGCCATTTGTGAAATCCTAACTGCCACCCCCTTTTTATTCCTATCGCAAGGCCTAGTATTAGAGAAGGCAGTGAACGAACAGAACCATAAAAAAATCTAAATAAAGTTTTCGCCGCTTGTTTCGCCGTTTTATAAGGTTTTCGCCGCATTTTCGCCTTTCCGCTTTTCAATATTTTGGTGCTCAGAGACTAAATTTTCGCCGAAAACGGACTTTTTCGCCGCAAAGTGGAAACACTGCAGGGAGAGTTTCGATTAATAACTGACTTTAATGTTGTTGTATTACGGAATACATAATTGATAAACAAAATAAGAGTAAAAAAATATACGGTGAACCAGAAGTGAGAAGAGACCAGAAGTACTGAGCTAACCGAATTCTTCACTCGGCGAAAGTGAATATTCTTGATAACACCAGAACGGTTGGCCCTCTAGTAGCGGTTTCTGAATTTTCCCTCCAAAACGTGAGACGCTCGCGGTGGTAGACGGCCGAACTAGATTCAAGGAGCCGCGTCCGTGTTCGGCGGCTTTAGGTTGAGGGGAAAGGGGTAGGAAATGTTTTTGGAACTCGACCAATTTTTTTCTCTGTAGTGTAGGCGCGATGGAAGCGGCATAAAATCCTCAAATTTGTTCACAAGTGCCAGGATTTACTATCAATGCTAGAGCCCTTCACTTCTAGTCTCATCTCACTTCTGGGTGAACATAGCAGGCGCGAGAAAGGACTGGAGGGGGTTCCTGGTCGAGGGCGAACTGCTCGTCGAGAGTCCAAAAAAAAGGAGGGAGAGGAAAAAGGGTTGTTATTGAGGATAAAACGTGTTTGTCCAAGGGAGTGACGTCATGGAAAACTAACGGAGGCCCGGTGGTCTTCTTAGGGTTAGAAAGGTAGCATAAGGTAGTGTAAAGGTGAGTGTGTTTTTGGAGGGGATGCGGCTAGGAAGATCCTTGCAATATCATGCCATGAAATATTTTCCAGTAAGCAATAATTGAAAGCATGTATTTTTTAAAAATTGTGCATACAGACCTCAGAAAGGTTTTTAAGTGATGTTTTATAAAGTAAAACATGCTCATTATTGAAACCAATCTGACTCCATGAGTTGTTGCCCAAAAGAGTTCATTTGGATAATTTTAACAGCATTAACTTATAATCGTGTTCATTCAGGATTGATATAATAAGAAAGCCTTCAACGTGTACATACACAATAGGAAAGGTAGTGAAGTCCCACTGAACACGACTATAAATATTCCTGTAAATCAGGCGTATGGTCCTGAAATGGGGTAAACAGGGGTTTGATATGAGATTAATAGGGGTTTTAAATTGGGACATGAAATATTTGTCAATATGGACTTGAAATGGGGGTAAATATGGACTAGAAATGGGGGTAAATATGGACTAGAAATGGGGGTAAATATGGACTTGAAATGGGTGTAAATATGGACTTGAAATGGGTGGTGAAAAATTACGAAAAACCCCATGTTAATCTCCATAGGAAATTTAGCAAATGCATGTGAATTTTACTTTAACGTTACAAAACGGTATCATGTCATATCTACAAGGGCCTACCGGCCCTGTAGAATAAATGAGATTAATACATAAATCCCTTTGATTCGAAATAAAATATTCTGCATTATAAGATAATCCTATTGATTCGAAATCTGCCATTTTGCTAGTTTCTAAAATACTTTGGCACATTTCGGTTCAATGGGAGGATAGCAAAGTTATTGCGTATCAAGTGTCAATTTGGATTTAATTTTAATGTTTTGTATTTTTTAAGGCAAGAGAAATGGATGACCTTATGTTTTATGAGCATCTGAAAGCGCATTCGATGTGAGTATAGACGTGCTAATTGTTGTAAAAAGGTTTCTAAACAAGACGGCCTAAAGGCTCGTAATAGTAGCCACATCGTACGTGTGAATAGCCCCTCTATCCCCTACCTTAATGAGTGGATAACCCCTCTCTACCTTACCCTAATGAGTGAATAGCGCTTTCTTTTACAATGCTTAAATGATTTACCGAACATAAAATCAGAGTGAATAGCCCCTCGAGGCCCTACCCTAAACAGTGATAAAATTATTACCCGTATAAATTTACTTATGCTATAATTGTAATATTCCGGCGAATCGAAGAACAGAGTTTTAGTTATTATCCCCTCGATGAGTTTACAACATAGACTTATGCCTATACACACTTATCGCATCTAGTAAATTTCTAACATGGACTTATGCCAGAACCTTTTGAAAGAGAAAGTTTAGTTATAGTGATGCATCCGCATTGTACTGTTAGAGATAGGTCATAAGCCTTTCCGCTTTAAAATCACCAATTAATGAAAAATATCACCTTAACACAATTTATCCCTTTTCACTCTAAGTGCGTTCATTAACACGTGCGTTGTAAATTCGCATTGCACTGTTTTAGACAAATCACAGTCCTCACCCTTTTTAAATCAAAAACCCCTTTTTCACTCTCCCTTTTAAAAGACGAACGATTAAAGCAAGTAGTCCACTTAGCCTTGCGAAACCGTATCGTTACCGATTTTAGTTCGTAAATCATCCGAAAGAGGGCGCCCATTACCTAAGTCCGAAAGCATCGTTTAAGAAACGTTATCAGATGCCGCTCTGTTCGTATTTGGACACGTGACGTTACGTTAACGATACGGTTTCACAAGGCTTAGTGGACTACTTGCTTAACAGTGCTAACATAAAGGCTTAAAAAAAATAATAGTAGCCACATCGTTATCTATTTAATTAGCACATAAATAAAAAGAAAAGAAATATAAAGACCAAAAGACACAAATTCAGAAGTATCCGACCCCAAAAATAAATGGGTTCCTCCCTCATTCCCAACCCTTTAGAGATAAAATAAAAGAAGAAAACTCGCTCTTATTGTCAAGCCCTCGTGGTATAGTGGTGAAGTGTCTTACTGCTGCGTGAGCGACCCGGGTTCGAATCCCGGCTGCGACCAAATACTATTTTAATGAAAATAAAATCTGTAACCAAGCTCAGTTGGGTTGAGGTACTATCGAATTCCTTTTAAGCTAAAATCTAACGATAACGAAGCGACAACCCCGGCCACTACTACTACGACGGCTCGGGTCAAACTAAGAGCCTCATCGTATACTACGATGTGGCTAAAAAGAAAATCATGAAGGCATTTCATAGGGGTGGGTCTAGAAACTATTAGTCTATGTAGACTATTGTCTACATAGACAGAAAACTATCCCCTTTTTCCACTCCCTTATGCAGTGCCTACTAACACAGTTAGTACTTCTGGAGTAGAAGCACAGCCCACTCGATCACGCTTTGGCTGCACGCGCTATAGAAGGCCGCCCAATGGCCTGAAATAAAACGCGTATCACTTTTTTAAGCCAAAACTCGGCTTTTAACATGGGCGTCTATGGGAGGAACACCGTTCTTTGGCCCTTCTTATAATATTGGTTCAAATCTTTTGAAATTTTAATGAGATGTGTAGAATAAGGTTTGTTATTTTTATGCAAAGTTTCGAAAGTTTGTCTTTCATAGTTTATTTGTAAAAAAAAAAAAAACTAAAGTCGCCATAATTAAAGGGCTTTGTCTTCAAACGGTTTGAATGTGTTTTCTTCGGTTTCACTGGTTCAAATTTTAGGGAGAGATATTGAAGGGTTTTAAATTATCGTGCAAAGTTTCCCTCGCTGCCTCAGTCACGTATTTTGAAATAATATCTTGCTAGTAAGGAGTAGTTCTCATTAGTTAATTTAGTGTTTCTTTGTAGGTTTGACAAGTTCAAAAATCATCTCTTTTACTCTGTAAGAACAGTTAGACTACAATTAAATCTAAATCTAAGCATTTAACGTTTATTTCTTCTTTTTTTCATTTTAGAGGATAAAGACTAATGCTATACGCTTCAACGACGAAGATTTGAACCGTACATCGCTTCCGATACAATACGATTATTATGCAACGTTAAGAGCATATCCATATATATCAGATGTTAGTTCCGATATATTTGGGGCATTCACCTTTGAGGTACTTTTTTACGTTACCACATTGAAAATGCATTTTAGTGCGACTTGCCCAATTGCCAGTAATAAGTCACGAAAATCATCTCGTAGTTATTTACATTCGTGGTTGTTTGGAATTAAACACCAATAGTTAACTGTTCTTTCATCATTCTATTTGAACTTGTCGTAAATTGTCAGATATATTGACCACTAGAGAAAGTTGTGTCATAAACTTGTGCCTTATAAAGTCTTTCAATCAAAAATGAACGCTATGATATACACTTTAGTAAATTATTTGGAATTGTTAGATAAGGCTACTGTACATGTAACTAGTACTAAATCAGCTAGTGCTCGACCCGACATCATCGTTAAAGAGACTCTATAGCGGTCAAAAAATCACGGTCCGCCGACCGCTTTACAGACCCTCTAAAGTGCTCGAAAAACACTGGGGTGAGTAGTATGTAAGCGAGTCTTCTGCGTCAGTGACACCCAGTTTACGCCTGACACCAAGATGACGTCCTCACACCAGATTTGGCGCCTGACACCCAGTTGACGCCTGACACCAAGATGGTGTCCTCACGCCAGATTTTTCGGCGGGGAAAAACCCGGGAGAAGCTTTAACCCCTTGACACCATGTTGACTTTGTGAATGGCGTGAAATTTATAATATAGGGGAAATGCCATGGCGTGGCCTGGGGGAATTAGAATTACGAAATGCAGGAGTCATGCTAATTTTCGGCGTTGTGACCGAAAATATACATGATAGGACGCGTGATAGGATGGTATAAAAGACGGGGTAGGTTTAAAGATAAGTTACAACTCTCCAAGCCTTACTACAAAACGACGTATATTGAAAACTTTGCGACTTTCCAGGACATTTGATAAATGTAAGTATAATTTGTTTATAGTTAAACCATTAGCTTCTTAACATATTTTATGTATCTCTTCAGGGATAACACCCACATGTTCGAGCTTTCCCACACCAAATCATGCTGCATTACACCGGACTGTAAGGTTAGACTAGGAATGACCGACGAGTCAACTGGTGTGATGTTTGCATACATCAACAAACCTTTGAATACGTTTACTTTATTGAATGCTTGAAAGGAAAAGTTTATTGTTACATTGGAATGTGTGACTCTACCCGAACGATACAAAAGAATGTCTGGCTGTGTTATTTTTCATCTTTACCCGTTCCCCGTAGTAACTGAACTAACATAGAGGGCGTTAGAGTGAACTTATAAAATCGATAAAGAAATATGGTATGGCGGTTCTTTAAACAGGAGTTTTGGCTGGCGGGACATTACAACTGGGATCTCGCTAAGTGAAGCCGAATACCTTCAACTTTACAATATGCGCGATGTCGTCAACGATTTCTTCGAGAGGGAGGATGTCGAACCCAGCGAGGGATCGGAGGAGAGACGCATTCAACTCGTTACCTATCAGGAGAGAAAATGCTGAACATCAGACAGATGGTACGGGGTAAGGGTGCGGACTACGCAAACCTCTACCCGACCAAGACAGTATTCGCCATAGGCCCATATTTATGGAAAATTCCCCCTCCCGACGCGCGCTAGTCGCGAAGAGAAACATTTTTCCTCTCGAGAGAGAACTGTGATAAATGGTCACTGCCAAGATAATCTGACGTTTCCTAGAAACGGCGGGATTCAACTGTATTTCGCGCAAGTGAGAAGCCGCTGCATAAGATACAACCATGATACGATTGTAAGAAAAGCACTTTTTTCTCACTACGCGACGCTAGTGTTTTTATTTTCACCTCTCTGCCTCGCTGTTCGGGAGGAACGGTACCGTTTCTAGCCTGTAAAAATACTTCATAGATGATGGCCGGCGCGAGGTAGGGAGAAGTGAACTTCGTGTAAAGTAATATATTTCTGGTGCTAATTAAATAGATAACGATTTTCCCCGTTTCCTACCGCGCTCCTCATGTGTTTCGTTCTCGTTCGGTAGCTATCGTCATCTATGTTATGTTTGACTGGAACGTTTTGGCGGTTAATTCAAATGTGGTTTTAGATAGAGCTAACATAGTGTTAAATGAGCGTTATGCGTTTCATCATTTTAGCATTGCTAAAGGTAATTCGAGGGGATAATCACTAAAATGCGTAATCGCTATAACTAAACTTTCTCTTTCAAAAGTTTCTCGGCATAAGTCCTTGTTAGAAATTTATAATATGCGATAAGTGTGAATCGGCATAAGTCTATGTTGTAAACTCATCGAGGGGATTATCACTAAAACTATCGGTTCTTCGATTCGCCGGAATATTAGAATTACAGCATAAAAGAAATAAGAAACGTTTGAACAGTAATAGGAAAGGTATGAACAGTAATAGGAAAGGTATGAACAATAGTGGGAAAAGTATGAAAAATAATTGGAAAAGTAGGAATAATAATTGGAAAAGTATGAACAATAATTGGAAAAGTATGAACACTGATTGGAAAAGTATGAACAATAATAGGAAAGGTATGAACATTAGTAGCAATAGTATGAACAATAATAGGAAAAGTATGAACAATAATAGGAAAAGTATGAACAATAATAGGGAAAGTATGAACAATAATTGGGAAAGTATGAACAATAATTGGGAAAGTATGAACAATAATAGGGAAAGTATGAACAATAATAGGGAAAGTATGAACAATAATAGGAAAATTATGAACAATAATAGGAAAATTATGAACAATTATTGGAAAAGTATGAAAAATAATAGGGAAGGTTTGAACAATGATAGGAAAGTTTGCTCTAATCATATTGACTTTAGAAATGAATTAAACGCATGGACTAGAGCGTGGGTAGTTCGAAAGTCGACTCGCCATATTTCTGAAATTAGTTCACTTCTGCCCTTATCAATTTAACCTTTGCTTGCTCGCGCTCGGAGGAAATTTACCGATGATTTGGAAATGAGTTTTACCCTTTAATCATTGTTTAGTATGGTTTGAATTTGATTTTGTTTGTGTTTAGGTGATACAATTGCCATCTTTTCTATTTACTTTTAATCCATACTTTTAGGAAGATCAAATATTTGTTCATTTCCTCGGCATGTATGTGAAAGAATGGATAAATCGAGGGATATGCTTTTATCATTTCAAAATCATTATTGGTTCTCTTATCAGATCGAAAGTTCACTTTACTGTTGGCAATGTGAGACAGAGTTTTGGACATAGAGTTTATCTCCCTTATCAGTTCAAATAATAACAATATATTATGATAAGAGACATTTTATGTTTTTAATAATAAAAATTAATAAAACTAATATTTTATGGGTGTTATAAGATTTAAGATAAGCCAACCAAAAAGTTAGAAACACATTAAGTCAATTCAATTATTTGTATTAATCATTACAGTTTAAGATGTTCCCATTAAGAGGGGCGCCTGATTCGCTGACGTCATAGGAAGACTGTGGCACGTCATGTACGTTTCACTGACGTCACAACAATATTGATGGAAAATTGTGACGCTGTGTTTGATTCACTGGCACCATAAGAAGATTGTCTGAAAAATGTGGTGGGCGCCATGTCTGATTCATTGACGCCCTATTTACTCGTGCCATGTCTGATTCATTGACGCCATATTTACTGGTGCCATGTCTGATTCATTGACGCCATATTTACTGGTGCCATCTGGCACGATGCTGGCACTGTCTGACTCCAGTGTCCCACCATGATTGATTCACTGACGCCGTAGGAGGACACGTCATGTACGTTTCACTAACGTCACAACAGGATTGGGTGAACTATGTTTGATTCACTGACGCCATAGGAAGACACGTCATGTACGTTTCACTGACGTCACAACAAGATTGGGTGAAAAATGTTTGATTCACTGGCGCCATAAGAGGAAAAATGCGGTGGACGCCATGTTTGATTCATTGACGCCATATTTATTGGTGCCATCTGGCACGATGCTGGCACTGACTGACGCCAGTGTCCCAGCTCGCCCACTTTCTATCTACTTATGTATAGAGCAAATCACGAGAGAGCTCAGTGCAGTAAAATGGAATACAATAGTAGGGAACCCTTTTTGCTGGATTAGTCGTAGCAGTGTCAAAATGACAGCATTCGTTAGGCAATAATTCAAACTTTGTCTCCTTTTTCATTTTAGCAAATTATTTTGCACTATAAATACGTGTTTTTCCAAAAAGTGTTACAAGATAGGGCTACTGGCCACAGATATTAAAATTATGAAAGCTTCATGTTCTGCTGCTTTTAGCTACTATATTATAATTAAACCTATTCTTCCATTTCATAATGTCATACTTTTATGAACCAGTTCAGTTTTTTCGAAGTAACTTCCATCTTGTCTTCTCCTAGTAAACATATTTGTTCTGATGGGCTATATAGTATGCGTAGTAGACTTTAAACAAAGTATATTTTTCTTTTGTTTATAGAATTACCTGCTGACAGCTATTTTATCAGTTATTTGGGTAGTACAATTATCTGTGCTAGCCACTGTTACCAGACGTGAAAACTCCGTTCATCAGACTAACAACTTCATTCTCTTGATCGCTTTGAAGTATCCGGAAGTTTTGGGCTCTTTATCGCAAAAATGCAAGTTAAAAATTTGAATATCTACAGGTTTTCCCCATGCTTGTTAACTGATCTAGTTAACTTTCGATGTAAACATCAGTTTCGACTGAGGGTATTGAGTGTCAAGAGTTCTTTTTATTTTACATTAATTTGTGATTCATTCTCTCTTCTCATATTTCTCCTTTAGAAATTTTACCGCTGCATCGTAATTTTCATCAGATACTTTATACCCCAAGCATACATTTTATATACCCTTGAAAAAAATTTCGTTTTTAAATTCCCTTGAAAAAAATTTAGTTATGTGTGTTCGGCCCTCAAAGGAAGAATAAGATTGACAGAAAATCTATTAAGGCTAACAACAATAATAAAAAATCAATATAATAACATTTCCGTTAAAAGGTTTTCTGAGTTTGAAAAAGCGCTGAAAAGATCACAGTCGAGCTACATATATATTTTTGATTCTTATAGAGTCATCACAGTTAAATGGACTAGTTTATTCTCCACTTCGCAATATTATCAGTTTTTAATAAATGAAATGAAACTCATCAAGCTCAGTTTTTCACAAATCCAACTAGTTTTTATCAATTAATACCATAAGCGAGCGCCAGAAAGCGGCAAGAGAGAAATTTAAGGTTCTACGCCACCTCGAGGGAAAATGAAGAAATTCTCTCCTTGCCGATTCCCCCTACCACCTTATAACCCGAAAATCTAAGCAGTCGTCTGCTTCTGCAATAAATGGCAGCGGTAATCGGTTTAGTAAGTTTAATTTATAGGCGCCGCTTAAACTGTTATAACAGTTCGGTATACTCTCCCTTCCGAAATAAATAGGCCCATAAATAAATAAACATTACCTTCCACGCCTCCCCGATCTTTTCGGAAGACATGAACTTCAAAATCCACGTTTTGGCCCCACTTAGCCACTAGCAGACGACAATGTTATGATTACAAGTATTAGAGAGGTAGAGCTTATAATAGGTAAGTTTAAGATATACAGGGTTTATCTGAAATGGACGTAGGAGCGGAAGTAGTTGGGTTCCTGGGGCCAATATAAGCCGAAACTGTGGTATCACTTTTTTTTTGTCGTACGCCAACCCATTAGGAAGTTACTTGAACCTAACACTTGCTAGTTTGCATAAATCACAGCATGTTGACTTCGTCTAAAACAGTAGGAATTAAGTTCGAGATAGGATGATTATTGCAAATTAGTGGTTGCCAGCTAAAACAAAAAAGCCTCATAGCCATAGAGTAAATTTTTAAGGAGTAGAAAGTTGTACAGTTGGTGGCTCATAACGAACATCATTGTAAAACAACATGTTACGATTAGTTTGTTGAAACAACTGACCGATACTAACGGGAAACTGACAGCGATAAGTAGCGCAGTCTAATAAGAAACGGTGAAACACCGACAATTTGCTTCATTCTTCAAACAATCGAAAGGTTGCAAAAGCGTTCATTTTGGTTTGTGTACATGCTTTAAAACACTTTGAACCTTTGAAAGAAGTACCTTTTTTACCGTTTTTAATGGCAATTGTCATAGAATAATTCTAAGGAGTAAGAATGTACATTTTCTTATGGGTACATTACATTGCATCTCGCATTGCACGTAGGTCTCCTATCGTTCTCAACGCTGGCAGATTGCTACCAGTTAGTAAACGTCATTAGCCTAAAGTTTTAAGGTGGTCTGCAAATTTACTAAGGTTTAATCGTTTATTAATTTTTTTGCGAAATTTTTTCTTAGTTTTAAGTTAACCCTCCACTTTTGGTTTTTCCACAAATTTTCGTTAATTTTATTTGCTGTCATCCGTTCGGTTCCGAGGTTAAGAACGAAAATTTCTTCTCAAAATTTTTCTCTACTATTACTTTTGGTGGTACCTCGTAATCAGTGTAGGCCAATCACGAGCCTTTCAACCCTTTCTTGAACAAGTTAGTAGTGTGTGACCTTGAGAAGGAATGCTAGGTTTCATGAAGCCACCTCCTAGATACGCTATTCAACATAGCGTACTTAATTTGATACGGGTGAATTTTCTGGTGAGGCCCCAAGAAAAACGCCATTACTCCCTCACTGTAATTTTTTGGAGAAAGGAATGTTCCCTTTTTTGGTCACTTTGAACCATAACAAATTTTATTTCATTTTCAACATTTAGGTTTCTTCATTATTTGTCGATTTTTATAGGGATTAAATTTTACATATTAATTAGTAAAATTTAATCCTTAACAGGCGTTGCCCAACATCCCATCCCAAATATTCGCCTATTAACATTTATTCACGAATACCGATTTCGATAAGTTGCAACTTTAACCTAATTTTTAAACTAAATGCAACCTTTCGATTGTTTGAAGAATGAAGCAAAATGTCGGTGTTCCTTATTAGACTGCGCTACTTATCGTTGTCAGTTTCCCGTTAGTATCGGTCAGTTGATTCAACACACTAAATCGTAACATGTTGTTTTACATTGATGTTCTTTATGAGTCACAAACTGTACAACTTTCAACTCCTTAAAAATTGACTATGAACTCTATGGCTATGAGGCTTTTTTCGTTTTAGCTGGCAACCACTAATTTGCAATAATCATACTATCTTGAACTTAATTCCTACTGTTTTCGGTGAAGTCAACATGCTGTGATTTATGCAAACTAGCAAGTGTTAGGTTCAAGTAACTTCCAAATGGGTTGGCGTACGACAAAATGTCATACCACAGTTTCGCCTTATATTGGCCCCAGGAACCCAAATACTTCCGCTCCTACGTCCATTTCAGATACACCCTGTATATTAATCCTTGTATTTATTCCCAAGCTTCCGGTAGCATCCCTTGCGCGATATGAATAATGTTTCAATTTTGTGCCAGCAGGATGATTTGTCTCGCGAGTTTTACCCAGACAATGCCTGTGGCTAATTTACCGCCGATTCACGCTTACGGGTGGTTTGATATGCTTATGTTGATACTTAATGTCATAAAAACGAAGATAAGCAATTTTTTTCACATAGTAAATCGAATAAAAAGTTGGGGAGACTTTTACACTTTAGCTTTGATTCGCTGCTACATAAAATTGTGTTTTCCGCTACAACTTTTAAAAGAAATTATTCTATGAGAGGGGTAGCTCTACAGACTTCAATGTATAAGGCTGGTTTTTTAAGCTTTTTGCCCATATCAAAAGCTTTATACGGAGACCCCTGGAAGCAGGCTGGCTAGCTGACTGGCTAGCTGGCAGGACGGCTGGCTGTTTCGCGTTCGCGTACATTATCGTAAATTTAAATTACGCGGCAGAGCTCGCCGGAATTTGATTCTCCACCGCACTAGCGACATCTATACTAAATTCGATCATATTGTCGACGAGAAAATGCGGTCTCTCGGAGGTAGCGGGAACCGAACTGACGTCGCCGGTGTGGGATGCGGATATTTTACGTCTGCGCCACTACGGATTGTTGTTAAGCCATCGATACTTTTCCTATAATTTTCCACGCCTTTGCTTCGAACTGACGTTGCCGGTGAGAATATCCCTAATTTCGGGTTTCGTTAAAGACAATATCACACTTCAAAAAACGTTAATTTGCCTTGGGGCATATCTTGTTATTGTAACGTTTTTAGCCACATCGTATATACGATGGGTTATTAGTTTGACGTGGTGTGTAGAAGATGATGATGTTTCGTTCGCTATTTTTACCTCTCCGAGTGACGTATGTCACGTGAGAGGTATTACACCGGCCGTGTCTGTCTGTGTGTGTGTGGGTGTGTGTGCGTCTGCATACGATTGCCATGTGGGGATTCTGACAATCTTTTCACCCACATAGTGGGGACCCGACTTACATGTGGGGACATTTTAAAGTCCTCACATGTAAGTAATTAGATAAATGATATAATTAGACTAATTAGAGCCCAAATTAATTTTTTTACAGAAGTCCCCACTTGTAAGGTACTTGGTCTTTTCACATTACAAGTGGGGACCATGGAAATTAACACATATCCGAGAGATGTCGCCAGAGGTTTTCACACACCCGGGTACCCAGTTGTACGAAATGAGGACCATATGGTCTCTTCGGCGTACATGTGGGGGCTCAAAAATGGGTTTTCATTACAATAAGCACAGATAGATGTCGCTACTTTAGAAATACAAAATATACATTATTCAGCGATAACAATATAAAGTCTTGTATCTCACAGACCGAACGGTGATTTTTTCATAATTTAATTACACTTGACGTACGAAAACTACTTTTCCTAATTCTTTAGGCGTCATTAAATTTACTTCGTTTAAAACATTAACTCGATTTAAAAAACTGTATGTCCCCAGATGTACATTAAAAAGATGACCAAGTTCCCCACATTTTAAAATGGGATTATCGTTACATATAATGTAAATTTCCTCATAATTATCAATATTTTAATTAAAAAAAGTGAATTAAAATGAATTTTGAAAACATGTATTTTAACGACCCCACTTGTCCGTTGAAATGACAGCGAAGGTCCCCACTTGTAAAATTTTCGAGTTTAAAAAAATATCTTCAAATATTTGAAGGAACCGCAAAGATCATATTTCTAAAATTTCATCATAATAATCTATATTTTAATTACAAAAGTATAATATACATGTAATTAGAAAATGTGTGTATAAAAGACCCCACTTGTCTGTTGAAATGACAGCTAAGGTCCCCACTTGTAAATTTATCAAGTGTGAAAAATTATCTTGAAATACTTGATGTAACCATATAGGCTTTGACACTAATTCAAAATCTAAAAATTTATACACAAATGTCCCCAGATATAAGGTAGGAAGACGGTTTAGGTCCCCACTTGTAAACCTGAAATTAGCTCAAAACTTATGTGTTAAGCTAGAAATAGGACTGATTACTTAAATTTCATTCTGATAATCAATATTTTAACTATAAAATTATAATATACATAAAATTTGAAAATGTGTGTTTAAAAGACCCCACTTGTCAGTTGAAATGACAGTGAAGGTCCCCACTTGTAAATTTATCGAGTGTGAAAAATGAAATTGAAATACTTGATGGAACCATATAGGCTTTGACACTAATTCAAAATCTAATAGTTTATCCACAAATGTCCCCAGATATAAGGTAGGAAGACGGTTTAGGACCCCACTTGTAAACCTGAAATTAGCTAAAAACTTATGTGTTAAGCTAGAAATAGGACTGATTACTTAAATTTCATTCTGATAATCAATATTTTAACTATAAAATTATAATATACATGAAATTTGAAAATGTGTGTTTAAAAGACCCCACTTGTCTGATGAAATGACAGTGAAGGTCCCCACTTGTAAATTTATCGAGTGTGAAAAATGAAATTGAAATACCTGATGGAACCATATAGGCTTTGACACTAATTCAAAATCTAATAATTTATACACAAATGTCCCCAGATATAAGGTAGGAAGACGGTTTAGGTCCCCACTTGTAAACCTGAAATTAGCTCAAAACTTAAGTGTTAAGCTAGAAATAGGACTGATTACTTAAATTTCATTCTGATAATCAATATTTTAACTATGAAATTATAATATACATGAAATTAGATAAATTGTGTTTAATAGACCCCACTTGTCTGTTGAAATACCTAAAACAATCGTATAGGGTTTGACACAAATTCAAAATCTAAGCGTTTGTTAAGAATTCTCCCAAAATATATTGGGAGGAACTCATAGATTTCATCTGCTTGGAATCTTAAACAGCCGTGTTCTGGGTCTTTCTGCGTCAATTAATGGGGGCAGGTGTAGAAGTCGACACACGTGTGGTCATGCATAATGAATATTGACATTAACCTGATATTGACATAGCTAGAATCCTGCTCTGAGATTCCCGCGACCTATTAGCACCGAACCCTAATGTAAACAAATTCACTTTGCGTGTGCTGAACGAGTAGACCTTGGGTTTTATATAATTTTTAAGTTTTAATTTATGGAGTTTAAGTTGAGGTTCGTCTTAAGTCAATGCCTAACTTTTTCTCTAAGCTCCATTTTCACCATTCTTAATATTTTTTTTTTTGTTTTAATGGCTAAACATTTGTTGATAGCAGAAGAAGTTTTTTGTGTAAGAGTATGAGTTATTTAGTCTTTGCGAGAGGAGGATGTATTTTGTTGTTTGATAGATTAGATTCATATGTTCCTGTGGTTTTATTGATTTGAATGACGAGGAAGGATTTTTGTAAATAAATTTTTAAACCGTTCGATGGCAACTTATTATGATTATTCGTATATACTCTGATCCAGAATTGGTTATCAGCGCAAGCCAAACTAGGTCTCTATGTAACTACGAACAAATATTTTTTTCAGTATAGATAGTTTTCACACATGGAGAATTCATACCATTTACACCAGGAGACCGGGCTATCTGGCGGACAAAAACCCGATTGCTTTTGTCCTCCAGATAGCCCGTCTTCCTTGTGTAAATGGTATGAATCCTCCATGTGTGAAAACAATCTATACAGAATGTCGCGTTTCAAAATCCTAAATATCAGTATTGCTTTCTTCTGTTGGCAGTACGCAAAAACCTACCTCACATAGAGACCTAGCATTGCGCGTACTGACAACCGAAGCTGGAACAGTGTATATATCGCATCAGCTACCGTCGGAGGAGTAGAGCGAGGGGTCGGACGTTTTGGATAAAATGTACGGGATTTTGAAATACAATTTTGTTTCTTCGGATATCGTTTGATTTAGTCGGATTTGAATAATTTCAAGATTCGATAAAATCGCACGGATTTCGTCAGCTTTTCCCCGTGATTTCCACGGATTTTGAGGTATTTCCTGTGAGTTCCTTGGATTCTGAGACTTTTTCTTGGATTTCGTGAATTTTGTAATGGACTTCGCGAATTCTTTACTGATTTTGTTATTTATTTACTAATTTTTTCATTCTGTTATTTCGTTACCGATTTTGTGATTTCGTTATTTCGTTACTGATATTGTGATTTCGTTACTGATTTCGGTTTTTTTGTTAGATTTTGAAATCAGCGAAATAAGTTTGAATTGTTGCCGGATTTGTGATTTTTTTATTGTTTTCGGATTTCTTAAGTTGGATTTCGTGAATGACCGACCCCTCGGAGTCGACTATCCTATAGCGAGAAAACAATTTTTCTCACGCGTTTATGATTTCCCAACAAAACGAGAGGAGAGAGTCTTGTCTGGTTGCCATCCATTATGACAGTGCAGATAATGTTGGGGAGAATTATACACCTTCTGTTTTGTCTGCCAACTACTGTAGGTTCTTTACATGTACATGAAGGAAACAGATGGAAATCGGGTTTGGGGTAGGAGGGGTGTTCAAAGACTGGTAAAAAAGGAGACAGAAGTAGATTACCGTGGCGCGATAACTTTATTTTTGAATTTCGGCTCTAATTTCCAGAAACTTTATGGTTGAAATGTATTTATTATTATCTGGGAGAGTTTCTTATAGTGTTTGATAAGGCTAAATATGTTTAAAATTATATTATGGGCTTGTTGAAAAAAAATTTAACATATAGTCGTAGCTTTAAGTTCATTTACTTCTGAGGAGAAAATCTGCGTGATGAATTGTAGGCGGATTTATATATAATGATAATACATGAAAGGGACAAAATAGTTCCGATAACAGAGACATATAGCAACACTTGACGTGGGGCCTTTGGAACTTGGGCTAAATATATTTTTGAAAGTGGACAAGCAAGTTTCACTCTTCGGTTCTCTTTGGGTACATTTTGGGTTTCTCAACCGAAGGTTTACGAATAACTAAAAACGTGGACACTGCAGGCTTGTGTTATGTGACTTCAGGGCCGTCGAGAGAGGGGGGCAATTCGGCCATTTTCCCGGGGCCCGCACCTCTTGGGGGCCCTGCCGGGTCTCGACCTTTGTTAATTCTAGTGGATAATGGTTGTAAAAGTATAAATATAGAACTTATAAAAATGTTTTTTTTTCAACTGAGTTTAAAAGGACTGTAAAGTTGTCAGCGGACCGCTGAATTTGATTTGAATAAGCACCCTCCCTAAAAATCATTTACATCAACAGCTGATGTAAAACGCGTCAAAGAGGAATTATTTCGTAAATGTAAAGCGGTTCCTAACGTCAGGTTAATTTTTTTGTGATTGGTTGTGAGCCGCCCCAAACAGCGTTTCTCCAATTCCCACTTCCGAGAGTCCGAAATTCCACTGCGTTTGCTAGAAGCAGCGATCGTACCAATAGAAAAGGAGCTGGGATTCAGGGTGAGCCAACATGAGCCAAGATTTTCTACTGGTGCGGGGGCAAAATGGCTGCCTATTATTAAAGTCCCATAGAGCCTTCGCCCCCGCTGCCCCTCTAGTTGCTACGCCCCTGCTGGGATTGGCTCAATTGTATCATCTGCCGGATAAGGCTCAATAACACAAAAAAAGGAAAATTCCTTAACATGGGGCGGGGGGGTGACGTCTATAATGACTTTTCAAAAATAAAAATTCAACGGTCCGCTGACCTTTTTACAGACCCTTTAAACATTGAAAGGCCAAAAAGAGAATAAACAGTGCTAGTTTTAAAACTTGAGAATTCTCTTAAATTCTTCTCATTCCATTACTCGCCCGTTTTCTCAAAAAGCATGAATCACTTAAAGTAAAATATAAACGGAGGTTCAAGTTTCGTTTCTCTCGAGAAAAACCCTACACGGAAAAACGTCAATATTTTTACAGTGGTTTCTTTACTGCGGACAATCGGGCAGGCATAAATATTATTAAATATTTCATAAGCCAATAAGTCATATACCAACAGCTTTCTAATTTTAAAGCTGATTATTATGGGTTTAGGAAAAGTAGTCTGATAATAAGTAGTCTAACAACACAACAAGTAGTACGGAGAGCGTCTAAGAGTCGCTCATAAATGGGTTGCTTAATTGTAACTCGATATTTTGTGAGATAAAATTAAAGAAACCTAAAGAACATGAACTTCTAAACTAATTATCCGTACAAAAACAATAACTCGCAAAAATATGACAAGCTTCGGTCTGGACCTGTTAGACGTAAAATGTTCTGAAATACCATTCACAGCCAAGTTTTAAATAAAATTTTGTTCAGTTCCTTTATATCATGCATATCTTCACTTGGTTATCTCATTTTTGATGTGCTGTAGAGACGAGACAAAATTTTTTTGTGTATAAAATTCTAAAATATTTATATGAAAATTGGTCGTACATCTGATATCAGAACTTTAACGGTGTAGCAGTTTCAAAGCAAAGCTTTGCGTATATTTGCGCGTTAGTGTTTCCGTTAGGATCTCACTTCTTTTCATAGGTATAATTTTTAAAGTGAGAACTAGAAAAATATATCAAGAAATTTCAGTATTTTTAAATTTTTCCTTACTTTATATATATAAAATGCAAAATAAATCCCAAATTTTATTTTTCTTCGTCTTCTAGAAGTACCTTAGTTTTCATGATCGGACGGCCAGTGAGTGAAACAATGGAAATTTGATTTAAATTTTTTATTAAACTATATTAGGTTCAAATTTGTAATTTGGCGATAGAGGTAGGCACAATAAGTTAGTGCAATTTCAGAATTTCACCATTAACCAAAACGAAGATACCAGGGCTTAAAAGTGCCTAAGTAAGGAGTATTTGGAGTGCTTTATGCAAGTGCACGGAATGCTTAAGTTGGTGGACCCGCAGCTCTGAACCCAGATATTTTCCCTCCCAAAGAGTTGGTAAATTTTTCCAGGGGCCCGACACATAACCATTATACAAATTTAGTATAATCATGATTAATTAAAGTGTCGTATAAATGGAAAATGGTTCCAAGCTTAATTGGAATTATTGCAGACATTTGTGAGATATCAATGTTGGATTAATTACTTTTAGATGGCGAATCATTCTCAAATTAGAAAACAAGAGGTAATTTAATTTTTATCGGTTATGCCAGCTAATCCACCTTTATCCCTATGGTTGGAAGTTGGGGCTATCTCGGGATTCGTGGAGAGCATTAACGGGAAGAAAATCAAGAAATTCGTCTGTCGTATGCTACAGTAGCAGCCGACAGAGGAATTTCTTCCCGTACCTCTCCTCCACGAATCCCGAGATAAGCCTATGTTCTGGCTATAGGAAATAAGGTGGATCATAAGTTAATATCATGTGTTCCATAAGTACGAAACTTATGCCAGAGACTTACTTAGAGCTATCGAGAACGACGCGAGAATTGAGTGCAGTCCATCTGTGGTAAGCCTTGGACAGAATCTATGACGTTTTACCAGCGTCACTTCAAGACAAGCTCTCAGTTACCAGTGACAAACTTATGGAACATGCTAATGCCCTTATGGTGGATTGAAAATATTAATAAGTAATAATTCGGATTCAAAATAAATTAGGCAAATTGAAGCGTTTAAATAGTTTTTAAAGCCATAATTGATTACTCGAGACTCAATCGCCAATCAATGCCTAGAGATGGAAAGTTCAAACAGAGAACTTCGAACGGTATGAGTCGTAGGATTTAAAATATTTGTAATAAATGCTGGCGCGATGTGTCTATTATGAATAATTGAGGATCCTACCTTTGTTATCTATTATATTTTGACTCTGGAAGGTCTAGAAGTACAGACTGTTAAAAAAGTCTTTGCGCGTTGCAGTTTTCGCACATATTTCACTATATTTCAAAAACTATTCAAGCTAGCGCTCTGGAATAATGTGCGTTATAAAAGTTTTGCATTTCTCTTTCATATTTTACCCGTTTCACAGTTGTCCTTTGCATACTTATACCGGAAACCGGAAATGTCAAAATTATCAACTTTGAAAATATTGAATTCTCGAGGATATAAATGCGATTTTCGGATTCCTTGGGGTCGATTCATATTTGAAAAGTTTTCACCAAATTCAATTCGGATGAATAGGTCACGAGTAATCAGCCTTTATTCAAAATCTGGCAACTTCGATTTAAATGGCGATAATTCATAATCGAGTACCGAATCTTTGTCTTAATAAAGCTTGTTAGATGTTATGGCACTTCGTGCGTATATAAATGATTGGTCTTGTGGCGCGATACTTTGAAACAATTTAGACGCTCATTAAAGGGATGGTGAAGTGGAAAATTAAGTAATTTTTTATTGATTCTTCTATAAGACCAATCTGCATAGTGAATTATCCAGGAAATAACACCGAACGATTTTTATACGTCAATTAGTTTGAAATTTCATGGATAATTTTAAATAAGGATCTCCGACCTATCGCGTAGAGCCCTGTCCTTTTATAAACAATTTTCTCGTGGCACGTTCCGTGTTTAATCAATTTATCGCGAGATTTGAAAAAATTTGCGTGATGTGACAATTGTGGCGCGAGACATGGAGCGTGCCACGAGAATTTTGCGTTACGCGATTGGTCGGAGGTCCTTATTTAAAGTTATTCTTAAAATGTTAGCCTAATTTGAATACTAAAATCAATGGGAGGTATTTCCTAAATTTTTCATTATGCAGACTGGTGTTATAAGAACCGATAAAAAATCACTTTAATTTCCACTTCCCCCTCCCTTTAAGAGAAAACTCGCGTCTTTTGAAGAGGAGAAGCGGTTTGAAAATATTGTTATTTGGGCCATGATATCATAATATTTAGAACTCATATTAATTACGTCTAGGTCTTCAGCCCGACTCATTGCAGCCTAGTGAAACTCTCATTCATGATGGCATATGCGCTTCACGAGATCCCTACAAATAGACAAATTCGACTATTCCATATAAGGAATAACTTCAGAGGAGATGGCTTCTATGCAAGGAAGGTCCGCTACGCGATTGAGCTTCGCTAAACGGAGCCTGGGGTTGCCCATAGCCTCCCGCGTATAGAGCAAATGTCAGGCCATTGAAAGATTTTATTTTAGAGGTAGGAATAGGGAACAGAGTAATCTAGGCGCGCGTCAAAGTCCCGGACCCCCTTCCTCGGGACGGTGGGATATGAAAGAAGAGGCGGGTCATAACGACAGAGGAAAAAAGGAATTACGTATTTTTCGCCGTCCCTGTCAGTAACGTTATAAAAACCTAGTTTATGTGAGCCAACCTGAAATTTTAAACTTTTAATTAATTGTTGGAGGGAGGAGCTGTATACTGGGCTATGAGTCGGACTGAATTAAACGCTAACCGTTCTCTATTCCTACTTCTAAAATTAAATATATCTCTGGTGAGGCTTAATAATAAAGCCGACCGCAACCAAAGCATGGGCAAAGGCGTAGTTCAAAACTGACGTTCAAAGCTACCGATGGAAAAGCCAAAAAATTAAATGAAAAAAAAAAAATGAAAGCCAGTAACAATGATCACAACTGAAAACAACAGCTAACAGCTAAAACGAGCCCGAACGGTAAAAACTTGAAGTTGGTCTCTGCGCTGCTGGTCTGCTACTCCTTTTGTTTATTTTCTATGGCAAAAACACAATTTTTGGGCATCGAGGGGTAGTGAAAAAAAACATCAATTCAGTTACTTGCTCGATCATTTATATAAATATATTACTTCGGGCGTAATAAATGCAGTTAGGGAGTAATGGGGATATTAGGGAATTTTGTGTTTTGAGACTTTTATTATGAGGGAAAGAAGACATGCCTTTTTTGAAGAATTTTTCGAAAACTTTTATTATCTTTATTAATAATTAGTTAAAAGCTGACAAATATTAATAAAATTTGTAGGAAAATATTCAAATAACAATACTTACTACGAGTTTCAAATTACAAGACTTCCTTCAAGTTTTAAATTAAAGATAGTTCGTTTGCTTTATTGAACTATTTATTACAAACAAGACTATCACTTTCAGTTTCAATTGTTGCTTAATATTTTACTTAATCTCCCCTACCCCTTAAACACATCTTTTATTTAATGAGACATAAACGCTTAATAGGGTTCAAGTCGGGCGAAAGAGCGGCCCCGTGAAAAGCGTCACTTCCTTCGTTCGCCCGAAATCTTGCAACGAGTCGGGACGCATGGGCTGGCCAATTGTCCTTCAGAGCCTAAAACCATACACTAAAACTATTTTTCATGTTAATTATATTAATACCGGTCACGATTAAGGCTGGTTAATCTTACGCAGAAAAGAATACCAGCGAACCGGGCGGATCTGTTGAATATTACAATGCTTTACCTCCTAATTTCATTAGACTTTATGTTTGTCTTTAAGAATAAGACTAAGGGAGGGTGAAGTGAAAAAATGTGTTTTTATCGATTCTTCTAATAATTATGAGACTATTTTGCATAGTGAAACATCCAGGAAATATCTCAGAATGATTTTAAAATTCAAATTCGGTTTAGGTTTTATAGATAATTTAAAATAATAACCTCCGACCGATCGCGTAACGCCCTGCCTTTCTGTTGACAAAATTCTCGTGGCACGCTCCATGCCCAATGGAATTTATCGCGAGATTTAATAAAAGTTTCTCACGATGTGACAATCGTGGTGCGTGATATAGAGTGGGCAACGGAAATTTTGTTAACAGGAAGGCAGGGCGTTAAGCGATTGGTCAGACTTGCTTATTTCAAATTATCTATAAAATCTGAGCCTTATTTGAATTTTAAAATCATTCGGAGACTTTATTTCCTGGAAGTTTCACTATGCAAAATGGACTTATAATTAGAAGAATCGATAAAAAATCACTTTATTTTCCTCTTCATCCTTCCTTTATGGGCTAGGGGAGGTCCAATAAAAAAATAGAGCAACAATTAAAGTGACTGCCTTGTTTGTAAAAAATAGTTCAATAAAGCACACGAACATTCTTCAGTTTGAAACTCGAAGGAAGTCTTGTTATTTGAAAAGTTTTGTCCAAATAATTTTATAGATATTTTTCAACTTTTAAAGAAATTAAAAGTTATTCGAAATATCTTTAAACAGGCTTGTTTTCTTTCCTTCACAATAATTTTTTTAAAACACAAAATGCCGTAATAACCTAATACCTCCCTAAGTTAGTGTTTTAAAAATAGAAAATAAACAAAAGGAGTAGCAGACCAGCAGCGCAGAGACCAACTTCAAGTTTTTACCGTTCGGGCTCGTTTTAGCTGTTAGCTGTTATTTTCAGTTGTGATCATTGTTACTGGCTTTCATTTGTTTTTAATTTAATTTTTTGGCTTTTCCATCGGTAGCTTTGAACGTCAGTTTTGAACTACGCCTTTGCCCATGCTTTGGTTGCGGTCGGCTTTATTATTAAGCCTCACCAGAGATATATTTAATTTTAGAAGTAGGAATAGAGAACGGTTAGTGTTTAATTCAGTCCGACTCATAGCCCAGTATACAGCTCCTCCCTCCAACAAGTAATTAAAAGTTTAAAATTTCAGGTTGGCTCACATAAACTAGGTTTTTATAACGTTACTGACAGGGACGGCGAAAAATACGTAATTCCTTTTTTCCTCTGTCGTTATGACCCGCCTCTTCTTTCATATCCCACCGTCCCGAGGAAGGGGGTCCGGGACTTTGACGCGCGCCTAGATTACTCTGTTCCCTATTCCTACCTCTAAAATAAAATCTTTCAATGGCCTGACATTTGCTCTATACGCGGGAGGCTATGGGCAACCCCAGGCTCCGTTTAGCGAAGCTCAATCGCGTAGCGGACCTTCCTTGCACAGAAGCCATCTCCTCTGAAGTTATTCCTTATATGGAATAGTCGAATTTGTCTATTTGTAGGGATCTCGTGAAGCGCATATGCCATCATGAATGAGAGTTTCACTAGGCTGCAATGAGTCGGGCTGAAGACCTAGACGTAATTAATATGAGTTCTAAATATTATGATATCATGGCCCAAATAACAATATTTTCAAACCGCTTCTCCTCTTCAAAAGACGCGAGTTTTCTCTTAAAGGGAGGGGGAAGTGGAAATTAAAGTGATTTTTTATCGGTTCTTATAACACCAGTCTGCATAATGAAAAATTTAGGAAATACCTCCCATTGATTTTAGTATTCAAATTAGGCTAACATTTTAAGAATAACTTTAAATAAGGACCTCCGACCAATCGCGTAACGCAAAATTCTCGTGGCACGCTCCATGTCTCGCGCCACAATTGTCACATCACGCAAATTTTTTCAAATCTCGCGATAAATTGATTAAACACGGAACGTGCCACGAGAAAATTGTTTATAAAAGGACAGGGCTCTACGTGATAGGTCGGAGATCCTTATTTAAAATTATCCATGAAATTTCAAACTAATTGACGTATAAAAATCGTTCGGTGTTATTTCCTGGATAATTCACTATGCAGATTGGTCTTATAGAAGAATCAATAAAAAATTACTTAATTTTCCACTTCACCATCCCTTTAATGAGCGTCTAAATTGTTTCAAAGTATCGCGCCACAAGACCAATCATTTATATACGCACGAAGTGCCATAACATCTAACAAGCTTTATTAAGACAAAGATTCGGTACTCGATTATGAATTATCGCCATTTAAATCGAAGTTGCCAGATTTTGAATAAAGGCTGATTACTCGTGACCTATTCATCCGAATTGAATTTGGTGAAAACTTTTCAAATATGAATCGACCCCAAGGAATCCGAAAATCGCATTTATATCCTCGAGAATTCAATATTTTCAAAGTTGATAATTTTGACATTTCCGGTTTCCGGTATAAGTATGCAAAGGACAACTGTGAAACGGGTAAAATATGAAAGAGAAATGCAAAACTTTTATAACGCACATTATTCCAGAGCGCTAGCTTGAATAGTTTTTGAAATATAGTGAAATATGTGCGAAAACTGCAACGCGCAAAGACTTTTTTAACAGTCTGTACTTCTAGACCTTCCAGAGTCAAAATATAATAGATAACAAAGGTAGGATCCTCAATTATTCATAATAGACACATCGCGCCAGCATTTATTACAAATATTTTAAATCCTACGACTCATACCGTTCGAAGTTCTCTGTTTGAACTTTCCATCTCTAGGCATTGATTGGCGATTGAGTCTCGAGTAATCAATTATGGCTTTAAAAACTATTTAAACGCTTCAATTTGCCTAATTTATTTTGAATCCGAATTATTACTTATTAATATTTTCAATCCACCATAAGGGCATTAGCATGTTCCATAAGTTTGTCACTGGTAACTGAGAGCTTGTCTTGAAGTGACGCTGGTAAAACGTCATAGATTCTGTCCAAGGCTTACCACAGATGGACTGCACTCAATTCTCGCGTCGTTCTCGATAGCTCTAAGTAAGTCTCTGGCATAAGTTTCGTACTTATGGAACACATGATATTAACTTATGATCCACCTTATTTCCTATAGCCAGAACATAGGCTTATCTCGGGATTCGTGGAGGAGAGGTACGGGAAGAAATTCCTCTGTCGGCTGCTACTGTAGCATACGACAGACGAATTTCTTGATTTTCTTCCCGTTAATGCTCTCCACGAATCCCGAGATAGCCCCAACTTCCAACCATAGGGATAAAGGTGGATTAGCTGGCATAACCGATAAAAATTAAATTACCTCTTGTTTTCTAATTTGAGAATGATTCGCCATCTAAAAGTAATTAATCCAACATTGATATCTCACAAATGTCTGCAATAATTCCAATTAAGCTTGGAACCATTTTCCATTTATACGACACTTTAATTAATCATGATTATACTAAATTTGTATAATGGTTATGTGTCGGGCCCCTGGAAAAATTTACCAACTCTTTGGGAGGGAAAATATCTGGGTTCAGAGCTGCGGGTCCACCAACTTAAGCATTCCGTGCACTTGCATAAAGCACTCCAAATACTCCTTACTTAGGCACTTTTAAGCCCTGGTATCTTCGTTTTGGTTAATGGTGAAATTCTGAAATTGCACTAACTTATTGTGCCTACCTCTATCGCCAAATTACAAATTTGAACCTAATATAGTTTAATAAAAAATTTAAATCAAATTTCCATTGTTTCACTCACTGGCCGTCCGATCATGAAAACTAAGGTACTTCTAGAAGACGAAGAAAAATAAAATTTGGGATTTATTTTGCATTTTATATATATAAAGTAAGGAAAAATTTAAAAATACTGAAATTTCTTGATATATTTTTCTAGTTCTCACTTTAAAAATTATACCTATGAAAAGAAGTGAGATCCTAACGGAAACACTAACGCGCAAATATACGCAAAGCTTTGCTTTGAAACTGCTACACCGTTAAAGTTCTGATATCAGATGTACGACCAATTTTCATATAAATATTTTAGAATTTTATACACAAAAAAATTTTGTCTCGTCTCTACAGCACATCAAAAATGAGATAACCAAGTGAAGATATGCATGATATAAAGGAACTGAACAAAATTTTATTTAAAACTTGGCTGTGAATGGTATTTCAGAACATTTTACGTCTAACAGGTCCAGACCGAAGCTTGTCATATTTTTGCGAGTTATTGTTTTTGTACGGATAATTAGTTTAGAAGTTCATGTTCTTTAGGTTTCTTTAATTTTATCTCACAAAATATCGAGTTACAATTAAGCAACCCATTTATGAGCGACTCTGAGACGCTCTCCGTACTAATTGTTGTGTTGTTAGACTACTTATTATTAGACTACTTTTCCTAAACCCGTAATAATCAGCTTTAAAATTAGAAAGCTGTTGGTATATGACTTATTGGCTTATGAAATATTTAATAATATTTATGCCTGCCCCATTGTCCGCAGTAAAGAAACCACTGTAAAAATGTTGAAGTTTTTCCGTGTAGGGTTTTTCTCGAGAGAAACAAAACTTGAACCTCCGTTTATATTTTACTTTAAGTGATTCATGCTTTTTGAGAAAACGGGCGAGTAATGGAATGAGAAGAATTTAAGAGAATTCTCAAGTTTTAAAACTAGCACTCTTTATTCTCTTTTTGTCCTTTCAATGTTTAAAGGGTCTGTAAAAGTTCAGCAGACAGTTGAATTTTTATTTTTGAAAAGTCATTATAGACGTCACCCCCCCGCCCCATGTTAAGGAATTTTCCTTTTTTTGTGTTATTGAGCCTTATCCGGCAGATGATACAATTGAGGCAATCCCAGCAGGGGCGTAGCAACTAGAGGGGCAGCGGGGGCGAAGGCTCTATGGGACTTTAATAATAGGCAGCCATTTTGCCCCCGCACCAGTAGAAAATCTTGGCTCATGTTGGCTCACCCTGAATCCCAGCTCCTTTTCTATTGGTACGATCGCTGCTTCTAGCAAACGCAGTGGAATTTCGGACTCTCGGAAGTGGGAATTGGAGAAACGCTGTTTGGGGCGGCTCACAA
The DNA here is from genome assembly GCF_054372755.1 of Phalangium opilio. Classification (NCBI taxonomy): domain Eukaryota; kingdom Metazoa; phylum Arthropoda; class Arachnida; order Opiliones; family Phalangiidae; genus Phalangium; species Phalangium opilio. The sequence goes on along the minus strand of NW_028324162.1, from coordinate 3,209,828 downwards.
CCAATCATAAAAAAAATTAACCTGACGTTAGGAACCGCTTTACATTTACGAAATAATTCCTCTTTGACGCGTTTTACATCAGCTGTTGATGTAAATGATTTTTAGGGAGGGTGCTTATTCAAATCAAATTCAGCGGTCCGCTGACAACTTTACAGTCCTTTTAAACTCAGTTGAAAAAAAAACATTTTTATAAGTTCTATATTTATACTTTTACAACCATTATCCACTAGAATTAACAAAGGTCGAGACCCGGCAGGGCCCCCAAGAGGTGCGGGCCCCGGGAAAATGGCCGAATTGCCCCCCTCTCTCGACGGCCCTGAAGTCACATAACACAAGCCTGCAGTGTCCACGTTTTTAGTTATTCGTAAACCTTCGGTTGAGAAACCCAAAATGTACCCAAAGAGAACCGAAGAGTGAAACTTGCTTGTCCACTTTCAAAAATATATTTAGCCCAAGTCCCAAAGGCCCCACGTCAAGTGTTGCTATCTGTCTCTGTTATCGGAACTATTTTGTCCCTTTCATGTATTATCATTATATATAAATCCGCCTACAATTCATCACGCAGATTTTCTCCTCAGAAGTAAATGAACTTAAAGCTACGACTATATGTTAAATTTTTTTCAACAAGCCCATAATATAATTTTAAACATATTTAGCCTTATCAAACACAATAAGAAACTCTCCCAGATAATAATAAATACATTTCAACCATAAATTTTCTGGAATTTAGAGCCGAAATTCAAAAATAAATTTTCGCGCCACGGTAATCTACTTCTGTCTCCTTTTTTACCAGTCTTTGAACACCCCTCCTACCCCAAACCCGATTTCCATCTGTTTCCTTCATGTACATGTAAAGAACCATCAGTAGTTGGCAGAACAAAACAGAAGGTGTATAATTCTCCCCCACATTATCTGCACTGTCATAATGGATGGCAACCAGACAAGACTCTCTCCTCTCGTTTTGTTGGGAAATCATAAACGCGTGAGAAAAATTGTTTTCTCGCTATAGGATAGTCGACTCCGAGGGGTCGGTCATTCACGAAATCCAACTTAAGAAATCCGAAAACAATAACAAAATCACAAATCCGGCAACAATTCAAACTTATTTCGTTGATTTCGAAATCTAACAAAAAAACCGAAATCAGTAACGAAATCACAAAATCAGTAACGAAGTAACGAAATCACAATATCAGTAACGAAGTAACGAAATCACAATATCAGTAACGAAATAACGAAATCACAAAATCGGTAACGAAATAACAGAATGAAAAAATTAGTAAAGAAATCACAAAATCAGTAAAGAATTCGCGAAGACCATTACAAAATTCACGAAATCCAAGAAAAAGTCTCATAATCCAAGGAACTCACAGGAAATACTCAAAATCCGTGGAAATCACGGGGAAAATCTGACGAAATCCGTGCGATTTTATCGAATCTTGAAATTAATCAAATCCGACTAAATCAAACGATACCCGAAGAAACCAAATTGTATTTCAAAATCCCGTACATTTTATCCAAAACGTCCGAGCCCTCGCTCTACTCCTCCGACGGTAGCTGATGCGATATATACACTGTTCCAGCTTCGGTTGTCAGTACGCTTAATGCTAGGTCTCTATGTGAGGTAGGTTTTTGCGTACTGCCAACAGAAGAAAGCGATACTGATATTTAGGATTTTGAAACGCGATATTCTGTACAGATAGTTTTCACACATGGAGGATTCATGCCATTTACACAAGGAAGACGGGCTATCTGGAGGACAAAAGCAAACGGGTTTTTGTCCGCCAGATAGCCCGGTCTCCTGGTGTAAATGGTATGAATTCTCCATGTGTGAAAACTATCTATACTGAAAAAAATATTTGTTCGTAGTTACATAGAGACCTAGTTTGGCTTGTGCTGATAACCAATGCTGGATCAGAGTATAAATCGAATAATCATAATAAGTTGCCATCGAACGGTTTAAAAATTTATTTACAAAAATCCTTCCTCGTCATTCAAATCAATAAAACCACAGGAACATATGAATCTAATCTATCAAACAACAAACACATCCTCCTCTCGCAAAGACTAAATAACTCATGCTCTTACACAAAAAACTTCTTCTGCTATCAACAAATGTTTAGCCATTAAAACAAAAAAATAACAAGTTGGGAAAACCAAAATATTACCTCTCCGTGTCAAGAAGATTATATAAACTTAAGTATCCAATGAAAACGTTATTATGTTTCTGAGTTGGGGTTTCCCATTTTTGTTGTTGTTTTGAAAAATATATCGCAATGCACGGGCCTTGATAGATATAGGAGGCAATGAATGAAATATATCACAATGCACGGGCCTTGATATATATAGTAGGCAATGAAGGAAATATATCGCATGCACGGGCCTTCGTACATATAGGAGGCAATGATAATCTCTCTCTTTGCACGAGAGGTTTATCTTTAATATTTTAATAAATATAATTATTTTTAATTATTTTAATCTTCAATAATTAACATTAATAATAGTTAAATCGTTTAAAATAAAGTTATACCTATTATCTTCTCAAACTTTGCTAATATTGACGTTTAAAGTGAAGGGTACCCCTCTTGCCCGCTTTTTTCAAATTTGGGGTATATATACGATTCGTTTCCATTATAATAGTAAGGAAAAAGCGCAATTGCGAAAACCTTTGGTGGCGATCCCACCTTAGGGAGGCTAGACGTTTCTCGTAACCCTAGCTGATCGCCGCGTATATCCTAAAACCAAACGATGATAATGGAGTAGAAGCCAATGATACAGATTGGTGTCTATGTGGAATAGACGGAAGACCAGTGGATGGTGGTGTTAGAAGCCAGTGTAAGTGCAAACTGGTGTCAATGTGGGATTCACAAAGAACAGAAGATGGTGGTGATTAGAAGCCAGTAAGAACAGACTGGTATCCGTGTGGGATGGACAAAGACCAGAAGATGGTGGTGTGAGAACTCAAGTAGAGGAGCCATTTCCGTGACTGTGAAAGCAGTTCGGAAATGGCGAACACGTTTGCTCCGATACGCAAACTGCGAACGCGGTCACGTGGGTGTAACAACGGACAGACAGTCAGACAGACAGACAGACACACAGACACACACACAGACACACACACAGACAGACACACACACAGACACGGCCGTTACAGAACCTCTCCTGGACTACGTCACACGGAGAGGTAAAAATATTAAGAATGGTGAAAATGGAGCTTAAAGAAAAAGTTAGGCATTGACTTAAGACGAACCTCAACTTAAACTCCATAAATTAAAACTTAAAAAATATATAAAACCCAAGGTTTACTCGTTCAGCACACGCAAAGTGAATTTGTTTACATTAGGGTTCGGTGCTAATAGGTCGCGGGAATCTCAGAGCAGGATTCTAGCTATGTCAATATCAGGTTAATGTCAATCTTCATTATGCATGACGTCACGAGTGTCGACTTCTACACCTGCCCCCAATAATTGACGCAGAAAGACCCAGAACACGGCTGTTTAAGATTCCAAGCAGATGAAATCTATGAGTTCCTCCCAATATATTTGGGGAGAATTCTTAACAAACACTTCGATTTTGAATTTGTGTCAAACCCTATACGATTGTTTTAGGTATTTCAACAGACAAGTGGGGTCTATTAAACACAAATTATCTAATTTCATGTATATTATAATTTCATAGTTAAAATATTGATTATCAGAATGAAATTTAAGTAATCAGTCCTATTTCTAGCTTAACACTTAAGTTTTGAGCTAATTTCAGGTTTACAAGTGGGGACCTAAACCGTCTTCCTACCTTATATCTGGGGACATTTGTGTATAAATTATTAGATTTTGAATTAGTGTCAAAGCCTATATGGTTCCATCAGGTATTTCAATTTCATTTTTCACACTCTAAAAATTTACAAGTGGGGACCTTCACTGTCATTTTAACAGACAAGTGGGGTCTTTTAAACACACATTTTCAAATTTCATGTATATATAATTTTATAGTTAAAATATTGATTATTTTAATGAAATTTTGGTAATCAGTCCTATTTCTAGCTTAACACTTAAGTTTTGAGCTAATTTCAGGTTTACAAGTGGGGACCTAAACCGTCTTCCTACCTTATTTCTGGGGACATTTGTGTATAAACTATTAGATTTTGAATTAGTGTCAAAGCCTATATGGTTCCATCAAGTATTTCAATTTCATTTTTCACACTCGATAAATTTACAAGTGGGGACCTTCACTGTCATTTCAACTGACAAGTGGGGTCTTTTAAACACACATTTTCAAATTTTATGTATATTATAATTTTATAGTTAAAATATTGATTATCAGAATGAAATTTAAGTAATCAGTCCTATTTCTAGCTTAACACTTAAGTTTTGATCTAATTTCAGGTTTACAAGTGGGGACCTAAACCGTCTTCCTACCTTATATCTGGGGACATTTGTGTATAAATTTTTAGATTTTGAATTAGGGTCAAAGCTTATATGGTTACATCAAGTATTTCAAGATAATTTTTCACACTTGATAAATTTACAAGTGGGGACCTTGGCTGTCATTTCAACAGACAAGTGGGGTCTTTTATACACACATTTTCTAATTACATGTATATTACACTTTTGTAATTAAAATATAGGTTATTATGATTAAATTTTAGAAATAGGATCTTTACGGTTCCTTCAAATATTTAAAGATATTTTTATAAACTCGAAAATTTTACAAGTGGGGACCTTCGCTGTCATTTCAACGGACAAGTGGGGTCGTTAAAATACATGTTTTCAAAATTCATTTTAATTCACTTTTTTTAATTAAAATATTGATAATTATGATGAAATTTACATTATATGTAACGTTAGTCCCATTTTAAAATGTGGGGAACTTGGCCATCTTTTTAATGTACATCTGGGGACATACAGTTTTTTAAATCGAGTTAGTGTTTTAAACGAAGTTAATTTAATGACGCCTAAAGAATTAGGAAAAGTAGTTTTCGTACGTCAAGTGTAATTAAATTATGAAAAAATCACCGTTCGGTCTGTGAGATACAAGATTTTATATTGTTATCGCTGAATAATGTATATTTTGTATTTCTAAAGTAGCGACATCTATCTGTGCTTATTGTAATGAAAACCCATTTTTGTGCCCCCACATGTACGCCGAAGAGACCATATGGTCCTCATTTCGTACAACTGGGTACCCGGGTGTGTGAAAACCTCTTGCGACATCTCTCAGATATGTGTTAAATTCCATGGTCCCCACTTGTAATGTGAAAAGATCAAGTACCTTACAAGTGGGGACTTTTTTAAAAAAATTAATTTGGGCTCTAATTAGTCTAATTATATCATTTATCTAATTACTTACATGTGAGGACTTTAAAATGTCCCCACATGTAAGTCGGGTCCCCACTATGTGGGTGAAAAGATTGTCAGAATCCCCACTTGTCAATCGTATGCAGACGCAATAGAACACACTAAGGTACAATAAAAAGTTATGATGAAAAACTTAAATTACAACAAAATACAATAAAATTACAGTAAAACACACTGAAATATAATAAAACTATAACAAAACACACCAAAACACTCTAAAACTTCACTATACCACAATAAAATACACTAAAAGTACAATAAAACACTGTAAAACTACACTATACCACAATAAAATACACTAAAAGTACAATAAAACACTCTAAAACTACACTATACCACAATAAAATACACTAAGGTACAATAAAAAGTTATGATGAAAAACTTAAATTACCACAAAATACACTGAAATACACTAAAACTACAATAAAACTATAACAAAACACAGTAAAACACAATAAAATACACTAAAAGTACAATAAAACACTCTAAAACTACACTATTTCACAATTAAACTACAATAAAACACAGTAAAATACACTAAAAGTACAATAAAACACTCTAAAAGTACAATAAAACACTCTAAAAGTACAATAAAACACTCTAAAACTACACTATACTACAATAAAATACACTAAAAATACAATAAAACACACTGATATATAATAAAACTATAATAAAACACACCAAAACACTCTAAAAGTACAATAAAACACTCTAAAACTTCACTATACCACAATAAAATACACTAAAAGTACAATAAAACGCTCTTAAACTACACTATACCACAATAAAATACACTAAGGTACAATAAAACTACAATAAAACGCACCAAAGCACACTAAAACTGCAATAAAACAGTCTAAAATTCACTTAAATTACAACAAAACACACTAAACTACAGTAAAACATGTTAACAAATAGACCGCCATATATATTTCAAGAAGAAAAAACACTGAATTTTTTGAAAGTTATTTATTTGGCTTAGTTTTCCCAGTTTCCCAGGTTTGTTCGAACCCTGAATTCAACCTGTATTCGGTTGATGACTATAGTACCGTGGATTTATTAATATAATATGATTCTTTCCCCCCCCCGTTACGAATAGTATATCTGCTGGATTCCCCCCGTTACGAAAAGTATATCTGCTGGATAATCAAGTTCGCTAGCCATAAGTTACTGTATTCAGATATAAAAACTATCAAATTCTCCCCGCCATAATATAAGTCATGCCTTTATCGAATATACCTTCTCTGTATACCTTGGCTAAAGAAGCGTCGCGCGAAACTTTTAATATACTATACTAGTATGAACTCGCTTCTCGGCATGACCTTTATTCGGGTTGTTTACCCAGTCATATCGCTACTGAACTTGAAGAATCACTCGCTACCGCCGGTCAGTGTCTCGATTCAAACATTTTAAACTATCTTTCGGCACAAGATGTTTTCGACACTCAAGTTAAAGCGCATTATAAACTTTCATTTCTACAATACAATTATGTTTTGACGCGCCCCTCACAATTACCGCACAATATTACCGATTGGTGTAACGGTAATCACGTTGTAAAAGACTATTTTAAATTAGAAAATGTTTTTGCGTGCCCCAACAAAAACCCACATTGCTTAAGGTGTCACGAAAACGATTCAAAACGTATATTAAAACTTTGTTCCACGTGTTATTATAATATCGATATGAATATTGAGAAATACTTTGATCAAGTGGCCCGTGTAAAATATCATTCAATTATAGACAGGGACGATATTTACGACAATATCGTTCTGGATAAGGGTAACAATTGGTGTAACAATTGTTACACTACCCCCTTATTCACTATTTTTACGGAAACCATTTGTAAAGAAACATTTAAAAATATTTACCACGCCGTTAAACGTCCCCTAATATTCGATGAAACAGACGTTGAATTCAAAATCTTAAAATACCCTCGCTTGTAATATTATTTTTAATGTATAAATTTAAACTTTACCCCCCTCCCCCCCAATTTCCCGTGTAATTTAAAAATCCTTTTTTGGAAATATTCCCTATATCACGTAATACGTAGTGTACATGTGTATTTTCACAAAGTTTCTGTAAGTCTCAATATCATATCGAACAAAATAATACGTGGAACAAAGTATTTAGTTTATTTAGTTTATTCAGTTTATTATTATTATTATTAGTTTATTTAGTTTATTCAGTTTATTATTATTATTAGTTTATTTAGTTTATTATTATTAGTTAATTTATATATTGTGTATTTATAACATTAAAGTAAAACGAAATAAATTTCCTTACCTACATTCCCAATATCACTCCAATATTATTATGATATTTTCGTTTGAATCAACTTACCATTTCTACGAACATCTGTCACGACAAAACGGAAACAGTAGGTGTATGAATTAATCATTTTTGAACATTTTTCTCCCAATGTTAGTTCAATATAAACCAACTAGTTTTTTTCTACCTTTGTCTGTATAGTGATAATTTATCTTTGCGTATGAATTTACGCTTGTAGGTCTGTTGTTTGTACATTTTTTATTTAAAGGAGCAATTATACAGATCATAAACAAATAACATTGAGATTACTTGAATATCAAGTATAGATTAACTTAGTTTTGAAGAAGTCAATATCGTTTATGATACAATTAAAAAGAAATGGCTCGTCAATTTGCTGGTTAGAACCAAAATCATTCCTATAATTTTCCAAAACTTTTTCATAATCAATTTTTTTCAAGGCTTTAATGAGGTTTTTTTGCACTCTTTCATTCCAATCACTTTCTTCTAATTCACATTGTACGTCGTGAGCAATCTGGTTTTGACAGGCCTCGTTTTGACAATATTTGGTTATTTCCAATAATATTTCAGTCAGATTCTTAAGAACAGCTTCTCTCATGGATTCCAAGGCTCTCGTTTTCTCCACCAACTCATTGTCAAGCAGTCCTCTTATTTTTTTTAAGTGTTCCCAAGCAGCATTATTAAGGGAAATTCCCTCGCCAGTAGCGTACATGACGTTATATTTTTCACATTTTCCTCTAGTGTATTTTCTTATGTCCAATATACGTTTCTTTCCACGGGTAAAACATTCCAATTTCAAATTTGAAGTAGTAGGATATAACCAGACGGAAAAACGCGGCGAATTACCCTCGAAGAAGGTATCAATCTCGTTGGCATACTCAAAGATATTACACCATAGTTCCTTTTGTAAGCATAACTCTACACCCGTATCAGTCCTTTTCCAGTAAACCTCCGGGGATAAGACGTTACCGATCCAAACCTCTACTTTATCCGCTACGCTATGAACTTGACACATCTTCATTTAACAATGATAAAACTTTACCGCAACCCCTTAATATACGTTACGCAATACAACAATTCTTCGAATGACGTCACAATTGTGGAAGATTTAGCCCTTGTCAATGTACGTTTAAAGCTATCCAATCATCTCTTATCAATGACGTCACAGATACAGTTGTAGAAGAGAGGAGTTTCCCAATAGACGGCGCACGGTGTTTTCCCGCCAATGACGTCACAGATACAGTTGTAGAAGAGGCAGAACTGCCAGATTCCCGCGCAGTGTTTTCCCTCCAGGGGGCGCGCGGGTTTTCCCAGGTGGGCGTGGCATAATTACGTCATAGGTCCTTGACACAGTGACCTTGACATTCTACACCTACATTCTACATCTACGGAGGTACGAAGTGTGGGTCTATACTACTGGCGTAGCTAAACCAGTTGTATTGTTATCAATGGAATCTGTATTTAGAGTGATTTATGACTCACACAAACGTGTTAAGACATTCCATCGGCTTTTTATTTATACGTAACATCGTTCAGACTGGTCTATGGCCATAAAAAGGGACAGAACTTGAACAAAATAATTTATCCCAATCCGTTTTTATTTATACTATAAAGACGTGTTTTAATGGGTTTAGGGTTATGGTCGAATCAGTTGTATTGTTATGAATGGAATCTATTTTCGGATTTATTGCTTTGTTAGTTGGTGACTCTTCCTACCACGAAACATTTAATTGTTTCCAGGTGTTTGCCCCGAAGGCATTATCCTGACAAGTCTCAACAAGTTATGTCTTTGTCGCGTTACCCGAAATTAAAGTAATATTTTTAAAATACCAAAATGCAAATTTAACTAGAAATACAGTTACGAGGATGAAAGTAACGGCCACTATTTTCCCTGGCTTTGAAAGAGCTTCGCGAATTAACGTCTGCTTAGTAACAGCGTCCATTTTAATCTAACCTTTCATCCTCTTATTTGGGGTATAAATAGCGTCTGATTTGGTACGGACCTCATTAGATTGTTAGACACCGCCAGGATAATCGAGAAATTACCCGTCTAGAAACGTTTGGTGCATTTGCGAGTACGTTTGTAAAACCGTCAGAACTAGCCCGTCATGGGTTTTATTATTTAAGTTCGGGGACAGACGCTGTTAAATGCCATTTTTGTGACTTAACGCTACGAGGATGGGAACCTAACGACAATGTTTTCGAAGAGCATCAGAAATTCAAGGCAGACTGTCCATTACTTCTAGGATTACCAACAAATAACATGCCTATATTCATTCAAAACCTATTGACTAAAGACATGCCACCAAACAGAAAGTACAGAGATGTCCCTCAAGAAGAGCGGGAGAAAGAAAAAGCCATTCCGCCAACTCAACCCATACGAAAAACACTTACTCCGAATGACGATATTGTACTAAGAATTAAACGCGTTAATCTCGAGAAAGCTACCTGTAGGGATAGGCTTATGCTATTGTAGATCCCGAAAAGGATAGGCTTACGCTAGGTTATTCTAGGCTTATTATAATTATTACGAATCGGGTTTTTAGTCAAAAACTTTTAATGAACACAATCAATTCCAATTAATTCGCGAATGAACGCGTCGTTATTTAAGCAAATGTAGAATAAATTATATAATTGTAGCTTACGCGTCAAGTTTTTGTCACGAACTAAGTTACAAAAATCTTCGAAAATGCTCGCTTTTGATGACGTCGGAGGGGATGGGGGGATTGATGACGTCATGTGATGGTGTTAGGGGGGAGAAGATGGGGGGGGGTTGATGACGTCACGTGATGGTGCTGGCGGGAAATTTTAATTGTTGAGCCACCTGGTGGTGGTTTTCTTGATGACGTCACGGTTAATTTTTGATGACGTCACGTGGCTGATACCTGTAGGGATAGGCTTATGCTATTGTAGGCTTATGCTATTGTAGATCCTGGTAGGCTTATGCTATGGTAGATTCTGAAAGGTAGGCTTATGCTAGGTTATTCTAGGCTTATTATTATTACAATCAGATTGGAAATTTGAATTGTTGAGCCACCTGGTGGTGGTTTTCTTGATGACGTCACGGCTAATTTTTTATGACGTCACGTGGCTGGTACCTGTAGGGATAGGCTTATGCTATTGTAGATCCTGGTTGGTTTATGCTATATCAGATCCCGCAAGATAGGTTTATTCTAGGCTTATTATTATTACGAATCGGGTTTTTAGTCAAAAAATTTTAATGAACACAATTAATTCCAATTAATTAATTCGCGAATGTACCGCGTGAGAAAAAAAGCAAACTGCAAAACTACTATCCGTTTTCAAACTGGTCGCGCAAAGCTTTTAAAGCGTGCGGTTACCGATATCACGTGATATTGGGCAGCATTTTCGCCCCTAAAACTATAAACAAATATGGCGGTCACCTCGAAAAGACGGCGTATGCTAAGCCTCGGTCTTTATGTCTCACCAATTTTTAACAGCGCCACCTTTTTTATCTTTCTATCCGTAGCATTTCTTTTATTATTTATTTTTTTTCTGCCATTTTCAATAATAGCATAATTGTTCCAAGTTATTCAATGTAAAATATAACACTAAAAATCTCCGAGTCGAACGGTCAAAACACACTCAGAGGCATGAAAAATGGAGAATTTCTATTGGACACTAAACTGTGACGTCATCCTCCATCGCGCTTGAAAGCAAAAAGTTAACGCAAATATCTATGGAGGATAGATATCTGCTTGAACAAACATTCAAGCAAAAGCGGCGCCTATCAAGCTTAAAGCTTCAGCCCAAGCTCGATTGAAAACGGCTAAATATTTTGCTTTTGCGTTTCGCTGTGATTTTTCAAGCAAAAGCTTGCGTTTTTGATCAAAAAAGCTTGATTGAAAACGGGGCTTAAGGGACAGTTACCCTCAAATAGACCACCAGGTCGACGTGTGGAATTTGGCTAAGAATGTGGGTAAATTAATTACAGACGCAGCTAAGAAGAAAGGGAACGCTGAACTGAAACCATGGTTAAAATCTCTAACAAAGCATATGTGGTTTTGCGCTGAAAAGTGTAATGGTGATCCCAATGTGCTTGTTGACATGTGGAAATCTGTCTGCTATCACTTATCAAATGTGCATTCATTTCCAAGCCTTCTACATTACAAAAATGTATTCATGAGCCTTTATCGTCTGAACAAATTAGACGGAAGAAATGGTTAAAAGTAGATAGTTCCGCTTATGAAGCAATAGACAATATAGACCAATCCATTATTTGCTTGCAAAGCAACAAACATATAGGGGAAAAACATTTATAGGTGCCATTTTAATGTTAAGAGCAGGGAGTAGTCGGGAGAGTCCACTCAGCCTAGAACAGGTGAAAGTTAGTTTTTAAATGGAGATCCAATCGCCCCCTGGCTGTCATACGGAAAAACGTCGTCTGCTGCATAAAGATTGGCGGGAAATTTAAACTTTAAAAAATTGGCGCATTACATTGAAATGTTTTTATTAGTTATCTATTTAATGACATTTGTTAACTATTACAGTAAACGCGTAATACAACTTTTTAAATCATTCGTTTCTTAGTTTTTGTAGCTTTTTTGCCCCTGAATCTTTTTTAGTTTTAGGTGATGTATGCCTACTTGCAAATAATTTTTTCCTTTCCCTAATTTTTTTTTCTTTTCATTTTCGTTCTTTCTCCTCATAAACGTCTCTGTTCTTCAAACGAATATTATGGTGGATTCTGAGTCAAATATAAAGTTTTATAATTTTTTCTATTGTTGTTGGACACATTTCAGGATATGATTTTAAATTACGTAGCCCTTGAGCCAGTTTTGCCGCAATTCCCATGCTTAAAAGCAAAGTTTTAAATGTCTCGTTGAAAAGGAACTCCATTTTCTCAACAAGTTCATAAAACGGATTTGAAATTAATGTCAGTCTCCCAACTTCACTACCTTCTTCTTTACAGTATGCTTTGAGGACTGTCAAAGTTTCCCTTGTATTTGTCATTTGCTTGTTTTCTTTCATAATAGCAGTTCTACAAAGATCGCAATCATGAAATGATAAACATTTTTTGCAAGAAAACCTCCAATATAGAGACATCATGATTCTTCAGGTTGTTCCGCAGGCCTTTAATTAAGTGAGATGGGTCATGCATGAAGAATATTTGTTTATTCTCGAAAAAAATTAATGGAGTTTTTTCAGTAACATTTAACGTTTTGTAAACACTTTGGTTGTTTGTCCCTTGATCACAAACCACAACTTTTACATCTATTCCAACAGCAATGAGCTTCTTGAGAACGTCCATTAGAATACTGTTCAAGTCTTCCTTTCTCATTGGGCCTCTAGTCAAAAAATAAGCAAGTGGCTGTTTCCATTTTGAAGAAATGCCAGCAATCATGAAAACCATAGCGTGATTAGCTAATTGTGCATTTTGACAATCAGTGCCCACATTGGCATAGCCTTCTATCATATCTTCTCCCTCGTTATAAATAAGACCATTAAGTGTAATTTCGTCAAAAGTTAAAACAGCCATTGTTTCTTTCCTGGTAATACATTTTACTTTTTTACCCAAAATGCCACAAAATTCTAGTACAATCCTCGGCTTACACGGGATATTTTTAAGCCATGATTTTAAAGAGGTTGAAGAAGGAAGAATGAATAATTCTTTTAAAAGAAAATATGATTTTGGGCCATGGTAGTGTAGAGTAAGACACAGCTCTTTCTCTTTGGTTGTCCATCTCCTTCTTTTAGCTTTTCTACCCGCAGCCCTAAGCTGCATATCAAAGAAGTTGGCACCATTTTTCGGTAGATATTTTCTTATTTCTGTCATTAAGGTTTGTTTCGTGATTTTTGGGCGTTTTTTAGCTGAACTCCAATTTCTCAAATACTGCTTTTGTAATAATTGTTTCGCCCTTCTCTTGCTGGGTGAAACAAGGTTATCTGTTTGAATTTTAAGGCTTCTAGTCGGTTGCTTCACCTGAATTGATTTTGATGTTCTGCTCAAAGTACTATTGCTTTTGGGAGATGCCAAAAATAAGGTTCTTCCCTTAAGTCTTGGTCTTTTTGGGGTATGTAAAAACTCAATTTCTAGGTTATCATTAGCTGTAGCTCGTTTTTTTCTGTGGAATTTGACTAGTATTTGAACCTGGTTGAATTCATTACAGCATTAACTTATGTTATACTAAATACTTCTTGTAAATCTTGGGCAATATCCTATAATTTTACCACTATCGAAACTAATTTTTCGTCTTTGACTAGGTCTACTGCTTCTATTTCGTAAATCCCTTTTGACTTCTCTGCTCATTATTGGTGTTTGATTTTATTGATCATCTGATTAACATATTACTTACTTTGTGAACTAATGCTCAAGAACAAAGAAATGCTATCTATGTTACCATTCGGGTTATATTCCATTTCTATGGTTTGTTGGTCCTGAGTAGGAGTTTCAGTGTTTGTATTTTCAAGGGTTCTAAGTTGGCGTGGCGATGCATTTTGAAGGGCTTCATTTTCATCAAATCTATCCGGGATAGCATGTGAAACTAATCTAGGTCTACAGGAAAAATAATAAAGTTGCATACAAATAACTCGTGTTTAAACTCAGGCACCTTGGCTTTAACGTTAAAAACTGGTTCTTCTCGAAGTGGTCACTACAAACTTTATATTTTTTTTGGAAAACATGCTCTTCTCTCCCCATTAAATCGTCTCTTCCTGATTGAAGCAAACATTGTTTACACCTGTAACCAAGGCTTATGTAAAATGTGTTCCTAGATAATTTTCCCATAAAATTTTGATAATAATCTCGCTAAATTCACCTTATAATATCTTTCGGATAGTTGAAAAATGAAATATCACCCTTGGACTTGCCTTGGGAATTTAAACATTTCAAAAAAGAGCAGCTTGAACCACCGTAGTGATGCCATGATTTTTGGCAGACTACTCCCTGGTTTTCCGTACGACAACCAGGGGCGCTCATGTCAGCAAGGCTACCAGCCACTTTTCAAAAAAAAAGGCTGAGTCGACTCTCCCTGTTAAGAGCTTCACATAGACGTCGCCACTTAGTTTTTCCAAATATCGCCTGCTAATAAACAGAAAACCTCAGCGTGATTTAGAGTTAGGACGGGTGAACGAATAAAACTTAGTAATGAATTTAAATAGTGCAATTGATGGTGGATTAATTTTCCTATATTCGGGTACAAAAGAACATCAAAAAACGTTCCTAAAATGACTGAGAAATGCATTGAAAGTTTCTATCGCGAAGCATTATAACAAAAGCTACAACTACTATGTTGAGGAATATGTTCTTTCTGAAGAAATAGTGAGTAAAACATTCATGTGAGTAAATTTTGAATGGAGGTATTAATTAATTTAGGTAAAGTCTAATTATGTATGAATCTTTAGAGAGGAAGATATGGTTTTTGTGAAGTCGCTTTGTTATCATAGTCAACGTAAGAATTTGTCCCCACATACAGTCTGTGTTGCACTTAGAATTTAAACTCCGAGATTTTGGACGCTAATTGTGGATGCCCAGCTAGTGTTAATGGCTCGTGTAACCATTCTGTTGCATTTTTAAAGCTGCTTTCAAAATTAAGATCCAACAATGTTGATACACCCCCACTCAATTATCGTGTACCGATAAACCTCAAAAATGGAATCGTCCAAGAGGAGCAAAAATTATACCTTTTTCTGTGATTGATATGAACACTCAAGCACCAAAAGCAGGTGGAAGTTGTAAACCAAAATTGTGCAATATATACAAGGCTACAACGGAAACTACAGATGAAAAGGAGGCTGCATTATCCACGACAGGATTAATATAAGATCTAAATGCAAATGGAGTTGATGGTTGGTCTAGCTTACTCACTTTCCCTGACGAAGTCGAGTGGGTAGAAACTAGGATTGGTAAAGCAATAAAAGGGTCAACTTTAAGCCTACAACTTGCACTGGAAGAATACGGCTTTGAAGTTATTCATAATATTCTGGTGTTCAGAAGTGAAATGTTTGTTCGTTGTCAAAATGTACCATCTGATAGATTTTCCATTCCAATATATTCCATTGTGAAATCTATACCTTGGAGGTTAAATGATTATCCTAACCAGTTTTCTAAACTGAAGGAGGCTATATTAAAGGTAATATCTATTGTGTATCCAATTCCATATAAGTAAAAAACCTAATAATTTCGTGAATTTATCAGAAAAATTAAGTTCATTGGAAGAAGCGAAAAAACTGGAAGAGGAAACAAAAAATCAAAGTGATTGCCAACTGTGGAAGAAGCTGAGAGAGACCAGGCTTAGTTCATCAATGTTTGGCGCTGTTAGCACGCGGATAAATCAAAAATGGACTGATGCTGGTGTACGTAACATCGTCAAACCAAAAGATATTGACTATTTGAACGCCATTAAGTATGGGAAAAAATTTGAAAACATGGGGAGAGATAAATATATTGAGTACATGAGAAACTTCGGGCACAAAGTGTCTGTTTATCCATCGGGGTACATAATTGATCCCAACCAACCTTGGCTGGGGACTTCCCCAGATGGACTGGTTTATGACCCAAAAGAAGAAAGTCCCTATGGACTTTTAGAAATTAAATGCCCTTATTCATTGAAAGATAAAACCCCTTCTGAAGTTCTGAATTTGGAGAAAGATTTCTCCGTTAAAATTGTATGTGGAAAACCTGTGTTAACTGAAACACATAATCACTACTATCAAATATTGGGTCAGATGGCATTGTCTGGTTTACAGTGGTGTGATTATGTAAATTATTTCCCAACTGGGTTAATAATTGTGAGAGTACGTTTTAATTCGAAAAGGTGGCAAGAAGTGCAACCACTTCTAAAAGTTTTTTTTTCAGCCATATGCTCCCAAAATTAGCCAATTAAACTATTTGAGTACCTGAAATTTAAGTGATATATTTTTAGTTCCGAATTATAATTCGGTGTGATTGTAAGTTCCTAAGTAATGTGATCAAGCTCAGAAAATTAACTATGCTTAATTTTAATTCTCATTTGAGTGAAATCTAAAAATGTGATTTTTTCATTTATATGTTACTTAAAAAAAATTAAAAACCAAAGAATTAACCAGAAAAATTCTCAACTTTTCATTACTTTTATTTTAATATAAACTATCCAAATCAATCATTGGAATGTCCACCTCTTGTTGTTCTTGGCCTTCTTTAATTTGCTCATAAAAAAAATTACCATCCAGTTCAAGAGAAGCATTCTCAGGCTCCAATATTTCTTCTTGAAAACTATCGTCATCATTTGTCTCTTTTTCAGCTACCAAAATTTCTTTATAACATGCAACTGAATCTAAACTTTCATTTTGGTTAATGAGCTTTTTGATTATTGGACTTTGAAAGTTAGACAAAAGAGTAACCACTGTCCACAACTGATTTATTACTGGCGCTAGCGTTCAGGTATGGGTCTATCAAGAATATGAAATCCTCGAATCCTAGATATTCTTCGTTCTATGTGGATTTTGAGTGCAGCTATTTTGCGTTTTTTTCAAGTTCAGCTTTGGTAAATTGGGAATTTTCTTTTAGAAATGGGGATATGTTTAGCTCTATACCCTTCTTTCCCAACAGGTTTTCAATTAAAAAGCCTTTATCAGCCATTACGCTAGCATTTGCGGCGAAATCTAATGACATGAAACCACTGCGTCGCGTTATTTCCTGATCGGAAATGCTACCCGTAAACAAATGTGACACAAACGTGACGTAACAGTTTGGGCTTATTCCAAGCAAACCTTTAAAGGTATTGCATGACTTATAGTTGGAATAACTGCTCGACTGTAGAACCAAAGACTTAGGTGTTTGGCATTTAAAGGAATAGCGACGTGATTTAAAAATTATCTCAAATCTAAAGAAAACCTTACTTTTTTGAGAGTTTAAACTATTCTTATTCCAAAAATATGCTTGATTAATATTTAAATATGAAGGAAAACACAGAAAAAACACTTTGAAAACTTGAAATTTGGGGGGCAAAAAGCAAATTTGCGGAGAAGATTTTTGGCGGGTTTTCTCGTTGCTACGTCACTCACGGCATCTCGCGGAAACGCCAAGCGCGCGCGCCCGAGACTCCCGAGTATACTAATGCCGCGCGAATCTGAATAAATTAGGCTTAACGCGGCGCGCGCGGAGACACTAACAGGCGTCACGCGACATCTAGAGAGAAAATTTCTCCTTACTACGTCATCAAACGAAACAAAATTTTAACTAGGCCTTTTCCAAATACTCTACTTTGATTGCAATTTTATAAATTGCTACGAAACCAAATAAAAAAGTAAACATATCATAATTAACTAGATTTTTCAAGGATTTTTTTAATATTTTGTTTGTGGGTGACGAAAATTATGTCACTAACACTTTAAGTTCTGTTGCATCGATGATTACACGAGTTGTTGGATATGCTTTTTTAAAATCTTCTGGCATAGTTGCATCGATAAGATTACGAGTTGGCCAAATACAGATTTCCCCAAGGCGAAGATACATAAAATTAATCCAAGAAATGCAAATGTTACTCGCTGTGCTGGCTGAAACTTCAAAACGATCTGCCAAATCTTTCAAGGACAAGGCTAATCTCAAACGCATTAAAACCATTAGGAATTGATCTTTCACATCGAGTTTTCTAGTTCATCCAGCTAGATGCACATGCGCTTGCTTATTTGTTTTATTCCATCAAACAATATTTTCTCCATTTTGGCCAGGTTTAAGCTTATTATACAAAGCCATCAATTTCTCGTAAGTAGGCATTCCAGTGTAAAACAAAAAATCCTTATTATTGTCCTTAATTTTATCAATGCTTGGTTTTAAACTCTCTATACTATTTGTGGCCGCTTGAAGATCAAGTTTCAGGTCACTTATGTCCTTTTCAGCTTTGCTTAATTTGAAATCTTTAATATCAATTAACTGATTTTGGCGGGCTACCTTGTGTTTAAGCTCTTCTATTTTTGCTTCCAATCCCTTAATTACTATTTCAGAGCATCTGCAATTTTTATCCAACTGCGAATCAAGTGTGTTCAGTGTTAGTGTTGACTGATCAATATCTGGCGACACTTCTGTAAAGTTGATGGCTACATGACCATCATCTGTATTTAGAAGCGTTGGAGTGGAAGTTTCGTTGGCAACGACGTCTTCAACTTCACTTGGCACGTTCTCAGCCGTATTAAGGGTTAAGTTTCCAAAATCCCAATCAAACTGAGAAGAGACGACTCCGGTTTTCAAAAGTCTTCGTCCGTTAGGTCGAACAAACTTGAAATCTGATTCTTTAAAATGTTTAGAGCACACGTATAAGTGGTTAACGGGATTGTAAAAATAATCTCGACGACGAATTTTGTTAAGCCATAAGGTTTTCCTAGCCATATTTTCAACTGAAGGAACTTTATGATAAGATACCTGAAATATTTTAGCTTGGTATAAATCTAATATACTAACTGTAAACAAATGAAAAACTTACATTTCTTGAAGTTCCTTTCTGTCTACAGTTTAATACGCAACAGAATTTACGACTTTTGCCACGTAAAGAGCCAGAGCCAGACCTAAACCCATGAACAGGCTTTTTCTTTTCCTGGTTTTCCATGGTTTAGTCCAAGGCTTATGACAATCTTCTTATAAACTAAATTTTTTCACTGTTAAACATTGTAATTTCTAACTAAAACTGTTTCAGTAACTTACATTGACTGACGCTCACTGTACAACTATTGATATTCAATGTTCTATTAACATGAAAAAATAAATTAGATGCTCGCCGCGCTTAGAAACCGCCTGGAAAATATTTAAATGGCAAAGAAGTTTGAAGACGCCATCTTCAAAACTTTCAGCCAATCAGAGTTAGATTGACTAGCACCGCCGTCTATTAATAACTACCGGTATGAAAACGACACCTAAAAGTGGTCCGCCCCTGTAACGTTCTCTTCACCCATGTCAATAATGGATTGGTCTATTTCCCACCCTGACTCGCTCTATAGCGCAAGCAGCTTGCGAAGTGTTGCGCGTGATCGAGTAGGCTATGCTCCAAGAAAAAGAAATCTTCACTCGGCTAGCCTAAAATCATGCTAGAATAGATCAATGACGTCAACCAAAGGATAGATGCATATGATAAGGATACATTTCTCATAAGCGAGAATGGCCAACGTTGATGCGTAAGCGACAGCCTGGCAGCCCGGTATTTGTTTACCATTGAGCCAAGTAAGCTGTCAAATGTTTATTACTTCTTCTATGCTACTTAAAGTGGGTTACATATTTAACATAAATCAAAATTAATATTATTTAATGAAACAAAATAGTGTTATAAACGTCTTTAAAAAAATGCAACCTCAAACAATCAGAGCTATGTTCGTATATGGAAAATTAGAAAGCATGCTAGAAGTCCAATAAACCGCAATGGTTTTCACCTTTAAAAGTTAATACAGCCCTTTAATTTTAAATAATTAGAATTGAGAAATGTTATTGAATGAATGAATCTTTACGGTTGCAGTTGTGTTGAAATGAGAGCAATTAAATATGTCTCTTTGATATTAAGCTCCCTAAATTTTTGATAAACCTACTAAAAAATTGTGCTACGTATTTAACCAGCATTGATATTAATAAATTAAACAATAAAGTGTTATAAAATAAAAAGCCTGAGAATGGGATCCTCTTTTAAACCAGATACAAGACCCATAAGCGTAAGTTTGGAGCAATTTTTGGTAACGTACACTTGCGTCTAAGAAACATTTTTTCCCAATAATTTCAGAAACTTTGACTTCTTTGAGAAGGCTTAGTAGCAGAACCACTGAACAGTGTTTTACATATTTAACATAAACCGAAAAAAATATCATTTAATTAAACATCGTGTTATAAACGACTTTAAAAAAACTCGGCCTCAAATTGCCAGGACTACATTGGTAAATAAAAAATTCAAAATTATGAAAACATATGTTAAAGATTCAATGAACAGCAAAGGTTTTTACCTTTAATGTAGAATTTGAATTTAAGCAATGCAAATGTAAAATGTTATTAAATGAAAGAATCTATACAGTTCTGTTTGTTATAATTTCCCTAGAAAACTTATCGCCAACGTTTAGTCATCGGTGGTTTCATCATTAAGGTGTAAAATTTACCTTTAAAGCTTACTAATGTGTACTAGCTGTCACAAATAACACTGTAGTAATTGATTGATCTACCAGTAAGATTAATAATTAATTTGTTTATAATTTATTTCAACCTACCGGTAATCGTAATGTCTGGCTTTTGAAATCACCGAAATTGATGTTAGCTTACTTGCCTATAATGCTATTTTGACCGAGGCTTAGCAAAATTGCTTAATAATAAAATATTCTGGTTGTTTTAAAGTTTAAAAATAATTATAGTAAATTCCAATGATGTTTTTGTTACGAAAATAATAAAAATCAGACCTAATTAGCCACCATTTTAATTCCAATTAAAAAACTTTGGTTTTAAGCATTTAAAGGCACGGGTGATCTAACGCCATGTTTTTCTTGCTTAAGTCCCCCTAACGGTGTGAATCACGATGAAAACGCCGTAAGTGTAAGTCCAGCATAAAAAATTAGGGGTATATTGCGTGTCTCTATCAGTGGTAATACGCCGTAACTTCAATACCCAAAACAACGTAAGTCGAAGTATGTGTTTATAATGATTATAATCAATACTTAAACTTAATTGATGTTTATGAAACTTGAAAAGTCGGTACATTGAAGTGTTATCTTTCATTTAAGATGGCTCCCAAACGTAACGAATGAATAGTTTTCCTTATATGCCTTCTGAGAAAACGTTCTTTTTTATAAAATTCCCCGGTTATGTCTATGGAAGAATATAGTATTTTTCACCAAATGTCGGATTAATTTTCTGGATTCTAAGACCACCCTTAGCAACTTCATTCTTTATAGATTTAACTATTAGATGGATCTCTTTGAAATTTTAACCACAAAATTAGGGCCCAAATTATAGTTCAAATTTCAAAGCAGCAAACACAATACGAAAAACGTTTCAGCCAATAAAAAAACCCTCCTTAAGCATTAGAGGCAGTATCAAGTCTTATCAAAGAGAGCGACCGCTCTCCTAGAAAACGATTCCACAAGTCGGGCAACAGTCTGGCCAACCTTTTCATGGCTAGGACATTTCGACGGTCAAACTGCATGTTCACCGACCCTCTTGCGTTTGTCGGGGTTGCGTCGCTCGGACGCAGTCGGGCCAACGTCTATTTTGTTACAGGGGCGTACCAATTCCACCTAGAACATTCTCTAAACGATCTAAATATTTCGGTTGGGGGAATTTAGGGCACTTTGTTGCTGATTGTTCTAAAAATAAATCCAAGCATAGAGTAACTCCGTACAACCGCGTCTAGAGTTCTTCTCAGCCTCTGCCCAGCACTTCTGCGGGAAAAAAAGCCGCCGCCAAGGCCACGACCATTTCCACGGCCTCGGGATGGGCCGATCACCCTTCTTCCCTAGCGGCCCCCTCTGCCGAGTCCTCTGGTGCGACCTGCCACCGTTCCATCTAGGAATTGCACAGAAACTGTACAATTATTCGATATACTAAACAATCGATCCATTTTGTTAACTTGATTTTGAAATAAAGACATTTATTATTATGGTACTAATCTTCGTTTTTCATTCAGACCATTTCCATATTAATGGAAGCTCCGACTTCTTTCTATTTCCCCTAAGCCCTCGCTTTGGCCATGAGAGAAAGCAGCGCTCGTTAGCGGTTATATAATTTGATAAAGATTTCAAAGTGAAAATATAAGCAATAAGTCCTTTAAAAGCCACTAAAAAAGCAATTAAACACAAAATTATCCAATTTGTTAATAAATTTTCATTTTAAAAATCATTTTCACTCTCAGTTTATTTTAAAAATAAATTTGCTTACTTGGTTTCGTCTCCTAGTTTGAATACTAAGTGCGAACCACCGATTAAGATCTATAGAGCTATCTCAGAAACGCCATATTTAAATTTGTGACACGTCACGAAACAAAAACAGGGTTAAAGCGCCATCTGGAATTTTATTACTTTTGAAATTCTGCGCCATGTTTGGTACCCCTGCAACAAAAATCAACTGCGGGGACAGTACGAATGTTAACTAGCTGGACGGTTTTTTGGATCGCGTGATTTGTGACTTAAGACCCTACCCTACAGTGCGAAATGTCCGCCCAGATAAGTCTTGCTATCCCAACGTTTACTACGGTTGATTGCAAAATACACTTAATGGATACAAAATCGGTAAGCGAATTGACAAGAAATTATTGGTAGTCTAGTGGACACGAAATTGGTAGTCTAGAGGAGACGAAATTTCAAGCGAACGGTCAGAAAATCGGCAAGCGGATGGACACGAAATCAACTGGTAAACGGTTATGAAATCGCAAGGTGAATAGACGCAAAATCGGCTTGCGGATGGACAACATAACGGCTGGCTAATGGACACGATATCGGCAGGCGGATGGACACGATATCGGCTGGGGAATGGACAAGATATCGGCTGGGGAATGGACAAGATATCGGCTGGGGAATGGACAAGATATCGGCTGGGGAATGGACAAGATATCGGCTGGGGAATGGACACGATATCGGTTGGCGAAATGGACACGATATCGGTTGGCGAAATGGACACGATATCGGCTGGCGAATGGACACGATATCGGTTGGCGAATGGACACGATATCGGCTGGCGAATAGACACGATATCGGCTGGTAAATGGAAGGTTCCAAACCATTTGATCGAAAAATGAATTCGGAGGCCCAATTCGACCGAACTCCCGCACGCCTCAAATGACTGGACTTGACGAAAGTGTTCATTGCTATTTAATTTCCGATAATAATAGCAAAGATTTATATTTTCAAACGATTTGAAGGCTTATCTAAATATAGGGGAAAGATGAAATTAGCCACAATCCGTAACATTTTCTTTGATATTATTGTAAAATCATGCTTATAAAGATAAAGTTTTATTTTAATCTGGGTAAATTAACATGTTACAGTTAGTTGTTGAGATATAATGGATTTTTAAAGAAAGTTTTGCTTGTAGTTCAAATTTACATCAGCAGAATTGTGGAACTTTAGTGGAGAATAAGTTTCGATATTATTTGGATTTCCTAAACCTTTATTTCAACCGAAATCCTACACTTTGGGCAGTTCACGAAGAGTGTGGGAGTCGTGATCACTTGACGAGCATGCCGCTATCCATCGGCATTAAAGGAAATGACGCATTTCCGTAAAGGTTTATCATTACACTCGGTTTTCACTGAGCGAATTTCTTTCCGGAAAAATATTCGCAGAAAAAGCGAAAAAGGTAAAAACCGCCATGAAAATTTTTTTCCTGTGTGGTCGGTTTCCACAGGACGAAACCACGGCGGAAATAAATATCTGAGTCCCGTGTCCGAACTGAGCGATTGAGTGCATTAGATTTCCTTCATATTAACATCTTTGTAACTTAAATTTCTTCCATCCCAAAGATAAAGGACACTTCCTTTCTTTTCCACCAAAATTTTCGAATCTATTCATTTTAATATTTAAATAACATCACAGTCCTCTAATAAAATGATGGTAAACAGGTTAAGCCTCGGTTAAATACCGAAAATGTCAAAATGGCGGCTCCCTAGTAAACACGCGTTCAGTGTTAACCACGTGACTAGCATACCCTCGATGATTGGTTTGTTCCTACGGAAAAAAAACGCGGCTCAGGAAAATTCGCAAAAATAGAAATAGGTCCCGCAACGCAAAATCGCGAAATTCGGCAAAAAAAGAGGAAAAAAAATTTCCTTTTCCGCAAAATTTTGCGAAAAACGCACGAAAAACGCCCAGTGAAAACCGAGTGTTAAAATAAAATAACAGAAGTTAAGAATGAAAAAAGGAACAAATTGAAGAAATCAAACGTTGACATGATATAGATATAATTCAGATAAATTTCAACAAGCTCGACGACGTTAGAAACTCAAAAATAGAGCATCCGGCAGATTGTTCCATAACAATTCTAAATTTAGCACGCGCGAAGCTTAATATATCGTAACTATTGGACTGTCTGATTAGAGTCCTGAAATATGGAAGTCATAGACCTATTATGAAAGAGCTAGGGGAATGTCTTATTACCAGATAAAACTGAAAATGCGAGACATGATATAGTAAAACCAGCGGAGTCTCATAAACAGACTAAAACTGAAAATACGACACTTAATACAGAGAAGCCAGCGCACTATGTTACAAAAGACCGTAATTTTGGCAATAATTCCACAAGCCACATAGTGACAATATTTATACATGTTTTTTGACTTCCACTTATTTCTAGGATGATGCCAAAGTAAATAGTTTTTGGGTGCGCCACCTGGTGGCGAAGTTAGCCCCCTAGTAGGTTTAAGTGTGTTTTGACGTTTGTTATGTGTAAAGAGCTTCATTCCTATGTTATGTTTAAATCTCCGTTTATAAAGATCACCTAACATTTGAGATACAGCGAAAAAACTATCGAAAATTGCACAAATTGGGTCTTTTTTGATCAATGATTACTCTTAAACGCGCAAGTGAATTGCGACGCAATTTTCTTTAAAATGTAATGTAAATGCCATAGTATAGAAATACCCAGACATATATTTGCGGTTTTGGCTGGTCTTTTAACAGTTGACGTTCTAAAGTCTAAAAAAACAAGGAACGAAATATGCAAAACGATAAACGACGCACTTAAAAAAAATACAGCTGCTTTATTCCGACAATAGGGCAACACTAATTTGAGTAATATTGAAAGAATTTAAAAAATAAATTATGGTAAGAGAACTTTGTACCTCTACCTCTCCGGGTTATCAAAGTAGGTCATTTGATTACTATTTCCAGTGCAGTATGTCTGCTGAATGCTTTGGTCCCATTGAACCAAATTCCCATTCGACAGAAGGGGTTTTTTTTTTTGGGGTCCCATTCAACCGAACGTACCCTGAAGGTGCGATTTTATTATAGTCCCATTGGACCGAAATTCTATTGAACTGGAAGAAGACATACTGTGTGGTTTTGCATTAAATATATTTTTAATTTCACAACTTATTATTTTTAAAATAAATGTGAGTTGAAAACGAGGGGCTAGTCACTTGAGTAATCAGGTGTACAAAACCGCCGAAATCGATTACTTGATTTCTAGAATTCTAAGAAAATCATAAGTAATCATAATCTATTTTGTGAGTAATCAGAAATCTCTGATAATCACTGGAAATTACATGGAATATTGAGAGAATCAGAAATAATCACATGATTTCCTAGTAATCTTTTGTAATCATCTCGGTAATCACATATTTCGTCAAATAATCACGCATAATCAATCGAGGAATTCGAAAATCCAAAATAAAAATCGTAATCAGTTGAAATGGAGTAATCAGTGGAATTCAAATAGTAATCACGAGTAATCAGTGTAATTCAAATAGTAATCACGAGTAATCAGTGGAATTCAAATAGTAATCACGAGTAATCAGTGGAATTCAAATAGTAATCACGAGTAATCTGCGGCAATAACGGGAAATCATTGAAAATATTATAGAAATCACCTAAAATAATCGTAATCACGGAAATAAGAAATTCATTCAGTAATCAACGGAATTCACATAAAAATTCAGAAATCAGAAATCAGGTGTACAAAATTTTGGAGAATGACTAACCCCTCGGTTGAAAATGTATTACTGCACTTATTTTAACTACGTTTTAATTACGGCGAACCTCACCTACCCTAGCCTAACCTAACCTAACCTAACCAAACGTAACCTAACCTAACCTAACCCAACCCAACCTTGTTTGGAGGTAAAAAGATTATTTATATGAGTATTAAAAGCCCGCCTCTTACCACGAACAATTTAATAGCAATAATAGAAATATTTTAGAAAAGATGTCAGATAATTAATTGGAGAATATTTTGGAAAAGGTGGCAGTTAATTAATAGGAGAATATTTTGGAAAAGGTGGCAGCTAATTAATAGGAGAATATTTTGGAAAAGGTTGCAGCTAATTAATAGGAGAATATTTTGGAAAAGGTGGCAGCTAATTAAAAGGAGAATATTTTGGAAAATATGGCAGCTAATTAGTAGGAGAATGTTTTGGAAAAGGTTGCAGCTAATTAATAGGAGAATATTTTGGAAAAGGTGGCAGCTAATTAATAGGAGAATGTTTTGGAAAAGGTTGCAGCTAATTAATAGGAGAATATTTTGGAAAAGGTGGCAGCTAATTAATAGGAGAATGTTTTGGAAAAGGTGGTAGCTAATTAGTAGGAGAATGTTTTGGAAAAGGTTGCAGCTAAATAATAGGAGAATATTTTGAAAAAGGTGGCAGCTAATTAATAGGAGAATGTTTTGGAAAAGGTTGCAGCTAATTAATAGGAGAATATTTTGGAAAAGGTGGCAGCTAATTAATAGGAAAATCTTTTGGAAAAGGTGGCAGCTAATTAATAGGAAAATCTTTTGGAAAAGGTGGTAGCTAATTAATAGGAGAATGTTTTGGAAAAGGTGGTAGCTATATAAAGGGAGAATATTTTGGAAAAGGTGGTAGCTATATAAAGGGAGAATATTTTGGAAAAGGTGGTAGCTAATTAAAAGGAGCATATTTTAGAAAAGGTGGTAGCTAATTAAAAGGAGCATATTTTGGAAAAGGTGTCAACGAATTATTGGAACCAAACCAAACCAAAGCTAACCTAACCTAAGCTAACCTAACCTAACCAAAGCAAACCTAACCTAAGCTAACCTAACCTAATCTAACCTAACCTAACCTAACCTAACCTTACCTAACCTAACCTGACCCACCCGAAACCAAAATATTAAAATTTTAATTTAAAATTTAAAGACATTGATGGAACTACCATTAAGACTTTACTTCATTTTAAGCACAATTTGTTTATTAATTCTATATATCTCTTGCCTTGAAAGGAATGAAAGTGAGCGTTTTAATTAGTATCACGAAATATTTACTTTTAATATTATTAACATACCTTTCGGAGATTCGAACCAACAACCTATCGCTTCGCAGTCCAACATCGTATCCACTACACCACCGAATCACTGACGGCTACAGTGTTTCAAGTTATAGTCATGTATTTTTTAGGGGCATATTCGGACGATTGGGATTTCGGTCCATCGGGAATATAGCCATTGGGCTGGAAATCTAAAATCATTGCGGGATATTCGGTCCATTGGGAATTCGGTTGAAAGGAACGATACCTGCTGGCTTGCTGACTTCTTCTGGTAGTGAAGAAGAAGCTAGCCCCATCATAATGGCAAAGTCGAAACCACCTTTATCAATCAGGAAGTCCGATTTAGTCAGTATTTTTAAAACTAAGGCTGATGTTAATGGGTGTATACAAAACGTAATTGCATTGCTTGGAGAGGATGTACAAAGTAGTATCTCTGACGAAGATATTAAGCAGGGTTGGCAGGTTTTAAACAATTTGTTTTAAACTCTTGTTTAAAACTTGTTTTAAACAGCCATTAAAAAAAAAAAAAAAATTTGCTTAAAACGTTTTAAACAAAAAGTTTTCATCAATATGTTTTTTATGGAGAGAAATTTCGAATATTTTCAACTCTTTTTATTTGAAAATGAGCGAAAAGGTTATATAACAAAAATAATAAGATTCAGTCAAAACCTTCCAATAACTCGTCTGTTTCATTTGGGTGTTTAATTGTTTGGAAACCCTATCAGTTCATTTATTCGTTACTAATCTGTATTGAAGACTGATATTCAAAAAATATGATTAAGGATAAACTTATTTTGTCGTCTACTTAAAACAAAGCAACAACGTTTCTCCTATGTGGTTTCTCTACACTGTTGGTACATTTTACTGTTCTTAAGTGATTACGCGTAATATATGAAGCCAGGCCCTTGACAGTGCTAAAATTAATACGCTTAATCCGTAAAGGAAAAACATGAAGCGCCTACAAAGTAGTAAGAGGTGGTGATGTTTCAAATGTATGATGAGTTCTGACCAAGAAACTCTGAAGTACGGAAGCGGAAATTCCTTAGTAGTGGCCACAAAAGAAATCAAGCATTTAGGAATGTATAAATTCACGCATCACCCTCATTTTGTATCCGCTATATAAAACATTACATTTTCCTTTTGAAAAGATCGCTTGCTCCTTTTAAACAGTCAGTAGAATATTTCGGATATTCAATATTGGTATTTCTCAACAGTACACGTACTCCCTTCTAAATAAATAATTTCATGACAAAATATTTTCGGAAAATCTAACTTTATTCGTGTTTTTAACAAAATTTTGGCGAAACCTGGCAACGACCCTTTCTTAGATCTTCAAATTCTAAATTTTAGGAGATCTTGATTTTCGCGTTTGACTTCGCAGTACGTGTTCGTGGTCCATTAGTCTAGGGGTATGATACTCGCACTGGATGCGAGTGGTACCGGGTCCAGTCTTACAGCTTTATATTAGGCCTATAAATTTAGGAGTTTTCGTTTTTGGTGTTTTTCTTCTCAATACGTTTTCGTGGCCATTTGGTCTAGGTGTATGATACTCGCTTTGGGTTCAAGTTGTCCCTGGTTCTAATTCCACACGGACAATTTCTGACACCTTGAAATTCTTAATTTTAGGAGTTCTTGCTTTTTATAAACAGTCAATAGAATATTTTACATATTCAATATTATTCTCTCAACACGTACTTCCTTCAAAATAATTAATATCATAAAATAATTTCGGAAAATGTAATTTGCTCTTGAAAAACCGTAAATACGTAGTTTTTCAATTATATTGGAGGGAATAAATCGATTAACAATTAAATGAGTTGATTTAATTAAATAGTGATTAAGGATTAAATTAATATAAACAAAGAAAAATTGATATATCGGAACTTCAGTGAATTGATAAACGTCACTCTCATCGTTTGTTTTTTCTCTCTTGGTCCAAACCAAGACCTATTTTTTATCAGGTAGGCTGTGAAAATAAGTTCCCTGTGCTAACAGCAGTAGTGGCTTAAATGGAGAGCCGCGATATATAATATTTAGACTATTAGAACTGGAAAAGTGATTTTAAACATGTTTAAAACTAGTTTTTTTTTTGTGTTTTTTACTGTTTTTTTCTACTTGTTTAAAAAAACAGTTTAAAACAACAAATAGTGTTTTAAACAATAAAAAACACAACTTCAAATTTTTTAAAAAAAACTTAATTTTTGCCAACCCTGCGCTGTTATGAAAACCGGCTGTTTTGACACACGCTGAAATGGGAATCGCTGTTTTAATAACCGCTGACCTACCCACAAATCAGCTCAAAAAGGTCCAATCTGGATATGGAGGCATCCCCGATTTTTGAAATAATATTGACACTATCCCAATATTTTCATAACACCATTCTTTTACAAAGAATGGGAAAATATTGTATTTTTAAGTGAGGGAAGGCAGGGGTATTCCGTCGCTGAAGTCAACGCTTTTTTTTCTATTCATAACAATATGGAGTAAACATTCTTTTAATTAGTTTCGCCAGAAAAGCGCGTGGCAAAAACTCAGCTTTTAAGCTAGTTCTCACTTGGCTAATTTTAGCCATTATTCGCAGGCGAATAAGGTATTTTTGCGAGAAAATGCGCGCGAGCTAGAACAAGTCTCTGCCGAGTGGTCGGACATTAGCCAAAATCAAGTACAGTTTGGTCGAAATCCCAAAATCTCAACAATATTCCATGGGAAATTAACATTGAAATCTTAAAATCTCTCCTAAAATAGATTAAAATGACAAAACCTCACCCATAATTTCAAAATCCCGTACACAAAAAGTCATGTGGCCGACCCCTCGGTCTCTGCATTTTTCTATGCGTCGTTTTATTCGCCTTGCTAAAAGTGGCTAAAATTCGCTAAATGGGATAAGTCTTAAAAATGGAACTAGGTTTAGCAAAGGATTATATAGGTAATCGCGAGGGGTCGGACAATAGCCAAAATCCCGTACACTTCGGTCGAAATCTCATAATCTCTAAATATGTCCAATGGGGAATTAACATTGAAATCTTAAAATCCCTCCCAAAAATTGCTTTAAAATCCCAAAATCTCTCTTAAATTTCAAAATCCCGTACACTTAAACGCAATATATCCGACCCCTCTGGTAATCGGATTCTAATTGATTTCTTTGGCTACTCACCGAGGCAAAAATTTCCGTGTGATTTAAATTTTGTGAAACAAAATACCGACCAAGGTTTTAACATTTAGGCTTAAAATTTGCATCGAAATATTTCTGACCATTTTACAAAGTTTTCATTATTTTTTATAATTGGTCTGACTAGGTGTCATGCGATGCTAAAATAAAACAATTCAAGCTCGATTTTAAATTATTTAGGTGTCTGGCCTCATATTCTCTATGAGCATTTTTATGAACTTGTGAAAGATATTGGCCTGCACTGTGTTATTTCGTTCAAGCGCGCGAAAGTTAACAAACGTGGCAATACATTCGTTTCTTTTTTTGGAAACTGTAAGATCTGTCTGGCTAAGTTCACTAGAACCATCAAAGAAAAGCCAGAAGGAACTTCTAGAGTTCTAGTTTACTGCAGTCTAGCTGGGAATTTTAATGCGCTACATCCGCCAGGGTCGAAAAGGCCCCTTTCTGGTATAGCCAAGACCGCCGTTGTTAAAAAAATGCTTGAACATAATATGTCCGCGAAACTGATCCGTACCCTACAAGCGAGCGAAACTATGAAATTCGGCGAACAGGAGCCACCGAATCTCCCTAAGCCTAGTTGCATGCGCACTGCAGCTAGTAAGGAAAGAAAAGCAAGGCGTATAGATGACGATCCCGTTTGGGCAGTGTACGCCATGAAGGGTGCTAGACCACACGACGACTTCATCCGTAACGTCTCTTTAGATAAATTTCATGTACATTACTGGTCAGACTCCCAAAGACATGTGTATAGGGACTATTGTCGAAGGCACAAGAGAACTGCCAAGCTTTCAATCGACGCGACTGGAGGCTTAGTTAAGCGAATTGAACGGCCCTGGGGAGAACAAAGTGGCCACATTTTTTTGTATGAAGCCTCGGTACACGATGCCACAACTAATGAAATCTACCCAGCCACGCAAATGCTCTCAGAATCCCATAATTCGAACAGTATTGAATTTTGGTTGGCAACGTGGCTACGAGATGTTGGTAACTGCCCTCCCAAAGAAGTAGTTTCCGATATGTCACTTGCGTTACTGATAGCCATAGTGAAAACGTTCGCTAACTGTTCGTCTCTTGTGGATTACCTCAGTAAAACAGCAAAAATTGTTGTTAAAGACACCCGAGGATGGACTGTTGAGTCGATTTTGCCAAATTGTTTTGTACGATGTGACATCGCTCACGTCATAAAACTGGTAGTAAGCTTCCCATCATTCAAAAAGCATAATCGTCCTTTCAGACAGTTTTACACCAGAGCGATGGCCCAAGCGGCACTATCGAAGAACATCGACGATCTTCAAAGAATATTTCAAGCAATATTCAAATTTGTTTGAGCACTACCGATGGCAAATCGCGTTTGACTGAAGATGACACACTTTGCACCCAACGCAGGGAGTGGCTGAAGAACGTCATATCTCATGGTATCGACAAATGTGAGCAAGTTGACATTGATCGGGAAGTAGGAGAGGACAACGAGGAAGAAAATGTGTCAACAATTGAATACTCTGGGCCATTAAGGCCAGAAACAGAAGATTTGAGTAACGTCGCAAATCCGTATAGATCTTGGGTTACAAGGATTCTCAATTCTTGCAAGGAAGAAATAACGCAAGAGGAACAAGTTGGTGAAAATAACAACGCTGCGCACGAGCCTGCCCTAGTGGAAGATATTTTGAAACTTACTCGCCTAATACCTTGTTGGACAGGAATCATGATAAACCATTTTGGTTTTGGGAGAGACGTTCCCACCAGCGCCCCTGTTGAGAGCAGTTTCAACGATTTAAAGAACAGGCTGTTCAGAGGGAGATTGCCGTTGAGGATCGACGATTTTTTAGAAACACAAATGAAGTGCATCGATGGTGGAATGAAGCTTGTTGCAAGCAACAAACGACCGAGGACCTTAATCAATGGTAAGACATGCATTTTTTCTTTTTCATCACATAATGATTCTGTACCCCCATTTTAGACTCTTCTTCCGACGAAGAAGTAGAAACTAAACTCGAAGAATCCGCTATAGATTCGACCATTAACGACACTGTACAGACTGTTAAAAAAGTCTTTGCGCGTTGCGTTTTTCGCACATATTTTACTATATTTCAAAAACTATTCAAGCTAGCGCTCTGGAATAAAGTGCGTTATAAAAGTTTTGCATTTCTCTTTCATATTTTACCCGTTCCAAAGTTGTCCTTTGCATACTTATACCGGAAACCGGAAATGTCAAAATTATCAACTTTGAAAATATTATGTTCTCGAGGATATAAATGCGATTTTTGGATTCCTTGGGGTCGATTCATATTTGAAAAGTGTTCACCAAATTCAATTCGGATGAATAGGTCACGAGTAATCAGCCTTTATTCAAAATCTGGCAACTTCGATTTAAATGGCGATAATTCATAATCGAGTATCGAATCTTTGTCGTAATAATGTTTGTTAGATGTTATGGCACCTTATGGTTGGTCTTGTGGCGCAATACTTTGAAACAAATCAGACGTTCATAAAAAGGGATGGTGAAGTGGAAAATAAAGTAATTTTTTATTGATTCTTCTATAAGACCAATCTGCATAGTGAAACCTCCAGGAAATAACACCGAACGATTTTTAATCGACCATTAGTTTGAAATTTCATTTATAATTTTAAATAGGGACCTCTGACCAATCGCGTAGCGCCCTGCGTTTTTATCAACAATTTTCTCTTAGCACGCTCCGTGTTGAATAAATTTT
The DNA here is from genome assembly GCF_054372755.1 of Phalangium opilio. Taxonomy (NCBI): domain Eukaryota; kingdom Metazoa; phylum Arthropoda; class Arachnida; order Opiliones; family Phalangiidae; genus Phalangium; species Phalangium opilio. The sequence goes on along the minus strand of NW_028324162.1, from coordinate 3,176,424 downwards.
TCGCGAGATTTTAAAAAATTTGCACGATGTGACAATTGTGGCGCGAGACATGGAGTGTGCCACGAGAATTTTGTTAACAAAAAAGGCTCGGCGTTACGGGATTGGTCGGAGTTTCTTATTTAAAACTATTCTTAAAATACTAGCCTAACTTGAATATTAAAATCAATGGGAGGTATTTCCTGAATTTTTCATTGTGCAGACTGGTCTTATAATCAGTAGAAGAATCGATAAAAAAAACACCTTGATTTCCACTTCCCTCTCCCTTTAAGAGAAAACTCGCGTCTTTTGAAGAGGAGAAGCGGTTTGAAAATATTGTTATTTGGGCCATGATATCATAATATTTAGAACTCACATTAATTACGTCTAGGTCTTCAGCCCGACTCAATGCAGATCAGTGAAAATCTCATTCAAGATGGCATTTGCGCTGCACGAGATCCCCTTCAAATAGACAAATTCGACTATTCCATACATGAAACAACTTCAGAGAAGAGGGCTTCTATGCTAGGAATGTTCGCTACGCGATTGAGCTTTTTTAAACGGAGCCTGAGGCTGGCTATAGCCTCCCGCGTTTATCGCAATTGTGAGGCCAGGGATAGATTTAATTTTAGAAGTGGGAATAGAGTAATCTAGGAGCGCGCAAAATTCCCGGACCCCCTTCCACGGGACGAAGGAGTATGAAAGAAGAGGCGTGTCAAAGCGACAAACGTAAAAAGGAATAACGTATTTTTACCGATCCCATCAGCAACATCAGCAAAACGTAGTTTAAGTGAGCAATACAAAGTTTAAACTTTTCATCACGCGTTAGAGGGAGGGCTCTATACTGGGCTATGAGTCGGACTGAATTAAACACTAACCGTTCTCCAATCCTACTTCTAAAATTAAATCTATCTCTATTGAGGCTTAATAATAAAGCCGACCGCAAGCAAAAATGGGCAAAGGCGTATTTCACGATTACTGACGTTCAAAACTTCCGATGGCAAAACCTAAAAATTAAATGAAAAAAAAATGAATGCCGGTAAGAATGATCACAACTGAAAATAACAGCTAACAGATAAAACGAACCCGAACGGTAAACACTTGAAGTTGGCCTCTCTGCGCTGCTGGTCTGCTACTCCTTTCGTTTATTTTCTATGGCAAAAATACTAACTTTGGGAGGTATTGGGATATTAGGCCATTTTGTGTTTTAAGACTTTTATTGTGTAGGAAAGATAACTAGCCTTTTTAAAGAAATTTTGGATAACTATTAATATCATTATTGATAACTAGTTAAAAGTTGAAAAATATTTATAAAATTTGGACGAAAATTTTCAAATAACAAGACTTCCTTCGAGTTTCAAATTGAAGAATGCTCGTGTACTTTATTGAACTATTTTATACAAACAGCTTGAATTGTTGCTTGATATTTTATTGGACATCCCCTAGCCCTCAAAGGGAGGATGAAGAGGACAATAAAGTGATTTTTTATCGATTCTTCTTCTAATTATAAGACCATTTTGCATAGTGAAACATCCAGGAAATACCGTCTGCGTTCTTGAACTATCTATTACAAACAAGACTGTCACTTTCAGTTTCAATTGTAACTTAATATTTTACTTAACCTCCCGTAGCCCTTAAACACATTTTTAATATTTTATTAAATGACAGACATAAACGCTAAATCGGGTTCAAGTCGGGCCAATCCAAAGCGTTAATTCCTTCGTTCTCCAAAAATCTTGCAACGAGTCGGGACGTATGGGTTGGACAATTGTCCTGCTGAGCCTGAAACCATACAATAAAACAATGTTTTAAGTTAGTCAAGAATAACTATCAGGTTATTAATATTAATACCGGTCACGACGTGGGCTGGTTACTCATACGGAGAAAAAAATACCAGCGAACAGGGCGCATCTCTATTTTTAATATTACAATGCTTTACCTCCTAATTTCATTAGAGTTTATGTCTGTCTTTTAGAATACGATTAAGAATGTGTTTAATGGGATGGTGAAATGAAAAATCAAATAATTTTTTATCGATTCTTCTACTAATTATAACACCATTCTGCATAGTGAAACATCCAGAAAATATCTCCGAATGGTTTTGAAACTCCAATTAGGTTCAGATTTTACGGAAAATTTGAAATAATGACCTCCGACCCATCGCGTAACGCCCTGCCTTCCTATTGACAAAATTCTCGTGGCACGCTCCATGCCGAATGAAATTTATCGCGAGATTTAATAAAAGTTGCGATGTGACTATCGTGGCGCGAGATATAGAGCGTGCAACGGAAATTTTGTTAACAGGAAGGCAGGGCGTTAAGCTATTAGTCCGTGGTGCTTACTTCAAATTATCTTTAAAATCTGAACCTAATTTGAATTTTGAAATCATTCGGAGACTGTATTTCCTGAATGTATCACTGTGCATATAATGGTCTCATAATAAGAAAAATCGATCAAAAAATCACTTTATTTTTCCTCTTCATCCTTCCTTTAACGACTAGAGGATGTCCAATAAAAGCAACAATTGAAACTGAAAGTGACTGTCTTTTTTGTAAAAAATAGTTCAATAAAGCACACGAACATTCTTCAATTTGAAACTCAAAGGAAGTCTTGTTATTTAAATATTTTCGTCCAAATTTTATAAAAAAAAATTCAACTTTTAACTAAATATTAAAATTTATCCAAAGTTTCTTTAAACAGGGTCGTTTTTTCTTTCCTTCACAATAAAAGTCTTAAAAAGTTAAAACTCAAATGGCCTAATATCCCAATACCTCCCAAAGTTAGTATTTTTGCCATAGAAAATAAACGAAAGGAGTAGCAGACCAGCAGCGCAGAGAGGCCAACTTCAAGTGTTTACCGTTCGGGTTCGTTTTATCTGTTAGCTGTTATTTTCAGTTGTGATCATTCTTACCGGCATTCATTTTTTTTCATTTAATTTTTAGGTTTTTCCATCGGTAGCTTTGAACATCAGTGGTGAAATACGCCTTTGCCCATGCTTTGGTTGTGGTCGGCTTTATTATTAAGCCTCAATAGAGATAGATTTAATTTTAGAAGCAGGAATAGAGAACGGTTAGCGTTTAATTCAGTCCGACTAATTGCCCAGTATAGAGCCCTCCCTCTAACGCGTGATGAAAAGTTTAAATTTTCGTATTGCTCAATTAAACTACGTTTTGCTGACGTTACTGACGGGATCGGCAAAAAATACGTTATTCCTTTTTACTTTTGTCGCTTTGACACGCCTCTTCTTTCATACCCCTCCTTTCCGTGGAAGGGGGTCCGGGAATTTGACGCGTTCCTAGATTACTCTATTCTCTATTCCCACTTCTAAAATTAAATCTATCCCTGGCCTCACATTTGCGCTAAACGGGGGAGGCTATAGTCAGCCTCAGGCTCCGTTTAGCGAAGCTCAATCGCGTAGCGAACATTCCTAGCATAGAAGCCCTCTCCTCTGAAGTTGTTTCTTATTTGGAATAGTCGAATATGTCTATTTGAAGGGATCTCGTAAGCGCATACGCCATCACGAATGAGATTTTCTCTAGGCTGCAATGAATCGGGCTGAAGACCTAGACGTAATTAATATGAGTTCTAAATATTATGATATCATGGCCCAAATAACAAAATTTTCAAACCGCTTCTCCTCTCCAAAAGACGCGAGTTTTCTCTTAAAGGGAGTGGGAAGTGGAAAATAAAGTGATTTTTTTATTGATTCTTCTACCAGTATGCATAATGAAAAATTCAGGAATTACCTCCCATTGATTTTAATATTCAAATTAGGTTAAGATTTTAAGAATACTTTCAAAAAAGGAACTCCGACCAATCCCGTAACGCCGTGCCTTAATTTTCGTTAACAAAATTTTCGTGGCACACTCCATGTCTCGCGCCACAATTGTCACATCGTGCAAATTTTTTCAAGTCTCGCGATAAATTTATTCAACACGGAGCGTGCCAAGAGAAAATTGTTGATAAAAAGGCGGGGCGGTACGCGATTGGTCGGAGATCCCTATTGAAAATTATCCATGAAATTTCAAACTAATTGTCGTTTAAAAATCGTTCAGTGTTATTTCCTGGATGTTTCACGATGCAGATTGGTCTTATAGAAGAATTAATAAAAAATTACTTTATTTTCCACTTCACAATCCCAAAAGACCAATCATATATATATGCATAAAGTGTCATAACATCTAACAAGCATTATTACGACAAAGATTCGATACTCGATTATGAATTATCGCCAATCTAACCAAGTTTGCCAGATTTTGAATAAAGGCTGATTACTCGTGACCTATTCATCCGAATTGAATTTGGTGAACACTTTTCAAATATGAATCGACCCCAAGGATTCCGAAAATCGCATTTATATCCTCGAGAATTCAATATTTTCAAAGTTGATAATTTTGACATTTCCGGTTTCCGGTATAAGTATGCAAAGGACAACTTTGGAACGGGTAAAATATGAAAGAGAAATGCAAAGCTTTTATAACGCACTTTATTCCAGAGCGCTAGCTTGAATAGTTTTTGAAATATAGTAAAATATGTGCGAAAAACGCAACGCGCAAAGACTTTTTTAACAGTCTGTACCTAGGGTTACAACACTATCTAGTGACGTTACGAAACGACCAGTCGTAACACTATCTAGTGACGTTACGAAACGACCAGTCGTAACACTATCTAGTGATGTTACGAAACGACCAGTCGTAACACTATCTAGTGACGTTACGAATCGACCAGTCCTAACACTATCAAGTGAAGGTACGAGACCAGCACTTCCGACATTTTCTAGTCACATTACGGAACCAGCAGTTACATCAGTGCTACCTAATATTAAATGCATTGCATGCGAAAATGATGGGCCTCCTGGGGTAGATGGTGCTCATGAATGCTCAGTTTGTAAGGTAAAGGAAAAGCCTTTTTTGATATTTTATCATTTAAAAGTTCAATGTCCATTATTACCGCACATACCTAAAGTCCGTGTTCATCTAAATGGCGAGTAGGTTGCTAGTAATGGACGCAGTGATCACGTTGATTCTTTCATTGTCAATAATATTTTTTTCTTTTTCCCTCATTTTACTTACTTTGATAACGGAATAATGATTAATTGATAATAATTATTCAAAGTTCTCGCAAAAAGTTTTCATTTGTATATTTGCAGATTAAAGTTCATCCTTTTCCACCATGCTCAAATCTTTTGGATACAGAAGGTCCAGATGATGGGCCTTTAATTTGCCAAAATTGCCTTTCTAAATCTGGGAAGGAAATAGAATTGACGAAAGACAATACCTCGTTAGAAAATTGGAGAAACCAAGGAGTCGTTAAACCAGCCAAAAAGAGACCAAGAAAATCGTATTTAACATCGTGTCCCGATTTCAAGGAAACAGATTTGGCGGCACTCAAATCTTTGGCGATTAATATTTTAAAAAATAGCAATAAATTAAGAGCCATTAAATGGGGAACAACTAGGGTGTGCTTGTTGAACACTTGCGCATTTGATAGCGTTGTACAGTTACTGGCAGCAGCGTACTGTGACAGCGACGTATTGAAGACATTTATGGAAAGGTCCACAGTACGAATTTTGAAGTTCGTAGACTATTTCATGAAACCAAAAAAAATTAATCAAAGGATGTACGAGGAAAGGATGCTCATTCTTCGAAATATTTCCATTCGAAACAAAATTCCCGGCGAAGAGATGGAAGAAATTTCCTGTCAAAATTCTGTTGCAGTTATGATTTCCAAGCTATTCCAGGACCTGTTTTCTTGCACAGAAACAACGATGTGTTTGTCGGCTGATTGCAAAACACCTTGCAAGCGAATTAACCGCCCATTAATTTCTTTAGAGTGCAATCCAGGAAGAATATCGAAATTACAAAATGTTATAGATGAGCATTTCCAATCATTTCCTAGGCTTAGTGAATGCTTGCAGGAAGATTGTGACAGCGTAAAAAACATGGATCAAAACATAAACATGTGCCAGTTTGGAATTTTTTTAGAATTCACTGCATTCGAGGAGGATTTACAATGTGAAACTCGCATGATTGTGCCATTGGTACAAATTCCTTAAAACATTGAGATGCAAGGGAAGGCTTTCGAATTGCGAGGTGCAGTAATATTCTTAGGAGCTAATAACCCAAAAGGATTGGGTCATTACGTATGCTGCGCTCTTAGACCTGGCAATAGATGGATCGTTTATGACGATATGAAAGAGAAGTACGAGGAATGTCCGGAAACCACAGAGCTTTTTATACACGTTTTGTTTTATTCGATTGCTTAGGAATTATGTATTAACATCTGAGCACAATTTGATTTGAAAACCAATATTACTGATTCTATATAATTAAATTGCAATAAAAGTAAATCATCGTATAATTAAGTATGGAGCAAATTAAAATTGCTCTTAATTCTTGTAGAGCAAAATGAGGCTCATTGATTGGGTATTTCACATTATCGCTCAGTCCGAGTTTGGGGGGGGGGGCAAAACGTAATTTCGGCCCCGCCAATTAAAAGTTAATTTGCACTTGATAAAGTATGGAGCAAATTAAAATTGCTCTTAATTCTTGTAGAGCAAAATGAGGCTCATTGATTGGGTATTTCACATTATCGCTCAGTCCGAGTTTGGGGGGGGGGCGAAACGTAATTTCGGCCCCGCCAATTAAAAGATAATTTGCACTTGATAAAGTATGGAGCAAATTAAAATTGCTCTTAGTTCTTGTAGAGCAAAATGAGGCTCATTGATTGGGTATTTCACATTATCGCTCAGTCCGAGTTTGGGGGGGCGAAACGTAATTTCGGCCCCGCCAATTAAAAGTTAATTTGCACTTGATAAAGTATGGAGCAAATTAAAATTGCTCTTCATTCTTGTAGAGCAAAATGAGGCTCATTGATTGGGTATTTCACATTATCGCTCAGTCGGAGTTTGGGAAGGCGAAACGTAATTTCGGCCCCGCCAATTAAAAGTTAATTTGCACTTGATAAAGTATGGAGCAAATTAAAATTGCTCTTAATTCTTGTAGAGCAAAATGAGGCTCATTGATTGGGTATTTCACATTATCGCTCAGTCCGAGTTTGGGGGGGGCGAAACGTAATTTCGGCCCCGCCAATTAAAAGTTAATTTGCACTTGATAAAGTATGGAGCAAATTAAAATTGCTCTTAATTCTTGTAGAGCAAAATGAGGCTCATTGATTGGGTATTTCACATTATCGCTCAGTCCGAGTTTGGGGGGGCGAAACGTAATTTCGGCCCCGCCAATTAAAAGTTAATTTGCACTTGATAAAGTATGGAGCAAATTAAAATTGCTCTTAATTCTTGTAGAGCAAAATGAGGCTCATTGATTGGGTATTTCACATTATCGCTCAGTCCGAGTTTGGGGGGGCGAAACGTAATTTCGGCCCCGCCAATTAAAAGTTAATTTGCACTTGATAAAGTATGGAGCAAATTAAAATTGCTCTTCATTCTTGTAGAGCAAAATGAGGCTCATTGATTGGGTATTTCACATTATCGCTCAGTCGGAGTTTGGGAAGGCGAAACGTAATTTCGGCCCCGCCAATTAAAAGTTAATTTGCACTTGATAAAGTATGGAGCAAATTAAAATTGCTCTTAATTCTTGTAGAGCAAAATGAGGCTCATTGATTGGGTATTTCACATTATCGCTCAGTCCGAGTTTGGGGGGGGCGAAACGTAATTTCGGCCCCGCCAATTAAAAGTTAATTTGCACTTGATAAAGTATGGAGCAAATTAAAATTGCTCTTAATTCTTGTAGAGCAAAATGAGGCTCATTGATTGGGTATTTCACATTATCGCTCAGTCCGAGTTTGGGGGGGCGAAACGTAATTTCGGCCCCGCCAATTAAAAGTTAATTTGCACTTGATAAAGTATGGAGCAAATTAAAATTGCTCTTAATTCTTGTAGAGCAAAATGAGGCTCATTGATTGGGTATTTCACATTATAGCTCAGTCGGGGTTTGGGGGGGGGCAAAACGTAATTTCGGCCCCGCCAATTAAAAGTTAATTTGCACTTGATAAAGTATGGAGCAAATTAAAATTGCTCTTAATTCTTGTAGAGCAAAATGAGGCTCATTGATTGGGTATTTCACATTATCGCTCAGTCCGAGTTTGGGAAGGCGAAACGTAATTTCGGCCCCGCCAATTAAAAGTTAATTTGCACTTGATAAAGTATGGAGCAAATTAAAATTGCTCTTCATTCTTGTAGAGCAAAATGAGGCTCATTGATTGGGTATTTCACATTATCGCTCAGTCGGAGTTTGGGAAGGCGAAACGTAATTTCGGCCCCGCCAATTAAAAGTTAATTTGCACTTGATAAAGTATGGAGCAAATTAAAATTGCTCTTAATTCTTGTAGAGCAAAATGAGGCTCATTGATTGGGTATTTCACATTATCGCTCAGTCAGAGTTTGGGGGGGCAAAACGTAATTTCGGCCCCGCCAATTAAAAGTTAATTTGCACTTGATAAAGTATGGAGCAAATTAAAATTGCTCTTAATTCTTGTAGAGCAAAATGAGGCTCATTGATTGGGTATTTCACATTATCGCTCAGTCCGAGTTTGGGGGGGGCGAAACGTAATTTCGGCCCCGCCAATTAAAAGTTAATTTGCACTTGATAAAGTATGGAGCAAATTAAAATTGCTCTTAATTCTTGTAGAGCAAAATGAGGCTCATTGATTGGGTATTTCACATTATCGCTCAGTCCGAGTTTGGGGGGGCGAAACGTAATTTCGGCCCCGCCAATTAAAAGTTAATTTGCACTTGATAAAGTATGGAGCAAATTAAAATTGCTCTTAATTCTTGTAGAGCAAAATGAGGCTCATTGATTGGGTATTTCACATTATCGCTCAGTCCGAGTTTGGGGGGGCGAAACGTAATTTCGGCCCCGCCAATTAAAAGTTAATTTGCACTTGATAAAGTATGGAGCAAATTAAAATTGCTCTTCATTCTTGTAGAGCAAAATGAGGCTCATTGATTGGGTATTTCACATTATCGCTCAGTCGGAGTTTGGGAAGGCGAAACGTAATTTCGGCCCCGCCAATTAAAAGTTAATTTGCACTTGATAAAGTATGGAGCAAATTAAAATTGCTCTTAATTCTTGTAGAGCAAAATGAGGCTCATTGATTGGGTATTTCACATTATCGCTCAGTCCGAGTTTGGGGGGGGCGAAACGTAATTTCGGCCCCGCCAATTAAAAGTTAATTTGCACTTGATAAAGTATGGAGCAAATTAAAATTGCTCTTAATTCTTGTAGAGCAAAATGAGGCTCATTGATTGGGTATTTCACATTATAGCTCAGTCGGGGTTTGGGGGGGGGGCAAAACGTAATTTCGGCCCCGCCAATTAAAAGTTAATTTGCACTTGATAAAGTATGGAGCAAATTAAAATTGCTCTTCATTCTTGTAGAGCAAAATGAGGCTCATTGATTGGGTATTTCACATTATCGCTCAGTCCGAGTTTGGGGGGGCGAAACGTAATTTCGGCCCCGCCAATTAAAAGTTAATTTGCACTTGATAAAGTATGGAGCAAATTAAAATTGCTCTTAATTCTTGTAAAGCAAAATGAGGCTCATTGATTGGGTATTTCACATTATCGCTCAGTCCGAGTTTGGGGGGGCGAAACGTAATTTCGGCCCCGCCAATTAAAAGTTAATTTGCACTTGATAAAGTATGGAGCAAATTAAAATTGCTCTTCATTCTTGTAGAGCAAAATGAGGCTCATTGATTGGGTATTTCACATTATCGCTCAGTCGGAGTTTGGGAAGGCGAAACGTAATTTCGGCCCCGCCAATTAAAAGTTAATTTGCACTTGATAAAGTATGGAGCAAATTAAAATTGCTCTTAATTCTTGTAGAGCAAAATGAGGCTCATTGATTGGGTATTTCACATTATCGCTCAGTCCGAGTTTGGGGGGGGCGAAACGTAATTTCGGCCCCGCCAATTAAAAGTTAATTTGCACTTGATAAAGTATGGAGCAAATTAAAATTGCTCTTAATTCTTGTAGAGCAAAATGAGGCTCATTGATTGGGTATTTCACATTATCGCTCAGTCCGAGTTTGGGGGGGCGAAACGTAATTTCGGCCCCGCCAATTAAAAGTTAATTTGCACTTGATAAAGTATGGAGCAAATTAAAATTGCTCTTAATTCTTGTAGAGCAAAATGAGGCTCATTGATTGGGTATTTCACATTATAGCTCAGTCGGGGTTTGGGGGGGGGCAAAACGTAATTTCGGCCCCGCCAATTAAAAGTTAATTTGCACTTGATAAAGTATGGAGCAAATTAAAATTGCTCTTAATTCTTGTAGAGCAAAATGAGGCTCATTGATTGGGTATTTCACATTATCGCTCAGTCCGAGTTTGGGAAGGCGAAACGTAATTTCGGCCCCGCCAATTAAAAGTTAATTTGCACTTGATAAAGTATGGAGCAAATTAAAATTGCTCTTCATTCTTGTAGAGCAAAATGAGGCTCATTGATTGGGTATTTCACATTATCGCTCAGTCGGAGTTTGGGAAGGCGAAACGTAATTTCGGCCCCGCCAATTAAAAGTTAATTTGCACTTGATAAAGTATGGAGCAAATTAAAATTGCTCTTAATTCTTGTAGAGCAAAATGAGGCTCATTGATTGGGTATTTCACATTATCGCTCAGTCAGAGTTTGGGGGGGCAAAACGTAATTTCGGCCCCGCCAATTAAAAGTTAATTTGCACTTGATAAAGTATGGAGCAAATTAAAATTGCTCTTAATTCTTGTAGAGCAAAATGAGGCTCATTGATTGGGTATTTCACATTATCGCTCAGTCCGAGTTTGGGGGGGGCGAAACGTAATTTCGGCCCCGCCAATTAAAAGTTAATTTGCACTTGATAAAGTATGGAGCAAATTAAAATTGCTCTTAATTCTTGTAGAGCAAAATGAGGCTCATTGATTGGGTATTTCACATTATCGCTCAGTCCGAGTTTGGGGGGGCGAAACGTAATTTCGGCCCCGCCAATTAAAAGTTAATTTGCACTTGATAAAGTATGGAGCAAATTAAAATTGCTCTTAATTCTTGTAGAGCAAAATGAGGCTCATTGATTGGGTATTTCACATTATCGCTCAGTCCGAGTTTGGGGGGGCGAAACGTAATTTCGGCCCCGCCAATTAAAAGTTAATTTGCACTTGATAAAGTATGGAGCAAATTAAAATTGCTCTTCATTCTTGTAGAGCAAAATGAGGCTCATTGATTGGGTATTTCACATTATCGCTCAGTCGGAGTTTGGGAAGGCGAAACGTAATTTCGGCCCCGCCAATTAAAAGTTAATTTGCACTTGATAAAGTATGGAGCAAATTAAAATTTCTCTTAATTCTTGTAGAGCAAAATGAGGCTCATTGATTGGGTATTTCACATTATCGCTCAGTCCGAGTTTGGGGGGGGCGAAACGTAATTTCGGCCCCGCCAATTAAAAGTTAATTTGCACTTGATAAAGTATGGAGCAAATTAAAATTGCTCTTAATTCTTGTAGAGCAAAATGAGGCTCATTGATTGGGTATTTCACATTATAGCTCAGTCGGGGTTTGGGGGGGGGGCAAAACGTAATTTCGGCCCCGCCAATTAAAAGTTAATTTGCACTTGATAAAGTATGGAGCAAATTAAAATTGCTCTTAATTCTTGTAGAGCAAAATGAGGCTCATTGATTGGGTATTTCACATTATCGCTCAGTCCGAGTTTGGGAAGGCGAAACGTAATTTCGGCCCCGCCAATTAAAAGTTAATTTGCACTTGATAAAGTATGGAGCAAATTAAAATTGCTCTTCATTCTTGTAGAGCAAAATGAGGCTCATTGATTGGGTATTTCACATTATCGCTCAGTCGGAGTTTGGGAAGGCGAAACGTAATTTCGGCCCCGCCAATTAAAAGTTAATTTGCACTTGATAAAGTATGGAGCAAATTAAAATTGCTCTTAATTCTTGTAGAGCAAAATGAGGCTCATTGATTGGGTATTTCACATTATCGCTCAGTCAGAGTTTGGGGGGGCAAAACGTAATTTCGGCCCCGCCAATTAAAAGTTAATTTGCACTTGATAAAGTATGGAGCAAATTAAAATTGCTCTTAATTCTTGTAGAGCAAAATGAGGCTCATTGATTGGGTATTTCACATTATCGCTCAGTCCGAGTTTGGGGGGGGGGCGAAACGTAATTTCGGCCCCGCCAATTAAAAGTTAATTTGCACTTGATAAAGTATGGAGCAAATTAAAATTGCTCTTAATTCTTGTAGAGCAAAATGAGGCTCATTGATTGGGTATTTCACATTATCGCTCAGTCCGAGTTTGGGGGGGCGAAACGTAATTTCGGCCCCGCCAATTAAAAGTTAATTTGCACTTGATAAAGTATGGAGCAAATTAAAATTGCTCTTAATTCTTGTAGAGCAAAATGAGGCTCATTGATTGGGTATTTCACATTATCGCTCAGTCCGAGTTTGGGGGGGCGAAACGTAATTTCGGCCCCGCCAATTAAAAGTTAATTTGCACTTGATAAAGTATGGAGCAAATTAAAATTGCTCTTCATTCTTGTAGAGCAAAATGAGGCTCATTGATTGGGTATTTCACATTATCGCTCAGTCGGAGTTTGGGAAGGCGAAACGTAATTTCGGCCCCGCCAATTAAAAGTTAATTTGCACTTGATAAAGTATGGAGCAAATTAAAATTGCTCTTAATTCTTGTAGAGCAAAATGAGGCTCATTGATTGGGTATTTCACATTATCGCTCAGTCCGAGTTTGGGGGGGGCGAAACGTAATTTCGGCCCCGCCAATTAAAAGTTAATTTGCACTTGATAAAGTATGGAGCAAATTAAAATTGCTCTTAATTCTTGTAGAGCAAAATGAGGCTCATTGATTGGGTATTTCACATTATCGCTCAGTCCGAGTTTGGGGGGGCGAAACGTAATTTCGGCCCCGCCAATTAAAAGTTAATTTGCACTTGATAAAGTATGGAGCAAATTAAAATTGCTCTTAATTCTTGTAGAGCAAAATGAGGCTCATTGATTGGGTATTTCACATTATAGCTCAGTCGGGGTTTGGGGGGGGGGGCAAAACGTAATTTCGGCCCCGCCAATTAAAAGTTAATTTGCACTTGATAAAGTATGGAGCAAATTAAAATTGCTCTTAATTCTTGTAGAGCAAAATGAGGCTCATTGATTGGGTATTTCACATTATCGCTCAGTCCGAGTTTGGGAAGGCGAAACGTAATTTCGGCCCCGCCAATTAAAAGTTAATTTGCACTTGATAAAGTATGGAGCAAATTAAAATTGCTCTTCATTCTTGTAGAGCAAAATGAGGCTCATTGATTGGGTATTTCACATTATCGCTCAGTCGGAGTTTGGGAAGGCGAAACGTAATTTCGGCCCCGCCAATTAAAAGTTAATTTGCACTTGATAAAGTATGGAGCAAATTAAAATTGCTCTTAATTCTTGTAGAGCAAAATGAGGCTCATTGATTGGGTATTTCACATTATCGCTCAGTCAGAGTTTGGGGGGGCAAAACGTAATTTCGGCCCCGCCAATTAAAAGTTAATTTGCACTTGATAAAGTATGGAGCAAATTAAAATTGCTCTTAATTCTTGTAGAGCAAAATGAGGCTCATTGATTGGGTATTTCACATTATCGCTCAGTCGGAGTTTGGGGGGGCAAAACGTAATTTCGGCCCCGCCAATTAAAAGTTAATTCGCACTTGATAAAGTATGGAGCAAATTAAAATTGCTCTTAATTCTTGTAGAGCAAAATGAGGCTCATTGATTGGGTATTTCACATTATCGCTCAGTCGGAGTTTGGGAAGGCGAAACGTAATTTCGGCCCCGCCAATTAAAAGTTAATTTGCACTTGATAAAGTATGGAGCAAATTAAAATTGCTCTTAATTCTTGTAGAGCAAAATGAGGCTCATTGATTGGGTATTTCACATTATCGCTCAGTCCGAGTTTGGGGGGGGCGAAACGTAATTTCGGCCCCGCCAATTAAAAGTTAATTTGCACTTGATAAAGTATGGAGCAAATTAAAATTGCTCTTAATTCTTGTAGAGCAAAATGAGGCTCATTGATTGGGTATTTCACATTATCGCTCAGTCCGAGTTTGGGGGGGCGAAACGTAATTTCGGCCCCGCCAATTAAAAGTTAATTTGCACTTGATAAAGTATGGAGCAAATTAAAATTGCTCTTAATTCTTGTAGAGCAAAATGAGGCTCATTGATTGGGTATTTCACATTATAGCTCAGTCGGGGTTTGGGGGGGGGGGGCAAAACGTAATTTCGGCCCCGCCAATTAAAAGTTAATTTGCACTTGATAAAGTATGGAGCAAATTAAAATTGCTCTTAATTCTTGTAGAGCAAAATGAGGCTCATTGATTGGGTATTTCACATTATCGCTCAGTCCGAGTTTGGGAAGGCGAAACGTAATTTCGGCCCCGCCAATTAAAAGTTAATTTGCACTTGATAAAGTATGGAGCAAATTAAAATTGCTCTTCATTCTTGTAGAGCAAAATGAGGCTCATTGATTGGGTATTTCACATTATCGCTCAGTCGGAGTTTGGGAAGGCGAAACGTAATTTCGGCCCCGCCAATTAAAAGTTAATTTGCACTTGATAAAGTATGGAGCAAATTAAAATTGCTCTTAATTCTTGTAGAGCAAAATGAGGCTCATTGATTGGGTATTTCACATTATCGCTCAGTCAGAGTTTGGGGGGGCAAAACGTAATTTCGGCCCCGCCAATTAAAAGTTAATTTGCACTTGATAAAGTATGGAGCAAATTAAAATTGCTCTTAATTCTTGTAGAGCAAAATGAGGCTCATTGATTGGGTATTTCACATTATCGCTCAGTCGGAGTTTGGGGGGGCAAAACGTAATTTCGGCCCCGCCAATTAAAAGTTAATTCGCACTTGATAAAGTATGGAGCAAATTAAAATTGCTCTTAATTCTTGTAGAGCAAAATGAGGCTCATTGATTGGGTATTTCACATTATCGCTCAGTCGGAGTTTGGGGGAAGCGAAACGTAATTTTGGCCCCGCCAATTAAAAGTTAATTTGCACTTGATAAAGTATGGAGCAAATTAAAATTGCTCTTAATTCTTGTAGAGCAAAATGAGGCTCATTGATTGGGTATTTCACATTATCGCTCAGTCGGAGTTTGGGGGGGCAAAACGTTATTTCGGCCCCGCCAATTAAAAGTTAATTATCTTTGGAATAATTATGGAGCAAAATGGTTTGAGGAGTGTATTCGATGGAGCATTAAGGGGCTTAATGTATATCGTTTTTGGGGCTAATCGGGGCCAGTGGGGGGGCTAATTGTAAACTTGACCCCCGAATTAAATAGTAATTAACTCACTAACAGGGATGGAGCAATTAAGTTTATTGAGCGTAATAGCTAGAGCATTAAAGCTAGAAAGGGAATTTAAAATTTAGTGGAGTTTGGTGGACTGGGGGGGGGCAAACGTTAACTTGGCCCCCAGAATTAAAATTTAATTATTTCAGTTAGCGAAGGGTATGGAAAATGGGTTTATGTGGAGCATAGGAGAGCAAAACATGGCGCATCAGATGAGTCAATAAACCGGGATTCGGGGGCTAGTGGGGGGGCCGATTGTTAACCAGGCCCCGCCAATTAAAATGAAAATAACTACTTAACGGTGGGGGAGCGAAATGGATGAAATGTGGAGCATTATAGAGCAGAAGGGGGGCAAATTTAGGGGGGATGTAAATTTTCGGTTAGGAATTTGGTGGGGCTAAGTTGACGGAGCCCAAAAAGGTCCAATACAAATACTACAACCGAAGTGGGAAAGCATGGAGAGCTGTTACGAAGAAACTATCAGATGTCACATGTATCATTCCGGTGTCTGAAATTCACACACACTTTGAAAAACCATTCTCGCAACCAAACCCTTATACCAGGCAGGATTATGGAGTTCCGCTCGAATTGCAAAACGAAGAGACTGTGGATCAGCCTTATACGGTTGAGGAAGTAAAAGCGGCCATGAAAGGCGTGGCAATAGATACCGCTCCCGGAGCCGAAAGAGTTCTGATGAGGGCAATAAAAGAAACCGATTATGTAAAAACCATTGCTATGATCGCCTCACTAATGGAGAACAAGTCCTATGTATCATCACCGTTAAAATATGCCAGAACAGTTTTAATACATAAGGGAGGGGATGCGACCGATTTAAATAACTGGCGGTCAATTATGAATTTCTCAATCATTGGGAGAATTATCGAAAGGGCGATTGACAAAAGGATTCGATCTCAACTCCAACCTTGCGCAGCCCAGAGAGGATTTGTGCCGACACCAGGGACACATATAAACTCCTCCTTGGTCAATGGAGTGCTACAATCAGCAAAATTAAAGAAATCTGACTGCGCTTTTGTGTTTTTGGATGTTAAAAAAGCATTTGATAATATTAGTCATCAGCATATAAAGAAGACGCTCGAGGTATTCCGCTCACAGAAAAACAACGTTCTCTCCTACATCTCCTAATAACGAACAACGAGGTACAAATCGAGGCGAACAGGAAGAAGATGGGAAAATAGAGGATAAGAAGGGGCGTACCTCAATGGGCCCTTTTATCTCATACACTATTCAACATGGCGATTGACTTCATTTTAAAGGAGCTGATTGAAGATACGGTGTCTAACTCGCATGGCTTCGAACTCATCCACGGACAGAAATCCCTATCTGGTCTGGGATTCGCGGACGACACTACAATTATAGCAAAGAGTAAAGAATGTGTGGCAGTCTTAGTGCAAATGGTTATCGATGGCTTAAGAGAATTTGGTTTATCCGTTAACTGTAGGAAAAGTAAGGCCATGATTATCAACAAAGGTTGCCTAGATGAAAGTTCCGAGTGTCTTTCATCCCTTGGCGGTGATATGATTCCAACCCTTAAACAGAACGAATGGGTCAAATATCTTGGCATTGATTTTAACGACGAGATTGTCCTGGATAAAGCGCCGGTTTTAAAAACTGTATCGGAAAATCTCGATCTACTAGTTGCCAGTCCGCTGCTCCAACCAAGCCAGAAGTATAGTATCATAAATCAATTCCTCTGGCCAACTGTAGTCTATCCATTGCAAAATGCCCCATTTAAAAATATGACCAAGCAATTTTTGAAAGACATTGATGTTTTCATACGAGGCGCCGTTAAACAAAAAATTATGATTCCAAACGACTTTCCAGATACAATGTTTTATTCCCCAAGAAAGCTTCGGGGCCTAGGAATTGTATGTGCCTCATGGGAGGCCTATCTACAACATTACAGAATCGCTTTGAAGCTGAGTAATGTAGATGATGCTGCCTTTTTGGTGTGTCGAAACTTCGAAACTAAACGTTTGGAATGTTTGGATAAGCTGTGCCTCCAATTAGGACCAACAGATATAGCGTTCTCGTCACAAAAACTGAGAGACGCATTACGGGAAAAATGCCTTTGAGGAATGGCCAAATCTACCAGGAAAAGGTCTTGGAGTCGCGCAATTCGCCGATTACCCCCAAGCTAACGCATGGATGACCACGGGGAAGGGTATTTCTACATCGCAATGGACTTCGGCCATTAAGATGAACTCTAATTGCTGTGCCACTCTTGGTACCAAAAATCGTTCCAGTAGCACAGTCTCATGTCGGTATCCCAACTGCATGAGGAAAGAAACACTTTGTCACGTGCTACAAGGCTGACCCATTCCAATGAGTTGGTCATTGTTAGGCACAATCGGTTGTCAATTTAATAGAGGATAACTGTATATCTTCCGGACATGAAGTTTATAAGGAAAATCATTGTACGGATGAAAATGGGAGCAAAAAACGGACAGATTTAGTGATAATAGATCGGGGGTTGAAAGTCCATAGAACCGATGCCTCAGAACCAAATGCCAGAGAACCTCATGGATATATTATGGACCCAACGTTACGATTTGAGCAGCAGTTGGATCAGGCTAACCGTGTCAATATAGAAAAAAAGGCGTATATGGATACGAAGCACGCGTATTTCCGTGACAAATACCCTGACGTGATAGAGTGGGAGACTATCGGTCTGTATGTAGGATCGCGCGGAACGATATCAAATTTTTTTGTTGATTTCGTGCGAAAGTTTAACCTGCAAAGGAAATTAATTAACGAAGTGGCCACATCAGTTGTGCGTGACTCTGTAAATATACTTAACTTTCATTTATTTGCTTCGAATACGAATTAAGTCACTGTTTTATATACCATGTATCTATTTTAAACTCTAAACCTTGCACCTTTTTTTAATTACAGCTTGACGATTTTAAAAGAATATGACAAAAATGTTATCAATTAACTAATAGGTACACTGTGCGAAAGTAACCCATGTTATTGTACACATTGGCAGTTCTACTTCAAAATAAAAGTAGTTCATCATCATCTCTCTCTCTCTCTCTCTCTCTCTCTCTCTCTCTCTTTACGGGAGGGAGAGGGGATGACAGTCTTGGAAGTAGCAAAGGTCCACAGGTCAAAAACCAATTTATTAATTGTGAATCTATAGGAAAATTAAACAGTTTACTATTGTGGACGTTAGAAGGTCAACAGTATCAAGGTTTCGTATAAAAAATTCCTTGTTTCCAAGACTGCTTGGTTCCAGGGAGTGGGCTTAACCAAATTTGTCTGGTTGAATAACATCGGAAAGCTCGCGTGTATTGGTCGCAAAAACTAATCGGTAAAAATCATGTGGTTTAGTTTAATTTTAAATTATGTTACACGGTGTAGCTTTGATTGTCCGGAATTAGCAGCTCGTAAAGGTTTTTATAATTATTCTGTTATTATTTTAATTTTGTGTCGAATCGACATCCGGAATGCACGGTGAGTAATTGGGATGACCTAAGTTTCTCTTTTTCAGTGCCTTATTATTATTTTTATTATTATAAATTCATAGAATTCATGATTTTCTCCAATATATCCTTGTTTTTTCACTTTATTCATATTGACATATTACAGACCAATAGTAAGCAAAAATAAGCGAATCATTTTATGTCAATAATAGGCCAAACTAGACGAATCGTTGTATGTCAATAATAGGCAAAACTAGATGAATCGATGTAATGGGGTGGCGTAGCTGTTATTAGTGCTTTCGCCTCGCAGCATGAGGATCCCGGGTTCGATCCCGGACTGTGGCACCGGGTGAAAATCTGGGAACAAATCCATCTGCGTAGAGTTTGCATGTTCTCTCCCCGCTTGTTAAAAGGAGTTTTCTTTCGCGGTCCAACCCGGTTTCTCCTTTCCATCAAAACTTGCAGAGGTTAATGGTAATAGTTAGTATAGGGCGCTGTAGGTTAGCTGTGGCATAGGGGCTAGCCACCACCCCTCTATGCATTGTAAAGGGACCCACCTGTAAACAAGCCACAGGCTTAGTGTGGAAATCCCTTCATAGACAAAAGCTTAGATTATATAATGAAATTATTATTTTAATCTTAAATTTTATGCAGAAGGGAACTAACTTTCGCTATAAACATAAAGTCATAAGCTCGGGTAAGCTCACGTAACTTTCACTATTGGGGTTAGTGAGTAACTTAACTTATGGTCAATCGGTTGTCTAGGGGTTTTGGTAAAAATTAAGATATGGGAAACATTTGGAGTTTGGCAACAAATCATTTAATATCAATAATAATAATCATTTCTACTTCTAAAATATAAACATGCACACTTCATAAGGTTCTAATACTTAATTATAACATGCAAAATAACATGCACACTTCATGCAAAGTTCTAACTTTAAATAAATTAAATTAACATTCCTAACAAAAAGGTTTAAACAATTAACTAAAAATAACTACATAAGGGTTTTACAATTAAACCTAAAATAACGTTAACCACATAAGGGTTTTACAATTAAACCTAAAATAACGTTAACCACATAAGGGTTTTACAATTAAACCTAAAATAATGTTAACCACAAGGGTTTTACATTAAACCTATAAGATAATTTTAACCACACAAGGGTTTTAATTTAACTGTTCAAGAGTTCTAATTAATAGCCAAAACCTTCAATGGAGTAATGGTAAGAAGCCTGGGGAGGCGAATTAAATGTTTGGGGTACTCATCGCTTGGTTGACTTCACAACGCAGTAGCGTGGGTTGATACGGGCCCTGGGTCCCTGGTAACGGCGTACGAAAGCACAGAGCGGGCGATAATGTCCTAGGGCACGAGCCCCACCAAGATAACTTTGTGTGTGCTTACAGGTTCCATAAACCGAACTTCAAAGTTTTCGCGCCAAGTCTACCGCGTTAGGGCCTAAGTATTAAATTGTTGGCATAGTTTCGTGACCGTCCTTCTCGTTCACCAATCGTTACGATTCTGCTTCTCTATTGTTCCAGTTCAGCTTTTATAAGATTTTGATGTCTTCAGGAGATGTTTTCTGCACCAATCACCGTTCGACTTTCTAGGCCCTTTTGGGACCCACGTCACCCAATCATATTTCGACAATTTTGAGTCATTGGTTTAGCTCCGTTTCTCGTAGCCCTGGTGATCAGGAATTATTTTCGCACACACCTTCTCTTTTTGAGAGTCGGTAACGATACACTTTTAAAAATAACATGTTTACAACTAAAACTTGAGGTTAACAAAAATAGTATTGGCAAAATGGGTTTGATTAACTCCGTTTTCTGGATCATAAAAACTAATATAAAAGAGGTAGGCTCATATGGGCTCTCACTAACTCGAACAGATTCGATAGGCGAGAGAATTGTATAGGTGGGGTGGACGTCATGGCCATTGACATTCCACAGGGAAAATTTAAATCTACCCATCGAATGCAGGTGTGCGACCAGCGCTTTACCTTGCCTTCGAGGGGTTTTCTTAAAGGGAAGATGGATTATTCAAGGGAGGGTGAAATAATAAATTTTGTCATTACAATTATTAGATTATTAGATGATAGGCTAATAGGATGGACGTCAGTAACTGTTTTAATATTAATAAAAGTGTGTGACTCTCATTTTTGATATTTTGCTTGTGTAGACCTTTGAATTCATATATCATTCATATATCACTGTTACAATATTTTTAATGCAGTAAGTAGTATTCCTTAAATCTGCTAGTGTATATGATCATTTAAACTATTATCACCTTTTATCGAAGCATATTTTAACCTATTTATTGAATCTCTAAAGTTAAGCAAATTGAAGTTAATTCAAGTTTCAGCCCTAAAAACAAGTGCGTACCCTGTCTTTTTAGCCACATCCTAGTATACGATAGGGTCTTAGTTTGACCCGAGCCGTAAAACTTGTAGTAGGCCTAGCTCTCTTTGTTGTGGCCGAAGTTTTCGCTTTAGTACCTCAACTCACCCATAGGTGGACCTGAGTTTCGTTACAGATCTTATTTTACTTAAAATATTTCTTTGTCACAGCCGGGAATCGAACCCGGGTCACTCGAGCAGCAGTAATACTCTCTACAATTGTACCACAAGGGCTTGATAGAAGCGAGTTTTCTTTGTTTAATTTATCTCTTAAGGGTCGGAATTAAGGGAGGTCTTTTGGTCTTTATATTTATTTTCTTTTTATTTATCTTCTAATTAAATATATAACGATGTGGCTACTATTAAGGCCCAGCCCTTGGGCCATCTTGTTTATGATGTTTCGCCCTATTTCTATTTTATTTGATATTTTGAATTCCGGATTACATATTTCTGGTGTCAGTTTAGATGATTTCGAAGGAGTGTCTTCAGAGTATAGAAAATACCCCGACACAATATGATATCAAATTATTTCTTATTTTCGGATTGTAAATGAATTTGGACCAAAACAACGAACTCAATAAGTTATTTGCGTGAAAAAACAAACTCATTTCTCGCATATAAAAACTCGCTCGTTGCTCGCTTGACTAAATAAAGTTCATTCGAAATTGCTCATTATGTCGTTATAATTGAAATGTAAACTTTTGGGAAAAGTTCCCAGGAATGATTTAAATCACGCAATTGCGTTGAATATAGCGGAACTCAAGCGTTTAACTTCTTTCTAAATAAATCACTTCTAACCATAAAAGCTTATTTCTAGGTTTTTGTTCTTAATTGCTAGGCATAAAAACGGACAAAGAAACGTTTGTGAGTCACGCAAAATTATTGAATAAAGCTTTGCCTTTTCAAGTATAGAAACATTAACCGAAGACTGCTCTTTTTCCGACCCACGGTTTTCGTTATAGCGCGCTGAAACATATCACGAATGAATGGTGAAGCTCATTCGTGACATTTCATCTATCCATATATTTTGTCTTTTATTCCCGAAAGCTGCGTCTTTTAGCATACGAAGCGTAAGGAGAAAGTAAGGGAAAGAGCATGATTTTTGACCACCTGAAAGCACAATCGATGTGAGTATAGACGTGCTAATAGAATTTCCTAAAAAACCTAGGGGAATTGTCTATTGGGCGAGTTAATGTACACCCCTGGAATGTTTTGTTTGTTAATGTTAATTGTTTTCATTGAGTTCCTGGTGGGTATGCAGTTGCGTGCATGGTAGAAATTGTCACTCAATAGTAACTGCTTAGTAAAACAAGATGGCCCAAGGGCTGGGCATTAATAGTAGCCACATCGTTATCTATTTAATTAGCACATAAATAGAAAGATAAAAATTCAAAGACCTTAAAAAAAGAGAAGTGTTCGACCCCACAGATAAAAATGCCAAAGTATCCGACCCACAGTTCGTATACTACGATGTGGCTAAAAAGTCTCATAATGTTTCATGAAAAATAATAAATAATATTAGATGGTAGTTTTGAAGTTGAAATAATAAATATCTTATTGGAATAAATAAATTATTCTAGCCTTCAAATTCATCAAAATTGAAAGTCTTAGTGATGGGTTTTTTAGTGGGCTGGTTTTTTAATTCGAACCCTTACTACTTCTACTGCTTCTGTTAAGGCTCCGGTCAAACTAAGAGCCCTCATCATAAACTAGGATGTGGCTAAAGCTTACATCCCATCAAAAACCGTTATAGCCAGTATGAAGTCTTATCTAAGGGAGCTGTAGATGACCTCGTGATCTGAACATGATAAAATAGTACGTCTTAAAGAAAATTAACGGACGATATATCGAAGTCAAAAGTTTTGACCGGTCTGTCTTGGCCAACTTCCTAGAAGGATGAGTCGTTCTTCTGGTCTCGAAAACTGAATAAGCTTGTGATTGACACCCGTTAAAATTTTTAAATCTCTAAGAGCAAATCTCAGGTGTTTGTAACGTAAGTAAATGGCCCTAAGCTAACTATCGCGTCTTAGAGGGTTTTTTTAATGTTAATTATTTATTTAGAAGGATATCCGAAATGGATATGGGTCGGATGTTCTACAACTACATGAAAATGCATCCTAAGTAAGTAATGGCACTTTTCAACGGTATTTTAACACACAATTGTTCAATGAGGGACTTGAAAAATGTTATTATGGTGTGGGTAGATTGTGTCGAAAATCCATAGGATGTAGACCAAAAAGGAGAGACTGTTTTTTACCTTTAAATCTACAAAAAGCCGTCGATCTACCTTGTAAATTTCGCCAAGGCCCGCCAAGGCCTAAAGCCATTTCCCGCTTTAACCTAAAATTTTGCCCACGCTTGAATTTAAGTCTCGAAAAACCCTTTGAACTCGTAAATAGCGACGGGCAATGCGATTACCATGTTCAATTCGCAAACGATGAAGCTTGAGTTGAAAAAACGAAGTAGCCATACTAAATAAAAATATGAACCGCAGCCAAGGTGCCAACAAAGAGTTACGGGGAAGAATGCTAGAAAACTCCGGCGAAACTTCCGCGAATCTAAGATTGATGGAGGGAAGAGAGCCGGTAAAATATCCGAATGCTCGATTCGGCCATCTCTTTCGGCCGCCGAATGATTCGGAGAGGTTATTACCGTATGATTAGAATTATGTTCTTGCGGAATACGTTTTATTTTCATTCGGAGAAATTGACTCTAAATGAAAAGATTCGGATCGAAATTCCTCCAAAAGGACCTTAGAGAATAGGGTCCCCGGAGGAATTTACGTAGCCCGATTGGTTAAGCGGAAGCTAAACTTTAGAAGTTAAACTTCAAAGGGTGCGTTATTTATATGAAATCCAAATTTTTTCTATCGGAATAGCTTACTGAAATGAAATCACTAGATCTCAAAGAAGAAATCTCACCTTTTTTAGGAATATTCTTTATTTTAACATCTGACACCCACCCTTGATATTAAACGAAAAATATCACAATTATTTAGGTTCTGCTTCCCTTAAAAAAGCATGGTATATTAAGTTACCGCGGGTACTAGAAAACTGTAGGCAAGTTAGTTTTCGGAAATTTTTTAAATGAACAAGTATTTATTAAATGAGAAGTTTCATAAAAATCATCAAGTTGAAGTATTGTATTTTAACTAATTAACAAATTACATCAAAAATCATTTTTGTGTCAGAAGTCGGCCTATTTCTCCATTTTAGTTCTGATTGACAACTAGAAGGGCCTATGTGTTATATTTGTAGTATAACTAAATTTATCTCATAGCTAATGTTTATCACTGAAGTAACTAACTAATTATAGTCTAAACTTAAGAGGGGCTAATACTTATTAAAGAGTCCGTTTATAACATCTTATAATCTTTTATTATCAAGAGACTAGTAATTAGGAGCAGCGTAGGTTCTTACTACTGTGGAGGCAGGCGCGCTACTGGGGTTTGTTTTACTGACAAAGGAATAAGAGAGGGAAAACTATAGCTCCCAAATATGGAGAGGCTAGCGCCCTCTATCACAGGTTATGAACATCACACTCCTCCCAATCTACATTAGAAGTTAATACAAATTCAAAATGGTTGAAATACAAATTCAAAATAGTAACTTAGGAATAGGAACTTAAACTTTAAAGTCCGTGAACAAAATGAGTGATATTATCATTATATAATAAAGAATGCAAAATAGGAACTTATAACTGATATTCCGTTAACAAATGATTTATCAATGAATTAGTTTCTAGAGTCAATTATAGATTGAGTTTCTTGGGAGGGTTGATTTGACGTTTGGAACGTCGAAGCTTTGGCGTAGCCACTTGAATATGTTCTTGAGGTAGTTGCGGTGTTTGTGAAGGCGAACGGCTTTGCCGAATCGGAGTAACGGTAGTGACTACTGGTCGTGGCATTGTGGGATGAGTCAAGGGAGAGTGTATTTGTTCAATGATTGGTTCCGAAGAGATTTGTTCAGGTTCCGTTAAAGCCGGTAATGGTATTGGTAAAGTAACAGGTGCGTTGCGATCTATGATCTGGTCATGGTGGCGCCGCCAGATCATGTTTTCATGGGTTTCTACTCGATAGGACAATGGACCTGTTCTTTCAATAATCTTGGCTGGTGTCCAGCCAGGCTTTTGGTTGCGGTAATCTCTCGCAAATACCTTATCTC
Organism: Phalangium opilio; assembly: GCF_054372755.1. Classification (NCBI taxonomy): domain Eukaryota; kingdom Metazoa; phylum Arthropoda; class Arachnida; order Opiliones; family Phalangiidae; genus Phalangium; species Phalangium opilio. Next base: position 3,151,114 of record NW_028324162.1, on the reverse strand, counting down.
CTACATCAAAATTCGTGTCCCTAGTAGAGTTACGGCGTAGGACTTGGTTCGTCTGATGTGAACGCACCGTCGTGTTGATATCGGGTTTAAGTAGTGTCAACCGGGTTCGTAGAGTACGTTTTAAAAACATGTTCGCCGGGGTTTCACCGGTAGTAGCGTGAGGCGTATTACGATATGTCTGAAGAAAGTCATCCAGTTGTTGTTGGAGGGATGTGGAATGGTGGGAATGTTTGAGTCCCTTCTTTAGCGTTTGGACGAATCTTTCCGCTAGTCCATTGGTGGATGGATGAAACGGAGCGGAGAATATGTGTTTGATGCCCAATTGTTTCGTGAAATTTTCAAATGCGGCGCTGGTAAAGCATGGTCCGTTATCACTAACGAGAGTTTCAGCCGATCCGAAACGTGAAAAGATATTGGATAAGGACTCGATAGTTTGTTCAGTTGTAGATGTGTTTGAAATGTAAACCTCGGGCCATTTCGAATATGCGTCGACAGCGACGAAAAACATTCGGTTACGGAAGGGGCCAGCATAGTCAATATGCACTCGTTGGAAAGGTCTATCTGCGTGTATCCAAGGATGCAGAGGACTTTTTTCGGGATTTTTACTTAGTAGTTTACATTCAGAACAGGATTTAACTTGGGCTTCCAGGTCTTTGTCTATTCCCTTCCAATAGACGTAGCTGCGGGCAATTGATTTCATATTCACAATACCTGGGTGGTTTCTGTGTAATTCTTCTAACACTTGTGGTCGACACTTGGCCGGAACGATAACACGCATTCCTCGTAACAAGCAATTCTGGGTTACGGTAAGATCATCTCTCTTGGAGAAATAAAACTGCAATTCTACCTCCTCCTTCGGTAATGGAGGCCAACCGTTCAAGGTGTAGTCCAAAACACGGGATAAAACTGGATCCGTGCGAGTAGCCTGTGCGATGTCATGACTAGTAATCGGTAGGCAGGCGATTTGGTGAAGGTTGAAGATATCGGCACCATCTAACTTGTCCGAAGTCGTAATCGGTAGAGGAAGTCTCGAAGGAGCATCAGCATTTGCATGTGCAGACCCAGGCTTGTATTTAATCGTGTAGTCATGGGCCGCTAACATCACAGCCCAACGTTGGATACGGGAAGCAGCCAAAACTGGTAGACCAGAATGGTGACCAAAGATTTTAGTCAGGGGCCGTTGATCAGTGTACAGTGTAAACGAACGGCCGTAGATGTACGAATGAAATTTCTTAATTCCAAAAATTATTGACAAGGCCTCCTTTTCCACTTGCGCGTAATTTTGTTCCGTTGTTGTCATTGTTCGGGACGCGTAAGCGATCGGTCGTTCCTGGCCTGACGGCATTAGGTGGGCTAGAACGCAGCCTATGCCGTAAGGAGAGGCATCGCAAGAGAGAATGAGCGGTAATTCCGGAGTATAATTGATCAAGACGTGATCGGAAGTCAATTCTTTCTTGATGTTTGTGCGAACTAACAAGTTTTAAGCAGCAGTTATTCCGTGTTTGTATATATGTGTAAAAACATACAGGCTTTAGCAATTAAACAATAAATAAATATTAACCCGTACAAAAATTTACGGCTGCATTTTGCTGTTAAGTAGAATTTTTAGAATCTGCAATATATTGCAAATAAACTGGAATATTCTGGAATAATACTGGAATAAACCTGAAAAAGGTTCAACTTCAGACAAAATTAAGATGCATTCCAGAGAGCAATGCAGAACATTTTAGACGTTTTGCAGAAAAAATATCTTCCGTTGGAAAACTCAGTACAGCAGTATACAAAATTTAGCTACTCTAGAGTCATAAAAGAGCTACCTTACAGCTAGAAAACAGAGAGGAAATAGTAACTCCCGTAAGAAATCAGGTCTGCAAGAGTGATGGAAAAGTAGAAATTCAGCTGCCAATTTAAAACCGTAATTTGACCACATTTAGAGCCATATTGCAGGTATTCAAAAGTAGGACATTTTACTTGAATTGAATACCTGCAATATGTCTATAAATGTGGAATAGTTACAGTTTTAAATTTTAAGCTAGATTTCAACTTTTCCATCACTTTTTCAGACTTGTAACATGTCTATAAATGTAGTCAAATAACAGTTTTAAATTAGCATCTGGTATTTATACTTTTCCATAAGTTTTTCAGACCTGTAACATGTCTATAAATGTGGTCAAGTTGCAGTTTTAAACTAGCAGCTGGTATTTCTACTTTTCCATTACATTTGCAGGCCTGTAACATGTGTATAAATGTGGTCAAGTTGCAGTTTTAAACTAGCAGCTGGTATTTCTACTTTTCCATCACTTTTGCAGACCTGTAACATGTCTATAACTGTGGTCAAATTACAGTTTTAAACTAGCAGCTGTTATTTCTACTTTTGGATCGCGTTTGCAGAATCGCACTGAATATTTTTGCCAGTACAGTTAATAAACAGAAAATGTAGAAACGGCAGACAATTTGCAGTTCTGGAATTGCTGTGAAATTTTCGCGTTTTTCGAGCTGCAGAAAATGTAGCCTTAATGTATACATATTACAGCGTGGTAGCGATAAAAAAGCGCGTATGCAGATGAATTACAGCTTAAAATTTTTGTACGGGTAATAAACCTATTTAGATTAACGGAGTGTCTATTTCTGCCCGGGACCCGGGCAGAAATAGCCTATAGTCGACTAAATCTGCCCGGGTCCCGGGCAGAAATAGCCGCCCATTTATAGCAGACTAAAACTGCCCGGGTTCAGGGCAGAAATAGCACTTTAACTAAGGACCACTATTTCTGCCCAAGGGCATAAATAAGGATTAACCTATATACAGCTATATATGCCCGGGTTTCAGAAATTTAGAAACCCGGGCAGAAATAGACGGTCCACAGTGGAGTGGCTATTTTTGCCCGGGTTAAAAATCCGGGCAGAAATAGCCCTGAAACATTAGTCGGCTATTTATGCCCGGGTAGCCAAAAATTAATTCAAGCCCGGGCAGAAATAGACGGTCCACAGTGGGCCGTCTATTTCTGCCCGGGTGATCAAGTGTTAACATATTTTTTGCGATGACAACAACCCTTTCTATAAGCAAAATAAAGCAAACTCCATTTATTTTTTTAAATGTTTAGTCTTTATAATATAGGCCAGCTATATATTTTTTCTCTTATATTTAAATTTGAATGGAAGGGAACGAGATCAACTTTCAATAGAACCGAAAGTTCATAGATAACTTTTGATAATTGCTAGTGCAATTATGATATCCTTGTTATAGCTTTATTATATTGTCCATTTATTCCAAAATCAATTTATTTTTAATTTAACAATAAATATTCTTCAAAATGTTTGCGTATCAGTTTGGCTTCGTTTTCGCCTTTTTCCCCATACCGGATTTTTCAAAGTTTATGAGGTTTGTCCCCCCACCCCCAAGTTGACTTGAACTTTGGAAAAAGTAATAAAATAATCATAAGCCAGGCCTTGAGATTTTCGTGGGCCACGTTACGATATTGCATCAATAGCCTGCACTGTACCTTTCGTTGAATTTAATTGATTGTTCGTGCAAACATAAGAAATGCATGAATAATAGTGAAGTTTTCAGCAATTATAATACGCACCTAATTCCTACAAAACACATCATTTTGTTATTGGCTCAACCATCGCCCACTAAATTCTTAAAAATAGCGTATATTTGTTACATTTTAACGAGGGGAGGGTCAAAAGCCAAAAAAAAAAACAAAAACATTATCGTTATTTCAAATATGAAGCACTCTGTCGCGAAGTGATTGGCTCCTCGGTTTAGACCTCGAAAAGTCACCGTGGGAAACATTTTCCGTTTAAAAGCTGTAGAGAGATTGAGCAAGATTTTATAAACCTCGACATCTACCAAAATAAAGCATAAATAGCAATCAAACCCAGAAGGTCCAAACTGTTTTCCAAGCATAGATCAACTAAAATTATCCATAAAACACGATTTAACGTTATAACCATTCTAAAAACTTTAGACTTATATATTCTAATTAAGGCGGAGTTGCCATTTCGAGTAAAGTTAACCTCTCTATAGAGATGAATCAGCTACAATAAAGTTTTTATCCGCTGCGCTATTTCGAGTTGGTTTCCCAGTTACAGCCCGGACTCCTTTTCACAACGCGAATCTTTCAGTTTCGGATTGAAAGTGTAGCTTTCCCACCTAACACGTAGTGAGCGAGAATCGAATGAGCTTTTTTGTCAAATTAAAATGACGTTAAAAGTGAATATGCTTTTTGAGGACTGGGAATCCCTCATTAAGAACCATCGTGATTATTGTGACGCTAATAATTCCCCCATCTTATCGAAAGCACCGCATTCAACAACAATTGAATCAGAAAACCAAAGATCATATCGAAAGAAACCATTACCAAAGAAGCTCAAGTATGCAAAGGTGAAATATACATGCGTGAACTATGGTTTTTATGATTCTAAAGCATCGGGAAAACGCCAATCATCAACATACAAGAGCGGCTGCCCAGCTTTTGTGAGTTATTCCGTAAACACTAAGTTTGAAAGACTGTACATTCATTCGTTGAATTTGGAACATAATCATGAAACGGGACCATCACTCTACCCAAACTATCCTCAAAACCGTGCTTTTCGACGCATGAATGAAGAATCGATAGACTTTTTTGCTGAACTAGTCCAAGTCGGAGCGGATAACAAAAAATTGTTACACAAAGTCATAGCATCAGAACAACGAGTTGACTTTCCAAAGTCATTACACAATTTTAAATCTAAAGTATTATCAAAAAGCAAGGAGGATAACGCAAAAAACTCTGCTCAAAGGCTTTTGGATAAGCTTGCAAGAGACAAAGAAGCAGATACGAACATGGTAAATATTTTTGTTTTATTGATATTGTTTTCAAAATATCTTCAGATGGTTTTATTTTGTTTACAAAAAAGAGGGTCAATGTCGAAGAGTGGTTATATCTAGATTGCTCTCATAAGCTTTATTATTTATTTGATACCATATAAGCAGCGTAGTATTTGCTTCCCAGTGAGTCATTTCTAGTATTTAAAATTAATAATATACAATGCATTCTATGTGCTCCTTTTATTCACGGTGTACGAATATTTTCGCGGTAATATCTATTCTAGAACGTGCAAATTTTCAATTTTAAAAGCCCTTTTTCAACCAAATATAATCAAGAGTACTTGTTTCAAATGTTTTGGTTGCCGATTGTAGATCAGAAGTAAATTATATAGTGTACTTATGTAGTGTTGGAATTGAAATTTTCACATAAGCGGAGCTCTAACCTTTGAATGTTATTTGAATCTAGTATCTTTTTGAAAAGTTATTTGCGATGACACGCATGGTTTTAACGCGTGTCCTAAATTAATTCTAGGTGGTCGAGTTCGAATATGATGAAAAAAGTTTCGAGTTAACTTTTGTTTTTTGGCAAACTGGAGTTATGAGGGAATCCTTTGCAAAGTACCCTGAGCATGTCTTATGTGACGCTACGTATTGTTTGAATTTTTGTCGTATGCCTTTGTACATAATAATGGTGGTTGACGGAAATAACTTAAGCGAGATAGTAGCCTTGAGCCTAGTCAAAATGCAAACCAAAGAAGTTATATTCAAACTTTTCTCTACGTTCATAAAGCACAATCCCAACATCGATAAAATTGTGACCTTTATGGTTGATAAAGATTTTACAGAGATCAATGTCATTGAACAACTTTTCCAAAATGTAACTGTTGAAATATGCCTTTTTCATGTTCTTAAGGCAATTAAGGCCAAAATCCATTCACTAAAAATGGGCAAGTCTTCCGAGAAGAAGGCTAAAACGTACGTTCAGAACATTGCCTATTCTTTTACTGAACTTGATTTTCAAAGAAATGTGGATTCACTATTGTCCGATGAAGAGTTGAGTCGTGAATTTCTAAAATATTTCCAAGACAATCGGTTGGTGATTAAGGAGAAATGGGTAATGTTTTATCGAAGGCAACACTTCAATTTGGGAGACACAACCAACAATAGATTGGAATCTTTGAACCAAAAAATAAAATCAGCCGTTTCAAAACGTAACAACTCGCTTGACCAATTTTATGAAGAAATGAAAAGCCTTTGCTCCTACATTAACTTAATTCGAGTGCAGAGTAAATTTAATGCAAAGATGAAAAAAAAATTCCATCCCATCCTTAAAGATCCTGACATGCAGGAGGCAGCTGAAGTGATTCGGGACGTTTGCGTGCCAAATTTTTCTGAAGAAATTGTCGAAAACATGATTATTGGAATGTCAAATTACACGAGTTGCTCACCAATAGATAACAGTTCGAATTATTTGGTGAAGTACAAGAGCAGTTCAAACGCAATCTGTGACGGGAAAACATGCTCTTGTTCTAAATTTAAAATGATAGGAATTCCCTGTTTGCACATCTTTTCAGTACGAAAACATCTAAAATTATTTCCCTTTGAAATCAAAATGCTTTCTCCAAGACTAAGTAGAGAAAAATGGGTTGGGAATCTAGAAACGGAGATGGTAGTGACCCAAAGCATGGCTTTCAAATCCACATCAAGAACTTGTCAACAAAGATACGCGTCAGCGCGTCCAAGACTGAATCAGCTTTTCGACGTAGCCACATCGTGTGGAGAAAAAACTTGGGTGAAAAGGGATAATATTTTGAATATGATGACTAAAGCCTGGGCCCTTCAAGAAGAAGTTAAGCTTCTAATAGGTAATAAAGTTTACGACGGAGATGATGAACTTGATGCCACTGAAATAATCGAGTCTGGTGCGAAGGACAACAGTGCAAATGAAGATTATCAGGCTAGTTCTAAATTTCACGGAGAAAGTGGTACTATAGATGACAACGAAGAGAACGACAGCGAAGGAGAAAGTGACAATGAAGAGAACGACAGCGAAGGAGAAAGTCACATTGCAGGAAACAGAGGGATAAAACGAAACAATAGTGAAGACGGAAGCGATTCAAGTAGCAGCGAAGAAAAATGTAATTATGATATTTCAATGGAAAGAAAAAAAGACGAACGTGTTAAAAAGGTTGATTTGGACCATGAAAGAAGAAATTCAGCTAATAGTATGAAAAACATCATTTCACTTATTAAAGAACCCATGATTTTGAAAGGACGAGGTAGACCAAAAGGTATACACCAAACCGTAATGGGTGTGGAAAAAAAGAAAGCTGGTGATAATGCGCGAACGGAGTTTCGAAGTCCAATACGGTTGCTTCGAAATCGAAAGCCAAGAACTCCAGTTAGAGTGGCACGTGAGGAAGTCGCTTACATTTCCAAAATTTCTTACGCAAAGGAAAATCTATGGATCGAAAAACCCTTTCACCTCAGTAAAGAACATGAAAAAAACGTTCTTAGCCACGCTTATATGTCAAGCGATATCATCGATGTTTCCCAAGAACTTTTTAAGCAGTCTTTTAAAAATGTAACAGCGGGGTTTGTACCACTACACAACTTTTTCCCGACAAAAATACCATTCATTGTTAACACCGTGGAAGATGAAGGCTATCTAGTTCAAATTTTGGGAATTGATGACCATTACATATGTGTAGCTGGCTATTACAGCAATGGTCAAGCTGAAATATCCGTTTACGACTCTCTAAACGGTACTGTAAGAATACCGGAAATAATATCGAGACTAAGTGCACAGTTCAAAAATTCAAAGATTAGCAAGATAGTTCTTAAATGCGTTAGAGTTACGCAACAAGTTGAAGTAGAATGTGGAGCCCATGCTGTTGCCAATGCTTTTAACAGTTGCCTCAACCTCAACCCTGGTGCTTTCACCTACCAAGTCGAGAATGACGCAATGAGGAAACACTTACATATGTGTCTCACTCAAAGCAAATTCACACCATTCCCTTACACGAAAGTTAACAATTTAACAATAAATATTTATCATGAAGGAGTGTACGAGCTGGTTTATTGTGTGTGTCGTAAACCTGAAGATGGGAAAAAAATGTACTGTTGTGACATTTGTCACGAATGGTACCATGAAGAGTGTTTAAGATCAAAGAAAAAGCCATCCAGATTTTATGAATGGCGATGTGATTTCAAGTGCGCTTTAAATTCGTCTGAAGAAAGTGTACCGATAACAATAAAATGATTATAAGCGCATTTCGCATTTTCTCAAAAGCCTGTAACTTTGTTCATAATATAAATATAAGTATTAATAAAAAATATAATTTAGTGTCTGATTTTATCTTCGACTGTAGTTTTTATAGGTTGGACAGATATAACCCAAGAATAGAACTATCGACACCAATGAAAACTCAGGGTCTTATTTTCACCAATTTATGGGGAGATAATCTATGGGTAATATCCAAACCGCGCATATACGTAAATGTCATAAAAATACTTCAATAATCCAGCTGTATGACGATTTAAAAGGTTAAATGAATGAAGCAAAAAGGGACATTCACCACGTTAAATTACCAAACATTTTTAAAATTTTACCACGGTAAATTACCATTCTAAAATTACGGTAAGATATAAATTGGTAATGTACGCGGTATTTGATAAATAGCCTAGGCAAATTATCGACTAATAATCTATACGACGGTGCGAGAGAAAAAACTGCATGGTTGAGAAAGTAAACTTAGGTTTAGTTTAGTAGTGTTTTTTTTTCGTTTTTTCGAGGTTGGCAGGTGGGGAAAACATATCCATTAAGCCTGTCCTATTGTAGATCTGCTTTACGGTTAATCGCATAATTAAATAAATGGAGTTTGCTTTATTTTGCTTATAGAAGGGTTGTTGACATCGCAAAAAATATGATAACACATGAGCACCCGGGCAGAAATAGCCATCCATCAATGGGCCACTATTTCTGCCCGGGTTGGAAAGAACACTCGAGCACCCGGGCAGAAATAGCCATCCATAAAAGGGAGACTATTTCTGCCCGGGTTGGAAATAACACTTGTTCACCCGGGCAGAAATAGCCATCCATAAAAGGGAGACTATTTCTGCCCGGGTTGGAAAGAACACTTGATCACCCGGGCAGAAATAGCCATCCATCAATGGGCCACTATTTCTGCCCGGGTTGGAAAGAACACTCGAGCACCCGGGCAGAAATAGCCATCCATAAAAGGGAGACTATTTCTGCCCGGGCTGGAAAGAACACTTGATCACCCGGGCAGAAATAGACGGCCCACTGTGGACCGTCTATTTCTGCCCGGGCTTGAATTAATTTTTGGCTACCCGGGCATAAATAGCCGACTAATGTTTCAGGGCTATTTCTGCCCGGATTTTTAACCCGGGCAAAAATAGCCACTCCACTGTGGACCGTCTATTTCTGCCCGGGTTTCTAAATTTCTGAAACCCGGGCATATATAGCTGTATATAGGTTAATCCTTATTTATGCCCTTGGGCAGAAATAGTGGTCCTTAGTTAAAGTGCTATTTCTGCCCTGAACCCGGGCAGTTTTAGTCTGCTATAAATGGGCGGCTATTTCTGCCCGGGACCCGGGCAGATTTAGTCGACTATAGGCTATTTCTGCCCGGGTCCCGGGCAGAAATAGCAACGGCCTAGAATTAAACTAAAAGTTCTAAATGTCCAATGATAAAATCAAAAAATCATTCGGGGTTAATTAAAAGGGAAACGGTAAGAAAATAAATATTAAACGATTGTGTATAGTGCTATAATTTTAAACTTAGCAACAAGAAAAAAATTAATACCGAGGGAGAAATGGGACGTTCCGTGTGACGTTATATCTATTATTGGTCTATTATTTGGTTTAATGTTTTATCTAATCAGTTAAAAACGAACCTGACAGTAGTTGTAAAAATAAACGTGTTTTTAATCTCCTGATGTCATTCCTAGTTCTTCTTTCATGTAGTTAATAAAGACCATATTAAATCTACTTATTTACGTGTAAATTTTTAGTAAATAAGTTAAAATTTCTAGTTAGCACTAACTCGTATTTAGCTCGTGAAAAGTGACAAACTATAGTCCACCAAGAACCCTCGAATTCGCAGTGTTTCAGTCCGCCGTAAAAGCTCTCCCAAATCGATAAAACTGGAACAAACAACTCCACTCCAATTAAAACTGGGAGAAAATTTACAGCAGCCGAAATTAAGACTCTACAACATGTAAGCTACATAATAATGTAATTTTTTATTTTTAGGTTTGAACAGTTCAGGAATCATGTTTTAATATTTGTAAGACAATTTTCATGATCAATTTCTGTAAACGTACGCATGTCAAGTTTCAGATTTTAAAACGTTAAACTGGTTTTTTAGAATCATTCGCTTATAGTTTGTTCCTACAAAGACAAAAAATTGGCTGGTACATCAATGCAGTTTTATTATAAAGATTTGACAACATTAACAACGCATATACGTAAAACGGATGTTTCTTCTGATATATTTGGGGCATTTCCCAGAGAAGTAAGTTCTGATTTTTCCGATAGGTAATGTATAACGAAGTATTTTTCCTCCATTGGCATTCTAATAGCCGAGGGAGGGTACAATTCTTTCTATTTCTACTCTCATTTCGTTATTACATAGAGAAAGAATAATCCCTATACTCTTTTGGTATTACATAACCACACGTAGCTAAAAGGGGTTAGGCAAACATCAATATTGGCACATGTATGCACTCTCAGAATCCAAAAAGCGAACCGAGCAGGCGCCAAAAACGAGATGAATGGCAGACTTTTACAGTCATTTCTTTTTAACAAAAGGCTCTATTCGGTTCACTGGTGTTATATAAAAAAGACTTGGTTTGACAAGTCTAAAAAAAACGATAAGAGTTTTTCCAGTTGACTGAAGCGCGGATATTTTGTTTTCTATATAATTTTAAAGACAATACGTAATTTACTACTCTTTAGAATTTAATTCATCTCCTGATTTTACTGGTAATGGATTTATTTCCTATAAATTAATTGAAATAAAAAATTACTTATCTCAGATTTTTCAACAACAATTCCATTTCCCTAAAACATTTTATCATGACTTTTTTTTCAAGGGAGAACGTGTTTTAATTTTCAAATAAAACTCCTTTCCAAGAATACATATTATGAGCGGTCTATTCTACAATAAAAGGGAGGACTTTTATCACCTTCAATATATTTCATAGAGGAGTTCTTCTTTATGCACAGTCACAATTATTGGATGGTGTAGGGAAGATTATAGAAGTTATGGTTGAGTTGCATAAAGCAACGCAGGGTAGCTAAGTTATTTCATCATAATGGTGAAACAAAGAGAGTAAAGCACACATGAATTAAAATATCGGCTTTGTTACAGTTTTTTTAAGGGGGTCAAAGGTTTCTAGAAGTTAAACTTAAAAGGGTATAGGCAGCATTAATTTCATATCATATTTTATATCTTAAAAGGTCTAAAGTTACACTTTCGAGTCTCAAATTTATAAATATCAACTCTTTAAAATAATTGAACAATTCATTCTATACTTAAAATGAATTTAAAAATCGTCCAAACTGAATTTTTACATACCTATACCCTTGCCTTACCAGCTTGGTTTTTGACGTCAACCGAATAAGCGCGGGAAAATCCATGGAGCCTTAATCTAGGCTCTATGCAAAAACGGTAGACCGGACGACTCTTTGGAGTCGACTCGTGGTTGAGGTTACGTGACGTCTGCTACTTATTTTACCACGTTAAGCCTTTAACATAGTCTGGCCGGTCCGGGACGCCCAACTGAAGATTTCGTTTCCCCGAGTCCCGATCCAAAAACCCTCTACTGAAAGACAAGTTTCTGACGTCATATACTTGTCTTTACTTTGGTAAAATGGCGGTTTAATTGGAAAAATGGGGGTAGAAACTTTATATATTCAAACTTATCTTACAAAATAACTACAAATCGGAGAGTTAAAAGTTTGATATTTATGGATTCTTTGAAAGAAATTCTATCTTTTGTTAAATGAATGAAAGGTTTTTCAAATAAAGCTGCGCGTACCTTTTCACAGCCAAAGAATTTTTATTTTCAAGAGAGCTGGGTTAAGTACAGTTGAATGGTCATATAGTCAATAAGATCAAATTTTTTATATTCATTAACCTTGAGGAACGAAATAGAAATGTACGTGTTTAGTTAAAAACAGTATGAAAAGTTCTTGTGTTTAAAAGCTCTTGAGAAGAAAATCCTCAGAAATTTGAAAACAATATGTCAATTAGATTAAATTTCACGATAAAATGTTTTAGGAAAATGGAATTGTTGAAAAATCTGAGATAAGTAATTTTTTATTTCAATTAAATTATAGGAAATAAATCCATTACCAGTAAAATAAGGAGATTGAATTAAATTTTAAACAATAGTGAAATACGGACTGTCTTTAAAAATATATAGAAAACAAAATATCCGCGCTTCAGTCAACTGGAAAAACTCTTATCGTTTTGTTTTTAAGTCTTTTTTTATAATATCTGTTACTTCAGTTTTAATTTTGATTAATCTGTTATAAAAATAATGTTATGCCGGTCAAACGTCATTCATTCGAGGTTCCAGTAAGACGTTCGTGAGAATATAGGCTCGTACTGAGTGGCTGTCATTATTTTATGGCAAAGTTTAAATGATTTGGGAGGCGAGTGGTAAATCATTACACCATTGGCAGGCGATTGGTAACTTAATTGACCATTGACAGGCGGGTTTAACTTAATTGACCATTGACAGGGGGTGGTAACTTAATTGACCATTGACAGGGGGTGGTAACTTAATTGACCGTGGACAGGGGGTGGTAACTTAATTGACCATTGACAGGCGGGTGGTAACTTAATTGATCATTGAAAGAGGGGTGGTAACTTAATTGACCATTGACGGGCGGGTGGTAACTTAATTGACCATTGACGGGCGGGTGGTAACTTAATTGACCATTGACAGGCGGGTGGTAGCTTAAATGACCATTGACAGGCGGGTGGTAGCTTAAATGACCATTGACAGGCGGGTGGTAACTTAAATGGCCATGAACAGGCGGGTGGTAACTTAATTGACCACTGACAGGCGGCTAATAACTTAATTGACCATTGACAGGGGGGTGGTAACTTAATTGACCATTAACAGGGGGGTAGTAACTTAATTGACCATTTACAGACGGGTGGTAACTTAAATGACCATTGACAGGCGGGTGGTAACTTAATTCACCATTGACAGGCGGGTGGTAACTTAATTCACCATTGACAGGCGGGTGGTAACTTAATTCCTCATTGACAGGCGGGTGGTAACTTAAATGACCATTGACAGGCGGGTGGTAACTTGTTTGACCATTGACAGACGGGTGGTAACTTAATTGACAGGAGGGTGGTAACTTAATTAACCATTGACAGGCGGCTGGTATCGTAATTGGGAGGCGGTTGGTGGATTAATTCACCATTGGTAGTCGTTTGGTAACTTAATATAATATGAAAGGGTAATGTGTGAACCTAATTTGAGAGCACGCACCAGAAGGAAAATTTGCAAAATAGCTTTGAACTAGCAAACATTGTTCTTAATGAACATTCAGAAGTTCAACATTCAATAGTTGCTTCATAGTTCCAAAGCATTCCAAACCTTAACTTTTGAACGAACAAATATTTTATTTTAATCAAAATTAGGTTAGTTGTCAATATATTCCTACTCGTACTGAGTGACTGTCATTATATTATGGCAAAGGTTTAAATGATTTGGGTGGCGAGTGGTAAATCATTACACCATGGTTCATTAACCAGGCGGTTGGTAACTTAAGTCATCTTCGGTAGGCGTGTGGTAACTTAATTGACCATAGACAGGCGGGTGGTAACTTAATTGACCATTGACAGGCGGCTGGTAACTTAAATGACCATTGACAGGCGGGTGGTAACTTAAATGACCATTAACAGGCGCGTGGTAACTTAAATGACCATTAACAGGCGGGTGGTAACTTAACTGACCATTGACAGGGGGGTGGTAACTTAATTGACCATTGACAGGGGGGTGGTAACTTAATTGACCATTGACAGGGGGGTGGTAACTTAATTGACCATTGACAGGCGGGTGGTAACTTAAATGACCATTAACAGGCGGGTGGTAACTCATTTGACCATTGACAGACGGGTGGTAACTTATTTGACCATTGACAGACGGGTGGTAACTTAATTGACCATTGACAGACGGGTGGTAACTTAATTGACCATTGACAGGCGGCTGGTAACTTAAATGACCATTGACAGGCGGGTGGTAACATAAATGACCATTAACAGGCGGGTGGTAACTTAATTGACCATTGACAGGCGGGTGGTAACTTAATTGACCATTGACAGGGGGGTGGTAACTTAATTGACCATTGACAGGGGGGTGGTAACTTAATTGACCATTGACAGGGGGGGTGGTAACTTAATTGACCATTGACAGGGGGGGTGGTAACTTAATTGACCATTGACAGGCGGGTGGTAACTTAAATGACCATTGACAGGCGGGTGGTAACTTATTTGACCATTGACAGACGGGTGGTAACTTATTTGACCATTGACAGACGGGTGGTAACTTATTTGACCATTGACAGACGGGTGGTAACTTAATTGACCATTGACAGGCGGGTGGTAACTTAAATGACCATTGACAGGCGGGTGGTAACTTATTTGACCATTGACAGACGGGTGGTAACTTATTTGACCATTGACAGACGGGTGGTAACTTATTTGACCATTGACAGACGGGTGGTAACTTAATTGACCATTGACAGGCGGCTGGTAACTTAAATGACCATTGACAGGCGGGTGGTAACATAAATGACCATTAACAGGCGGGTGGTAACTTAATTGACCATTGACAGGCGGGTGGTAACTTAATTGACCATTGACAGGGGGGTGGTAACTTAATTGACCATTGACAGGGGGGTGGTAACTTAATTGACCATTGACAGGGGGGGTGGTAACTTAATTGACCATTGACAGGGGGGGTGGTAACTTAATTGACCATTGACAGGCGGGTGGTAACTTAAATGACCATTGACAGGCGGGTGGTAACTTATTTGACCATTGACAGACGGGTGGTAACTTATTTGACCATTGACAGACGGGTGGTAACTTATTTGACCATTGACAGACGGGTGGTAACTTAATTGACCATTGACAGGCGGGTGGTAACTTAAATGACCATTGACAGGCGGGTGGTAACTTATTTGACCATTGACAGACGGGTGGTAACTTATTTGACCATTGACAGACGGGTGGTAACTTATTTGACCATTGACAGACGGGTGGTAACTTAATTGACCATTGACAGACGGGTGGTAAATTAATTGACCATTGACAGGCGGGTGGTAACTTAATTGACCATTGACAGGCGGCTGGTAACTTAAATGACCATTGACAGGCGGGTGGTAACTTAAATGACCATTAACAGGCGGGTGGTAACTTAATTGACCATTGACAGGGGGGTGGTAACTTAATTGACCATTGACAGGGGGGTGGTAACTTAATTGACCATTGACAGGGGGGGTGGTAACTTAATTGAC
Source organism: Phalangium opilio (assembly GCF_054372755.1). NCBI lineage: Eukaryota > Metazoa > Arthropoda > Arachnida > Opiliones > Phalangiidae > Phalangium > Phalangium opilio. The sequence goes on along the minus strand of NW_028324162.1, from coordinate 3,135,728 downwards.
CATTGACAGGGGGGTGGTAACTTAATTGACCATTGACAGGCGGGTGGTAACTTAAATGACCATTGACAGGCGGGTGGTAACTTATTTGACTATTGACAGACGGGTGGTAACTTATTTGACCATTGAGAGACGGGTGGTAACTTAATTGACCATTGACAGACGGGTGGTAAATTAATTGACCATTGACAGGCGGGTGGTAACTTAATTGACCATTGACAGGCGGCTGGTATCGTAATTGGTAGGCGGTTGGTGGATTAATTCACCATTGGTAGTCGTTTGGTGACTTAATATAATATGAAAGGGTAATATGTCAACCTAATTTGAGAGCATGCACCAGAAGGAAAATTTGCAAAATAGCTTTGAACTAGCAAACATTGTTCTTAATGAACATGAAGTTCAACATTCAATAGTTGCTTCATAGTTCCAAAGCATTCCAAACCTTAACTCTTGAACGAACCAATATTTTATTTTAATCAAAATTAGGTTAGTTGTCAATATATTCCTACTCGCTTTGCAGTTTATGAGCTCTACCATGGTGATACCATTTTTTTTAATAGGTATACTTAAGTGACATGTTACAATGAAGTTCAACGACAAGTTCATAATACCCATTACCCTTTAAACGTTTAATGGATTATTCTTGTCTATGAACGTCTAAAGACTGAGTGGCTGATTTCAGCTATAGCCTTATAGATCACGCGACTCGACGAACGCCTACGTTAACGTAGGCAGCGATTTAGCAATAGCCAAGTCAGAATTTTTAGGCTGTCTGCCGAGTCACGTCATCTATGGGACATGGTCCTGTGGAACGATATCAGTGCCCTCAAGTTCACAAAATCAACAGAAGAATTCAAAAAACGTGTTTCGAAAACCAAATAATTTGTTCATTGGACTGATAAAAACATTCTTTTTTCAGTCCTTTTATAGCACAGGTCCACAGGTCCAAAACCAGTTTATTAATTGCTCGGACCAGTTTTTTATTCAAAATCCGGGGGTTACTGGTCCTTGGGATCAGTTTATTAATTAAGAACTTTTATGAAAATTCAGGAGGGACCAGTTTAAAATTCTAGTCATTATAAATTTCTAATCCACGGATATAGACTCCTAGCCTTTGGGTGGTTCTCATTCTTGCGGCTCTTGCCTTCCTTGCTACAACCACAGCCCATCCGATCACGCTTTGGCTTCACACGCTATAGAAGCCCCTTCAGGGCCTCCACACAATTCTTTTCCTATGTAGAAGCGCGTGATGGTAATTTAGGGCTTTTTTGCTCGAAAATTCCAAGGAGCCATCTTCTAGCATGGCCGGCTATGGGAGGAACACAGTTATGTAGCCCTGATTTTGAAACTACTGGTTCAAATCTCTTGAAATTTTAAAGAGATGTGCAAAACATTTGCTATTTTTTTCGAAATTTCCAAAGTTTCCCATCAATAGTTTCTGTATAAATATTAGAACGAAAATTAGCCATAATTAAAGGGCTTGTTCTTCGAACGGTTTAATAAGTTTCTTCCGTTTCACTTGATCAAATCTCTTGAAATTTTAGTAAGAGGCATATTGAAGGGTTTTAAATTATGATGCAAAGTTTCAAAATTATCGAACAAACAATTCACTTACAAAAACTTCATTAAATTTATGTTTGTGCAAGATCCTACAACCTATTTAGTCGCTTAGGGAAATTTTAGGAAAAGAACTATTCGTTTTAAAACTTCGAAATTTTGCACGATAATTTAAAATATTTCATTATGCCTCTCACTAAAATTTCAAGAGATTCGAACCAGTGAAACTGAAGGAAACAAATTTAAACTGTTTGAGACTAAGCCATTAAATTATGGTTAATTTTAGTTTAAATGTTCTTACAGAAAGGTTTGAAAGAGAAAAACTTTAAACAAAAATACCAAACATTATTTTGCATATTTCATTAAAATTTCAAGAGATTTCAACGAGTATTTTCAAAATTAGGACCAAAAAACGGTGTTCCTCCCATTGACGGCAATGATAAGAGTTAACTCTGATTTTTGACATAATTTTGTGCTTTTTGCGTTTTGAGGCCAATTGGAACGGCTTCTATAGCCCGTGAAGCCAAAGCGTGATCGAATGGTCTGTGCGTCAACAAAATAATTCCTTAATTTTTTAAAAGGATTAGTAAAAAATAAATTAGGGATAGGGTCACTGGTCCCAAAAACCAGTTTAATATTGTAGACGCTGGGGGTCACTGGTCCCGAGGACAAGTTTCAGAAAAATCCTTATTTCTAAGACTGCTCTGTTGCTAAGATCTCCTAAGAAAAAGAAAATCCTAAAATTAGAAACCATTCATCTATCCTACCAGCTTTTACAATCACCCATTGCGTAGACTCACTCAATAGTCTGCCTAAGTAAGGCACCTTGAGCCTTGGTCCAAAAACTAAATTAAAACGGTATCTTAAGTAAAGAATTTCAACTGAGACACATAATTAAACAAAAATTAGACTATCCAGTGAAGTGTTTAGTAAATATAGTGTTATATTAATTGCGAATTAGCGTCGTCTACAGTAGAGTAATGAAAAATTAGCGTCGTCTGCTGTAGAATTATCTTTTGAGGTACTTACATTTTTAATTAAATTAACATACTTAGACTTAATTGATTTTGATGAAACCTGAAAAAGGCACACCTTGAATAGTTACTTGTTAATTTGAAAGTATTCCGAAACGAAACTTCGCTTTAGTTTTTTAATGATTCGATGTGCTGGAGCACCAAAAACCCCATGCTATTCCTATGGGAAAATCAGCTGAAATCTGTGAATTTTCATTTAACATTACGCGAGGGTGTGGGTTCTTATCTAGAAGGGCCTACCGGCCCTCTAGAATTTACCATGTCTGCAATGACGGTTGTTCTTGATGACTGCGTTTCCACAAGTGAACCGCATCAAAGGTTCATCATGCATTTCTCCTCACAAATTGATAAAATAAAAGGCGCTGGTCAAACGGAAAACATTTTGAGCCAAGCAATTAGCATATGACGCATTTTTTAATAGGTGTACCTGTGGACACTTGCTTCTTATTTTCTTTGGGCGTTATATTTAAGTGTATTAGTCTATCTCACTCGATCATTGTTCACACACATGGACAACAACTTCCTTTATATGTACAGTAAGAAAAATGCGGATGTAGTTGGATTTTTAACCCTAAAAGGTAAGTTACCAAATAACTAAATTGAATTTTCAATACAAAATTTTATGAAGATAACGTTTTTTTATTAAAATTGGGGTTGGTTAAAGTGAAGCGGAGATACTTCTTCAGAAGCTTTAATCTCATTACAAATAGTTAGAAATTTTTTAAATACCTCTGACCAATCGCCTAACGCCCTGCCATTTTAACCACATCGTATGATGTACATCTACGATGAGGCTCTTAGTTGGACGTGCCTTGTTGCTGTTGTCGTAGTAGGAGTGTCAAATTACCGCCTTTGCCAGTATATAATATAAAGGCAGGGCGTTAAGCTATTGGTCGTAGGGGCTTATTTAAAATTTTCCTTAAGATCTGAACCTAATTGTAATTTTAAAATCATCCGGAGATATTTCCTGAATGTTTCAATATGTAGACTGGTCTTGTAATTAGTAGAAGAATCGTTAAAAAATCACTTGACCTTCCTTCTCACCCTCCCTTTAAAGCAAATGTCGGATCATGTGGTGCCCCTATCATGCTGGCTAATCTTCTACACAGAAACTTTACCTCGTTAAAAGCATGAACCAATGAGAACCCGTCCACGAGGGAGGAGCTTAAACTAGTCTTTGCTAAGCTTAGCGGGGCAGTTATCTCCACCCCTCGACTAAGGGAGATTTAGTTGCATCTTTTTAAACTAAACAAAATCTGAGATCTGCTTTAACCCCAAAACCAAGAAGTGTAACCTTAAATGAACCTTTGCATTATTATCTGTTCTCTTTTCTAATATAGCTGTTCCTGAATGCAACTATACAATGTTCAAAATATCGATTAATATTATAAAGATGTTCATTGGTTTCCCTTGTATATTTCTGTCAACTTGGTACAGCAGTGGGATAACAACCAACTTCTTTCCGGATATTAAATATCCGATTAACGGTATTGAAGACCTGAAAACATCCAATAATCAAGAAGTTGTGGTTTGGATGGGTGATAATTTGGGACTCGCTTGCGAATACCATCGAAATAGAAATTATGTAAGTTCATCACGTTAATTAAATCGGGACAGGAAAAAAGGTATCACTGAATTGATCTAGCCAATTTGCTGACCTGGTCGCCGGATATATAGTACTGACCGATTTGGTCTCTTGATTTTTCGCGGGGCAGTTTGGTCTCTAGATTGTTCGCTCTCTGACCTACCTACCATAACTTAGCCTAGCATAACCGAACCTAGCCTAACTTAGCCTAGCGTAACCTAACCTACCCTAACTTAGCCTAGCGTAACCTAACCTACCCTAACTTAGCCTAGCGTAACCTAACCTACCCTTACTTAGCCTAGCGTAACCTAACCTACCCTAACTTAGCCTAGCGTAACCTAACCTAACCTAACTTACCCTAACTTAGCCTAGCGTAACCTAACCTAACCTAACTTACCCTAACTTAGCCTAGCGTAACCTAACCTACCCTAACTTAGCCTATCTTAACCTAACCAACCCAAACTTAGCCTATCTTAACCTAACATAGCCTATCTTAACCAAACCTACCCTAACATAGCCTATCTTAACCTAACCTACCCTAACTTAGCCCAGCATCACCTAACCTACCCTAAAATTGCCTATCTTAACCTAACCTACCCTAACTTAGCCCAGCATCACCTAACCTACCCTAACATTGCCTATCTTAACCTAACCTACCCTAACATTGCCTATCTTAACCTAACCTACCCTAACATTGCCTATCTTAACCTAACATACCCTAACATTGCCTATCTTAACCTAACCTACCCTAACATAACCTATCTTAACCTAACCTACCCTAACATTGCCTATCTTAACCTAACCTACCCTAACATTGCCTATCTTAACCTAACCTACCCTAACATAACCTATCTTAACCTAACCTACCCTAACATAGCCTATCTTAACCTAACCTACCCTAACTTAGCCCAGCATCACCTAACCTACCCTAAAATTGCCTATCTTAACCTAACCTACCCTAACTTAGCCCAGCATCACCTAACCTACCCTAACATTGCCTATCTTAACCTAACCTACCCTAACATTGCCTATCTTAACCTAACCTACCCTATCATAACCTATCTTAACCTAACCTACCCTAACATTGCCAATCTTAGCCTAACCTACCCTAACATTGCCTATCTTAACCTAACCTACCCTAACATTGCCTATCTTAGCCTAACCTACCCTAACATTGCCTATCTTAACCTAACCTACCCTAACATAACCTATCTTAACCTAACCTACCCTAACATAGCCCAGCATAACCTACCCTACCCTAACTTAGCATGTATTAACCTAACCTACCCTAACTTAGCCTATTTTAATTTAATCTAAAATACCCAAACTTAGCCTGTCTTAACCTAACCTTCCTAACTTAACTTAGCCTATCTTAACCTAACCTACCCTAATTTAACTTAGCCTATCTTAACCTAACCTACCCTAATTTAACTTAGCCTATCTTAACCTAACTTACCCTAACTTAGCCTATCTTAACCTAACCTACCCAAACGTATCGTAGTTTAACAATGCTGTCATTGAATTACACAAGTAGTATGTAGAAAGAAGAGGAAAAGGCCGTTTATTGGAGGATGTAGTGGGTGGGATGAATTTATTTGCCTATTTGAAAGAATAAGTTGTTTTTATAATTTTACTAAGTGTTTAATGTGACAATAGTAAATGTTTAAATTTATTTTTAGCACGTTGAATTATGCAAGTTTTTAGACAATATGGAGATTTTATTACTCAATGAAACGTTTTATAAACAACCAGCGGAATTTCGAAAATTCGTTCAAAAAGTACATAATGAGCAACTGCCAATAGTAGGACACACAAGCGGTTCCATTTTATTACTTAGTAAGATAAAAGAAACGATTCATGCAGAACGAAATAAATATTACTTTCGTCTTGGACAACCTTCAAGAGCCAAGCCACATGGAATAAGGTTAAAGAGAATAAGAACCTTCACTTCGAAAGAGCAATTGAACGTACAGTATGTATATAGTTTTGTTCCTTTCAAGTTACTTATAACCTGATATGATCATAACTCTCGACTATATAACATGATAGTTTAGTCTACAGTCATAACGCTCGCCTGTATCTCTTCTATAATTACTAGTGACAAATTGTATTGCACGCGTTCTTATGATATTAAGGCGAAATTTTCCGTCTTCATTTGCCCTATGTGTTAGTAACGCTTCTGCAACGTTTAGGTTGCGAACATGATTAGTATTAGGCCTAGTAACGTTAGTGTAAAACATTGATCTCTGTGAACGAGTGTATATATCTATTCTACCAAGGCCTACACCTATTTACCTCAGATTTGATAATGTGTTGAAATATGAGAGGCTCGTAATTTTCAACCTAAAGTGGACTAAATTTATTTACATTCGTTTTCTAACTAAAATTGTACAAGAAATTTCTTGTCTCTTCAGAGCTCTTCTCTTTCATGAAACGGCACAGACAACTCATTTTGATAGCAAACTGGCATTTGAAGTTAAACAACTGTTGTATAGCCCATTGGAAACCGAAACTTTGCGTCCGCTTGGCATGGAAATAATTTGGAAAGCATACATGCCATTCTTTATAGGAATTCCTGTCGCGACAGTCGTACTCATATTAGAAATGGGTCAGGGATGTTGGAATCAAAGTACCGGGCGGCGTAGAGTTCATAACAGGTGGACATAAAAAGAGAGCTTGTTGACGAAAAGAATCTCGAATAACGGCCCGAAATTTATACACATCGACAACAATAACCCCTTCAATCTTGGCTGTGTTCAGCAGAGCTCACCAAGCAAAAAACTTTTACGGGTGAGCTCTGTCGACATAATGACGTCTTAGCATTGCTGAATGCTTTTCCCCAATCATCGATGTTTTAAAAATGACGATAGCGCAATAAAGCGTGCAAGGTACCAAGGCTTAACAAAACTTGTATGAAAACATTGATAGAGATAAATAAGAACAGCTTTAATAATTAAAATCAGAAAGACTAACATATCTCTTAAAATTCACGCGTGTTCAACTGGTTTCACGGCAATAGGTACTTGACAATTCGGGCTTAACTCCGCCCGAGCGCCATTACGGTATGTTATTTGTAATAATTTTTCCAAGCGGAGAAGTACGCGTTTTACGTCACACGATCCAAAAACCGACCATTTTCTTGGTGACCGTGGTGGCTCCAAAGGCAAAATCCCGTTCCGTAGGACAGCGCTGAACTCTGCCTTTATAAACCATCTTAATGACTTAATTTTTTAAATATGAGAAAATATCAATCTTTGCTTTGATAAAAATTTAAAACTCTGCAGGCTAAAAACCAATTACTTTAGAAATCATAGGCTCTTTAAAAACTAACAACTGCGGATCGTATAGCGTCTCTAAACACTGAAAACTTAACAAATCGTACGATCGCTTAAAACTTTACTCGGAACTGTAAAATTAACTGTAGAACGCGCAGTCTACAGAAAACTTCCGTCGCCGTGGACACCCAATCACCGCCGGAAAATAGTTATTTTGGTTTTGTTTAGTTAAGGTCCGTATACATAGTTTTCACTAAAGGGAGTGTTGCCAGGGTGCTCGTCCCTTTCCGCACAATTTTTCATAACTCATTTCCGCACAGTTTGAAAATAAACCATTTTTTTTCTTGTGGAATACATTTTTAAAACCTTAATCTGCTGCTGGCCTATTGGACCAAATATAGCCAAAATGTGAGATTTTATGATTATGCGATGCTATTTAACGATAGATTTGTTTTTAATGCAGTTTTTTCAAACGGAATTAAAGAATGCTTATTTTACTTAAATTGTTCAACAAAAACACACTTGGTATAATGCTTACGTCTATCAATACGCTTTTCTATATCGATAGTGAAATTGCAAAGGTCATATCACAAGTTTAATAGCATGTCTCTATTGTAAACCACCCTAACCGAACCGAACCTAACCTAATCAACACGAAAATAAAAATGTTTTATTTGCAAACTGCGGAAATGGGTTATGGTAAAAAATGGTGAACCAAAATTTCAATGTAAAAACTGTGCGCAAATGGGCCATAAAAAGCGTGCGGAATTGGGTTATGATTAGAGATGTGAGTCGGTAATTTACCGTCCGTAAATTACCAGTAATTTACCAAATACCGCGTAAATTACTGTTTTATATCTTACCGTAATTTTACAATGGTACAGTACCAAAATTTTTATTACGCATTAAAAATTCATTTTACATTTAAATGATCAATTATTTCTGTGTTTAATTCCAAAATGACTCGCCAAGCGCTACTCGCTAGCTAGTACTTACAAAGTTGCACTAGAAATTACTCTATTAATAAATCTTTAGTTAGAGATCAGATGCCGCCTTGGTAGCAAAAGCGGCAAATACGTGTAAAACAGTCAAGATAGTGCTCACTATTATGCGTTGTTTAAAGTAATGGATTGTAATCACGGGAAAATTTAAATTACCGGTTGAACGGTAATTTTTGATTTGCCAATATTTCAATCGGTAAATTTCCGTTTTTACCTCTCCGAGTGACGTATGTCACGGAGAGGTATTACACTCAACGTGTGTGTCTGTGTGTGCGTTTGCATTACTATACTTATGAGGACCGCGACGAGAAAACACACCAATCCTGTGGGGACCGTAGTCACTTATGGGGACGCACGTCCCGGTCCCCATTAAACCCAAAAAAAACATATGCTCAAATTAATTATTTTTTGATTTTAATTGCTTAAAATTAGTTTTTAAAGTGGTCCCCACAAAGGCGGTAAATTACACATTGCCGATTTTGTGTCACACACGGACTGATAATAGCGCCCCCTTATCGGTCCTCGCAAGAACTAAAAAGCACACACTACTACTTCCGGTATGAGTGAAGGCCCCATAAAAGCGGTATTTTAACAATGAACATAAAAATTAAACACAAACGCACCGTTTTCTTTATTTTGAGATGATAAGCACATGAATACTTGCTATCTTAACTAGCTCCTATATAAAACGACTAAACAATATTAGATACGACAACTTACGAAGTTTACTATTATTCATTTATATGAAAAATAATAATTCAAGGTTAAGAAAAGGGTCCCCATAGCGGATGTAGTAATTCAAATTTAAACACAAAATGTGATTTATTTCAAATTTCAATTTAACAGAAAGACATCAAAACCACGAAGATATTTCTACTTCTTTATACGATATCTAGATAAATCGCTTTATTTTCACCAAAAGCAAAAACATGAAAAACCGTTGGCTCAAAGGTCCCCATAAAGGATTTAAAAATACAAAATTAGACACAAAATGGTTTAAATTGTAAATTTCAAGTAAAAGTTTTTTTTAAATAAACACGACAACCTTCGAAGTTAACTTTTATTCATCCATATGAATGATAATAAAAAAATGTTGGGAATGGGGTCCCCATAACTTTTGTATTAATTCAAACTTCAACAAAAAATGTCATTTACTACAGATTTCAATTTAACAGAAAGAAATCAATAACACGAATATATTTCTACTTCGTTATACGATATCTAGATAAATCGAATTATTTTCACCAAAAGCAAAAAACATGAAAAACCGTTGGCTCAAAGGTCCCCGTAAAGGGTTTAAAAGTCCAAAATTAGACACAGAATGGTGTAAATTATAAATTTCAAGTAAAAGGTTTTTTTTGAATAATAATATACACGACAACCTTCGAAGTTAACTTGAATTTTATTCATCCATATGATAGATAATAAAACAACATTGGGAATTGGGTCTCCATAGCGGATGTAGTAATTCAAATTTAAACACAAAATGTGATTTATTATAAATTTCAATTTAACAGAAAGACATCAAAAAGACGAAGATTTTTCTATTTGGTTATACGATATCTAGATAAATCGCATTATTTTCACCAAAAGCAAAAAACATGAAAAACCGTTGGCTCAAAGGTCCACGTAAAGGATTTAAAAATCAAAAATTAGACACAAAATGGTGTAAATTGTAAATTTCATTTATAAAGGTTTTTTTAAATAATTTTAGACACGACAATCTTCGAACTTTACAATTATTCATCCATATGAAAGCTAATAAAAAAACGTTGGGAATAGGGTCCCCATAGCGAATGTAGTAATTCAAATTTAAACACAAAATTTGAATATTTCGAATTTCAATTTAACAGAAAGGCATAAAAAACACAAAGATATTACTAGTTCGTTATACGATATGTAATTAAATCGCATTATTTTCACCAAAAGAAAAAAACATGAAAAACCGTTGGCTCAAAGGTCCCCGTAAAGGACTTAAAAATCCAAAATTAGACACAAAATGGTGTAAATTGTAAATTTCATTTATAAAGGTTTTTTAAATAATTTTAGATAAGACAACTTACGAAGTTTACTATTATTCATTTATATGAAAAATAATAATACAACGTTAAGAAAAGGGTCCCCATAACGGATGTAGTAATTAAAATTTAAACACAAAATGTGATTTATTACAAATTTCAGTTTAACAGAAAGACATCAAAAACACGAAGATATTTCTACTTCGTTATACGATATGTAATTAAATCGCATTATTTTCACCAAAAGCAAAAAACATGAAAAACCGTTGGCTCAAAGGTCCCCATAAAGGATTTAAAAATCCAAAATTACACACAAAATGGTTTAAATTATAAATTTCAAGAAAAAGGTTTTTTTAAAATAATTTTATACACGACAACCTTCGAAGTTAACTTTTATTCATCTCTTTGAAAGATAATAAAAAAACGTTGGGAATGGGGTCCCCATAGCGGATGTATTAATTCAAATTTCAACACAAAATGTGATTTACTACAGATTTCAATTTAACAGAAAGAAATCAATAACACGAAGATATTTCTACTTCGTTATACGATATGTAATTAAATCGCATTATTTTCACCAAAAGCAAAAAACATGAAAAACCGTTGGCTCAAAGGTCCCCGTAAAGGGTTTAAAAGTCCAAAATTAGACACAGAATGGTGAAAATTATAAATTTCAAGTAAAAGGTTTTTTTTAAATAATAATATACACGACAACCTTCGAAGTTAACTTAACTTTTATTCATCCATATGATAGATAATAAAACAACATTGGGAATGGGGTCCCCATAGCGGATGTAGTAAATCAAATTTAAACACAAAATGTGATTTATTATAAATTTCAATTTAAAAGAAAGACATCAAAAACACGAAGATTTGTCTATTTGGTTAATCGCATTATTTTCACCAAAAGCAAAAAACATGGAAAACCGTTGCCTCAAAGGTCCACGTAAAGGATTTAAAAATACAAAATTAGACGGAAAATGGTGTGAGTTATAAATTTCAATTACAAAGGTTTTTTAAATAATTTCAGACACGACAACCTTCGAAGTTTACTATTATTCATCCATATGAAAGATTATAAAAAAACGTCGGAAAATGGATCCTCATAGCAAATGTGGTTAGTGAAATTTAAACACTAACTGGAAATTATTACGAATCGGCAATCTTGCTTGATTTTCTACAATCGGTAATCTAGCTTAACTTCCTTTAATCAGTAATCTAGTTTAATGATAATAATAATAATATTAATAATAATAGGCTTTTATTTAGGATTTACCTTTAAGAATTTTCTTATTTACAAAAGTGTCCTGCTTTTAAGTTAAGATTTTAAAATTAACGAGAGAAAAGCTCTAATTTTTCTGCTATTAGTCAAGACAGAAATTAATGACTTCTTATCCTGGATAAGAAGTCATAAACATCTGCTTAAGACTAGTAAGATTGTTCAAATAATTGTTTATCTTATCTATAACAAGTTTATAAGATTGTTTTTGTTTGATGTCCATTGGGAGTCTGTTCCCGAGCTCTATACCCTTATGCTTCAAGCTTTTATTTCTATATCTGGAGAAGTTTTCCGTATAGAAGTTATTTGTTGTGCCACGAGTTTTTACGTTATTATTTGTTGTTTGAAACCATCCTTCAATAAAGTCAGGGTAATAACTAATTTTTATTCTGTACATGAATTTCAGCACTTCTAGGTGGTAATTATGTTGCAGAGATGTAATATTAGCTTTTGCGCTGGCAGCTGTAAGTGAGTCCAATTTTTGCGCTTTAGCTATCATCTTGATACACTCTTCATGTTTAGCAGTTCCCCTGCTATGTTCACAAAGCATTCGTGAAGCATGTTTGCTACGGTTTCTGGATCTTTGTTTTTATTGGCCTTGTATTCCATCTCCGTTATAAGTTTGGTATTCTTTTGCTTGAGGTATGGCTTAATGGTTTTCCAAATATTGGTCGTTTCATTACTGCCGATTCCAATATTAATTTTGAAGTATCTTGTCTTCTCTTTATGGATAAGAGCGTGGACCAAGTTTGTCAGTTTCCTGTACATATTTTGTACTTTTACTTATGAGCATGGTTTACTGTTCTTGTTTGTCTTGAATTTGTCTCTTATGTGAATTTGATGTTTTATATTTGAGGTTAGCCACGGGGCGCTTTTAGTAGATACATATTTTTCTCATAGCGGAGCATGCTTGTCCAGGTGGTCAATTATTTCATTTTGTAACATCTGTAGGCCCCTTTCTGGGCTGTCAATGGATTCCTTAGCCTTATTTAATTTTGTATGGAGTTCTTGAACGAATTTCGAGGTAATTTTCTTATGCAGTTTTATACTCATTTTCTTCCTTATGATCCATGTTAGGTCATGGTCAGATGCTCCACATGCCTTTACTATGACCTCTGTGATTCGTTCCGGGTGATTTACATAAATATGATCAATCAAAGTTGTTGAGTTTAGGGTAATTCTGATCGGGGATGTTATCATTTGTATGAAATTCCCCAGTGTCTTGAGAGGTAGTCTTGCCTTTGCCGATAGCGTGGTGGCTTTGAGGTCACAGTTCGTGTCCCCTATGATCAGAATTTCGTTGTTTGTCTTAAACAGTAAGAAATCAATGTTACTCCTTAGTTTAATGCCATAGACTTGTGCAGAGCTGTATTCTTAAAGAAAATTAATTAGATTTCAACCGAGGTTATCGACTCGCGAACAGACAGCGCTTGGATTCAAGCTTACTTAACTTTCTATGGAGTATTTCATCCATAAAACTTTAAATAGAATTACTCCAATTGTTTTCAACCACTAAACACTAAAAAATAAGAGTTTCGAACGTGCTGTCAATTTCTAATAAAACAGGGCGTCTTTGAAAAAATCGTAAATCGAGGTATTTTTGAAAAATTAAAACTAAATATACTTAACATAAAAGTTTCTGAATGAAAAGTAGAAAAGGGCCTAATATAAATTTCTTATCTTCAATTAAAAACGTTTTGAATCCTAAGGAATTTATAATTTTTGGAATATACGGTCCAGAATTTGGCTTTTTTTAAATAAAAAATCCCATGTTATTTCAATGGGAAAAATTAGGTAGATTATTAAAAAATAAATTCAACATTAAATTATTAAATATAGGTGGACAAAATTTAAACAATCACTTAGTTAAAAATAGGCCTAAAAGAGATATTAACCTATTGGATAATCGCTGCGTTGTTTACCAAGTAAAATGTGAAACATGCGGCGAAACGTATGTTGGTGAAACACAACAAACGTTAAAAAATAGGTTCTCAGGGCATAAGCAATGCATTAAAAATTTTGATAAAGAAAACGGCATAGCGGTTCATGTTTGGGAGTCGAAAGGTCACGTAATGGATTTTAAATATCCAGAAGTTCTATATCGGGAAAAAAATTGGCGAAAAAGAAAATTTATTGAAGGTATATTTATTAAAAAATCAGGGATATTAAATTTAAATCAAGGCTGTGCTGAAGCAAAATATTGGGGAGTCATAGACGACAGGCATCTTGTTCAAAAGAGGGCGTGATATGATTTTTTAAAAACCGAGGTTACCTCGTATGTGTCACGCGTTTTAGATTTTAGTATGACTGATGAAGGCTCTCGAGCCGAAAGCTCTCATCTTAATGTATTTTAATTAGGCATTCTACACCTAATAAAATACTTGTATTTAATTGCCATAAGTTTTCTCTTCTTTTAACAAAAATTTAATTATTAACTTACACTATGGCTTCGAAAAAGTTTAATATTTGGGAAGTTTCGAGTTTTTATCCAAAAGGGCTGATTAATTTTATGTTATTGAAAACCACCCTTAGCAAATTGACTTATTATAAAATAAACTATTAGATGGATCTCTTCGAAATTTTAACCACATATTGTGAGTCCGGGTTGTTGTTCTATAGATTTTTTTAAAAACAGTAAAAATAATACGAAAAAGGCTAAAACCAATCAAAAAACACCTCATTAATCATTAAAGGCTGTATGAAGTCTTATGTAAGAGAGGTACCACTCTCCTAGAATTATAATAAGTTTCAGATAATTTAATGACAATCCAAAACTGCATAAAGCCAATGCTACGGTACTTAACAATTATAGACCGATATCAAAAGGGGCGTCAAAGGGGCCGCTATCCTCAGTAGACTGATAGAGAGATAGATCCGGTGAGAAAGGGGGTACTACTTCAGCGGGAACGAGTACGCTCTGCCTGCTCAACCCCCCCCCCCCTTTTTAAATCGGTATGCGGAAGATATTTTTAAAACGTCGCACTTGCGCCGAGAGAAACATAAACGAGTTTTAGTCTCAACTCAGAAGGTCGGGACGGAGGGGGGAGGCGGAAGGGCTATAAACTCGTCTTGTTTGCTCACCGAAAAGCGCGCTGGATCAAAAATGAATTGTGGAAGCTAAAAATTGGGAATTTTTCTCATCCAAAGAGAAATATCACTCCAGCCTGAATCCCTTTTCATTCCCGCATTAATATTTTGAATTTTTCTATAGCCAAAAATGTCCAAATTAGGCAACTCACAGCATTTTTCTGGATATTATATAATATAGCTTAATGGGTTGAGAGGAAATAATTCGGTTCGATATTTTAATCAAGAATTAAATCTTTCCAGAAAAATTATTTAAAAGAAAGGTTTTTTCAATAAAATAGGTTCTAGCACGTAGTAAAAGTATTTGAATATTTTCTATTTATACTGAATTCGAAATCGTTATGTTAATCTCTATGGAGCTTAACATTACGAAGTGGATAATAGTTTGCGAGTTAGACGTTTTTGTTGTAAAATTTCGAATCATAGCAAATGTTTGAACTCCCCAATTAAAACCAAATTTCTCGTATTGATAAAACTGAAATTCAAATTGTAATACATGTAGTTTCCAATTTCTGGGCCTTAGTGAGTTTAAAAAAACTGTGGCCAATGATTGTCTATATGTGAAGTTTTTTAAGCACTGCGAAGAAAAACTCGTCTTTGTATAATATACTGTATTTCAATCTTTATAGTCTAATACACTCTATAGAATGACAAAGGTTAAAAGGATATTTTTACGAATGGCATCGTCAATTAAACTTAGAATAGGGTTTTTAATAACTTCCTCTTTTATCAAAATATTTTTAATAACTTCCTCTTTTATCAAAATATTTTCAATGCTCATTTTTTACTGCAAAGTGTTCCAATGGTTTTTCATTTTTTTATTTTTGCACTTAAAAAATAATCATTAATTTGATAAATACCTGTTTAGTTGATATTGAAAGTAAATTCTATTTTGTGTTTGATTTGACCAAAAACGGATTTATGGGATAAGAACGTCGGATCGTAGCTTTAGCCTCTAGTACCATCCTCGCATACTTTATTGAGAAACTTCGTCTGCTTATATTTTGACTCCACCCACAAATTCTGTATATAGCTACTTCTAGAGATCGAATTTGTGGGTGGAGTCAAAATATAAGCAGACGAAGTTTCTCAATAAAGTATGCGAGGATGGGGAGTGAATTCGCTAACTCCGACGTTCTTATCCCATAAATCCGTTTTTGATTTGACTTATTACATCTATAATACTTTTATACCAACAATTTCTCACTTTCTTTGCTTTAAAGGAAAATTTGAAGAATTTATGATTCATCTTGAGTTTAACTGTGAAATTTTCATACCCGAGATGGCGATTTTTCGTCTTTTTTCTTTTAATGAATATTAGAAAACTTCCTTAACCAAACGCACGAAAAATGATTACAATTTTTGATGTAAACCTGTTTAAATGAAATGTTAATAAAATCCCGTATTGTGTCTAATTGTGACTATTTACACCTGTTATATGGACCCTTCTTCCAATGGGTTTTTATGTTTTTGCTTTAGATAAAAACTGGATAATTTCCGAAGGTATCGTATAACACATTAAAAGAGCCTCGAATATTTGATATCTACCTGTCCTGTTTCATTGAAATGCATAATACATCTCATTTTTGTTCAATTTTGAACTCTTATATCCACTATGGGCAGCCTTTTTCAAGCGGTATTTCATTATGTTTCTAGTTAGTAGTCTTTGTAAGTAAATAAATTCAATTTTCGATATATTCCCGTTGAATTGTAATTTTAATATCACCCATTTTACACTATTTTTCAGGTGAATAGTAAATTTCGTAAGGTGTCGTATCTAAAATTTTTAATATATACTTATTCAATTGAAATTTATAATTTACACCATTTTGTGTCTAATTTTGGATTTTCACACCCTTTGTGGGGACCCTTGACCCAACGGTTTTTCATGTTTTAACTTTAGATGGAAATAATACCATTCCTTAAGGTTTCGTATAACGCAGTAGCTAGAGCTTTGTATTTTTGATATCTACCTGTTTAATTTATATTTGTGATAAATAAAATTTGAGTTTAAAATTGACTTACTACATCCCTTTTTCCAACGGTTCTTTGTTATTTTCCTTGTGGATGAATAATAGTAAACTTCGTAAGGTATGATGTCTAAAAGTTTTGATATATACCTTTTTAGTTGAATATTATAATTTACACCATTTTGTGTCTAATTTTGGATTTTAAGCCCTTTCCGGGACCTTTGACCCAACGGTTTTTCATGTTTTTTGCTTTAGGTGAAAATAATGCGATTTTTTGAGATATCGTATAACGAAGTTGAAATAGCTTCGTATTTTTGATATCTTCCTGTTTAATTGATATTTGTGATAAATAAAATTTTCTGTTTAAATTTGACTTACTACATCCGCTATGAGGACCTTTTTTAACGCTTTTTCATTATTTTTCTTTTGGTTGAATAATAGTAAACTTGGTTAGGTGTCGTAACTAAGATTTTTGATATATAATACATTATATATAAGGGCAGTGCGAGCCTTGATTTTTTGGTTTCGAGTCGAGCCTCCCGCCTCTCTATTTTCGGTTTTCGAGCATCGAGCCTTTAGCTGCATGTTGAAAATATGGTTTCGGGCTTTTATCGCGCCTTAAATTTATATGGCGAGCCTTAACTACTTTCAATTTTAGATCTTGGTTTTCAATGCTACTGTTTTATACATTTAATTACTTTTCTTAGGAAAGAACACTTAAGTCGTAAATATAACAGATATACTTTTTTTGACCATAAATACACTTGAATCCTATTATCACTTTTGTAATTCCCTTTAAACAGAGAAAAAAACCGCATGAAAATTGTTAATGAATTTTCCCATATTAGATGTAAAAGTGACAAATTAAACTTAAAATTGGATTTATTAATAATAATAATAATTTTAGAATACCACAAAAAATCGAGCGGTTTTAAGTGTAATAGGAGATAGCTCGTGAAATTTTCGACGAAAAAATGTATAACCGTTATAACGCTTTGGTCCCATTGAACCGAATTCCCATTCGACAGAAGGGTTTTTTTGGGGGGGGTCCCATTCGACCGAACGTAGCCAAAGGTGCGATTTTATTATAGTCCCATTGGACCGAAATTCTATTGAACTGGAAGAAGACATACTGTGTGGTTTTGCATTAAATATATTTTTAATTTCACAACTTATTATTGTTAAAATAAATGTGAGTTGAAAATGTATTACTGCACTTATTTTAACTACGTTTTAATTACGGCGAACCTCACCTACCCTAGCCTAACATAACCTAACCTACCCTAGCCTAACCTAACCAAACCTAACCTAACCTAACCTAACCTAACCTAACCCAACCCAACCTTGTTTGGAGGTAAAAAGATTATTTATATGAGTATTAAAAGCCCGCCTCTTACCACGAACAATTTTTTAGCAATAATAGAAATATTTTGGAAAAGATGTCAGATAATTAATTAGAGAATATTTTGGAAAAGGTGGCAGCTAATTAATAGGAGAATATTTTGGAAAAGGTGGAAGCTAATTAATATGAAAATCTCTTGGAAAAGGTGGCAGCTAATTAATAGGAGAATATTTTAGAAAAGGTGGTAGCTAATTAAAAGAAGAATCTTTTCGAAAATGTGGCAGCTAATTAGTAGGAGAATGTTTTGGTAAAGGTTGCAGCTAATTAATAGGAAAATATTTTGGAAAAGGTGGCAGCTAATTAATAGAAGAATATTTTGGAAAAGGTGGCAGCTAATTAATAGGAGAATGTTTTGGAAAAGGTGGTAGCTAATTAAAAGGAGAATATTTTGGAAAAGGTGGTAGCTAGTTAAAAGGAGAATATTTTGGAAAATGTGGTAGCTAATTAGTAGGAGAATGTTTTGGAAAAGGTTGCAGCTAATTAGTAGGAGAATATTTTGAAAAAGGTGGCAGCTAATTAATAGGAAAATCTTTTGGAAAAGGTGGCAGCTAATTAATAGGAGAATGTTTTGGAAAAGGTGGTAGCTATTTAAAGGGAGAATATTTTGGAAAAGGTGGTAGCTAATTAAAAGGAGCACATTTTGGCAAAGGTGTCAACGAATTATTGGAACCAAACCAAACCTAAACTAACCTAACCTAACCTAACCTAACCTAAGCTAAGCTAAGCTAACCTAACCTAACCTAACCTAACCTAACCTAACCCACCCGAAACCAAAATATTAAAATTTTAATTTAAAATTTAAAGACATCGATGGAACTACCATTAAGACTGTACTTAATTTTAAGCACAATTTGTTTATTAATTCTATATATCTCTTGCCTTGAAAGGAATGAAAGTGAGCGTTATAATTAGTATCACGAAACATTTACTTTTAATATTATTAACATACCTTTCGGAGATTCGAACCAACAACCTATCGCTGCGCAGTCCAACATCGTATCCACTACACCACCGAATCGCTGACGGCTACAGTGTTTCAAGTTATATTCATGTATTTTTTAGGGGCATATTCGGACGATTGGGATATCGGTCCATCGGGAATATAGCCATTGGGCTGGAAATCTAAAATCATTGCGGGATATTCGGTCGAATGGGATTTCGGTCCATTGGGAATTCGGTTGAAAGGAACGATACCGTTATAACAAGGGTCCTCATTACGCGTATAAACAGTCAAAATTAAACACAAAAAGGGATTAATTCTCAATTTGAAAAATAGAGGTATATATCAAAAATTTTAGCCTATTTTAAGTACGCCATTTGGCATCTATTTAGATATTCTAAAAACATATGAAAACCCTTGGAACAACGATCAGCATAACGGACGTAAACAGTTAGAGACGAGATGGGACATTTCTGGCTATATTAAATGTTTTATCCCTTTGAAACAAAATTTCAAATTTCTGTGCATAGCATTATGAAAAAACTAAAAACCGTTGATTCTGGAGGTAAAAAGTCAATGTTAAAAACAGGTCCAGATTTATTCTAGATTTCAATTAAACATTATATCTAAATTATGATTCTAATTTACTGCATGATTCAGAATCTTAAGAAATTATCTAGTTTCATCCAAATTCTAAAATTGATTTCATATTGAGTTATTTTAAATTTCAATTTTATATGTTTATATATTAAATTCGAGGCTATTTTCAGTGCGTTGTACCTTAGGAGATTTAATAATTTTCAACAAAAAAAATTTAAAAATCATGAAGAAAAGGGTCCCAAAATCGAATGTAAAACCTCAACACCAAAACATTTTTGATTGATTTTTAAGTCTAATGAATTTGGAAGATAGAAGAAATACCTGGCGTGATTAAGTGTGATATTCATCTAAAGCAAGACCACGAAAACCTGTAGGAAAAAAGGTCCCCACATCAAATGTAAAAACTAAAATAAAACACAAAGTGTGATTTATTCTCAATTTAGAAAAACAGATGTATATCTGGATTACGATTCTTACGTAGTGCATTACTTGATAACTTAAGACATTATCTAGATTAATAGAAACTTAAAAAACATGAAAAAACTTTGAAACTAGGGTTGCCACTGCGGATTTAAAAAGCCAAAATTGAATTTTCTATTTATTTCAAAGCAAATTGTATATATCAAAAATGATAGGTAAATTTTAGTGCGTTGTACGACACCTTAATTAGAAATATAATGAAAAACCGTTAGAAAAGAGGTCCTAATACCGGATGAAGAAAGTCAAAATGAAACAAAAAATTGTATCTATTGTAAATTTTAATTTAATAGGTAGATACCAAAAATTCAACGTACTTGCGATACCCTAAACCTATCCAAGCTCACGTATTTTAATCAAAAAAATATTGAAAAACGTTAGAACGAGGGGCCACATAGCAGATGTAAAAATTGAAAATTACATACAATATGGGATGAATTATACATTTCAATTATAAAGGTATATATCATAAACTCGAGTCTATAAATAATTCTTTTAAATAGAACTTATTGTTTAGGTTTAAGTTGAACCTGGTCCTTGGTCACCCTCAAAACATCCCTCATTTTTATAATGGGCACCGTAGTGTCAGCCTATTGTCCAATTCTGAGATTGCCTATACCTTTGATGGCACGTTTGACGTGCGTTTGTAAGTTTCGATAGAAAGGTATCCCTTAACATCTTCGGGCGGGACTACACTCTTAATTTGAAGCGGTTCCTCGGAATCCACATAAGCAATAAACTTCCTCATTAATAGTAATATTGTCCATTTTTCTTTCCCAATTTTGCATGATTTCGATCATTAACTCTAGGAAGTAATGTTTGTTGAGTAATTTCATCAGAGAGCTCAACATCTCCATTTGGAATTTTAAGAATTTTCATCAAACGCAAAAAAACTTCCAAAGTCATTAAGAAAAAGGGTCCCAAAATCGAATTTAAAAACTTACACCAAAAACATATTGGATTGATTTTTAAGTCTAACGAATTAGGAAGATGCGAAAAAATACGTATTTTGTATGTATATGTATTATTATGTATAATTTTCATCTAAAGCAAAGACCACAAAAAGCTGTAGGAAGTGAAATCCCCACATCGAACGTAAAAATTCAAATAAAACACAGAACGAGATATATTCTCTATTAAAAAGAAATGAATCTCTGATTACGATTATAATTTATAATTATTTAATACGTTTATAATTATTTAATACGTTTATAATTATTTAATACGTTAAGAAATTATCAAGACTCATCGAAACTAAAAAACATATATCAAAAGTATGAGGTTAATTTTTGTGCGTTATGCTATACCTTAGAAATATGACTAATTTGAATCAAAAACAAAGGTTATGGAAAACCGTTCCCGAACATAAATTTCGGGCTGTTAATAAGGTGTAAACTATAGCTGTTTTTAGAATAGTTGGCTGAACCTTCTCTGAACCTAGACTACATTTGACTGCAGACTCATCCCGCAAATTATTTAGCTAAAAATCGATCTGCACTTTTCTGCTAAAGTTGATAAAGAGCTGCACTACAGCTGCAAGTTCAGCTTAACTGACTTAAATCTATCTGCAAAGGTTTTAAGTAGCCATATAGCTGCAGGTATTAAAATACTGTAAATTAAATGTTTCTTTGGACCATTTTCAAGTTATCGCTGTTAGATGGTTGGAAAAGCTTTGCAAATAAGTCAAATTGATGATACTACAACATGACTAAAATCAAACTGTAATGGTAGCCCATGTGATATGCCTTAATATAGATGCACTCAAGCTTAGTAAAAAGGAGTTTGCAAATCTCATTGACTGGAATATAACATCAACTACATCTGTAAGCAGCCCTTAAAATAAGATGCTGTATCTTAAAAACAGACTTTATGAAGCTGTGCCAAATTTCTGCACGTAATATCTGTCAGCCAATTAAAATGATCGGTATAGGGACAAAAATAGGTTAAATTACATAAAGTTTTATAATTAAAGCTTATCACTATAAACACACTTCTATGTGATCTTGCGTCTTTTCGTTTACATGAGGGCCCTGAAAGGGATAGAACAACTATAACGGTGCTTCCAATGGGGCTTCAGTGATTAGCTGTAAGTGAGTTGCAAAAGGGCTGTAAGTAGACTGCAGTTTGGGTGGAGATACCTGTCAGTGGTCTTTAGCCGCTTTGGTTTATTGCATGTTTAAGTGCACCTGTACCAACGTGTATTACTTAATGTAATTCATTGTTACATGGAATACTGCAGTGCCCTAAGAATCCTGCAGAACAGACAAGTTTTCATTACATTCATTCATTCCATCTTAACTGGGCACTGGGTTTATAGTAAGGATTATTCTCCTTAAGTGAACTGGCAGTAGAAAGAGCCTCGGGGTGTTACACCTTATTAGAAAGCTATCATAGGTGCTGTTTGAACTTTTAATCTTTAATTCTGATATCAGAATTGTAAATTTTTCATTCTCATTTTAGAACATTTAAACTTTACCTCTATTATTAGAACATTAACAGAATATGGTTTAAAGACGGAAAATTAACGAGATATAGTTTAAAATCGGTACATTTCTGAATCATATTCTGAAAGCAGAACATTAGTTAAAGGGTCTGATAGTAGAACATAACGGTTCCATGTCTAATTCCAGAACATTGTTGGTTTAATCTAGCTTTATGGACAAACCATTTATGGTTAATTTTGACTGAATCGATTTTCAAACCATAATGCACCTAAATTTAAACTATTACTGGTATGATGATATAGTTTAAACCATGAAGAGACCATTTTTAGACCTCTTGTTTCTACTGTGTGTAGTGAACTGAAAGTGCTCTGGAGCGATCATTAAGTAAAAAAGTAAATCATATTATAAATTTATGTTAAGAAACTGTATAAATTGTACAATATATACATTGTATAGACTTTCCATTAAGGTATTGTAGAAAACAATAGAATCACAATTCAAACGCCTTTACAAGATTTTCTGAAAACTTTAATAGAAAATTAGCAAAACTCGTATAGAAAGTTGTGGAAAATAAGTTAAAATAATTTATAAAATTTCTATAAAATATGCTTATAAAATATTAACATAACACTTACAGAAAAACGCATGGTTTCTGTTTTATATAAAATCTATAAAATGAAGATATAGAAAGTTTATAGATATATCAATTGGAATAGAGCCCCTTACGCACTACACTCTATTGAATTTTATATTTTTATGGAAATTTCATAGAACATTTTCGTACGGGCAATAGTCAGTGAGAGGGCTTCAACTGGACTACAATTAGCAGAGGCAGCGCTGCTAAATATCTGAAAAAAAAACCAGCTAGCTGTTCACTGGCTGAAACTGACCCCGATTCTGCTATATTTTAGCCAGCTGGTTACCGAGTTGCAGTTTTATATATATATTTATATTTATATATATATTTTGTGTCTAATTTTGGATTTTTAAACCCTTTACGGGTCCTTTGAGGGTCCTTTGAGCAAACGGTTTTTCATGTTTTTTGCTTTTAGTGAAAATAATGCGATTTATCAAGATATCGTATAACGAAGTAGAAATATCTTCGCGTTTTTGATGTCTTTCTGTTAAATTGAAATTTGTAATAAATAACATTTTGTGTTTATATTTTAATTACTACATCCGCTATGGGGACCCCAATCCCAACATTTTTTTATTATCTTTCATATGGATGAATAGAAGTTAACTTCGAAGGTTGTCGTGTATACAGGGTGTTACAAAAAGATGTGTCACAAACTCAGGGGCGCATTCTACGGGTCAAAACAAGACTAAGTCACCAAAGAACTATGGTCCAAAACTGAACACCCGCGGAGATACGGGCCATCAAAGTATCACTTAAAATGCGATGAATTTTCCTTCAAGTGAAGCGACGAATATGGCTTGACTATATTGTTTTCAATTAATTGGTCATAATTGAAAAAGATTCGATATTTAAGAAACGATCGATTCTGGGGGCAGAGCTAAAAGCATTTTAGACCAAAAAATTAAACATTTAATTTGGTAAAGTGTTTTAATTTGGCCTAAAGTTACAACGGCGTTTTCAGATCGCTGTAGTTGCTGAGTGTCTTGGTTTTTCATTCATTAAAACGATGACCCATTCAACTTCTTTGTCAAGTCAACGAGTAAAGCGCTTTTACGTGTAAGCAAGAGCTTCTAGTTATTGGAAAGATGTCGTGACAACGGCATGAACCTAGTAAAACCGGTGTTTTTAACCAGATCGTGGTATTATTACCCAATCTCGCATGTCTGTTATCGAACCCCTGTGGAAGTTACGTTTGCCATCGAACATTCGTGGATATCTGTGTCGTGGGACATTGTTCTAAGACAGATTCACTATCGGCCACGTATGCAATAAATGACGCATACGGCGACAAACGACCAATGCTATTTCTCACGTGATTGTAAATACTGTATGACGCGTAATCCTTCGAAAAGTAGTCGCTTAAGTACATTGCTGCTAGTAATGATTGATAACTACACCTGCTAGATAAATGTCAACTAGTACATTACAATGTTTTTTAAAGGGTGCAATTAGCATCGAAATAGTATTTTATCAATTAAATTTCACAAAACTTGTTCAAAATGTTGTCCTTGACCTCTTACGCAAGCTTCGGCCCTCTTAACGGAAGACCCACGAACTCGTTCAAAGATTCCTTGTGTATTTCTGATGGTTTCGCATGCCTCAATGATCCGTCGACTTAATTCTTCGATGTTTGGAACTTCCCTTTGGTACACCATGTCCTTCAAATGACCCCAAAGAAAGAAATCCAAAGGGTTGAGGTCGGGCGAACCAGCTGGCCAAGCAACAGGTCTCCACGACCGATCCACTTTCCAGGATAGGTGGCGTCCAAATGTGACCGAACGTCGCGCCTAAAATGAGCGGGAGCGCCATCGTGCATACACCACATGTCGCGCCACTGAGCCAAGGGCAAATCTTCTAAGAGTTCCTGTAGCGTTTCAGTTAGAAATTGGAGATAATGTTGACCGTTAAGTCTTTGCGGGAGCAAGTGCGGTCCGATTAAAAGATTACCAACAATACTGCACCAAACATTTAAACAAAATTTTACTTGATGACTTGCTACCACGATGGCGTGCGGATTCTCTTGGCGCCATTGATGCATGTTGTGAGAGTTGATGATTCCGTCCTGGGAAAACGTGGCATCGTCGGTCACTAAGACCATGCCTGGAAATTGGGGTTCGCAACACATTGGTGGATAAACCAGTTTGAAAACTGTTGCCTCCTTAAATAGTCATTTGGATTTAAAGCCTGAACCTTCTGGTAGTGGTACGGGTGAAATCCGTGATTGTTTAGGTTTCTCCAAACCTTTACATGATTTACATCAAGTTGATCTGCCAGCTTGCAGGTACTGGTTCCGGGATCATTTTGTAAGATTTGCAGGACTTGGTTTTCTAAGTTTTCGGGTACATCTTGCGGTCTTCCAGCTCCACCCCTTCGCCGTAGTTGCCCTGTCTCTCGCAAACGTCGATCTACCCAGTGGCGGCGCTACATTAAGGCTAAGTAGGCTATAGCCTACCTGACAATTAGACAAGGGCCCCAAAATTGAGGAGGAGGGGCCCAAAAAACCTCAAAAACTGAGCAATGAAAGGAGCAAAGTTTGGTAGTAAAATAGCTCCAGGTTAATCTGCTATGTAGAATGGTAAACATTTGTTTAAATTCCGTCTCTATAGGCGACTCATCGCCTCCCAACCCCACACAGCAAAGACAGCTCCATCCACAGTCAGTCGATGAGTCGACTTTAGAGGGGAAGCTTTTATAAGCATTGACCAGCCATAGGGTAAATGTTCAAAGTTGTGTGTAAGAAAAGAATTTTATGGCACTTCAGTCTGAACAAGCATAGACTCTTAATGCAACGAAAGTCTCTCATAATGTAAAACGCTTGCTTAGCAGGCTGCCCTACCTGTTCATTGAATAAAAGTAGCAGAAAATAGTTATCTGGTACGCAAAAGAGTAAACAAAAACGGACAAGACAATCAGACATTGAGAAACAAGGAAAAACAATGAGAAATTTCTTTAAAAGAAGCAAAACTGATTTAGAATTAAAAGGTAAACGTTAAAATATAATATATTAATTATTATTTATTTTTAATTAACTTATGATATTTAATTAGAAGGGGGTAGAAAGTTGAAAAACCCTGCTAGGGGCTCTAAAACTAACTACCTTCAGCCTATACTGAAAAAAATTCTGGCGCCGTCTCTGGATCTACCGCCTCGAAAGTTTGACGACACGGCAATCGTCGTTGAGGACACATCTCTTGGTAAAGGCGCCTGGCTTCTAGCTTTGCCGAATGCTCGTTCATACATAAGGTGCATATCGGCTAGCTCCTCGTTTGAATAATTTTCCAAAACAAATGTTTTTTAATTGGTAATATTTTAAGATCCTTTAAAAAACATTGTAATGTGCTAGTTGACATTTGATCTAGCAGGTGTAGTTATCAATCATTACTAGCAGTAATGTACTTAAGCGACTACTTTTCGAAGGATTACGCGTCATAGAGTACTTAAATCACGTGAGAAATAGCATTGGTCGTTTGTCGCCGTATGCGTCATTTATTGCATACGTGGCCGATAGTGAATCTGTCTTAGAACAATGTCCCACGACACAGATATCCACGAATGTTCGATGGCAAACGTAACTTCCACAGGGGTTCGATAACAGACATGCGAGATTGGGTAATAATACCACGGTCTGAATAAAACGCCGGTTTTACTAGGTTCATGCCGTTGTCACGACATCTTTCCAATAACTAGAAGCTCTTGCTTACACGTAAAAGCGCTTTACTCGTTGAATTGACAAAGAAGTTGAATGGGTCATCGTTTTAATGAATGAAAAACCAAGACACTCAGCAACTACAGCAATCTGAAAACGCCGTTGTAACTTTAGGCCAAATTAAAACACTTTACCAAATTAAATGTTTAATTTTTTGGTCTAAAATGCTTTTAGCTCTGCCCCCAGAATCGATCGTTTCTTAAATATCGAATCTTTTTCAATTATGACCAATTAATTGAAAACAATATGGTCAAGCCATATTCGTCGCTTCACTTGAAGGAAAATTCATCGCATTTTACGTGATACTTTGATGGCCCGTATCTCCGCGGGTGTTTAGTTTTGGACCATAGTTCTTTGGTGACTTAGTCTTGTTTTGACCCGTAGAATGCGCCCCTGAATTTGTGACACATCTTTTTGTAACACGCTGTAGTATTATTAAAAAAAAACCTTTTACTTGAAATTTAAAATTTACACCATTTTGTGTCTAATTTTGGATTTTTAAACCCTTTACGGGGACCTTTGAGCCAACGGTTTTTCATGTTTTTTGCTTCTAGTGAAAATAATGCGATTTTATCTAGATATCGTCTAACGAAGTAGAAATATCTTCGTGTTTTTGATTTCCTTCTGTTAAATTGAAATCTGTAGTAAATCACATTTTGTGTTTGAGTTTGAAATAATACATCCGCTATGGGGACCCCATTCCCAACATATTTTGATTATCTTTCATATGGATGAATAAAAGTTAACTTCGAAGGTTGTCGTGTTTAGGATTATTCAAAAAAAACCTTTACTTGAAATTTAAAATTTACACCATTTTGTGTCTAATTTTGGATTTTTAAATCCTTTACGGGGACCTTTGAGCCAACGGTTTTTCATGTTTTTTCCTTCTACTGAAAATAATGCGATTTATCTAGATATCGTAGAACGAAGAGAAATATCTTCGTGTTTTTGATTTCCTTCTGTTAAATTGAAATCTGTAGTAAATCACATTTTGTGTTTAAGTTTGAAATAATACATCCGCTATGGGGACCCCATTCCCAACATTTTTTTATTATCTTTCATATGGATGAATAAAAGTTAACTTCGAAGGTTGTCGTGTTTAGTATTATTCAAAAAAAAACCTTTACTTGAAATTTAAAATTTGCACCATTTTGTGTCTAATTTTGGATTTTTAAACCCTTTACGGGGACCTTTGAGCCAACGGTTTTTCATGTTTTTTGCTTCTAGTGAAAATGATGCGATTTATCTAGATATCGTCTAACGAAGTAGAAATATCTTCGTGTTTTTGATTTCCTTCTGTTAAATTGAAATCTGTAGTAAATCACATTTTGTGTTTAAGTTTGAAATAATACATCCGCTATGGGGACCCCATTCCCAACATTTTTTTATTATCTTTCATATGGATGAATAAAAGTTAACTTCGAAGGTTGTCGTGTATAGTATTATTCAAAAAAAAAACTTTACTTGAAATTTAAAATTTACACCATTTTGTGTCTAATTTTGGGTTTTTAAACCCTTTACGGGGACCTTTGAGCCAACGGTTTTTCATGTTTTTTCCTTCTACTGAAAATAATGCGATTTATCTAGATATCGTATAACGAAGTAGAAATATCTTCGTGTTTTTGATGTCTTTCTGTTAAATTGAAATTTGTAGAAAATCACATTTTGTGTTTAAGTTTGAATTAATACATCCGCTATGTGGACCCCATTCGCAACATTTTTTTATTATCTTTCATATGGATGAATAAAAGTTAACTTCGAAGGTTGTCGTGTATAGTATTATTCATAAAAAACCTTCTACTTGAAATTTAAAATTTACACCATTTTGTGTCTAATTTAGGATTTTTAAACCCTTTACGGGGACCTTTGAGCCAACGGTTTTTCATATTTTTTGCTTCTAGTGAAAATGATGCGATTTATCTAGATATCGTAGAACGAAGTAGAAATATCTTCGTGTTTTTGATTTCCTTCTGTTAAATTGAAATCTGTAGTAAATCACATTTTGTGTTTAAGTTTGAAATAATACATCCGCTATGGGGACCCCATTCCCAACATTTTTTTATTATCTTTCATATGGATGAATAAAAGTTAACTTCGAAGGTTGTTGTGTATAGTATTATTCATAAAAAACCTTTTACTTGAAATTTAAAATTTACACCATTTTGTGTCTAATTTAGGATTTTTAAACCCTTTACGGGGACCTTTGAGCCAACGGTTTTTCATGTTTTTTGCTTCTAGTGAAAATGATGCGATTTATCTAGATATCGTAGAACGAAGTAGAAATATCTTCGTGTTTTTGATTTCCTTCTGTTAAATTGAAATCTGTAGTAAATCACATTTTGTGTTTGAGTTTGAAATAATACATCCGTTATGGGGACCCCATTCCCAACATTTTTTTATTGTCTTTCATATGGATGAATAAAAGTTAACTTCGAAGGTTGTCGTGTATAGTATTATTCATAAAAAACCTTTAACTTGAAATTTAAAATTTACACCATTTTGTGTCTAATTTAGGATTTTTAGACCCTTTACGGGGACCTTTGAGCCAACGGTTTTTCATTTTTTTTGCTTCTAGTGAAAATAATGCGATTTATCTAGATATCGTCTAACGAAGTAGAAATATCTTCGTGTTTTTGATTTCCTTCTGTTAAATTGAAATCTGTAGTAAATCACATTTTGTGTTTAAGTTTGAAATAATAAATCCGCTATGGGGACCCCATTCCCAACATTTTTTTATTATCTTTCATATGGATGAATAAAAGTTAACGTCGAAGGTTGTCGTGTATAGTATTATTAAAAAAAAAGCTTTTATTTGAAATTTAAAATTTACACTATTTTGTGTCTAATTTTGGATTTTTAAACCCTTTACGGGGACCTTTGAGCCAACGGTTTTTTGCTTCTAGTGAAAATAATGCGATTTATCTAGATATCGTAGAACGAAGAAGAAATATCTTCGTGTTTTTGATTTCCTTCTGTTAAATTGAAATCTGTAGTAAATCACATTTTGTGTTTAAGTTTGAAATAATACATCCGCTATGGGGACCCCATTCCCAACATATTTTGATTATCTTTCATATGGATGAATAAAAGTTAACTTCGAAGGTTGTCGTGTTTAGTATTATTCAAAAAAAACTTTACTTGAAATTTAAAATTTACACCATTTTGTGTCTAATTTTGGATTTTTAAACCCTTTAAGGGGACCTTTGAGCCAACGGTTTTTCATGTTTTTTGCTTCTAGTGAAAATAATGCGATTTATCTAGATATCGTAGAACGAAGTAGAAATATCTTCGTGTTTTTGATTTCCTTCTGTTAAATTGAAATCTGTAGTAAATCACATTTTGTGTTTCAGTTTGAAATAATACATCCGCTATGGGGACCCCATTCCCAACATTTTTTTATTATCTTTCATATGGATGAATAAAAGTTAACTTCGAAGGTTGTCGTGTTTAGTATTATTCAAAAAAAAACCTTTACTTGAAATTTAAAATTTGCACCATTTTGTGTCTAATTTTGGATTTTTAAACCCTTTACGGGGACCTTTGAGCCAACGGTTTTTCATATTTTTTGCTTCTAGTGAAAATGATGCGATTTATCTAGATATCGTAGAACGAAGTAGAAATATCTTCGTGTTTTTGATTTCCTTCTGTTAAATTGAAATCTGTAGTAAATCACATTTTGTGTTTGAGTTTGAAATAATACATCCGCTATGGGGACCCCATTCCCAACATTTTTTTATTATCTTTCATATGGATGAATAAAAGTTAACTTCGAAGGTTGTTGTGTATAGTATTATTCATAAAAAACCTTTTACTTGAAATTTAAAATTTACACCATTTTGTGTCTAATTTAGGATTTTTAAACCCTTTACGGGGACCTTTGAGCCAACGGTTTTTCATGTTTTTTGCTTCTAGTGAAAATGATGCGATTTATCTAGATATCGTAGAACGAAGTAGAAATATCTTCGTGTTTTTGATTTCCTTCTGTTAAAATGAAATCTGTAGTAAATCACATTTTGTGTTTGAGTTTGAAATAATACATCCGTTATGGGGACCCCATTCCCAACATTTTTTTATTGTCTTTCATATGGATGAATAAAAGTTAACTTCGAAGGTTGTCGTGTATAGTATTATTCATAAAAAACCTTCTACTTGAAATTTAAAATTTACACCATTTTGTGTCTAATTTAGGATTTTTAAACCCTTTACGGGGACCTTTGAGCCAACGGTTTTTCATGTTTTTTGCTTCTAGTGAAAATAATGCGATTTATCTAGATATCGTCTAACGAAGTAGAAATATCTTCGTGTTTTTGATTTCCTTCTGTTAAATTGAAATCTGTAGTAAATCACATTTTGTGTTTAAGTTTGAAATAATACATCCGCTATGGGGACCCCATTCCCAACATATTTTTATTATCTTTCATATGGATGAATAAAAGTTAACTTCGAAGGTTGTCGTGTTTAGTATTATTCAAAAAAAACCTTTACTTGAAATTTAAAATTTACACCATTTTGTGTCTAATTTTGGATTTTTAAACCCTTTACGGGGACCTTTGAGCCAACGGTTTTTCATGTTTTCTGCTTCTAGTGAAAATGATGCGATTTATCTAGATATCGTAGAACGAAGTAGAAATATCTTCGTGTTTTTGATTTCCTTCTGTTAAATTGAAATCTGTAGTAAATCACATTTTGTGTTTAAATTTGAATTACTACATCCGCTATGGGGACCCCATTGCCAACATTTTTTTATTATCTTTCATATGGATGAATAAAAGTTAACTTCGAAGGTTGTCGTGTATAGTATTATTCAAACAAATCTTTTACTTCAAATTTATAATTTACCCAATTTGCGTCTAATTTTTGATTAGTAAATTTGAATTAGTAAAGTTCGTATGATATCGTACATAGCACTAAAAATAATTTTTATTTTTAATAGGGCCTATATATTTTTTAATTGTTTCTAAAATTGAATTTTACCATCCTCAATGAGGCCATTGTTCCAACGTTCTTTAATGATTTTTGTTCTTGATGAAAATTTTGATATATACCATTTTAATTGAATTTTATTTGACATTTGGTAGGTGGATCATTGTTCCAAGTTTTAAGTTTTTAATAGTTTGTTTCTTGAGGTTTTGTATTACTATTTATGATTTTTCTAAATTTATACAAGTATTATTTTTAAGTTTTCAAAATGAATCTTGACAATATCAGCTGCTTGATCACGGCTTATTTTTATCGTATTAACGTATTAAATTCCGTTTCCTTTTGAATTGAGACATTTTGTTACCCATAACTCAAGCTTAGAGAATATAAGTGCATTGCTATTCTTACGGGGACAAAGTTAACCGGAAATACGTCATAGATTTTGGTCCCCATAAAGAATGTAAAGAAAATTATGTAAAAGTTTCCTTTAAAAATATTTGGAATTCATTTTAAGATGCAATTTGAAACAAGTCATAAAAGTGAAATATATTTTCGATTTTACGATAAAAGCGGAGGAGATATTGCGTTTTCTAAATGTCCCCGTAAGTGACTTTTTAAACTCGGTCCTCATAAGCAATGTAGGACATGTGTGTGTGTGTGTGTGTGTGTGTCTGTCTGTTGTTATTGACTTACACCCCAGGGGACCGTGTTCGCAGTTTCCGAATTGAAGCAAATGTGTTCGCTATTTCCGGACCGTATTCACAGTTCCCGGAAATTTCAAAACTTGAATCTATCCACAAATCAACTGGCCACTATTACTTCATCTGACTAGTCAATTGTCTATTCTACATGCATACCAATCTGTACTTATTGGCTTCAAACACCACCATTTTGTGGTCTTTGTCCATTCCACATAGACACCAGTCTGTACTTACTTACTTCTATCACCATCATTTTCTGATCTTTGTTTTTGTCCATCCCACATGGACACCAGTTTGTACACCTGGCATCTAACACCACCATCTTCTGGTCTTTGTTTTTGTCCATCCCACATGGACACCAGTCTGTACACCTGGCTTCTAACACCACCATCTTCTGGTCTTTGTTTTTGTCCATCCCACATGGACACCAGTCTGTACACCTGGCTTCTAACACCACCATCTTCTGGTCTTTGTTTTTGTCCATCCCACATGGACACCAGTCTGTACACCTGGCTTCTACTCCTTAAGGTTAAGACATACGCGGCGATCGGCCAGGGTTACGAGAAACGTCTGGCCTCCCAATGGTGGGGCTTCCACCAAAGGTTCACGCAATTGCGCTGTTCTTATCCATAGCTGCGATTCGACACCCTTATATACTACCCATTTGATGAAGGCGAAGCAACCGGCGTATGCTTCATTTCAAACGCCAATATTAGTCAAGTCTCTCAAGAATGTTTAATTGTTCTTTTTCAAAACGATGTAACGCTCAATAAGGCGAACAACTATCGAAGAAAATATTTAAAATTAATTATATTTATTTTAATATTTAAGATAATCATGTCTCTCAACTCAAAATTAATACGGAAAGGGTAAAACAGCAGTCTATGTGTTTGTCTATATGTGTCCGTCCGTTGTAACACTAGTGCGCTGCGTTAGAAGTTCGTTTTGTTTTGATGTGTAAAGAAATCCTTCAGAACCTTAATATTCCCGTTTTCCATAATATAAAATGAATATGTGGAAATATTTTTCGTAATTATGATGCATTTAGTACTTTTGTAGCTTTAAAGCTCCGTTT
This sequence comes from Phalangium opilio, assembly GCF_054372755.1. Taxonomy (NCBI): domain Eukaryota; kingdom Metazoa; phylum Arthropoda; class Arachnida; order Opiliones; family Phalangiidae; genus Phalangium; species Phalangium opilio. The sequence goes on along the minus strand of NW_028324162.1, from coordinate 3,102,020 downwards.
CATTTTGATATTCCAAAGATTTTGTTTAATATTATTATTTAAAATGGATGTTTATATATTACTTAAGCTATACTACATCTGTTTATAGCATAATCCTTTCTAAAGTCACAGTGAATATAAGCACAACGCTGGTATGTTGGTCAAATGAACTTTTATTTGTCAATAGGCCTAGTGAACCAAAAAGTAAACGTTTGGGTTTGGTTTTCGTTTCTGTATGCAGAGACATTAACGGTTCAGAGTGAGCCGAAAGTTAAATACACTTTTAAATAATTAGGCTTAGATTTTATAATCATGGTGGAAATCTGGGCCGCGTTCAGCAGAGCCCAGCGCTGCTAGCGGTGTCCTACATAACGGGATTTTGCTTTTGAATTTTGACGTCACGGTGCTTAGCGCTGAGTTAGCGCGGTCTTCAAAGAAAATAGTCGGCTTTTTGGATAACGTGACGTAAAACGCGTAGTTCTCAGCTTGGCGAAAAAACCATGGAGGAATTAATACAAATAACTTTATGGGACTATAGCTATTTAATTGGCGTGAAACCAGTTGATCACCCGAGAATTTTAAGAGATATGTTATTTTCTAATTTTAATTATAAAAGTTGTTATCTATCTCTATAAATATGTTATCCTACAATTTTTGTTAAGCCTTGGTACCTTGCACGCTTTATTGCGCTAGCGTCATTTATAAAACGCCGATGACCGGAGAAAAGCTATGACGACAGAGCTCACCGGTAAACATTTCCAAAATCCGCTGTCTTTTTTGGTGAGCTCTGCTGAACGCAGCCCAGACCAGTGAAAGGTCTGATCGTAATCGGATAATAGCTTCGTGTTTTCATGCTTTTTATGGTACGCATTTACTTTCAGTGTGTGTAGCCACAAATAAGCTTTGGTGTTATGTAACGTTAACAGTCATGTTGTTAAACTAAGAAAATCGTTGAGGTGAAACGAGAGGATAGTGTTTACATGCCAACCCTGTTGTGAATATGGCTTTGAACATAGAGGGCATACAGTTGAGGAGTAGAAAATTGGGCCTTTACAAACACGTAAAGGTAATATCCCTCCAAAGTTTTATCTCTTCATTTCCCGTTTTTCCCCCATCGGATGATTTTAATGTGTACAAGTATATCATTATTGGATGTAAAATGTCGTCTGATTTACAGTAAATTTGATATGCTTTGTATACTGCTTTAATATTTCATAAATTTTAACTTAAGAAACATTTCCATATCTGGCTAAGTAAGTTTGTAAGTAGTCGTCTTGACTCGGAGAGGTAATATTTTGGTTTTCCCAACTTGTAACTTCTTTGTTTGCATTAGGCAGCCTCTCCCGCGCCCCCTAAACGTTCCTGCTTCAAAACTTCTACCTGGCCTGGGGCCTAGTTCCCTAACCTCTATTGAGTTCCTTCGTCACTCGTCAGTACGGTCACTCGAATTCGATCAGTTTATTTTTTTTTTTTTTTTGCAATCGCGGTTATCGGGAGGCCGCAAATTTTTGGTTTTTTAAATCGTGATTTCCGATTACGCTCGATTTTATTGGACTTGTGAAGTTTTGACATTGAAATAGGAAGTGTGGAACGTTTGCACATTTGGAGGTGAAACATTAAGTGTAAGTTTGATTTTTGTAATCATTTGTAAGAGTGCATGGAAGTTTGATTTTTGTAATCATTTGTAAGAGTGCATGGAAGTTTGATTTTTGTAATCATTTGTAAGAGTGCATGGAAGTTTGATTTTTGTAATCATTTGTGAGAGTGCATGGAAGTTTGATTTTTGTAATCATTTGTAAGAGTGCATGGAAGTTTGATTTTTGTAATCATTTGTAAGAGTGCATGGAAGTTTGATTTTTGTAATCATTTGTAAGAGTGCATGGAAGTTTGATTTTTGTAATCATTTGTAAGAGTGCATGGAAGTTTGATTTTTGTAATCATTTGTAAGAGTGCATGGAAGTTTGATTTTTGTAATCATTTGTAAAAGTGCATGGTTCTTTCAACATTCAATTTTTATACATCGGAGCGCCATCAGAAACGATAATTGAACCCGGGCAATATATTTTGACATTTGCTTCCAAAGGACAGCACGAGACTTGTCTTTGACTTTCATGAAACCCCCTTCTTTCCTATCTCGACAATAGATACCAAAGATGCAAATTGATTCGCCGGCTAGTTTCTTTCACTTGTTGTATTTAACTGAAGGAACAGCCAATGGCCGAAGCCTAGGTGGGTATGATAAATGTTCTAAAATAGTAACATTCAAAATTAATATCAGTTTCACCAAAAAACAGTATAAATTATTAAGTTGGTTTAGGACGATAATCTTTTTCTTCAAAATGATGGGAGCAGACTACAAAAAATTCAGTGTACCGTTTTCCCATTTTTAAAGCAACATCCCATTGTTTTGCTACCTTTTTTAACCGCTTTTTCTCCATTGTACCTTTGGTTTTACACCCATACACGCAGCAGTAAGTAACAATCGTTAAGCTATAACTTAATTACGAGCATATAATCAGCGAAACAAAAGTTAAACACGCAAAACCTAGGTACACCCATGGGTTTTGTTTCCTTGACATCGCGCTATCTTCGATATCTCACTAGCGCCCCCTATATTAACTTTTCGTTGCGAGTAAAGACTTGAGAGAAACTCCGAGTTTTCTTCCTTTCGATTAGCCAAAGCTTGAAGGAGAGAGGAATGGAGTGGAAACCCCCATGCCTATAGCGTTGCCTCTGTACCCCCACCTACGGCACCGTAGTCCTCCCAGCATCCTCAGCGGTTAGGTAGGGTCGTACCGGACGAAATTGTAAAGGAGGCTCCCTCTATCTTAAAAATAGAAGCTAGTTCTCGTACATATAAAATGGCGCTACGCGGCAGCACTTAGCAATCGCCTACCGAAGGGTAGGGGCGTGCACAAGGTACACTGGGAGAGATACGGTGCCACAGGTCGCCCTTCATCATTTACAATCCATCTCACCTCCCTTATCCCTGGCCAAAGTATACAGGCATTGGATACTTGTGTATTTGTGGGGTTGGATATTTTCTTTATTTATGTGTTATCGGCTACTTCTTTATTTGTGGGGTGGGGTACTTCTGTATTAGTTGGTTTGGATATTTTCTGTATGTGTGTGTTTTCAGATACTTCTTAGTTTGCAGGGTCGGATACTTATTTATTGCCGTATTTTAGACGTACTTAAATTTGTATGTGATTGCTCAACTTAAACCATAGATGGCGATGCTTCTTAGTTTCAGGAAAGGCATTGCCCTTATTTTGAATGAAAGTATCAAAGCACCAATCGCATTTTGTTAAATATTTATTTCCTTTTACTTTTCATGTATGTGCTAATTAAGTAGATAACGATGTGGCTACTATTATGGCCCAGCCCTTGGGTCATATTGCTTTACTATAAAATGTTTTTAGAATAAGTTCCCCTAATATCGTCTCGGTTATCTCGTTGTTGGTTGGATCGGGTCGGTTCATTGTTAAACGGTCGTTGAGAAAATTCGTGTAGTTAAGCCTTGGTTGGTCACGTTGTCGCAGTGGCTCTTTGCACCACGTAATAGGGACTTAGAAATAGAGGTGAAACAAGTTGGGAAAACCAAAATTTTACCTCTCCGAGTCAAGAGGAGGCATACTTACAAACTTATTTACCCAGATATGGAAATGTTTCTTTTTTTTATGAACAAATACTGAAGTTAATTTTATGAAATATTAAAGAGGTATACAAAGCATAGCGAATATACTGTAAATCAGACGACATTTTACATCCAATAAGGATATACTTGTACACATTAAAATCATCCGATGGGGGAAAAACGGGAAATGAAGAGATAAAACTTTGGAGGGATCATATTACCTTTACGTGTTTGTAAAGGCCCAATTTTCTACTCCTCAACTGTATACCCTCTATGTTCAAAGCCAGATTCACAACAGGGTTGCCGTGTAAACACTATCCTCTCGTTTCACCTCGACGATTTTCTTAATTTGTCAACATGACTGTTAACGTTACATAACACCAAAGCTTATTTGTGGCTACACGCACTGAAAGTAATTGCGCGCCATATAACGCATGAAAACACGAAGCTAGAACCCGATAACGATCAGACCTTTCACTGATCTGCGCTGCCTTCAGCAGAGCTCACCAAAAAAGACAGCGGATTTTGGAAAACGTTAACCGGTGAGCTCTGTCGTCATAGCTTTGCTGAACGCTTTTCTACGGTCATCGGTGTTTTAAAAATTACGCTAATGCAATAAAGCGTGCAAGGTACTAAGGCTTAACAAAAATTGTATAATAACATATTTATAGAGATAGATAAAAACAACTTTTATAATTAAAATTAGAAAGACTAACATGTCTCTTAAAATTCTCGCGTGATCAACTGGTTTCACGCCAATTAAATAGGTATAGTCCCATCAGAATCAGCAAGAGCTATTTGTAATAATACCTCCATGTTTTTACCGCCAAGCTGAGAACTACGCGTTTTACGTCACGTTATCCAAAAACCCGACTATTTTCTTTGGTGACCGCGCTGGCTGAGCACCGTGACGTCAAAATTCAAAAACAAAATCCCTTTCCTTATGACATTGCTAACAGCGCTGAGCTCTGCTGAACGCGGCCTAGATTTTCACCATGATGCTTTATTCAATTATATAATCTAAGCCTGATTATTTAATAGTGTATTTAACTTTCGGCCCACTCTGAACCGTTAATGTCTCTGCATTACATAAACGAAAACCAAACCCAAGCGTTCACTTTTGGGTTCACTAGGCCTATTGAAAAATGAAAGTTCATTTGACCGACATAGTAGCGTTCTTCTTGTTATCAATAACGAAAGGATTATGCTATAAACAGATGTAGTATAGCTTAAGTAATATATAAACATCCATTTCAAATAATAATTATATAAAATATTCCTGGGATATCAAAATCAAACAGAGCTTTAAAGCTACAAAACTACTAAAGGCATCAAAATTACGAAAAATATTTCCATATATTAATTTTACATTATGAGAAAACCAAATATTAAGGTTTTGTAGAATTTCTTTCCACATCAACACAAGGCGAACTGCTAACGCGAAGCACTAGTGTAACAACGGACGGACACACACAGACAAACACATAGGTGCTGTTTTACCCTTTCCGTATTAATTTTGTTTTGAGAGACAAGATTACTTTAAATACTAAAATAAATATAATAAATATAATTATTATAATATATTTTCTTCTTTAGTTGTTCGCCTTATTGAACGTTACATCGTTTTGATAAAGAACAATTAAACATTCTTGAGAGACTTGACTAATAATGGCGTTTGAAATGAAGCGTACGCCGTTTGCTTCGCCTTACTCAAATAGGTAGTATATAAGGGTGTCGAATCGCAGCTATGGATAAGAACATCGCAATTGCGTGAACCTTGGCGGAAGACCCCGTCAATGGAAGGCTAGACGTTTCTCGTAACCCTAGCCGATCGCCGCGTTTGTCTTAACCTTAAGGATGATGGTGGTGTTAGAAGCCAGGTGTGCAGACTGGTGTCCATGTGGGATGGACAAAGAATAGAAGATGGTGGTGTTTAGAAGCCAGTAAGTACAGACTGGTGTCCACGTGGAATGGACAAATACGAGAAGGTGGTGGTGTTTAGAAGCCTGTAAGTACAGACTGGTGTCCATGTGGAATGGGCGAAAGACTAAATGATGGTGGTGTTTAGAAGCCAATAAGTTCAGACTGGTGTCCATGTGGAATGGGCGAAAGACTAGAAGATGGTGGTGTTTAGAAGCCAATAAGTTCAGACTGGTGTCCATGTGGGGTGGACAAATGAACAGAGTTGTTAAACAGGCAATGGAGTAATAGCCAGTAAGTCGAATACAATTTCCGGGACTGTAAATGCGGTCTGGAAATTGAATACACGTTTGCTCCGATTTGCAAACTGCGAACGCGGTCACGTGGGTGTAACAACGGAAAGACAGACACACAGACAGACAGACAGACACACAGACACGTCGAAATTAGAACCTCTCCGTGACATACGTCACTCGGAGAGGTAAAAAGGGGGTTTGAAATATTGACGTCATCTAAAACGTATTTTGAAAAAGAACGCCACCTATATTTTTAAACTTTTATTTACGTCGGCCATTATTTTATGTTTTATTGCCATCCGTAACATGGATAAAGTGGAAAAGTCAAAGCCCGGATCTAAAGTTTCCACTAAAAACTATTTTGAGTCTCTATCCCTTGAATTGAAAAGCCGGTATTTAAAAAAATATCACACATAGATGGCTTAATTGTAAATTTAAAATGGCGAGTGTAAATGTGTTGTAAAAACGAGGACTACGGCCTCAGCTCTATCTTTGAATATCTACCGCCGATTGCCTTCCCTGATATTTATAATTATTGAATTTCGTGGAATTGTCGCATTTACCCATACCCAATTAAAACTATAAAAGCTTGGACGCTCATAATCAATTTGTTTTTGGTTTTGCGCAAATGTCGCAATTAAAGTAATTGATAAGTCCAAGAACCTTGTGGTGAAATATATATATATATATATATATATATATATATATATATATATATATATATATATAGCCATACACGTACAAAGACCAGACTGGATGACACCATACTTATTTGAGATTATCCACGTTTTCAGTGGAGTCTTGCCTAATCTTTTGCGAAAGTAAAACCTAAGTAAATAGAGCTGTTTTGTATATATAGATATATATATCCATAAACAGAACTTGTATGTATATATATATCCATAAACAGAACTTGTATATATACATACAAGTTCTGTTTATGGATATATATATACATACAAGTTCTGTTTATGGATATATATATCTATATATACAAAACAGCTCTATTTATTTAGGTTTTACTTTCGCAAAAGATTAGGCAAGACTCCACTGAAAACGTGGATAATCTCAAATAAGTATGTTGTCATCCAGTCTGGTCTTTGTACGTGTATGGCTAAACTGGATGACTGCAAGTTGCACTCATGTTGCCGCTCTTCTGTTTTATGTGGAGTATGCGGTCCGCTACAGGGAAGTCGCAACCGTCACTGGGAAATAAGCGTACTGGAAGGTCCTTAATGAAAAAAGTGAACTACGGTCCAGTGGTAGACTTAAATTTTAACTCCGCGAAAGCGAAGCAAAAGCTTCTATACCAAACTTTAGAATGTGCAATAAGTGGTACAAATTTAAATTCAATTCATTCAAAAAGTAATTTTAAGAAGCAAAAAGAAATTCCAATCATGGATTTGGAAGAATTTAATTCATGAAATCAAAGACTTTTTGAAAAGGATTCCAGAGCTGCAATATTTCGCATTCTGGCAGATTTTTTTTAAAAACATTTCACACCGAAATGTCTTAACAAGAAATATCCAGTTTATTTGCTGGATCTGTATTCAGAACAAAACGAAGTGCTTCCATTCAATGAGCTGTTGATTGAGAGCGAAAAAATAAAAATTGATCTCGAAGAGCACCAAATCGTTAGAGTTGAACGCGAGACAAAACTATTCAAAAAAGAAGGATAACTTTATTGAGTTTTAAACGTGCTTGTTGTTCTAATGCATTCATTCCTTCCATTTCATTATGAAAAGATATATGCTATCCAGCTAGTCGCTGCTTCTCCACTGAAACCACCAAATGGGGTTTTGGAAAAGAAGAAGCTAAAAAGATTTATATTAAGCTAACAAAGAATAAGCACATTAATTTTGCGATGCTATCTTCTGGTTTGATCCTGAATAAAACCCTTATCTAGGAGCATCTCCTGATGGCATGATTTTCTGTAACTGTTGCTTTAAGGGAGTTCTCGAAGTGAAGTGTCCTTTCAGTTTAAGAAGTAAATTTTTCAGGGAGAAAACTATTATTTCATGTTTGGAGCTTACGGATGCAGGGCACAGATTGCGAAAGAATCGTTAATACTATTACCAAGTTCAAGCTCAAATATTTCTCGCTGATGCCCTTTACGCTTATTTTTGCGTTTGGAAAAAAATTTATTACCACATAGAATGAATTCTTCCAGATACAAAATATTGGAAATCAAACGTTGAAAATAGTGAAACATTTTTCAAGAGAGCCATTTTTCCGGAATTGTTAGGAAAATGTTTTTGCTCGAGCAGCACTTACAACTACAAACTCTCATTGTACATCAGGCTACACTAAACAACCTTGTGACAGCCTTTCAAATACATGTGAATCAAAAGCCCTTGAAGACACTACAATTCTAGCCATCATTCACAAACCACTCAAAAACTGTGATACAATTATAAAGCCGTCTAAAACCATTCCGATAACTAGTCCGGGGAACACTCATAACCCACTCAGAAACTGTGATTCAATCCCAATAACTAGTCAAGAGAAAATTCACAAACCACTCAAAGACTGTGTTTCGAACATAACTAGTCCAGGGAATGCTCATAAGCTGTGATTAAATCCCAATCAGTAGTCCAGGGAACGCTCATAAGCCACTCAGAAACTGTGATTCAATCCCAATCACTAGTCCAGGGAACGCTCATAAGCAACTCAGAAACTTGATTCAAAATCCCAATCACTAGTCAAGAGAAAATTCAAAAACATTTCAAAAACTGTGATTCAAGCCCTATCACTAGCCAAGAGAAAATTCAAAAACCACACAAAAACTGTGAATCGAATATCACTGGTCCAGAGAACGCTCATAAGCCACTCAGAGACTGTGATTCAAATTTGAACCATCCAAAACAATCCCAATAACTAGTCAAGCGCAAATTCCAAATAAATCCATCATCCATGAATATAAAAACCATTCCAATTCAACCATAACAAGTCCACCAAGCCCATCTAATAAAATTATCAATAATGTTCAAACTCATACTGTAGATAAATAAACCACTCATACATTCTCAGCACTAAAAAATAGATTCCAATCAAAAACAAGATAAGTATGAAATATGGTGCTTTTGTAGAGAAAGACGACGGATCAAAAATGATCGGATGTGATAATTAAAATTGTAAAATACAATGGTTCCACATCAAACGCTTGAAAATAGTAATTTCGCCCAAGAAAAAAAAATGGTACTGCCCTGATTGCAGTAAAACTCATCAACCATGTAAAAAAAACGTAGACGATAAAGTCCCTTATGGTTTTTAACTGCACTCTTTGTAAGTAATGGTTCTGGTTCTGGTTCTGGTTCTTTTTATTGGCAAAATTAAATTTCCATTTGTTTTCAAAAATCATTTTATTTTGACTTTTGGAAATCAAGAGTACATTTATGGCTCTTATTTAAAAAAATTAAATTATATATTAAATTATTCTAATGGAACAACCGACGGGCAGAGATTTACAAGGGCACACTCAACTACAGTTATTTTATCAATGCTTGCTAAATTTTTTTCTGGGCACCATGTTAAAAATCAAGCGGTATTTTGTTATGCAAAATAGAACATTTTTGAAGTAGATGACCTATTACTCTTCCGACATGTATACGAACATTGGCTGTTTTCCTTGTATCATTTACAGCTTTTGGATTTAATTGCGCCTTATCTTAGGTGAAGGTTGGCAGTTTTACCGTAGCACAGTAAAGACCAACTGAATCCTGGATGTTAAAGCCTCTATCTGCTAAAACTTTATCTTCTGGCAACAACTTTTCTAGGAAATTACAGTTTTCCGTAATATGCTTATCGCTAACGTGAACTCCCCACACTTTTGATAAAAAAGCGACAGTTCCTTGAGGAGTAATACCAATATGATATTTGACTGTATTGTGATGCTTGGAATTAGACCAGGTTTCTGCCTGTCCAACTACACTAGATGGCTTTTTCGTAAATATTTTAAAGCAATCCATTATCACTACACACACAAGCCTGTGTTAAATTTTACTTTTTCTTTGTAACCCGCAAACATTGCTGTCGGTGCTCACGTCATTTTGGTGAGATTGAGCTCGATTTGAGCTAGGTACTTCAGAATAATTGATAAACTCAAGAGCCTGAGCCGAGCCCAAAATTTTATGAAAAATTTGTAAGAGCTTGAGGCTGAGCTCATAGTATGTTCCCAAAACGATTGAGCGTGAACCCGGGCTCATAATATATTACCGAAACCAGAGAGATTGAGCCGAGACAACTTATAGAGTTGCTATATTCTCTGATCTGGAGCGAGGCCTATGTTGTTTTTAAATTTAATTTAAGCCCAAAGATCGGGCTCTTTAAAGCTAAACCTTCCGAGCCCGGAGCTCCAAGTTTACAAAAACGAAAATGCAATCCTTATACGTGCTTGATTAAGTTGGCTGTAACCAAAATTAACCTTTAGGAACTGAACTGACCGTGACACGTAATAATTGGTAGTTCGCGGGAAAAGCGCTAGAATTTTTGGAAACTTCTATATTTTTTTTCGGTTTCCCGCCATCGTATTGTTCAGTTACTCAGTATCGTGGTCTTCGGGTTTCGCGAGTCTCGACAACGTCTCTTCGCCTCGTTTTGGCTTGACCGTACGTGTCTGCGTCGCCGCGTGTTTCTTTCGAGAACCTTGTTAGTTTTAGCATGGTTTTAATTTTGGTTTCAATTTTCACTCTTCAAGACGGCGGCTGTTTCTTTATGAACAATCTGTGGTAACTGTGGGTAAGGTACTTACCGTACTTATGTGTTGTTGTACCTTTTTAATTATAATTATTAAGGAATTGTATATTTATTGGACATAAATGCTAATGTGATAATAAATTCAGTGCAACATTTAGTAGTGATATGAATCCATGATAACAGCTTGTTTTTCTTGAGTAATCCTAGTAATAAATGTAAAATTATTATTGATAGAAGAAAAACAACACGATCAAGTATTTTAAATTGGAACCATTTATTCAGCTGGATTAAGCTTATAAAGGACTTTACATCTGTGTTGGAAACAAGAAAGTTGATGGGTGTTTTAACAAAACCTTGGTTCTGAAATGTATGCATTGCCACGAGTTAAAGCAAGGATCCAATTTGTACAAGTTTGGGCGCTACATAACTGTATGTATAATACAACACGATTTATATTAATGACGGAAAGCTAAAGATTATTTCTTTCTTTCAGGCAATTCACAAATATTTGAATTAATAACTCGCTCAATTGTAATCTTAGGGTTCAACTTAGTTATCGACAATTCTATAACTCTTTCCTAACGTCCATGAACGGTTACTTGTTACTTTTGGGGTCCTAGTATGTTTATGGGTGAAAAATATGGATTCTCTACAACACAGCGCTGTCAATACCATTAGACGTATTCGCAACATCTTATTTAGTCTGTTTACTGATAGTGATATCTTTCTAGCGCGGTAACCGTTTACAACCCATTAGTAACGGATAACATGTAGGCACAAGAAAATAGTCTTCTTGAGTGAAATTCGAGACGTCGTACAGATCCTTAAAAAATAACAAGCGTAAAAAAAGCGAGCACTCTCTTACCTAACTCTGTCGTCTCTAGATTACGTCACGACTAAAGAGAGACAAGTACAGAAACGTCCTAAAAACCCTTCAACCATTTAACAAATACCTAATCAATTGGCGACCCCCACTATCGACCAGTCATAACAACCCCACTGGATAAAAAACCGACTTTCCCCCGCGTTAGACTCACGCGTGAATGAACGCGCGGATTTGCGCGCTTGAAGGCTTGCGGATTCATTTAAATATTCCTTTGTTCGATCCAAAATTCGGGTGGCTTACTACTCTTATAATATGGATTTAATGAGGGTATTATTTGGAAATAAATATATTTTCCTCCTTGAAAAACAATACATTTCGCGATAAAAAGTTCTAGGAAAATCGAATTGACGTTGAAAAATCCAAGATAAGTAGTTTTTATTTCAATAAATTTATAGGAAATAAATCCATTACCAGTAAAATCAGGAGATTGAATTAAATTTGAAAGTGGTCAAATACTGATTGTTTTTAAAATTATATAGAAAAAAAATAATATCCGCGCTTCAGCCAACTGGAAAAACTCTTAACGTTGTGTTTTAGGCTTGGGGAAAGCAAGTCTTTTTTATATAATGAATCCTGTACGAAGAACGATTGGCTCTCTTTCGCTACAGAAAAAAAACCACAACATTTCAAAGTCTATCGTGCGAACGACCACTTCAAAAATTTACCTCAATTTTCATTCCATCATTGCTTAAATAGTAGAAATAGTATGTAATGATCTCCTACTTAGCGTACGTGTAGCGAGTTAAAAATAAACAGACCACTTCACTGCAGAAGGTACGCGTAAGTATTGCTAAATTAAGAGTACGCGTAGTGTCAGCTTAAACTCTCTAATGTTACTGTTTATTTGCCACTAGCCTTAGCGAGTACTAATCGGATTCCGCTTCGGATTGAAATGGTTTCGTTTCTTTCGCAAATTTTTGAAATCTAAATCCAAAGCTCGATGACACTGAGGTTTTCGTGTAAATTTATCGAAATCTATGAAGTGTGCCTCTTTAACTAAGCTTTATGAAAAATGTTTTGAATCTTATAGAAAAGCACATCCAGACGTTAAAGTTCTGAAGCTCAATCAGAGGCTAAACGGAAGAGAACTTTTCAATTCCATGCTAACAAAAATATCTGAGTGGAACGCCATATCACTGAAGAAAAATATTCTTTTTTCAAAATTAATGAAGTTCGATTTGTAAATTAAGATAAATCATAGCGCATTAATGGGGTTAAAAACGAGACGTGGATTTTAGGGGAAGGGTTTGAAAAAACCTGACCAAGCGTGATTAGGGGGGGGGGGTCGGAAAATGTTTTCTTTTTCGCGTGACGTAGTATATGGACGGTTACAAAAATTGTGTCTCTTAAAACTTTTTTCGTTGTCATCGTAATTGTCGTATTTGAGTTACGATATTGAATACATTTACAACATGGAGTAGTTTTTCTTAACAATAATTAAAGAGGGCCAATAATTGTGAAAAACCTTTAGCCTACACCAAATAATAACATCACGCCGCCTCTGGCGAATCACGGAATAATAGTGTTCCAAGGTCCCTGTGAAATTTAAAAGTAACAAAGTATACTGTATCTCCAGGGAGAAAAATATAAATTAGTAATTAGTCTTCGGTGATTTGAAAATTTACTTTTGACCATAGTACTACTCTATTCATGGTAATTTATATGTACACTTGCACTCCCAGTTGGACGTTTCCTTAAAACTTGCGAGGAAAAAGATGGGGTTTGGCCATTTCTTTTCTTCACGTATTTCCCTGTCTGTGAACCCCCAACCAAAGTTCTAACTTCCGTGATTGATGTCAACCGTAGTAGTTAGTGAAAAAAAATAAGTTTTATAAATCTTTTCTGCTTTTGCTAGCACTGTCGTAATAAATTTCAAGTGAACTACAGAGGCAAAGAAATGTCTTCTTGAGAATTCTTATCAAACAAAGTACTTGCGGTGGCGGTGTAGTATTAATTTCTATTGGAAAATAATTTTAGGTGCCAATACTTGAAATTAGTTTAATTCGAAACATTTTAGTAGGCGTTAAAAATAATTCAATTAATTTTAACCTTTTTTGCTTTGCGAGATATTGTTATTTTATGATTTTGTTTAATTATAATGTTTAGACCGTTAGAACGGCTGGTTTTGTTCCTTACATTTAACGGCTTTAAGGTCCATAATAATTAACCCTATGTTGATTTTGGGGTAGTTTTAACCAAGGAAGTAATTTTTTATTTTCAAATTAGTACAAAATTAATCAGGTGTAAAAAATATCACTGTACCGCTTTGAATTTTTATGCAAATTCTTAACTCTAAAATTAGTCAGGAAAAATAATTTCCTTCATTTATATCATTATTGCGTTTACTCCAGTATTTTAGGTAATTCGTCGAATTTAACTCTAATCAGGGAAGCCAGTGGTTCTTTCATTTCAATAAAATATCTGAGCTCAATTACAGCAAAGACCTTTAAAATATGTTTAATTATAAATAGTTATGATGAAAATCTGTAATTTCTGAAAAAATATCTCTTCCTACCTGACTCTTTTAAATAACTTTATTAGTCATTTTCAGTCACTTTTACTTCCGGTTTTTTAATTATTAGTATTTTTCCTAGTAAATTTGAAGGTGTGTGTTTGTGGGCCCTTCGGTATTTGATTAGATCAAGATGCGATGTAACGCACTTTAAGGAACCTTAGATTCTCACTAAATTAAAATTATCCCCACTCTAGGTATAAACATTTATGAGTACTATATAATTCTATAATTTGATGAATCCGGTTCCATAGAATCCTATAATTTTGCGAAGGGAATCCAAATTTCTTATTGAAAAATTCTCTGAAACAGTTGGTGCCCTGTTAAATTCAATTTATTTTTTTTCGTAATTTCTGCAGAGTTCAAGTTAAAAAATAGTATATATGAGCAATATTTCGCGTATTTTTTTTAAAAAAAACTTTTTTATTATATAAAAATCCTATAATTAAGAAAAAAACCATTTTTCCTGTAAGGAATTATAATTTTTGGCTTAGCTCCTTGGTTTTGTCTCGCGTCCCAGCCCCCCCCTTGGGAAAAATAATGATCGGCGCCCCTGCCATCCACAGTGTTATTGTTACCCAGCTTTTCTCTTGGTCTAACTTTTTACTGGTGTGGTTAGCTTTGCTTGTCCATACTTGGTGTTGTTAGTACCAGGGAGTAAGGAACGTTAGAGGGAGTATTAAAGTGAATAGGCGCGTTCGTTAGATTCGTGGCTAAAATCGTCTCTCTCTGGCGCTGACTCGGGGACTCAACGCGGTGTCCGCGCGCATGCGTCAAATTTAAAAACCGTCGTGCATCTGTTTTTTAACGAGGTATTTTTCTGTTCTCGCCGTTACGGCAAGCCCGGCCGCCGGCGGCTCGAGATGCGCCGCTCGGCCTCAGCCGATGATATCTAACCAAGGCTTAGTGTAGTTTTCGTGTCCAATTTTATTCTCAGAGCTATATTTATGTTGAAATTTAAAGAAAATGTTATAATATTTAGTTGAAGACTTGGAAAATGTCTCAAAAAATTTCGAAACTTGAGCTTTAAAACGTTGAATATTTTATAACGCCTACCGAACGATACCGCAAATTCGCCTTCCGGGCTTCCCGGTTATCTCGACGGCGAGTCGAACAGAGTGAGTGGGGCAGCAGTCGATGGAAGCGGAAGCTGGCGCTGGCTGCAGAGATAATTTTTAAATTCTCTCTGCTGGCGGTAGTAAACGACGTCACTCGCGCCTGCGCGTTAGCAAAAATTGAGGAACGGAGATAAAAATTCCTACCCCCCACTTTCTTTACCATTTGCCACTGTATGACGGTTTTTTTAGCATTAGATCAAAACTCCCTCTAACGTTCCTTACTCCCTGTTGGTACCCAGCTTGTCACTGATTTTGTATTGAAGCGGTTATCTTCTACCACCCACTGTTATACTGTAATTTGTAATCCCGTTCAATATGGTAGGCTTACACTAGAGTAATAAAGCACTGTTTTCTAAATCCAATGTTTTTATTTCACTCCTCCCTTGTCAACGTAAAAATACAATACAGAGGATCTTCCTCTCTCCTCAGGAGCAGTGCAATTTGCGACCAAATTTAATGGTTATTAGTAAAATTTAGAAAACTTCTACATTCGTCACTGGAATCTGATGGAGTTTGGTTCCAGTTAACTCAATTATTTTTCCTTGCAGTCCGGTGGCCCCAACAATACTTTTAAATTGACAGGATCAGGTAATAAGAAATGAACTTGAAAACAACCAGATCGATTTAAATAATATCTTACCATCGTAAAATTTGCCACCGCTAATAAGTTCATTGAAAACTTTGGCCATGTCTACGATTTGAATGTAGCCTGTTATTTCGCTTTGCAGTTTCTTCCGTATGTGCCAACAAATCGGATAGCTTTTCCCTTTTTTGTTTAGGCATATGCTGTGCTGCCGATTGGTATGCCTTTCAAGAAAGCTGAAAATAAGAGTCGTTGAAATTTTTCTGGTCGAATTTAGCTCATATGAAACTAGATGGAAATTTTGAATTGAAAAAGTTCTAGACAAATTGATGGTAGTATAAAAGATCTATTGGGCCTGCCTTACAAAAAAGCTACAACAATGCAACTTTTACAAATAGGACTTTATCAATGTTTACTTTTCGCGTGCAATTTCTTTCGAACCATTATTGATAGGCGACCCATTCGTTGAGAAAAAGATAGAAAGTTTTTCCATCTTTAATTTTTGGGCGTATGTGTTTGAAGTAACTATAATTAAGGGGGTCGTAAATAAAACAAAGAGTTATACTTACATGTCCTTAAGATTTTTTTCTTCCATGTCAAGGAACAGTTTTGCGCATTGGGTACTCCGGGTTTTATGTTGTTTAATTCTAACTACAAACATTTAGCTCCGACATTTTACCACTTAAATATTCATTTAGTCTCAAATTGGTGCATACACCTGTTCTTTGTCCTTTCAACAACGACAACCTAGGTATAACGTAGCTATAAAAACCTGAAATTATTATGGTTCTGCTTTTTTGGTTTTTTCACCCTGCTAGTATTACCGAATCAATATGCAATAATTTTCTTGATTAAAAGTTTTTTTTACCTATCGATGG
Organism: Phalangium opilio; assembly: GCF_054372755.1. Lineage (NCBI taxonomy): Eukaryota > Metazoa > Arthropoda > Arachnida > Opiliones > Phalangiidae > Phalangium > Phalangium opilio. The sequence goes on along the minus strand of NW_028324162.1, from coordinate 3,085,516 downwards.
CTGCAGGAATATTTTTCTGAATATCTACCCGCTTAAATAGTTCTAGAAAACCAGCCATTTTCAATGGACCTGTACCCAGCACCATAGTGTTAAACTCTTTATCCATTTGTTCTTTGGAAATGTTTTTGCAATTGGTTTGGTCCAGGAACCAACCACTATGTTGTTCGAATGATCAAGGTAGTTGTAAAATTCCTGATCTAAAAAGAAGTTTGATGTGCAAACTGTTAACTAGAACATAATGTAAAATCTGTTGTAAAAATTTCTGTATTTTGTGTACTTATTTAAATTCAAGCACTAAAGCTATTTACTTACAGGGTTTTAAAAAGGTGTTGTGGATTTGAACGACAATGGTTCTATGGTCAAACTGGAATGAAACATGCCGCCTAGTTCACTGCTTAAAATATATGATTGCTAGATTTATAGATGGTTCATTGTAAGTAACAAACTGAAGAGCAATACTAAATGAAGTAAATTTCGGGGCTTAAGCACAGATTAAATTGTAGTCCTTCATAAAATTTGTTTAAGTGAAATAGCTGTTTGTGTGGTCATATGGTAAACTTAAAGAGAGTAATTTCATTAACTTGTGTTCATCATTTATTTGATTTCGTTAGGTTAAAAACATGTTACTTAGTCAAGAGTTGTTACAAGAGTGCCAAACATCATCCAGTTAAGTTCTGGTCTACAATTTTGCTGATTATAACATTAAAATAGTTTAAGTCTAAAATTATGATACAGCTAACAGTAAAAAATTACATGCTAGATTACTGTTTTTTACTATGTTTCTAAAACGTTACTATTATTGAACAATAGCAGACAATATTTCAGTGGAATAATTTTAATGCAGAATTAATTTTAAACGAGCGCCGACTATTTGGATTTAAAAGTTTAAATACCACAACGAATAGTTAACTTGCTCTTACTATAACCAGAAAAGGGTTTGGCCGAAAACTTACATCATAAGATATTTTTCTCTCAATATTACCAACCTTGCTTTTTTACGCCATTCTATATTACGAGCGTTTCTACTTTCGAACCGAAAATATGAATAATTTTATCATGTAGTATACATCATTATAAAAATACCTACTACGTGTGAAATCGCAACTTCACATTATGAACCTTTTTTTAGTTCAAACTTTTAGTTATGGCCTTCTGCCACCTTTAGTTATGGCCTTCTGCCAATTTCATTTTCTCTGTACTCAAAAATTTGTAAGACTACGTTGTTTACGCCAAAGAGCCCAAAAAACCCAAGACGTCACTGAAACGTGTAGAAAGACGTCACCAAACACCCCCCGAAACTGCACTGTAAGCTTACCTATGCCCCTTTCTACCTAAGCCTTTTAGACCACCCTGAAAAAAGGAGGGAGCTAGGACTCGAGGAGAAAAAAGAGTCAGTCGTTTTTTGGTATCTCGCTAAGGATACACGCTTCGCTTTCGGACCCCCTAGTCTGATTTTTCGCTAGTAACCCCTTCGGCCCCTCGCTTTAGCCGAACGCTAACCCTAAAACCCTCGCTACCACCGCAATACGTTCGCTAACCCTAAAACGCTCGCTATCACCGCAATATGTAAAAAAATCAGTTTAACCCCCTTTGGCGTTTATAACTTAGTAAAGTGTTTTTTTAATTATTTCCGTTTATCAATAAATAAGTTTTTATTTTCGTTTCATCAAAATAAGTCTGTTTATTCGCTTATAACAACTACGCGGCTACTGATTACGAACCAGCTACAAGAGACCTTTAGATATTCATTAAAACCCCCCACAAGGGACGTAACATTTTGGTACCCGGAAACCCGGGAATTAATTAGTGACGCGCAGTACAAAGACTTTCGCAATGGATCAGCTTACACGACTCAAAGCTAAACGGACTGCGACGAAACAATCGGCAACACGCGCCAAAAACAATTTGGAAGTGGAACTAAAGGAACAAGATCCAGATTTCGCCGCTGTACAAGCATATCTGGATGTTCTACAAAGTAAGGAACTTGTACTTGTAAATATCAATGAGGCTATGGAACCGCTGTTCACCGCAGCAGATGAACTCGAAAAAGACCATCAGCAATCGCTCGATTACATTGACGATTTAATAGTAACCCAAGCTAGAGGTCGCCAAGCTATAGATTTAAACAAACAAACTGCAATCGCGTCAGCCGCAGCGGCGGCCTTAACTACGCCCATCCCAAGTACATCGACGCAAAGTTCCTCATCTTCAACGATAAGCTCACCGTATACAGGTACCGGAGCAACAAACGCGCCTACAGTAGCTACGAATCCCCAAAATCTACAGTCTACGGGGCTAGTTAACACGTCAGTCATCTCTCAAGCTCAAGTCGGTAACGCTTCTACAGCATCGTTCCAACACGGCGCCACTCCTACCGTTAGACTTCCCAAATTGGAAATTCGCCGCTATTCGGGATTAATAGAGGAATGGCAAGACTTCTGGGCACATTACCAAAGCGCCATTCACAACAACCCGACCCTGTCAAAAACTGACAAATTCACCTACTTACGATCATATCTAGAAGGTGAACCTTTACTCTCATTGAAAGGTTTAAGCCTTTCCGACGCTAATTACGACTCCGCTATAATTAACCTTCAAGAGCGGTTTGGCCGACAAGAAGTTATTGTAAATGAACACATGTTCGCTCTACTTCATCTTCCCGCGGTAAAGAAATCTAACGACGTTCAAGGATTAAGGAGACTGTATGACACCTGCATGACTCACATTAGAAGCCTGGAAGATCTGCAAATCGTTGTTCAAACGTACGGAAGTTTACTCTGCCCTATAATCACTCAATGTCTCCCTGAAGATATTACCCTCGCTTTTAGCCGGCAATACGCTAATTCCCTACAAATCAGCGAGCTAATGGATTTTTTACAACGAGAAATATCCAGCCGGGAACGTGCTTCAGCACTCACAAGATCAGCCGCGCCAGAATCTGATCGAAAACACGCAGTTCAAGAAAGAAGACCGCCAGAGAGATTTTATTCGCAACGAGATAATCGCAAGACAAAACCGCTACACGGAGCAGCCGCCCTCTCTGTTAACGCCTATCAGAGGGTTTGCCTTTACTGCTCCCAAAGCGAGCATACAACCACGCAATGTACTAAACTAACAGTACCCGAAAAGAAAGATGTTCTACTCAGACGGAAACGCTGTTTCGTCTGTTTACGGGAAAATCTGTTAAATGTGGACAGACGAACGGGCTTACCCTATTAGCTATCCAGTATGATATGTCGAAGTTGTTTCCCCGCGGCGATGAACTTTATAACTCTCTTTTTGTTTTTATTACTCTTTCTAAGGCGAGCCGTCAGTCGCTCTGTAACCGTTTTACTATAAACACATGTAAACCTTTAGCTTATTAAATTCGTTTCTATTAGATGTAAAATCTCGTTACTTTCGTTGATTAATTTAATTAGGATAAGCTTAGCGCTCTGCACACTACTATTAACAGGTTATGGGTCCAGGTACGCGTCAGTTGCGCGTAAAAGCACATTAGAAGCATCCTAAAAGAAGAAGTTCAAAGTTAATTTTCGGAACAAGGAAGTTGAACGAGACAGAAAGCTAAGATGGCTACGCAAGGAGACGAATTTAAAATCACTCGCTTGTCAGCAGAGAAAGCGAACTATCATTCATGGGCGATTCGTATGAAGGCGGCACTCATCAGTAAAGGATTATGGGAAGCCATTGATCCTGGCTACGGACCTGCTATGTCAGATGCCGAGAGGAAGACCAATGACAAAGCAATATCTATGTTATTTTTACTCGTTGAAGACAATTTCTTGGACGACATTGGAATTCATCAAAGAGCGTCAGCTGCATGGACCACATTAGCCGACATGCACACAAAGTATGGTCTTTTACATATTTTGCAACTCATGAGGGATTTGTTCAATGTTAATAAAAAGACAGAAGAAAGGGTGCAGATCTATTTGGCTAGAATTATGGATTTGCATAGAAAACTAGAAGCATGTGGATACGGGTTTACTGACAAAGAAGTTGCGTTAATTATGTTATTGGGCCTTCCTAAATCATATGAGCATCTCATTTTGAATTTGGAGCATGATGTGACATCTTTAACCACGCAAACAGTCAAAGCCAGACTCGCTGTTGAAGAGAAACGGCAAGATAGACTTGAAGAAGAAGAAAGTCAAAATGGCGTCGAAGGACTTAATGGCGGAAAAGCTTTAGTCACCCGTAAAAATACAATCCAGAAAAACACCAGAAAGATGAAGAAGCCAACAAATACGCGTTTTGTTAAATGTTTTTGTTGTAACGAATTTGGCCATATAGCGAGCGAATGCCCCGACTACGAAAGGCAATATAAGGACAAAGTCCAAAAAGAAGACGTCGCATCAAAAACTCAAGAGCGAAAGAAAAACGCCGCGAAGAAGGTTCAATGTCAGACGACAGACACCAATGAAGAAACCGCATTAGTTTGCGATAAAGCACTCTATCTAAATGCAAAGAAAGGAGCCGAAGTTAACTCGAACGTTTGGTATCTGGATAGTGGGGCAACGGATCATATGTCTTCTCGCAGGGAAAATATGACTAACTTTTGCGAAAAGTTTAAATCGTCAGTTGAAGTTGCCAATAGAGAAGTTATACGCGTCGAAGGGCGAGGAAAGATGGAATTCCGTACGAAAAGAAACAAGTCGTCGTTTAACATTCAGTTGGAAAACGTGTTATATGTACCCGAATTGGATGGAAATCTCCTTTCCGTAGGGCGTATTGAAGAAATGGGCTATTCGATACTTTTTAAAGATGGAATAGCGGAAATAAAACAACAAGATGGACAAGTCATCTTAACAGCTACACGTGAGGGCAGGCTATATAAAGTCAAAGAAGAAGAAGTTCTCAGACAAACAGCTCAATTTACAAAAGAAGTTAATGCTGAACTTTTGCACAGAAGAATGGGTCATGCAAACGCTGAAGCGCTACATCATTTATTCAAAGAAGATTACCCTCGAGATAAGTCTAAAGATAAATCATGCGAGATTTGTATTTTGGGAAAATTGAGAAGAAAGCCATTCCCGACTAACGAAGCAACTAGAGCTACAAGACCATTAGAGCTTGTACACTCAGACGTCATGGGTAAAATAGAACCAACGTCTGAAGGCGGATCAAAATACATCATTACATTTGTGGACGATTTTTCACGACGCATCTCTGCGTATTTCATGAAAAACAAGAGCGAAGCCCTTGACAAATTTAAGCAGTTTAAGGAAAGCGCGGAAACGCAGCTCGGACTCAAAATAAGCACCCTGAGATCGGACAACGGGGGAGAATACTGCAGTAAACAATTTGACGACTATTTGAAGAATAACGGTATAAAGCATCAATTGACCATACCAGCAACACCACAGCAGAAAGGAGTCGCGGAGAGAACAAATCAGACTCTGATGGATATGACAAGATGTCTATTACTGGAATCAGAAATACCGCGAAGCTTTTGGGCCGATGCATTGAATACAGCAGTTTATTTAAGAAACCGATGTCCATCGAAGGCTATCAAAAACGAAATACCAGAAGAACGTTGGACCGGGAAACCTATCAACTTGGATAACTTAAGAGTTTTTGGATGCCGTGTTTGGTCAGTGAAGAGCAAATTAGAGAAACGTACGAAGTTGGATCCAAAAGCAGTAGAAACAGTTCTCATTGGTTATCCTGAAGGGGTTAAAGGTTACAAATTATGGGATTTCAAAACTAACAAAATCTTCGTTAGTCGCGATGTTATTTTTGAAGAACATCACTACCCTTTGAAGAAGAAAGACGAAATCCCAAATGAAAACGAACAACCCGAAGAAGTAGTTTTCGTTGATAATGACTGGAAGATTAACTCGGACGACTCAGATGAAGATGATGAAGACGAAAACGAAATTGAGATGAACAATACAATTGAAGAACTCGGTACATTGCAGGGGAAGACATCAACACCAATAACTGATGTACAAATTCATACAAAATTGCCAAGATCAAAGGTCAAAGATAAGACAGACGTAGGACAACAACCACTTAGAAGATCAGAAAGAATAGCAAAGAGAAAAGAAAACTGCAAAATCGCATGCAGTGACCCAGACCCAAGCACCGTTGAAGAATCAATATCCGGAGATGACGCCAAGACATGGAAAGAGGCAATGGCCGAAGAAATGTCATCACTGAACAATAATAAAACTTGGACTTTAGTACCACTACCTAACGGGAGGACTATTATTGGATCAAAATGGATATTCAGGAAGAAGTTTCATCAAGACGGAACGCTTGAAAGATACAAAGCAAGACTTGTGGCGAAGGGATTTTCACAAGTTAGTGGTACAGACTACACCGACACATATTCACCAGTAATGAAAATGAAAAGTCTCAGAATCCTAATAGCTCTCGCTGTTAAATGGAACTGGATGATTCGACACATAGACGTTTCAGGTGCATACCTCAATGGCACATTGCATGAAGATATATATATGCAACAACCAGAACTATTTCAAGAAGAAGGAAAAGAGGACTGGGTATGTCACTTACACAAGAGTTTGTACGGATTGAAACAATCTGGGCGTGAATGGAACAAACACTTTGACGCATTCCTAAAAACAAGTAACTTGGCAAGATCGAAGACAGATCCATGCATTTACTACAACCTAGAAGATGGCATTATAGTAGGGCTTTACGTGGATGACACTCTCATTATTGCCAAAGATGAAAACACCGCCGACCGCTTTGTGAAGAAATTAGAAGATACATTTGAAATCCACGACCTTGGTTTAGCGGCAAATGTATTATCAATTTGCATTGAAAGAAATGAAGACGAGTCCATATCATTAAATCAAAAAGCATATGCCGAGTCAATTCTGAAGACATTTGCCATGAGCAATTGCAAAGGACTAAAAACACCCCTTGACCTAGGTGTTAAATTAGACAAACTATCCGATGAAGAATGGAAAAATGAAGAGGCGAAAAACAAAAGTATTCCTTACAGACAAGCCATAGGAAGTATACTATACCTGGCTGGTACAACCAGACCTGACTTATCGTTTGCCGCAACGTATCTCAGTCAGTTCAATAAAGGATATACTGAAGAGCATTGGAATAGCGTGAAGCACGTTTTACGCTACATCCAGAATACGAAAGACTACAAATTGACATTTAAGAACAAATCGGAAGGCCTTGTCGCGTTCTGTGATGCTGATTGGGCTAGAGACAAAACCGACCGGAAGTCTTACAGCGGTTACATTTTCACAATAGGAGGAACTGCCGTTTCTTGGTGCAGCAGAAAACAAAAGGCAACCGCACTATCAACCGTGGAAGCAGAGTACTTAGCAATGTGTGAAGCTACCAAAGAATTACTCTGGTTAAAAAGCATTTTGGCTGAATTGGGTGTAAAATCCATATTTGAAGAGCCACCCCATATCTATGTTGATAAACAAGGAGCAATGTGTTTGGCCAAGAACCAAATCTGCTCAGACAGAAGCAAGCACATCGACTTAAAATATTTCTTCCTTAGAGAGATGGTGGAAGAAAATAAAGTTGTTTTTAATTACGTCTCAACGGAAAACAACCTAGCCGATATGTTCACAAAACCTCTTGGTGCAGCGCACGTGAAACATCATTGTGAACGTTTCGGATTAAGCGTGGATGAAGACAACATCGCCAAGGGGAAGTGTTAAATGTGGACAGACGAACGGGCTTACCCTATTAGCTATCCAGTATGATATGTCGAAGTTGTTTCCCCGCGGCGATGAACTTTATAACTCTCTTTTTTTTTTATTACTCTTTCTAAGGCGAGCCGTCAGTCGCTCTGTAACCGTTTTACTATAAACACATGTAAACCTTTAGCTTATTAAATTCGTTTCTATTAGATGTAAAATCTCGTTACTTTCGTTGATTAATTTAATTAGGATAAGCTTAGCGCTCTGCACACTACTATTAACAAAATCACCCGTCGAAAAATTGCATGTCCCGCTTTCAAACATGCAAAAAATGTCAAGGACGCCATCACTCTAGCATTTGCGACCAACTCGAGGACCAACGCACCGCCCCTAATCCAGCGAGCTCAGAAGCAGTTAATCAAGTAGCACAAATGACCGCTGGTGTCTCCAAACAAGATTCGACATACGTTTTCCTTCAGACGGCTGTAGCCACTGCTAAACGTCCAAATAAGGAAGAAGGAAAAAAGGTCCGATGTCTCCTTGACACTGGAAGTCACGTGACCTTTATAAAGGAAAGCGTTTGGCGAGCGCTAAATCTACCAATTATCAGTGAAGACGTACTGGAGACAAATAATTTTGGAAACTCAACGCCGCAAAGAGTACTGAGACGAAGAGTACAACTAGAACTCGTGAGCCGTCACAATTACGAGAGTAAGGTTCTCTTAGAAGCCTACGAAACGCCCACTATCTGCGGAGCGGTTTTCTCAGTGCCTGGAATGGAGATCGCGGAAGAGTTTCAAAAAAGGAATCTGCTGATGGCTGACACGGCTACCGTAGAAGTTGGAACTCAAGAACCTTACGCTATCGAGGTTCTAATAGGAGCAAACTACCTCTGGGCTGTTGCGAGCGGCAAAGTCGAGAGGTTAAGCCCCACGCTCATCGGTATGGATACAGTTTTTGGTTGGACTCTTCAGGGACCCGCTTCCGTCGCTTCGCTTGGTGTTGGGCTTAATGCTATCACTACCATGCACGTACACACAACCGTTATCCCTGAAGAAGACGCCGTTTCCGACCAGCTCCGCAAGTTCTGGGAACTTGAATCCTTTGGAATCAAAGACTCCGACGAGGATGAAGAAAGGGGAAAACAAATACTCGGAAAGTTCTCAAAAACAACAAGTTTCAATAACGGCCGCTATACCGTTGCGTTACCATTCAAGTCAGGAGATCATCAGCTAGGAGACAATTTTTCCGTCGCGAAAAAACGCACCCTAAATCTACTTAACAAACTTCGAGGAGATCCCGTTAGGTTCCAAGAATACAACGCAATCATCAAAGAGCAACTCGACACCGAAGTCGCTGAACGAGTAGATCCTTCACAGAAAACTGGCTACCCGCTTTATTACTTCCCGCACCGCTCCGTCACGAGAGAAGCTAGCACCTCGACCCGAACACGCATAGTCAACGACGCGTCATCACACGCTCTCGGAGTATCAAGCCTCAACTCCAGCCTGGAAGCAGGACCCAATCTGAACCCCGAGTTATTGGACATTTTACTGCGCTTCCGCGAAAAGAAAGTAGCCTTTACTGCCGACATTACTAATGCCTTCCTGCAAATAGAGATTCAACCAGAGGATCGAGACGCGCTACGGTTTTTGTGGGTAAATGTCGATGACCCGTACGTACCTCAAGATCTCAGCATCTATCGAATGACACGAGTACCCTTCGGGGCAACTTCAAGTCCCTTTTTATTGGCCGCAACCATCCGCTTACATGCCCAGAAGTACAAAGAAACCTACCCTGAAGCAAGTCAACTACTAAACGATTCTATGTACGTAGACGACCTGGTTTCTAATGCAGACTCAGAAAAGGAGGCTCTTGATCTAATCACCGAAACGATAACATTATTAAAAGAAGCTAGCATGACGCTGACAAAATGGCAGACTAATTCGCCCCAGCTAAAAGAAATTTTGACCGCTAAAAACTTAACAACGAAGCCACCCGCTCTTAAAACTTCATTTGCACCCACCAAAGTTCTTGGACTCGCTTGGGACAATGTAAATGACGTATTTACTTTTGTCATTGACGATCTGCTTGATTTCATTAAGGATCGGAAGAACACAAAAAGATGGGTCCTGAAATCCGTAGCAAAAGTTTTTGACCCGCTTGGCTTCATTTCGCCCTTCACGGTACGAGCCAAGATACTTTTCCAACAACTTTGGGAAAAGGGGCTCTCCTGGGACGAAGAGCTTCCGGATGAAGAAAACGGAATTTTTGAAGACTGGTGCTGCGAGTTAAGAAATCTTCAGGAAATTGCCATTCCTCGTCACTACTTTAACGAAGCCGTCGATCTCGATCCAGAAAGCCTGGAACTACCTTGCTTTTCGGACGCTAGCCCGAAGCCCTACGCTGCCGTAGTGTATTTCAAATACCGTAACAAGGAGGGACACTACGCTTCTACACTCGTAACGTCAAAATCACGAGTAGCTCCCTTAAAAAAGCTGACGCTCCCTCGCCTCGAATTAATGGGAGCCCTTCTTGCCGCGCAGCTGGTCAAACATCTGATGATTCAACTGAAAATCAAACCCAAGAAGACCTTGATGTGGAGCGACTCTAAAATCGCTCTGGGGTGGATAAAAGGAAGGGCCGACCGCTGGAAACCATTCGTCTCTAATCGCGTAAGAGAAATCCAATCAGTTTCTGACCCCATACTTTGGCATCATTGCAAAGGATCGGAAAATCCCGCTGACCGTCCAACGCGTGGAAGCAACATGGCTGAACTAGCCAAGGATTCCTTCTGGTGGCATGGGCCACGCTGGCTTACCGAAACTGAAACCTGCTTAAAGACCGATCCCCCCTTAGAACCTGATTTCGAACCCGTCCAAGACGAGTTACGAACCACCACACTCACATTGTCTGTGACGAGCCCGCCAAGAGAATCGCCGATAAACCTCAACGCTTTCAACTCTTTGACAAAGCTCTATCGTCTCACGGCCTGGATTCTACGCTACCAGCAGAACTTGAGATTCAAAGACCAAAGACGCAGCGGAGAACTAACCGCTAATGAGATTCTCCAAGCCGAAATCTACTGGATTCGCCATACCCAGAAAGATCAGTTTCAACAGGAAGTAGAGCTACTCGCTAAAGAACAGAAGATTCAAAATGATTCTAAAATCTTAACTCTACATCCGTACTTAGACTCGGACGGACTTTTACGGGTAAACGGACGCTTGAAAGGAAGCGGTCTGACGTACGCGGAACGTCACCCCTGGGTTCTCGCGCCGAAACACCCTTTCACAAAGCTTCTCGTAATCAACGCGCATGAAAAGGTTATGCACGCCGGAGTAATAATAACAACCGCCGCTTTGCGGGAAAAGTTCTGGGTGACCAAGTCACGTGCATACGTTAGCTCAGTAATTAAAAATTGCAACATTTGCCATTACTTCAAAGTACGAGCCTCGGACGCGGTAATGGCCCCTCTGCCGGAGTTTCGGTCTACCGAAACACCCGCTTTCGAAAGTTGCGGGCTGGATTTCGCCGGTCCACTCTTCACGCGAGAAGAGAAAAAATGTTACGTCGCGCTCTTCACCTGCGTCGTCACGCGAGCTGTGCATCTGGAGCTCGTGCCCGATATGACTACAGATACTTTCCTACTTGCCTTTCGAAGATTCGTTTCGCGTCGTGGTATGATAAAACACCTCTACTCAGATAACGCTAAGACTTTTAAACGCGCTAATACGGAACTTAATGACTTATGGAAAAACTTAGCTAGCCCTCAAATTTCGCGGTACTTCGCTAATCAACAAATTCACTGGACGTTCATCGCTGATCGCGCCGCATGGTGGGGCGGATTTTGGGAGAGGTTAGTCGGATCAGTCAAGAGCGCCTTACGCAAAACCATCGGACGAGCTAAACTATCCTTTGCCGAAATTGCCACAACTCTAACGGAAGCGGAAGCCTGCATTAACTCCCGTCCAATCACGTTCACCTCTGAGGATGTCCACGAGCCAGCACCGATTACCCCAAACCATGGATTATGGAAACGCTGGAGAGCAGAATACCTTCTGCAACTCAGATCAGCCCATCATAGAACAAAAAACAACCCTTCAACGCCAAATAAACCCGGAGACGTAGTCCTCATCGGGGAAGAAAAGAAGCCTCGTCTCACCTGGGATCTAGGTGTAATAGACGAAGTATTTCCGGGGCGCGACGGAAATGTTCGAGCATGTATGGTGAGACTATCTGGTGGAACCAAGCTTAGAAGACCTATTCAGCTTCTATATCGTTTAGAAATTTGACACAGAAAACTTTAAAACAATAAGTGACTTTTTTTTTGGATTGAACAAAAGTTCAATCGCGGGGGAGCCTGTGAAATCGCAACTTCACATTATGAATCATTTTTTAGTTCAAACTTTTAGTTATGGCCTTCTGCCACCTTTAGTTATGGCCTTCTGCCAATTTCATTTTCTCTGTACTCAAAAATTTGTAAGACTACGTTGTTTACGCCAAAGAGCCCAAAAAACCCAAGACGTCACTGAAACGTGTAGAAAGACGTCACCAAACACCCCCCGAAACTGCACTGTAAGCTTACCTATGCCCCTTTCTACCTAAGCCTTTTAGACCACCCGGAAAAAAGGAGGGAGCTAGGACTCGAGGAGAAAAAAGAGTCAGTCGTTTTTTGGTATCTCGCTAAGGATACACGCTTCGCTTTCGGACCCCCTAGTCTGATTTTTCGCTAGTAACCCCTTCGGCCCCTCGCTTTAGCCGAACGCTAACCCTAAAACCCTCGCTACCACCGCAATACGTTCGCTAACCCTAAAACGCTCGCTATCACCGCAATATGTAAAAAAATCAGTTTAACCCCCTTTGGCGTTTATAACTTAGTAAAGTGTTTTTTTAATTATTTCCGTTTATCAATAAATAAGTTTTTATTTTCGTTTCATCAAAATAAGTCTGTTTATTCGCTTATAACAACTACGCGGCTACTGATTACGAACCAGCTACAAGAGACCTTTAGATATTCAGTAAAACCCCCACAAGGGACGTAACACTACGTATATATTGGTGGAAATTTGAAGATACTTTATACATTTCTGCAGTGAATGTTTTCGACACTCCCTGCACACATGTATGAAAAAGATATAACGAGTACATTTTGAGGGTATCTTCCCATTGCACAGAATTCCATTAGACCGAATTCCCATTTAACCGAATCCCGCCAATGTTTTTAATGAATTTAGGTATTTACAATTCAAACGACGCTATTTGTCTAAAACAGCGACCCCAAAAATGCTATGTAGTTTAATTTCTAATAATATCGTTTTTTAATGAAAGCGTTTTAAATACATTTTTACTGACTTGGAAACGCCACTATTTGGTTAAGCAAGGTTAGTAATATTTTATAAATCATTTTACAATTTCACGCCTTTTCCATAATATTGATGCTTATCTTCATTGACTTCTCAAATAATATGTCTTTTCCAAAAAATACTGTTAGGTTAGGTTTGGTTAGGAGGACGTCTCTTTCTCTTTGGAGCGGTTATACACTTCAATTATATTAAAACGGCCTAAAGTATTTTCATGATGAATATAACATAATACGGCACTATTTGGTTAAGTTAGGTTAGTAATATTTTATAAATCACTTGACAATGTTACGCCTTTTCCAAAATATTGATATTTATGATCATTGACTTCTCAAATAACATGCCTTTTCCAAAAAACTACTGATAAGTTAGGTTCGGTTTGGAGGACATCTCTTCCTCTTTTGAGAGGTTATACACTTCAAGTATATTAAAACGGCTGGATTAAAGTATTTTCATGATGAATATAACATAAAAAAAATAAATAAATATTAGCAATTGGTTTTATTATGTCATATTTTCTGATTTAAGACTATATTGTTCTTAAAATCCTTAGTTTTAAATAATTATTTAGAAAATGTTTGGATCTAGTGTTAATTTTACATAGGCCTTAAAATGTTTAAAGTTAAATTAATTTTTGCTAGCATAGATATAATCTTTGCGTTCTCGGGAATTTATTTAAATTACATCGGGAAAAACCCAAAGTGCGGGTTTTTCAGCGCAATGGGTTTTGTCCCATTGGACCGAATCATAAATCACCCAAAGTGCGTTTTTTTCGGTCGAATGGGATTCCGTTCCGTTCATTGGGATTCCACGCAATGGAACTGAACCCATTTTGAGACATTTTGTGTGTTTATATTTCATCACAACTAAAGCAAAATATCGCAAACACGGTCTCGCCTACGAAAGTTCTAATCAACAGATTCAAATTAAGCCCAAACAGATATTTAAAACCGACGAGTGAAATTGACTCAAAATCAAAAAAGAAAAATAAAGGTAGAAACCATTAACTTCGCAACTTAGTTTACCATTAATAACCCTGGACATAATTCAAAACAGCTAGTAAACTTAAATCACTCCAATCAACTGAACATCATTTTGTTATTAAGCATTCTTGATAAAAGTCTATATTCTTAATTGAAATCATATCTATCTGCTTCAACGAAGAAACTTGTATGTAATTTTATAAATGTCAAAATCTTTTCCACATTCATGGGGCTTTTCACGTCGTTTTTCGGGATTGAAGTTCTTCAAGAATTTGTTCATTCGATGGGCATTCTACCTTCTTGCATCTGAAAAGACGAAGTACAGACTGTTAAAAAAGTCTTTGCGCGTTGCAGTTTTCGCACATATTTTACTATATTTCAAAAACTATTCAAGCTAGCGCTCTGGAATAAAGTGTGTTATAAAAGTTTTGCATTTCTCTTTCATATTTTACCCGTTTCACAGTTGTCCTTTGCATACTTATACCGGAAACCGAAATGTCAAAATTATCAACTTTGAAAATATTGGATTCTCGAGGATATAAATGAGATTTTCGGATTCCTTGGGGTCAATTCATATTTGAAAAGTTTTCACCAAATTCAATTCGGATGAATAGGTCACGAGTAATCAGCCTTTATTCAAAATCTGGCAAACTTGGTTAGAGTGGCGATAATTCATAATCGAGTATCGAATCTTTGTCGTAATAATGCTTGTTAGATGTTATGGCACTTTATGCATATATATATGATTGGTCTTGTGGCGCGATACAATTCAGACGCTCGTTAAAGGGATGGTGAAGTGGAAAATGAAGTAATTTTTTATTGATTCTTCTATAAGACCAATCTGCATAGTGAATTATCCAGAAAACAACACCGAACGAATTTTATACGTCAATTAGTTTGAAATTTCATGGATAATTTTAAATAAAGATCTCCGACCAATCGCGTAGCGCCCTGTCCTTTTATAAACAATTTTCTCGTGGCACGTTCCGTGTTGAATCAATTTATTGCGAGATTTGAAACAATTTGCGTAATGTGACAATTGTGGCGCGAGACATGGAGCGTGCCACGAGAATTTTGTTAACAAAAAGGCACGGCTTTACGCGATTGGTCGGAGGTCCTTATTTAAAATAATTCATAAAATCTTAGCCTAATTTGAATATTAAAATCAATGGGAGGTATTTCCTAAATTTTTCATTATGCAGACTGGTCTTATAAGAACCGATAAAAAATCACTTTAATTTCCACTTCCCCTCCCTTTATGAGAAACCTCGCGTCTTTTGAAGAGGATAAGCGGTTTAAAAATATTGTTATTTGGGCCATGATATCATAATATTTAGAACTCATATAAATTACGTCTAGGTCTTCAGCCCGACTCATTGCAGCCTAGTGAAAATCTCATTCATGATGGCATATGCGCTTCACGAGATCCCTTCAAATAGACATATTCGACTATTCCATTTAAGAAAGAACTTCAGAGGAGATGGCTTCTATGCTAGGAAGGTTCGCTACGCGATTGGGCTTCGCTAAACGGAGCCTGGGGTTGCCTATAGCCTCCCGCGTATAGAGCAAATGTCAGGCCATTGAAAGATTTTATTTTAGAGGTAGGAATAGGGAACAGAGTAATCTAGGCGCACGTCAAAGTCCCGGACCCCCTTCCTCGGGACGGTGGGATATGAAAGAAAAGGCGGGTCATAGCGACAGAGGTAAAAAGGAATTACGTATTTTTCGCAGTCCCAGTCAGTAACGTCATAAAAACCTAGTTTAAGTGAGCCAATCTGAAATTTTAAACTTTTAAAAACGTGTTGGAGGGAGGGGCTCTATACTGGGCTATGAGTCGGACTGAATTAAACACTAACCGTTCTCTATTTCTACTTCTAAAATTAAATATATCTCTGGTGAGGCTTAATAATAAAGCCGACCACAACCAAAGCATGGGCAAAGGCGTATTTCACAACTGACGTTCAAAGCTACCGATGGAAAGGCCTAAAAATTAAATGAAAAAAATGAAAGCCGGTAACAATGATCACAACTAAAAATTACAGCTAACAGCTAAAACGAGCCCGAACGGTAAAAACTTGAAGTTGGTCTCTGCGCTGCTGGTCTGCTACTCCTTTTGTTTATTTTCTATGGCAAAAACACTAACTTAGGGAGGTATTGGGATATTAGGGCATTTTGTGTTTTTTAAAAAATTTATTGTGAAGGAAAGAAAACAAGATATTTCGAATAACTTTTAATATCTTTAAAAGTTGAAAAATATCTATAAAATTATTTGGACGAAGATTTTCAAATAACAAGACTTCCTTCGAGTTTCAAATTGAAGAATGTTCGTGTGCTTTATTGAACTATTTTTTTCAAACAAGGCAGTCACTTTCAGTTTTAATTATTGCTTGATTTTTTATTGGACCTACCTATCCTTTAAAGGGAGGATGAAGAGGAAAATAAAGTTATTTTTTATCGATTCTTCTTCTAATTATAAGTCCATTTTGCATAGTGAAACTTCCAGGAAATAAAGTCTCCGAATGATTGGGGGATTTCTGAGCCACCCCTCTCTTTTGTAAAAATATGAATTGTTTCTACTAACGGGGTTTTTTTCCGTTTCCCCAGTGTTGCCAGGTTTTTCGTGAGCAAAGACGCAGTACTTTTAATTAATAAAAATGTAGCCTTTAGATTTAAAAATAGACTTTTACTTTAAAGAAATTTAACTTAACATTATTACTAAACCTAATGAACATTTAAAGAAAACCTACAGAATATTGAGAGAGTCTGATAAAATGTTGAAAGAAATCCTAAAGAATATTTAGAGAAAACTATAGGATATGCTGTGGAGAATATTAAGATAACTTATGCGATTCAAAAGAATTTCTTAAGCATAAAATTTGGAAGTGTTTTTTTTTAATATATTCTCCAGGGAAAAGTACCCTTTTTCTTAAGAAAAATAAAGGGAATCTCTTAAGAAAATGCCAAGAAAGATTTGTTAGGGCTGTTTCAACGTTGAGCGGTTGTGGGGTTTCAATTTAAAGGGATGATTAAAGGCTTTTTTAATAAATGGAGTAAAATTTTACTTCTTAAGTTTTCGCATTTGCTAAAATTAATTGTTCTAAATAACAGTATCAGCAACTCACGGCAAGAGCAAATTTTGAAACACATTTTATTTTAAATTCAGCACATTACATTTCCATAACAATATAAACCATGAGTTCGCAAAAAATGTCAAAATTATACAAGGTCTAAGGTTTCCCAAAGCCAGTGTTGCCCAAAATTATACCCTCGATCATATGCTCTTTAAATTCATTAAAGGCCGTGTGACTAACTGGGAGATTCAAACAGAGACCACACGTGTTTGCCATAGGATATTTGCTAATGTTATCCGATCCTGGTACCTTATCATGTAAAAATCCAATTGTAGGACGTGGGAAGAAACCTAAAGGGGGCTCATTATCAGCACCAGTTGCAAAAATTAAAATTTCTTCTAAGGTTATCGGGGTATTTTTCTCTTCTACGTCTATTAAAAAATCTTTCCAAAATGAAATCGTGAGACTTTCCTTAATGAATCGGTTTCCTCCAGCTACCGAAAAGTTGATATTAAAAATATCATTGAACTTCTTTCGACTTAAAATGACAGATACATCCCTAACCATAATTGGTTTAAACAATTCTGGGAATTTACGTATTTCGTCGAGGACTCCCAAAGTTGTCAAACCCTTTTTAAAATTCTCCAAGTTAGAAAGATGGCGTTTTAAAACCAAGAAATTCGTTACTTCATTAACTAAACTATCCTTTTGAGAAAGCTCGATTATAGTTGAGTAAATTCCAGCAATTAATAAAATGTCACTAATCTTTTCCAGAGCTTTATCAAGCTCATCTAGGTTTGACTAACCATCAAAACTCTATCTCGCAAATCCTCATCGACAATGCAGCTAGGAGATACAGTAACGTTATAGGGGTCTTTATGAAGACAATCGAATAAGTGTTCGGCTAAACAGCAAGGCCCAGGGCCGCCATGAACAATAGAAATAGCGATAACAAAACCAGCCATGTAATACATGTTATCGCGTTCGGCAATCTGATGTTTCGCAATGGTACGGGCTATTTCTGGTCCCTCGAATACCGTGCTCTCCATTATTTGTTTCAAAAGTAAACGAAAAAATTCTCTGGAAGGACCTCCTAAGTCTAGCGCACCTTCGTTTTGTAGAAAGTCATCCGTAAAAGTAACGTTCATTTTAGCCTTTCCACTGAAGCTTTTTCTGGCAAATGCTCGGAGTGCTCCATCCATAACATTGATTTCGTTCTCTTTTGTCAAGTCTATTTTTGAAGCCAATTTTAAAATAATGCTCTTCAAAGTAATAGGAGTTTCCAATGATAATTTTTCATTGCTTTCTTCTTCGTCAGTAAAGAACATAGAGCCTACGAGCGCAACACTTTCCGAGTTTAGTTCAAATAAATGCGAACGATTTAAAGAGATTGTGGATTGTTGTACATTGAGGCATTCTGTTAAATTTTGAGAATTGGTCGAATCGTTTCTAGGCTCAATGACAACGTTTTCTGTATTATCCAAATTGTTGAAACCGTTACTGGGCGCACTGACAGTGTTGGGTACATTTTCACTCTCGTTTGAAGCGTTCCTAGGGTTTTCCACTTCGTTTATTTGAGCTATAGATAAGAAGAAGCCCTGGATTAACTTTGATTATCGATGAAAAATTGATTGAAGGAGATAATATAAAAAAAGACTTTCGAAAAATTTGTAATATTTTCATAAATTTGTAAATTATTCGGAACAAAAACGAAAGGCGAGAAAATAAACCGTTTTTAGCCACATCGTATGATGTACATCTATGATTTGGTCTGAAGAAGTAGATGTGGAAAAAGTATCGTTCGTCTTTTTAAAGGGAGAGTGAAAAGGATTTTTGATTTTCAGAGGGTGGGGATTATGATTTGTCTATAACAGTACATTGCGAATGTACAGTACTATTCACATATTAATGAACGCGTGCACTTAGAGTGTAAATGGATAAATTGCGTTAAGGTGGTATTTTTCATTCATTGTTGATTTTAAAGGGGAAAGGCTTATGATTTGAATTTCTATACAATAAAAAGGGCAAGATTTACTTAGAGATAGAGTTCAAGTTGGATGTTTAACCGAATCTTTTCTCTTTCAAACGCATGTTATAAATTTATAAGATGCGATATGTATGTGTCAGCATAAGTCTATGTTGTAATCTCATCAATGGGGTATTTTAAATGAAAGTACTAGCTTGTGGCCCCGGATATTACAATTATAACGTAAGTAAATTTATTGAAGTAAGGCTTAAGGGTTATAATTTTTTTGTAAGTAGTGGTCGGCATTTGGTTAGGAAAATATCTGTTTGTTTTATCTTTATCCATAATTTGAAACTATCCACGGGAAGTCTATGATTAATGCAATGTAATCACGAATAATTATCTGATTATTATCCATGGATAACTGATTAACCAAAATCTGTGGATTATCTTGTCCAAACGCCGACCACTATTTGTAAGTGCATCGAGGGGCTGTTCACTCTTATTTTCTGTACTTCTTTTAATGGGTATTTGCGGGCATTTCCTTTCACCACTGTTAAAGGATGCGCATCGTGGGGGTACTCACTCACGTTTTCATTCGTGACACTATAGGGTGTTTCCGAGAGAGTAAAAAGGGAGAAGAAATAGGGGGCGAAAACCGGTTTTCAGGGGATGTCAACATGTCGTCCTAACGTGGCCAGAGCGGGCAGCCGGCAAGGAGAGAGCAAAGGGGGTAGGTAACTTGACGTCACGCGCAAAGACCCTATAGTATAACTATAACAGAAGTAAAACAACTGAAGTAATCATTTTAAAACAGAGATAGTGCATCGAGGGGCTAAACACTCAATTTTTCTGTACGCCTGTTAAGTACGGTACGATGTGGCTACCCTTGGGTCGTCTTGTATAAATAGTAATAGACGTCTAATATTACCTATTGGAAGTTCATCTTCTGTTAAAGCTGATTCATCTTGTGATACATTCTCGCTGTCTGATTCATCCAAATCTTTTTTTCGGCGAACGTACAAAATGCCTTTACCCCAAATTCGATGAATAACATCACCACTTAATTCAACTCCAGGAGACAAATGTGGGATAACTAAGGACGATCCTGAAGATTTTAAAAACACGATTCTGAAAGTAAAAATGATTTTGAAGAAATAATTTTTAGATGGAACCTAAAATCAAGGAGTAATATTGGTTTTTGAGTTGCCCGGAATGTCAGGCAAAACTACATGGCAACAAACCTTTCGTAATAAATTTAGCAAGGGAAGTAGGAAGTATCATACTCATTCAGTCTCACTGTTATTATTCGGCCTAATAAATTTGTACCAAGATTCCCTCGAATATCTCTGACGATTTTTCAAATTCCACGCATTTTTTATAAATAACTTACTCCTCATTCGGTGAGAGCTTGTTAGCGAATTTCTCCATTATTTCTTGCTTAATTTTTGACGCATTCCATTCTTTTCTAAAATTCTGGTTATAAAGGACAAATCCTTGGGTTTCCAGGCTGGTTTTTATGCCCCCTCTTGGAACTCCGATTATAGATTTATCCGGAAGTAGGACGATGTTTTTCACAAAAACGGGAAATTGTTCTTTCGGTATTTTGGAAGCATTTGGTCTGAAAACCAAACAAAACAAAAAAACGCTATCATGACCTATAAAAATCCAGGTGATTTTAAAATATTCGATTAAAATCAGGTAAAACTAACCTAGAACTTGAACTTCTCGATCTTTTACGTTCCGATCCTACAAAGTTGAAGGGTCTCTCGAGAGATTGACTCCTGTTTGTAGAGACAACAGCTCCCGTCGATCGAAACACACTTCTCACTTCGGCACCCACAGAACCAAGCTCGGAATTAATCGGTCTGTTAGCCCTGTTTACTTCTTGATTAGGTACAGAGGGAATTTCTTCTGGCTGAATTCTTGTGTGGCTTTGACTCGCATGGTTGCCAGGTGATGCAGCAGTTGACAGAATGTTTATAAACTCGGGGCTTCTTAGAAAATTGATAGCGCTCCGAATAGAATCAGGAGACTGACGACTAACATTTCTATCGTTCATGATGAATATTATAGGTTTAAAACCTGGCAAAATTACTGAAGACGTTCCGCAGCCGCTTGAAAGAATTCCACGCTGCCGTCCAACGACTCACGATTGTGGAGTAGAGATTCAGAATGTGCTTTTCAGAGCTATGAAGCGCGGAAAAATTACATAGTTTCCGAAAAGTAGTCGCACCATCTTTCGTATAAAATGCACATATTAGAGAGATTAAACTTTATCTTCAATACTCTATGGAAAGTGGCTACAAGTACGCGTGAAAAGGGCTGCTTACTCTCTCTCTAGTAAAACGTTGAAAATAAAAGTAACAAATACAAAAGAGTAGGGTCAAGACTGAGGAAAAGAACCCCCACCCCCACCCCTCCCCCCGGACACCTTATTTACTTTTCTGAATAGACTGAAAAATAAAGCCTTTCGCTAAAGAAACACGTGTGACATCCTGCGTTGAAAAACCTTGAAGGTTTCTTGGAATTCCTTATAGCCAAAGAAGTGGGTGTTTTCCCCCTGAACTAAGGACGGTCTCCCCCCCCAACAGAGTCGGTGAGCCCCTAAAGGGCCAGTCTCATTTAAATCGTAAAATTTTACACACGCCATTAAAGATGCATAGTACTTAGTACGTATAAATACAACATGAGACAATTTCGAAATTTTACCTTCTACAACGTTAGAAACTAAATGCCGTAAATTTTGTGCTCAACAGGAAGTTGATGTTAGTTTCCGTCTTTCTGTGACTTAGGAGCGGAAAAGTATACAGGGTTTTGTTGGCGAACTTGTTTTGTTTCGGGTTGGCCCGTAGCGCAGAGTGGGAGAGCTCATCTCGCTTTGGAACAACTAATAATTCTCTTAGTTAAAATTAAATAAACGAAGATTTAACAGTTAACTGATTTAATGCCAATGTGGTTAAGGTAAATTAAATTGGCTAATTTGGAGAGCGCCAAAGATAGTGACCATGTAAATAGGCGTACAATTTATTCAAATTTTTATCGATTTACAAAACCTCGCTTATCACATTTCAACTGTCAAGTTTTTTTATCGTCTACAGCCTATTCCTGAAATAGTAATTTATAGATGTATTTACTTGATAAAAATATCGTTTTGCAGCTTTTTCTAGTTTCTCTAGATGTTTTAACTACAATCGTCTCGTAATTTTAGTTTTTTAAACATTTTTTAGATTTTAAATTTTAACCTAATTTTAATTCAGAAGAAAACGGTAAATTTTCAACAGACTTTATGCGTAATGTTGCTGCTAGGCCTAGATCATAAGTTTAAAATTCAAGCACTACTCGCGACAGTCAAGCTCTTATGTAATTATGACGTAGAAGCTCGAGAAGTAAAAATAAAATGATTTCATGAACCGGGCTTAAAAAACAATTTTAAAACCTGTATCTTGGTGATATGTTGACTGATTTTAACAAAAGTTGGCTCATTTTAATGAGAAAAAATACCCCATACCTCATTAAATTTTATTTCAAAAACGCATTTTAAATGAGACTTGCCCTTTAATGAATAGGTGATGCTCTTCTACATTCTGTCACTTTCTCTAAATTTCGTACATTGATCCGGCCTAAAACTCTGCAAAAATCAGACATGAAGCTTTTTCCCCACAATGTAAAACCTATGAAAGGAGCTTGTTGTATTTCAGAATTTTTAACTCGTCGGTTTGATATTTAACACTTGTATATTTCGTTCTTTACGATTGTTTTAGTATAAAAATATGGATCTAAGATTAGTTTCAAGTATTTTGATTATACTTTGCAGTATTAATTTTTGTCATTCTAACGATTTAGACGATTACTTGAGGGAGTTTGAAGTTTGGTACGAATCATTATTAAGGTGCCGATATAGTGAAGATATAAACGTCATAGAAATATATCAGAGGCGCCTTGAAGCACACTCTTCCATTATAAGAGGACTCATAAGCTGTGTATTAAACGTACAAGAGAATGAAGAAACTATTAGATTAGTTGAAGCTCTCAGTACTCTATACAACGGATTAATGGAAATTTTGGATGAGTTTAGAGTTACTTTAAACTCTCAAACGGACGCTATATCTGACCCTTATACTTGTCCAGTAATTCTATCGGGGAATATTGGGCGACCATCCTACCTAATAACAAGAAATCAGATAATGTGGTGTAGAACGCAGCTGCATCTC
The DNA here is from genome assembly GCF_054372755.1 of Phalangium opilio. NCBI lineage: Eukaryota > Metazoa > Arthropoda > Arachnida > Opiliones > Phalangiidae > Phalangium > Phalangium opilio. The sequence continues at coordinate 3,062,276 of NW_028324162.1, read as the reverse complement.
TCATGGCAAAGAACGGCTGAAGTTTTGGGAATTAGTGTAAGGACATTGTTTCGACGCCGGCAAATCATGGATATCCGTCAAAGAGAAGAAATATCTAACGAAGAACTAGATCAAAACATATTGCGCATTTTAAGTGATACACACAACGTGGGTGAAACGTATGTTATCGGTGGCCTTAGAAGCATGGGAATAAATTTTAATGTTCCGCGATGGAGAATAAGGGAGAGATTAAATGAATTAGATCCTGTAGGAAGAGCGTTACGAAGGCGAGAGCCTATAATTAGAAGAAGATATAATGTAAGAGGTGCCAACGCTTTATGGTGAGTGAATTAAATTACAAACTTTATCCTATAGCTCTGGTTCCAACTTTTACAAATGTACAAGCCTCGCTTTGACAATATACCCTACACTGGATTAAAGCCAATATCGCTAAAAGCCCAAAGTAAAAGCAATAATGAAGTCATGATGATGTCATGATGATTATGCTACATTCACATCCCTTCATTTTTGCTCTAGGGCCCTATATGGGTTATACAAGAATTTGTAACTGATTACACAACTACGTAAACTGCCAAAGCCTGTTATTTGTCTACAGATGATTGGGAAGTGATTAGCCCCTCTATTGTAGGGTAGTTTGTTTGTCTATGCATGGGTAAAACGGCATATTGAATGGCAGCATGGACCAAAAAAATCTCATTTATCTTGCACCTGTTAGCTATACTTAAACAATGCTATGCCTTCTTAAAACAAAATGATCACTTTTACGTTGGCCAAAAATTCAGACTAATTATGTCTGAACTCCTCGGAAAATTATTTAAAATATTTAATAAATATATGCCAAATTTATTATTTTCCATGAACCCCAAACCGGCATTCATTTTGTTATTTTCTTATTTTTATAGGCACATGGACAGTAACCACAAACTTATAAATTGGCGATTTGTGTTTCATGGACTTATTGACGGTTATAGTAGATTCATAATATATGTAGAGTGCACAACAAATAACAGGGCAAACACCGTTTTAGAATTATTTTTACGGGGAACAAGACAATACGGTTTGCCTTCTCGTGTCCGTGGTGACATGGGTGTAGAAAATATTCAGGTTGCGCGAAACATGATAATTCGACGAGGTATAAACAGGGGGAGTTTTATCACAGGATCGAGTGTGCATAATACGCGAATCGAAAGATTTTGGGCTGAACTTAATCGAGTAGTCTCGTCATACTACAGATCACTATTTCATTTTATGCAAAATATTGGTATACTTTGTCAAACGAATGAAGTTCATATTTACTGCCTTCATTTTGTATTCTTACCGAGAATAAGAAGATCATGCGAATTGTTTAGAAATGAATGGAATCACCATTCACTTAGAACAGAGCAAAGATCTTCACCTTTACAGCTATGGTCCTTAAATCGACTAAATGATATTCAGAGGGAGGAACAAAATAGGACGTATATGGATAATCCGACTATGTATGGAGCTGACAGCAACACAACGCAACACCCTATACAAACAGAAAACCATATAGTTGTGCCTGAAAACCGTTACATACCTCCGCCGCATATTCGTGATGCATTAATTGCTGAATTAGATCCTCTATGTGATGATGGAAATCACGGAATAAACCTTTATAGAATCATATTATCTAGATTAAGTCAATAAAATTTTAAACTCATCAGTTATAGGATAAAGGCAAACAATATATTTTAGATATTTATAAAATAAATTTATATATTGATAAATACTTCTCTCGTATATTCTTTACACATTTAATTAACTTTCGATGATGTCTGTGGAAAAATCTAAACTTGTACATGTAGGCCTAGTCTATTTCATAAACACTTTTTATTATGGAATAGGGCTGATTTTATAGATAGATAGGAGTACCATTAAACGTAGAATTTCATAAATAAAATATTTTTGGAAAACCAAAAAAACACATTGTGTTAGGTTTGAGGTGATACAATCACTTTAAGAAATTCCCAAAATATTGAGTAAGCAAGAGCATAAGTTTATAAGATATGTTCCATAAGTGTGACTCTACCAATACTTCGTAGTTCTTGAGACTTACTGAGAGCTATTTCGAGAACAATGCCAGGAATGACTACACTCGGTTTTTCAGTCCCTCTTCCTATTTAGTCTGTATATTCCCGCCAATTATATACCTTCCCGCCACGTACACAACTTCCCGCCACGTATACAACTTCCCGCCACGTATACACCTTCCCGCCACGTATGCAACTTCCCACCACGTAAACACCTTCACGCCACGTACAGACCTTCCCGCCACGTATACAACTTCCCGCCACGTATACAACTTCCCGCCACGTATACAACTTCCCGCCACGTATACACCTTCCCGCCACGTATGCAACTTCCCGCCACGTATAGACCTTCCCGCCACGTATAGACCTTCCCGCCACGTACACAACTTCCCGCCACGTATGCAACTTCCCGCCACGTATGCAACTTGGACCGCGTCGCATGCAACTTCCCGCCAAGTATAAACCTTCCCGCCATGTACAGACCTTCCCGCCACGTATAGACCTTCTCGCCACATATAGACCTTCCCGCCACGTATAGACCTTCACGCCAAGTATAGACCTTCACGCCAGAAATTATGCTCCTTTCTCTCCCAAAGTCAACACTCTACTTCATGACAAACCTCCCTCGCTTGTCTCGCGTAGAAGAGAGCGTCACGATTGCAAGCTACCTCTGACAACATTTTTGGCCGAAACGGCGTTCCATAGGAGCCTGTCCCGCAGGCTGCTGCGCAAGCTCAAGGAGAACTAGCTCCAAATTTAAGTAATGTATTATTTCCAAATAGAGTGGTAAGACCGAAGTACAATGGTTGTGTTTATGGGGAATTTTTCAGCCATAAATGTTCTTTGACATTTTGCCATCCAGGTCAGAATAAAATTCGTTGACGGATGACCCCTTAAATAAATAAATACGCGTAAATAAATACAGTGGCAAAACTTTCATAGAACATTTTCCCCTCACGCACATAGCCCACTGTACTTTGGTTCTACCACCCTTTGGATGGGAGGGGGAAGAAATACTGTAAGTTTCTTAGCTAGTTATCGTGATTGATAACTAAGGGCTTAAGGGTTTGTGTCCATCTCATGTGTTAAATAACTTTATATTCATCTATGTACAGGGTGTTTTTGAAAAGTCTGGCCAAATTTAGGTAGCGTGTTCTTGGAGTCACTCCGAGTGAAAAATTCCAAAGAACCATGTACCTCAATTACGCCAGTTATGAGCTTTCAAAAGTAGCCCAAAAATCAACAAAATTGTGAAACTTGTATTATGGCTTGCTCATCTTGTTTTCGATTAAGCGCTCAATTGCATAAGCCAACCGAAAGAAATGAGAGACTAAAAGTTTGGAAACAGAAGGGGGCGATTGTGTGTAGAAGTGTGCTGTCGCTAAGAAACATGTTTACATTTCATTAACACAGGTTGTTTTAATGGTCATTAACACAGGTACTTTAAATTGTTATTAACAGTACAAGTTTTACAATTTTGTTGATTTTGGGGCTACTTTGAAAGCTCATAACTCTGAAATGGCGTAATTTAGGTACATGGCTCTTTGGAATTTTTCACTCGGAGTGACTCCAAGAACATGCTACCTAAATTTGGCCAGACTTTTCAAAAACACCCTGCATATCTCTCGCTGCCATAATATCGTGTGTTAACATCTGCAATAACTAGCTAAAAAGTTACAGAATTTCCCGCAGGTCATGATTCTAATTTTAAATCATTTCCTTACAGGAGCGCCATTTAGATTTGATCCTTTTAATTGTTCTTTATCTTAAATATTTATTTAATTTATAAGCAATTTTTTTTCAACGATAAATTTCTTTTTTTTTGCAAATATTATAAATTGTTTTTAAATATAAAATCTCTCTTATTATCAAAATATGTTAGACCTTTTCATTCACCCTTTACTGAAACGTGTATCTATTTTACATCATGACTTAAAAGGAAACACCCAAACTTTCAACATCACATCTACAAGAAGTCTGGGAATGTCAAAAGGTTTATTTCTTCAGGATATTATTGAGTTATAAACAAGTCAACTCTTCATTTGAACCATTATCTTTTAAACACAAATTTATCGCGAAATTTTGCATTTTTCGTAAACCCAAAATCTGTTGTTTCCCACTGAAATCAAATTGCCTCGCTAAAAATTTTTCAAATTTCGAGGTATTTTTTGGAGTTCAATAACAAAACTCAATGCATATTCCAGGGAATCAATGATACGCGGCAGTCTAATACGCGCACCATGAAACAACCATGAGTCTTCAGCCTCTCTAAACTCCGTCAAAGTCATTTTCCAGGTAATTTCACGAAAAAGAACAAGTTGGAAAAACCAAAATATTACCTCTCCGAGTCAAGAGGTCTACTACTAAACCGAAAATACAACGGTAACCGTTCAAGTGTTTTATGGGGATGAAGCTATTCGCGCAAGAGGGCGCGCTAGGGGCCGCCGAGGTCCTAATAGGGCCATAGGGCGACCCGCCCGAGGCCGTGGGGCTGCGATAGGTCGACGACCTGGAAGGCCCCAAGGCCCTGGGCCGATACCTCCACCTGGAAGGACCCGAGACCGTGGTATCGTGCCACCCCAAGACCGTGGGGATATCATGCCACCTCGAGGCCGTGGGGATATAATGCCACCTCGAGGCCGTGGTATCGGCCGTGGGAGAGGATGTCGGTACGGCCACTCGGGCTTGCTACAAGAGAACGGAAGACGAGTCCGTGGTATAAAAATAAATTTATTGCTTGCAGGTTAAATTTTACAATTATATTATACAATTCCGATAAAAGGGGCTGCTGGAAGTCAACGGGGATCTTGGAGCCTGTCCCTGGGTACGGAGTCGTTTTGTAAAGCCTTTCCCTCTCCCTATCCGTAATGGCTATGGGGGGCTCGAAAACGGAGGAATATCCTGGTAAAAATATGACGTCATTCAATTCGCGACATCTCGCCCCAGAAAACTAATAATAAAAAAACATGTTAAACCCGGTTGGAAAATGTTCGATTTTGGCCCTTGGTCTGTCAAGGAGACCTTGACACGTGCATTTTCCTTACCATTAGAGATGTAGACCCGATTTCTCTTTAATAAAATCAAGAATAAAAGCGTAATTATGGATATTTCGGTAGATCATAATTATATCAAAAAATACAATTCAAAGAAACCCACAAAGGCCCAACGAAAAAGATTGAAGAAGGTAAGTGAATATTTACAAAACTTGGGAGCCAGCTTGCCAGTACCCAACTATCTATTGACAAATTTGTATAAAGCGCGTGCTAATATAATATTTTATTATTTTTTCAGGCATTAAACTTGATGAAAAGTACTTAAAAGAAAATCTAGGGGCGATTCTTTGTAGTTCTTCAGATTTACAAAGGGTGACTTTGTTGGGAGGCCGAAGCCAATTGTTGTAAGTTCTTAGTGTCATGTTATAATGTTAGCCCCCAATTAAAAATAATATCTCTCGTGTTAGGACGCTTTAGAAGAAATCAAGAAAAGTAAAATTACAGAGCTTTCAGAAGAAGGATTCGACTTTATATCAGTTATGGATGACAAACCGGGGCTTTTACATAAAGAAAATTTTACAGTAAAAGACACGGGCTTTTTACAAACGGAGAATTTGCCGACGAGTAAAAAAAGTCTTTTTTACATATGGAGCCATTTAGGATGCTTGGAACAAAGGATCAGGGTGTATTGACTTCAATTTTTGCTCAACGTCTTTTCAATGAACTTTATTCTAATTATTTGGAAAAAGAAAAATTCGCTAAGAAGGTCGAAGAACCACAAATCAAAAAGTCAGACTTAAGTGATCCAGCAAGAGACAAAGAATGGAAAATAATTCATCAGATAGCACGGTACACAATGAACCAATTAATTGGCCTCTACGGAAGCCCAAAATTTTCAAGAAACTGCTTAGTTAAGAAGAGTGATGCATCCGAAGCATATCACCAGTGGACTGCAACTCAAGATAGAGGAAGGTTGTTATATTTGTCAAAACTAGCATATGATTTTTTAAATATATCTGTGATAAGATAGTTCCTTTTGTGCAGTCTGATGCACCTTTAAGAGACAATGAAAATAGAAAGGCTAAGATCATTGATATTTTAGAGGAAGATATATTTATAATGGAAAATTGGGAAAAACTATGGGGGGATGAGAAGGAAAATTTGAAATCGGCCAGGAAAAAATGTTTTAGAATTCTTATTAACTGTCACTTGAAGGGATTAACGAGAAGCATAAAAATGTATACCAGAATGCAAAAAAGGACAGTTTAACTAGCAGCGGTATACGGAAAGAGCTTAAAGCTCCAGCCCATAGAAATTTAAATAAGCCTTTCACTAAGAGTAAAGCAAATTTGATTGATTGATAGATGTATTTATTTATTTATTTCTCCAATAAATTTCCTGATTTATGATGGGTTTGTGCAACATCTTGTGGCTGTTCTTGGAGTTCCTTACGAGCAATTGTTTTTCAGTTACACCGTTTTTTCTGAGTTGGCGTGCAATTTCCATTTTTAACTTTAGGTATTATGGATTTCATGAGTTTAAGTCTTTTAGCCCCTTGCCCATATTGACTAACGGTGGGATTTTCCCTAGAACCACCAGATCCTCTCTGACGTCCAAAATAATTTTCAACCAAATCCTGATTTAAATTCGCTGTTAATACATAGGGTGCTCCTTTTTCTAACAAAATTTTTACAATCTCTATAGTTGAATAAACTAAAAGAATTAAAGAGAGTTAGAATTATTAAGCAGTTTGGGATTATTCTAGTTTATTTTACCTGTTATTCTTATGCCTTCAAGATCATCCCTACTAAGTAGAATTTTAATGTTGTCAAAATGTTCTTCAACTTCCATTTTGCTTACTTCAGATTCCCATTCGTCTAAGAAACCGAGAAAATCATCCTCTAGCCACTAGAAATAATTTATAGTTCTTAAATTTTCTGGAATTATACATTTTGTTAGTTTTTGTACTTTAATACCTTAAAACGCCAGTCGGTTAAGTTCTTGAATGGTTCTTATTCAGGTTTCTTCTTTGTGAAGAATGCGTAGGTGTTAGAAATATTCAAGATTTCAAAAAGCGTCAAAAAGGCTTAAAAACTTGAGTCTCTTCCGCTTTATCTCCAACCAATTGCTCGACAGCGTTGGCGGTAGTACTGCTCAGGATTTGGGTTGAAAGCTTTACTCTCATACAACTGTGTGCATTAGGATACACATGATTCTATGTCAACTTGTAGTACAGTCATTTTAGCCCAAAAATAGAGGTAACCCGCAACAAATTGAAACAAAGCTGAAAATTTCCGATCTTATAGATTTTTGGGCGCTCTTTAACGTGGTGTGGTCTCCCACACTCTCCCATTGGAGGAATTTCCGCCATATTGGAAAATGGCGGACAAAATCTAGAAAACGTTTAATAACTCCGGTTCTGCTTAACCGATTAACACGTAATTAGGCTTCAATTGTAGATCACCTTCAAACTGGAAGTTCACAATCTGACTCTGAAGATTAGCCTCATATAAAAATGGGAATTTAAAGCATTTTGTGGTTTCTATATTCAGAATACGTATCCAAAATCGAGAAAAAGTTTAATAACTCTGGTTCTACTAACCCGATTAACAAGTTATTATGCTTCAATTGTAGATTACTTTCATACACATAATTCATCCAAAAGATATGTTGTCCTGCAACTAACCGGAAGTTCACAATCCAGCCCGGAAGGTAAGGCAAATCTAATTTTTGAGTATTTCGAAACTGTTTCAAGCGAAATAAATGCAAAGAGGGTTTTAAACCTAAAATATATTATTCCCACTATATTTTTACCTCTTTATGTGACGATGACGTCACGGAGAGGTATTTTACTGGACGTGTGTGTGGGGGGTGTCTGTCTGTCTGTGTGTCGGTCACCGCGTCCGCAGTTGGCAAATCGGAGCAAACGTTTTGCTTCTACTCCCAACGTTAGGATCAAGAAGTGCGTGGCGATCGGCTAGGGTTACGAGAAACGTCTAGCCTCCCAATTGCAGGGCTTCATGCAATTGCGGGTTTCTTATCATTTATTGTGAATCAATCGCCTTATATGTACCCTAAATTTCCAAAAATTGTTAAAGAGGCATACGCTAGAATTGAAACGTCAACAATAGCTATGTTTAAAATTATTTTAGGAAGTAAGTTTCTTAAAACGACTTCAGTAGAATTACGTTAAACTACTGACGACTAAAGTAATTAATATCAATTACATTTTCTTAATTATTTTCTTAATATTATTAATTGCGTCTCGTATCGGAGAGGTTTATTTTGGTTTACCATCTTGTATATTAGTATATTTATCAATATTGGTTAAGCTTAAGTTTAATCATAGTCCTCTACTTGAGGTTGAGCCTCAAAATCTCTATGTTCATTTGAACAAGATACTCCCTTGCATTGTCTACAAATTGAAGAACAGACTGGACCAGTTTTACCGCATTCACATTTCAAATCACAGACTTCCTTGCGTTTACGAGGGATCATCTGCAGAAGCTCAGCTGGAGCAGGTTGTAGAGTGGTAACGATTGGTTTGAGTTCAGATCCTACCTGTCCCCAACCCCATTCTCTAGCATTTAGGCTGCTTCCAAGCCACGTTTGAACTTGGTGATAAACTCTATTTGAATGTTGCTTTGCTGCCGCACTTGTTGGTGGAAGAGAAGCTAATTCAAAAGTTCAATTCCATAATCTTCATTTAAAGTATACACTTGGTTTTGTCAACTATGTTTCACACGCTTTAACTCAACTTTAGCCGTATTGACAAGTATGGGCGAACAATGGGATATATTAAAACATTAAGTTTTATGATGGTACAAAGGCTGTTTTACCCTCTCCCGTACTATACATTATAGGTTTTGTTAGAAAAGAAACAAAATTTGTCAGTAATAGGAACTATATGTTTAATTTTGGAAACGTATTCTGAAAATAGAAACCATAAATGCTTAAAATCCCCATTTTTTATACGAAGCTAATCTTCAGGGTCAGATTGTGAACTTCCGGTTAGTTGTAGGACAAAATATCGTAAGAGGTGAATTATGTGTTTGAAGGTGATCTACAATTGAAGCCTAATTACGTGTTAATCGGTTAAGTAGAGCCGGAGTTATTAAACGTTTTCTAGATTTTGTCCGCCATTTTCCAATATGGCGGAGATTCCTCCAATGGGAGAGTGTGAGAGACCACACCACGTTAAAGAGCGCCCAAAAATCTATAAGATCTGAAATTTTCAGCTTTGTTTCAATTTGTTGTGGGTTAAAACCTATTTTTCCTGTACTATTGGGCGCTAAACTTAGCCAGGACTTTGAATCAATTTCATGAGCATCAACTATATGCTGCCATAGCAAATGTTTTCCACTTTTTTAAAAAAGTCTGAATGGTTTAACTGACCCATCTTTGTGTTTCTTCATTTTACCACTGTTGTTTAGTGCATTTTTAGATGTTTTTTGTGACAAACATCCGACACGAAATACAAGGGTTCTCCGTGATTGTTTACTTCTCTATCAATCTCCGTAGAAATTTTAATTAGTTTCATATTCGTGGAAGCTTTATCACATACCACAGCGAAAATTCGAAATCCCTGCCTATAAATTCTCGATCCCCTCCCAAATTAAGGAAATAACTCTTCTGCGTTTAGATTTCCACAAGGAAAAAACGCGAACGGATACTTAAAATTGGTCGTCAGTCCTCTGACCATGAAATGAAGAATGTGATTTGCCAAGTTTAAGTTTGCAATTTCAACCTTTCCTTTAATGTTATTTTCTAATTCAATCACTTTTTTTCGGAATTCATTAAGATTTGCAGCACCAATTAATTCTCCTGTACTGCTGTTGAATACCAGGTCCTGTTTTATTTGAATTTCGACAAGGATTAACTTGAAATACTTTTGGTATTCGTCCAAATTTTCTATATCAATTTTTCCTCTCATTTCCAAGAGACTGGCATCGTTAAATTCACTTTTTGTAGTTAGGTCCACAGAGTAATTATAAAGAGTTCGCTGAGAAGGCAATGAAATTTCTTGACGCACGGCTTCGTATTCACAAGGAGACGTACCTTTTATCGAAATACACCACTGTATTATTGCTGGATGCCATTTTCTTGGCCTGGACTTTTTGGTTTGGAGTAATTTCAATCGTTCGCTCATCAATAACGTTTGGAAAACCGATTTCCTCTCAAATGGATTTTTTCCGTACATTTCTTCAAAATCAAGACTTGCCTCTTCAGACATAAAAATTGCATTCTTTTTAAAGCTCTTCTTTACCTTCAATTCCAATACATTATTCCTTTTTTTAACGCCTTATTTTTTTATTTAAAATTTCAACTCTGTCTTTCATCTGCTCTCCCGTGATGTAACGAAAATTGGCACGATTTCCAAAGAATTTTACTCTTCGTTTTCGATTCTCTAAAACAATCTTCGTTTTCTGGCAAGACCGGCAAAATCTTGAAAATTGGCTAAGAAATAATTTCTCACAATTTTGGGATCGAATTGATTAGGTTACCATGCAAACATATGCAGGCTTTAGATTTTTGTCTTTAAAATACGTTAAACAATTCTCCATCAATGCCTTGGCAAATTTGCCAATTTTCAATTTCAAGTAAAACATCCAGCAGATCTTTGAAACACGCAATGGAGTTGCTGAATTTTACAGAACTTGATGAGAAAACCAAATGATCGGTAGGAATTTTGTATTGCCAAAAATTGTTTGGTGTAAGAATTTTCGATAATTCAACTACAAGTAAACTATTCCCACTCCTCCTAAATCTTAGGCATTTTAAACCATGTACATTGGCTTATTCGTGCAAAATTTCCAAGGACCAATCACATGTATCTAAGTTTTCCATCTGATAACTTAAAAATTCTCGGGCTAGTTTTTTCTGAGAATATACTTCCATTTCAAGTGTAAGGCACTCTGATTCCGAGGTGCGCTCATTTATCAAAAATGATGCAGTTTCTGTATTTGTTAAATTTGAAGGTTGATCTAAAACTGGAGTTGTTCCACTCAGCGGTAATGTAGCAGTTGTAGCCCAAACTGTACTATTTTCAGAAGATTCTCCATTTTCAACCATTGGCTCAGTTATATTTAACGGTGTTCCAATATCCTTCTCAGATTGCAGGCCTAGGCCATAGATATGGTCACCTGAAGCTGAATTTCGAACAACTTGAAAAATTTGAACCCTGTTAAAATATGCACAACCCAGGTTAACTATTAGGAAACTTACCTGTTCCTTGGGCTTGCTGAGAATTTGAATAAGATCTGCTTTCCAAAGTAATGTTCGCCTATTATAAATGGTTATGATTGTAATTTTAGTACTACAACTAAAACTATTCCCTGGATCAGGATTATCATCTGTGGGCCCATTTCCACCAATAAAATGCATAGAGCAGACATAATGATGTGACTTAACATCATTATGAGTTCTTATATCCTCACGGTTTATTGCCATAAGCCACCGCATACATTTGAAATAGTTTTTCCTTGGTTTTGGAACTGGATAATATTTTATGCTTTTACTGCGGGACTCATCGGACGTGTTGTAGTTTTTACAACTTTTGTACACACAATATTTTCCCATTTTTACTTTAAAAATTTGTTGGAAAAACTATCAATCAAAGACAGATGACGACCTTGCCAAACCCAAAACCGCCAAAACTAAGCCTTTTTTCTGTTTTATCATTATATCTCCAAACCGCGGCATTAGATGGCGTGAGCTACAGGGTACTGGCAAGGGTTTGGTTTCTATGGTAACGTAGAACTTGGGTAAACGTTTTACTAGGATGCGATCCCCACTTTTTCAACCCACCCCGTTCACCCGTTGTGGTAGTTCACATCACAGCTAGCTACGATTTCTACTCTTCAAAACGACTCCGTACCCCATACTCCTTGGCCCGGTGAAGGAGAATTTCAAATAACGAGTGACGCAAATTCAATTTTAAGTAATAATCAGTGGCGTAACGACGTTTGTTGGACCCGCCCGCAGCCCGACAATTAGGGCCACTTTTCGAGTGTTGAGCGTTCAAAAAGTCTGAGAGCATCACGAACGTTTAATAGTACGACTTTTCCCTTTCATATTTTATAGCAAATGTGCTTTGTCGCCGCTCTCTAGTAAGATTTCTCGCACATACATGGTTCACTCACCTTTACAGCAATGCAGGGCAAAAACTTTATTTTTGATACGAAAAAGAGGATTTCCTTTGCAAAATTTAAGGATTATATAGAGCCAGATTCATCAAACCAAAGGATTATACATGGACCCTATTCTCTAACTACATTTGGATCGTTCCTAATCCAAATGATTTGGATTTGGGGTCGATTCATCGCCAAATGACACTAATCGGTATTCTGTAACTCCAAATCCCTTTTCATTTGGTTCAAACCCTATCGAAACATTTGGCCAGTCAAATGGCCGGTCAAATCGTCATTTGGAGATAGGCAAAAAAGGGCTTGACCTAGAACATTTGAACATAAAGATGAAAATTGGTGCATGTGTGGTTTTTGACCCAACAAAAAGTATACTAAAAGTCCCCTGCTGTAGAGCGCGAGCTTTCGCCGCCATCTTGGAAAATGGCCGCCGGGAAATCCAGCATCAATGTATTCCACATTCTTCTTTAAAAATTACGAAAATTGGTGCCTATTATGAATGTAACCACGTGAACATCATAGTAAAATTTCACAGCTCTTAGTTTGATAGTTTGGTCGCCATACTTGAAAATGGCCGCCATGAATGCTAGGTATAGTTTATTTCACCATGTTGTTGGAAAATTATGAAAATTTATAGATATTATAATGAAAGCTGTACCAACGTCATAGTAAAATATTGTAGCCATTCATGAGATAGTTTGGCCGCCATGTTGGAAAATGGCCACTGGAATGTCATTTAGATACAGTATACTTTTCAAAAATTATGAAAATTGGTAAATATATTGTTGAAGACCGTCTAAACATCATACTTGAATACTGAAGACGTGCTGCTGATAGTTTGGGCGCCATCTTGGAAAATGGCTGCGTGAAATGCCAAATATATTACCGATTTATAAATTTTTTCGATATTTCTTTACTGAGTAGATGATTTTCATGAACGTATTAAACACCATAAAAAAACTATTTCAAAGTCTAAGTTATCGACCCTATCTTTAAAAATGGCCACTGAAAGATTACTATCCTAAAATCTGAAACAAAGAAAAGCAAAGCTATATCTGATGCAGGAATCAGATTGGTGTGAATTTGTCTTTGACTTTAGCGATAGTGAACCCATCCTAACTGTTCGGGATTAAATCGTTTCCTAGCTATTGTTGACTCATAATTGTCATTAAAATCTCTCAAAGTATTTGTAAGATGTTCATTATCTGTTATTACTTTAAACCCCGCCTTATCATAACCACATCCAGTTACATCATCTAAATGAAAGAAGTGTTCTCTGAACCTTTTTTCTCAAATGCCTCCATTTGAGATTCTCTTCTTGGTGTCGTTTTCGTTTCAGATTTAAGAATGAAGACGTTCCAATTCGGGTGTAATAGTCTCGCAAAAGAACCAAGCTATTCCGCTACTACAATGGCTAGTATACCATTTAAACCGCGATGAATGGGGATGGGTTCGGGATTCCGAATCCAAAGTCCCATTCACGCCACTCAAGACCAACGTTTAATACTCATTATCTGTAACTGCGGAACCTCTTTTGTAAAGAACTGTGGATGTAGACGATCCGAATTAGATTGCTCAGCATTGCGTGGATATTGTCGCTGTACTAGCTGTGATGGATCAGAGCAAAAGGGCTTCTTGTGGCGCAGGGGGCCCGAGTTCGGTGTGCCGGTTCGGGAGTTGATTCGGTTAGCCCCTGGTTCAGACCGTTCCTTGCCCCGAAGGTTTTGATTGGCCGCTTCGCCCCCGCCCAGGTGTTGCCTTAATTGGCTCACCCCGCTATTGACAACCCTCTGAGGGTCGCGGATACATTGTTTCGGTCGTGTGGCACTGATGCGCTTGCAGGGAAATCCTCAGTCCCCTCGAGCCTCCTGCTACCATAATCCTACCCTGTCACCGACCATCTTCTGGTTGAGCTCGCCACTGACGGTGTCCAGCTTCTGTCCCGTGCTCAAGGGGCGTTTGTCGGGGTAGCTGGCCGATCCCGTGTGCCTTGACGGCGTTTCCGCAGGTTCAATTTGGAATATTATGAGCCCCCAGCTAGGTGTAGCGCCTACTTAAGGCCGCTGACATGCAATTATTGTGACGAGATGAATATGAACGAACTGTTAGAGATTTGACTTTAATCTAATCTTTAACAACACGAGAATGTATAAACCGCCATATTAAATTATATAACCTAATCAACATGTTGCGAATTACAGCTTTCTCTAACTTTTCTTTCTTTCAGAATTTAGGGTAATAATTTTCGAGTGGCCATTTTTAAAGACGGCGTCAATAATATCGACTTGGAAATGGCTATTTTTGGTGTTTATTACGTTAAAGAAAATCATCTACTCGATATAGGAATTTCGAAAAGATTTATATGTTTGAAATATATTTAGTATTTCCGGCAGTCATTTTCCAAGATGGGGCCCAAACTATCAGTAGCACGTCTTCAATATTCTATAATGATGTTTAGACGGCCTTTAACATAATTATTACCAATTTTCATAATTTATGAATAATATACTGTATCTAAATGGCATTCCCGGCGGCCATTTTCCATCATGGCGGCCAAACTATTTGACGAACGGCTTCAATATTTTACTGTGAGGTTTACACAGCTCTTATTATAATATCCATTCATTTTCATAATTGTCCAACAACATGGTGAAATATACTGTACCTAGCATTCACGTCGGCCATTTTCCGATATGGCGACCAAATTATCGAACACAGAGCTGTAAATTTTTTCTACGATGCTCATGTGGTCCCAGTCATAATGTGTACCAATTTTCTTGATTTTTGAAGAAGAATGTGGAATGAATTGTCGCTGGCATTCCCGCCGGCCATTTTCCAAGATGGCGGCGAAAGCTCGCGCTCTACAGCAGGGGACTTTTAGTATATTTTTTGATGGGTCGAAAATAACACATGTACCAATTTTCATCTTTATGTTCAAATGTTCTAGGTCAAACCCTAAAAGTCCTGGGCTATAGCTCTTTTCCCCATTTTCACCACGTTTGTGGCCGCCATTTTTTAAGGGGAAAAAATTGAGAGTGGGTTCTTTTTCGTTGTCATTTTCATATGTTTTGAGGATTTGCTCATGGATGGATTTTAAATATATTATAAAGTAGGTTTCAAGCTTTAATATAAGCCTAATTTCATAATTTTCCTCCTTTTTATTGTCCCACAATCTATTTCTAAACTTGGCACTTTTTTTAAGGCGGTGAAATTGCGCTAAGCCTTGGATATTTTTTATTCGGATTTATCTAGCGATAGTCATCGCGAAGCGTCTCGCGAGTCGAGTTTTTATGAGTTTGAAAACTCGGGAGATAGCGACGGTAATAATGTAAGCCTTGGCGCGTCAGAGAGTGTGGTTCATGGGGTATTACCGTATCAATTTGAACCATTGGCATCATCCTCGGATGAAGATGTCAGTGGTGACTCAGGAGAACCCCCCACCCAAAATCCAAGATTAGGGAACACTGATTTGTAGCCTTTATTTCCTCTGATTTAGTCGTTTTTGCTTTCGCTGTCTATAGACTGCGGAAGCATTGCAATTACCCCTTGCGGCTGGGCGTCTTCTCCCCCCCCTTCTCCCCCAATTTTCCCCCCAATTTTTGGTGTAACCTGAGAGAATCCATCATAAATAAAGTTACTTTCAATTCAAATTTCCCGCTAGAAAATGAATTTCAGTGACATCTATACTCTATGCAACGTACTTTACTTTATTTATTTTGAAATTATTTTCCTCCTCGACCGGGTTTCGATCCCGCGCCAACGCACAGAGCTTTCACTCCACGGATTGACGCCTTTACGCTCTCGGCCGTCTAGTCTTATTACCAAACTCGAGTTATGTTGCTTAAACCTAGCATCTCTCTCACGTCGGCGGCCGGCGCGTTCCTCTCACGTCTTGCTTAGTTGGGGCAGGGAGGAGGGAAATTTGTTCAGTCTCGCGTTTCCATGGTAGCGCGCCTATACAACTATACATGCCGAGAATTGAAATCTCTTGGCGGGAAATTCGCGAATGGTAGATAGGCAGTTTAAAACGGGTAGCGCTACAATTATAAAATACGTCGCGTTTTTAGCAATAGAAGGTTTTCAAAATTATTTTAGGAATTGTACTCGTCAGAAAGTCTGAAATATAATAAAAACTAAACACATTTTTAAAGTAAGAGATATTTGATTTGTAAACCAAAAGAAATTAATACCGTAGTCTCTAGAGAGTGTATCAGGGTAACTTGTGTAACTAAGCAAGTTTATGATATTACCATCTATGTAAGTGTTTATATTTTAAGTTACTTAAATTAACTTGCAAGTGCTTCCAGATAGACACATTTTGGGGGTTGACTATACCGGTACATTTAATTTGGGAATTTGGGTGTTGGGATTAGATAAGCTAAAGCCTAAAACTTTCATTTTCTCTTTAAGCACGTTACAATTTTGGACAAACAAAAATGATAATTTGATGTTTAATTTGAAGTATGGGCATTCGCAATAAAATCTTTCTATTAAAGTTTGATTACTCAAATAATCCTAATAATAAATTTTACCAAGCACAAGCACTTTCTAAGGTTCTTTTCACATTTCAGTAACAAGTTCGGACAAAGAAAAATTGTCATTTCAAGTTTAAATTTGCCTATATACGTTAATGATATTTTATTTAATTAACTCTTAATTTTAATAAGTAATAAGAGTAATCAATTACTGATCATCACTAATCTTAAGAAAAAAGTTCAATATTATTTTTATAAATAATCCTATCTCAATATTATTTTTATAAATAATCCTATCTCAATATTATTTTTATAAATAATCCTATCTCAATAAAAATAAGCATTGGTAATATAATAATTACGCCGTTGCGTCATCTACGTACGTACACTACTATTTTAGCAATAATTTCGAAGCAATAATTATTAATTGTTAACTCTATATTAAATTATATAAAAAAGACTTGGTTTGCCCAAGCCTTAAAAACAAAACGATAAGAGTTTTTCCAGTTGTCTGAAGCGCAGATATTATTTTTTTCTATTGAATTTTAAAGACAATCCGTATTTTACTACTCTTTAGAATTTAATTCAATCACCTGATTTTACTGCTAATGGATTAGTTTCCTATAAATTAATTGAAATAAAAAATTACTTATCTCAGATTTTTCAGGAACGATTCCATTTTCGTGAAACATTTTATCGTGAATTTTTTTCTTTTCAAGGGAGAACGTACTTTAATTTTCAAATAATACTCTCATTAATAACGTATTATATGCGGTCTTTTCGAATACAAAGGGGGCTGTTATCACCTTTCTTATATTTGATGAAGGGGTTCGTTTCTTCTTTAGGCACAGTCACAATTATTGAACTGTGTATATCAGTACTTGTGGGGAAGATTTTAGAAGTTGAAAAATCTGAGATAAGTAATTTTTTATTTCAATTAATTTATAGGAAACTAATCCATTAGCAGTAAAATCAGGTGATGGAATTAAATTCTAAAGAGTAGTAAAATACGGATTGTCTTTAAAATTCAATAGAAAAAAATAATATCTGCGCTTCAGACAACTGGAAAAACTCTTATCGTTTTGTTTTTAAGGCTTGGGCAAACCAAGTCTTTTTTATATAATATCTGTTCCTTCAGCCTTAATTTGTATTAATATATTATAAAAATAATTATATGATTGTCAAACGTCACTAATTCGATGTTCCAGTAAGATGTTCATGAGCATATTGGCTCACTCCAAGTGCCTCTCATTATTTTATGGGAAAGATTAAAATTTTAAATCATTTGGCAGGGGAGTGGTAAATTAATTCACAATTGGTAGGCGGGTGGTAAATTAATTCACCATAGATAGGCGGGTGGTAACTTATTTCATATGAAAAGGCGGTTAGTGACTCAATTAAGTTTAGTTGACCTTTTTGTATAGATTTAAAAAAAAGTTATGTCTAAACCACGCGCCAGCACGCGCACATTTCATTGAAAATTTGTTACTTAAGAATTTTCCCTTATATATACTAAGATTCTTCATCAAAAATGGACAACGAGCTTTCCAAGACTCGAACCTGCAATGTTTTGCCTCGAATGCAAACGCGTTATCCATTACGCCACAAGCCCGTACTTCGTAACAAAAAATTATCTAAACATTGTATTTATAGGATTATTTCATTTAAGTTGAATAAAAGATCTGTAAAAATAAACAACGAGCTTGCCAGGACTCGAACCTGCAATCTTCTGCTTCATAGGCAGACGCGTTATCCTATGCGCCACAAACCCGATGGAGGCTGAATAAAATGCTATGCAAACAGTGTAATATATTTAACGGTTTTACCATGATTTATAAATTATTTAAAATAAAATACTTAGACTTAATTGTTCTTAATCAAACTTCAGAAGTTCAACATTTAATAGTTGCTTGATAATTCAAAAGTGTTCCGAACCTTAACTTCGCAGTAGTTTCTGAGTTATTCGATGGAGTGGACCACCAAAAATCCCATGCTTTTTCTATGGGACGCTAAGCCTAAAATCTGTGAATTATTTCTTTAACATTACGGGAGGGTGTGGGTTCTTATCTAGAAGGGCCTACCGGCCCTCTAGAATTTAGTTTTTTTAATTGTAAATTTTATGTATGAGCAAAAAGTTTATATTAACATTGCCATATGCATTGAAAATTAGGCCGAGATGATGGCGCTAAATATAGCCTAGTTCTGACGTAGACTACCCGCCTTTATTTCCGAGTATTCCACCCCCATTTTTGCTTATTACTATTCCTCCATCACCCATGTCGTTTTGAGCTCGCATACAATTGATAAACAACAAAATAAATACGCAAAAAAGAAATAAATAAGCCGGAGTCATACCAGTTCTATCCGCTGGAGGCCGCCACAAAATCATGGTTTGGCCGATAAAAATTGTTTTTATATAAAATTGACAACACCTCGGGTTTTCTTGCTAAGGCTAACGGAGATCGATCTCATTGTTAGTTACTTAAAATGTCCAAGACAAATATTTTTTGTGGAACAAAAATAATAATTTAAGCTTCAAATTTTTGTTTTTGCTTTTGCGCTTCGAGTTGCAAAAGCATTTGTCTGACCCTTGCTGGCTGGGTGCCTTTTCCCCTTTTTATTCGCGTGCGGAATCGCATTGAAATTTATAAATAGTACCTAGAACCATACCTAGGTGGCTTTGCAACCTCCACTGTATTTTAGTTATTTAAGAAACTATTAAGATTAGTGATGATTACTCTTATTATAAGTTAAAATTAAGAGGTAAACCTATTATTTTTATCGTTTTTGTCAAAAACTGTAACTGAAAATATAACCTTAAAAAGTGCTTGGTAAAATTTGTTATCATGGGTTATTTGAGTAATTAAACGAGAATAAGAAATATTTTACAACGTATACTTATAATTATCTTTTTGTTTATCCAAAATTGTAACTGAAAATAATCTTGAATAGTGTTTGGTCAAAATTATCAATACGTTTTTCAAACGGCAATAAAATATAATGCGAATATAAAAACAAATAACTGTAATTAATTAGTTTTCTTAAAACATTTGTTTTAAAAACAAAGTTATCATTAATGTTTATGTGAAAACCAAATCACACTAAATTAATTTCATTCATAATCGAAAGGATATTTAATAAATAAGAAAAGAATAACGCAAAATAAAATTTCCGGGGTCGTATCAGTATTAGCCGCTAAAGGGCGCAGTGAAAGCGTAATCTGGCCGGGGCCATCTTGTTAATTACTACTGAATTAGTTAAACATGTATGCATACAAGTTGGGAAAACCAAAATATTACCTCTCCGTGTCGAGAAGATTATATAACCTAAAGTATCCAATGAAAACGTCGACCTTTTTGCCCTCATCCTTTCCCGCGCTTTGCGCTTCCGCATTTCACCTTACTCTCAACATTATCTTCCTCCATTTTACATACAAAAATCAAATACTCACAAAAAGAAGCGGCAAAAACCTGCTGGCTCTTTACAACCACTTAATTTGACTTAATATCCAATTTCCAAAAACAATAATATACCGGTAGTTTAATTGACAACCTACTAGCATCGAAATTCTCATAAAGAATGGCTCCCGCGGATAAAAAAGGGCAATTTTCAACTAGGTGGGCGTTATCTCATTAGATTTGAAAAATATCATTTGTCTTTTTTACCAATGCCTAGCCGTTTGGATTTTTTTAAAGCAATCTTAGCACCAAAAAATATTTTTTGATACAAAATAAATGTTTTATATTCTTATTAAGAATAAAACGAGAGGATAAAAAAGGTCTGTCCTCTCGTAATTGTTTAAGCTTTTATCATGATTACTCTATACAACAGTAACAAGGAGTATAAACCCATTAGTGGAAGCAGTATTTTTTTTCCGAAACAATCTCGCTTATGTTTAACCTCTCTAGACTTCGCTAAAAACGTATTACTCCTACGTAAAATATTAATAGACAGGCAAGGATTCATAGCATTAAAGAAGGAGCGCAATATTATCCATATTTTCATTTCATATACAGAGAAATGAAATTATTATGATTCTGAGAGGAGCTTCCTATTTTTGTTGTTGTTTTGAAAAATATATCGCAATGCACGGGCCTTGATAGATATAGGAGGCAATGAAGGAAATATATCGCATGCACGGGTCTTGGTAGATATAGGAGGCAATGATAATCTCTCTCTTTGCACGAGAGGTTTATCTTTAATATTTAAATAAATACAATTATTTATAATTATTTTAATCTTCAATAATTAACATTAATAATAGTTAAATCGTTTGAAATAAAGTTATACCTATTTTCATCTCAAACTTTGCTAATATTGACGTTTAAAGTGAAGGGTACCCCTCTTGCCCGCTTTCTTCAAATTTTGGGGTATATATACGATTCGTTTCCATTATAATAGTAAGGAAAAAGCGCAATTGCGAAAACCTTTGGTGGCGATCCCACCTTAGGGAGGCTAGACGTTTCTCGTAACCCTAGCTGATCGCCGCGTATATCCTAAAACCAAACGATGATAATGGAGTAGAAGCCAATGGTACAGATTGGTGTCTATGTGGAATAGACGGAAGTAGAGTAGAGTGGATGGTGGTGTTAGAAGCCAGTGAAAGTGCAGACTGGTGTCAATGTGGGATTGACAAAGAACAGAAGATGGTGGTGATTAGAAGCCAGTATATACAGACTGGTGTCCAAGTCGAATGGACGAAGACCAGAACATGGTGGTGATTAGAAGCCAGTAAGAACAGACTGGTGTCCGTGTGGGATGGACAAAGACCAGAAGATGGCGGTGTGAGAACTCAAATAGAGGAGCCATTTCCGTGACTGTGAAAGCAGTTCGGAAATGGCGAACACGTTTGCTCCGATATGCAAACTGCGAACGCGGTCACGTGGGTGTAACAACAGACAGACAGACAGACACACAGACAGACAGACACGGCCGTTACAGAACCTCTCCTGGACTACGTCACACGGAGAGGTAATAAAAGTGTATCTGTGGATTTTGCACTGTAATGGGCACCGCTGAAGAAAGCGTTTGTTGCCAAGAGCAGGAAGCGTTAAAGGATTTTTTAATTAATGGACCATGTGTAACCCAGCATGAAGAATTTGATGAAACTTGTATAAGGCGTAACCAACTCAGATTAGCGTATCTTGAGTTTTTTAACCCTAACGGCAGTAATAGATATTAAGAGCCTCCCGAAGGCTTCATACACTAGTACGATTATGACGAAGTTGTCTTTTCTATCAAAATCTTTAGGATTTTTTTGTGTGTTAATGGTTCAGGGTTGCCATAAAATGTTCAGACTCAAATTCCCTGACTCCGTGATTTTGGGGTTTCTTCAAACATAACCTCGCTAAAACGCACACCCAGCTGTATAGTTGAATTAAATTCCCTGACTTCGTTAAAATTCTTAAATTTCCCTGACCTTTTCGATCCATTTTCAAATTCTTTAACTTTCCCAGGTTTTCCCTGACCCGTGGCAACCCTGCAGTTACCGAAGAATTCCGATCTAGGTAAACAGAAGAGCACTGAGAATTAATTTTACTTATTATTAGGACTTATAGATATGTTGCTTATCGGAGGTTTATGCGATGGCTTTACTTGTTTTTTGCCCAATACTCGCCTTCCTATACCAAGTTGTGTTATTAGCAAAATTCGAGAAGCTTACCCGTCAGATGAGTATTGTGGTTTTAAGCACATCAGTGTTAGAAATAGGAGAGGAAGACGTTATTAAATTAAAATATATTAAAGTGTGTGAGAATAAAATTCAAAATGTGTGACATGTTTAAAATATATTTATTTTTTAATAAGATAATTTTTTTTCAAATCGTTTTGTTTTCTCGTAAGAGGATACAGCATCAGCTTTTAAAGGATGCGCGTACTCTGAAGCCAAAGACTGAGGCGCTTCCCCTAATGCAATTAATGATGAATCATATTCTTTCTTAAAAGTTTTTGCACCCCTTTATATATATGAACCTAACGTTTTTTCTATGCGATATTTCTGAGCAAAATTTAACAGACTTATTAAGTGTTGCTAGGGCTACTTATTAGCGAAAATTACACGGTTCTAGCTCAAAGCACTGCCGAGTTATTAAGCATCTAAAATTAAAATTTTGTTTTCGGGGGGTCCCATTCATGGTGGTTTATAGTCATGTGGACAAGTGAAAAATTTATATATTTTAGTACCATTAGATATCTCTCAAAGAGATCTTTAAAATGAGCTCTTAAAAAAAATATGGCTTTTCTTAGTTTTGATTTGACAGAGAAAAAACTAATTTCTCGAAAATGACTCTTTTTTTAAATTTTATTTTATGAACATTGGCAAGTATTTTTATTTAAATGCTAGAGATTCGTAATATACCACGGTGAAGAGAGTTGGGATGTAAAAATGCTTCGTTGAGGGAAGAATAGCGCATTCAAAAGGCAGACTTATAATTATTGGTCGATCGTTTCCCGCTCAAAAAGGGAAAAACATATAAAGTCGCCGCTTTGTCAATAGAGGGCGTACAAAAACCACATAGTCCGTTGTTCGGCAATTTCAAAAAGTTCGGTATTATTTAAAGGTCGTCTTATTTTACGCGGAAACGTTTTACATTAGATTATCTTTATTTATTTGTCGATAATGGAATTTTCACAATGTTCAGTTGGTGAAATAGATGATGACTGTTGTCACAAACTAGTTTTTTCAAGAAAGGTTGGTTTAAATTTATATTCTGAAATTGAAAGCGAGGACCGTGTGCTTATATCTTTAAGGTCTGGAATCGATGCTGAACTTTTTAAAACTGTTTGTTTTCAACACTTTTCTGCCCTTGTGTCGAGATATTCTTCATTACAATTAAAATGCTGCAACCCATTTCAATTGCACCTGAAATGTTTACCTTCTGGTACCTCTTTGAAAAAACTTTTATCTTTAGAAGAATATGTGCTTCTTAATGAAAGAACTGGCAAAAATATTAAGCCAGGCCAGAAATTATGTTTACAATGTACTATCAAGTTAAATTCGATTCGAAATGCTGAACCAGATTAGTCACAAAGTCTATGTGAGAAAAGTGATAGTGCCCAAGAAGAAAGTCAACCTTTAACCCTAACTCAAGAGAACGAACGACAGTTAGAAACCTTTAACAGATCGTTAGTGGCTCTTGAAACATCACCAATTAAGCTACATGGTTTACACGAGTATCAACGCCCTGCTTATGCTAAACGAAAAGTTAGAGAAACCATGGAAGGAGTAAAATCTAAAGTAGTGAAACTTCTTAACATTGAAGAAAACGAATGCGACCTTAGCTCAACAAATGGCAATGATAATGTCTTCGACACCTTGATATCCCAATTAAAAGAAAAAGAGAGAAATTCTTCAAGACAAGATATATGCAAGCTTTTGATATCCTGGCCTATTTCGAAAATTTCTGAAGAGTTTCAAGTGACTCATTATTTGGCGAAAAAGGCTTGAAAATTAAAGAAAGAGTTCAGAATTTTACCAGATCTTCAACAGAGGACTGGTAATGCATTTAGACCTGAGATAGAAGCTCAAGCGCGACTGTTTTACGAAGACGATAAAGTTTCAAGGACGTGTCCGGGTAAAAAAGAATACGTTTCAATAAGAGAAAATGGTGTCAAAGTGCAAACACAAAAGAGGTTACTGCTCGCCAATCTTAGAGAGATTTATGTCCAATTCAAGACAATATTTCCACAGGCGAAGATCGGATTTTCAAACTTTTGCACACTTAGGCCAAAGTGGTGCGTAACGGTTTCTTCAAAAGGTGCCCATAGCGTGTGCGTCTGCGAAATTCACCAAAATTTAAAGTTGATGGCTCTGGCTTTGCCAACGAAGATCGACTATAAAATTATAATGCTGAAATCTGTGTGTGACGTGAATGATCGGCAATGCATGCTTCACGGCTGCGATAACTTTCCAGGTGATGAAAGTTTCGCAGCTTACCTTAAAACATTGTTTGAAGAAAGAGAATTCAATTCTGAAGATCACCTTTCGTACAAGCAGTGGGTGCATATTAATGGGCAAACAAACCTCATAGACGTTAGAGAGTCATTAAGTGATTTCATACCTAATTTTACCACATGCATGGCTCGTCTAGCGCCTCATCATTTCATAGCCAAGTCACAAGCAACTTGCCTAAGAAATTTAAAAGATAATCTGTGGGAAAATAATATAGTGACGTTGATGGACTTTGCTCAAAATTTTTCTCTCATTGTACAAGACGCTGTACAAGGGTTCCACTGGGAAAATAGCCAGGCAACACTGCATCCGTTTGTATCGTATTACAAATGCGAAAATGAATTGAAATGCCTGAGCTGCTGCATATTTTCTGACGAAATGGACCATGGTGCTTCGACATTACGTTAGTTGTTCAACATCTTCGAACTGTACTCCCAAACTTGAAACACATACACTACTTTAGCGACGGAGCCTCGTCCCAATATAAGAACTGTAAAAACTTTGTGAATCTTTGCCACCATGAAGACGACTTTGGCGTTACGGCTGAATGGAATTTCTTTGCCACCAGCCACGGCAAAAGCCCTTGCGATGGTATTGGAGGGACGGCTAAACGTCTAGTATCTCGAGCTTACCTTCAATCACCAACGAAAATCAAATACTAACTCCAGAAAAGCTCTTTGAGTGGGCAGATAAAAATATCCCTTCAATTAAGTTCTTTTATGCTCGAAAAGAAATGGTTCAATTGCATCGGAACAAAATTGAGTCAAGCCTTTCAAAAGCGACAACAATATTAGGTACTCGAAGCCACCACAAGTTTGTTCCAATCTCAAAAACCGAACTCTTTATGCACCGAATATCTGCGGACGATTAAGGTCAGAAAGTCAAAGTTGTGGTAGAAGAGTGCCACGAACATGACGAAGAACTTTCCTTTCGTGACGTGACAGCTGGTCAATATGTTGCAGCCATTTATGACCAAGACTGGTACATTGGTTTGGTATTGGAAACCTTTCCAGTAGAGAACGATTTCCTAATTTAATTCATGAAAAGAGACAAGGACTCTAATCGCCTTTCATGGCCAAAAGAGACGACAAATGCCATGTGCCTCTTAACTCCATTTTGCGTCTGATATCAGAGCCAACGGCCATTGCATCCAGAGCGAGATCATTTAATTTAAAAGATTATGATTTGGAAAACATTCGCACCCTATTTTCCATAAGAAGTTAAAATACTTGCCAATTTTCATAAAATAAAATTTGAAAAACCAGTCATTTTCGAGAAATTATTTTTTTTTCTGTCAAATCAAAACTAAGAAAAGCCATATTTCTTTTAAGAGCTCATTTTAAAGATCTCTTTGAGAGGTATCTAATGGTACTAAAATATATAAATTTTTCACTTGTCCACATGACCAAAAACCACCATGAATGGGACCCCCCGAAAACAAGATTTTAATTTTAGATGCTTAATAACTCGTCAGTGCTTTGAGCTAGAACCGTGACATTTTCAACATTAAGTAGCCCTAGCAACACTTAATAAGTATGTTAAATGTTGTTCAGAAATACCGCATAGAAAAAAAGTTAGGTTCATATATATAAAGGGGTGCTAAAATTAATTAAATCTTAATAAAAATGGAGGGTTCCGGGAATATTTAAATATTTTGAAAACTTTTCAATATTTTGAGCTAAAATCTTGCAAACCTTAGTTTCTTAATCGTATCTACTGGTGTACCAAATATGAAAAAAAATCGATTGACCCATGGTGACATCACTGGTCGAAATCGCATGGAATGCCCCAAGTTCTAAGGTAGGAGGTAGATATTTTGGTCAAATCCTTTTTCCTATTGATCCAAATGACTTGATATTTTAACGAGACGCGTATTTCGGCGTGTTCTATTATACTAAATAGGATTAAAGCTTCAAGAGTGGATAATGTTTTTATATAAAGAGTATTTTCCAAAGTCAAAATGACGGGTTCAGGCCCAAGACAGAGAATATCTTCGGATCCAATTTTCTAATTTCTTTAAACGTGCAGGGGGGCAGATGTCTCGAAAAACCCTTGGGGTTATGCCTAGCCATTCGCCATTGATATGAATATGGCTATGATATTCAGCGAATTCCGTCAAAGTCCGAAGGAATTCCGGTGCGCTTTCACCTTCAACACCACTAAATAATAAGTGAGGGGGTGGTTTTGGCCTATTTTTGGCGGCTGGTCTAGTTCCTACATTCGCTAACGTAGTAGCTAGGGTTTGAATAGTTTGTAGCCACATATTTGTCACTGCACCTTGCGGTGGCGGCGGCGGAGGTGGGATTCCTCGTGCTGCTTGTCTTTGTCCATGCGTAGGACTAGTACCGAGGCTTGCAGCGGGGTATAAGATCCCGGTAACTGCGCGTTAATCGCGGCGATTAAAGCATGCGGGTCGGCGGGATTCATGACACGACAGTTAGTTCAAGCAAAGGCACAAGTATTGTTCACAAGTACGCGTTTAAGTACAATTTGTAATGTCAGTCTTAACGAGTCCTGGCAAGCTCGTCACTTTATGTAACCGTAAATTTTAAATGTAGGAAAGGGGGCCTATTTTCATGGGTCACAAAGAATTAAAACTAGAAAAACTAAGAAGTTCCCAGGTGACCGTTTAAAGGACTTATTGTAAATGACTAGCAATATTTACCAGGTAATCCATTGTAGAAGACAACGCAGTGTGAATAGCTATAGTATTTATTCTGAACAAAAACAAAACGCGTCTCGACTGGAGCGCGAGTACAAAATGAACTACCCCGTTACAGGCTGAGGCGGGGGTTTTTATGCCCGCCGAAATAGTTTCTTAGAATGATAACAGTGGCGCTTAAGGCGCCACTTTTGTGGAAAAGTACAAACAAATTATAAATTTCTTCAAAATCCTCTAAAGCAGACGACGCGAAGGGAGCTGCGGGCGCTACGGTTACACCTTCTTAAGCGCTGGAAACTTTTCAAGAACGATTGGAATATCGTGTTCAAAGGCAAAGTTTTGCCTGAAGCTGAACGCTTTGTTCATGTATTCATTTATAATATTCTGATCTGGCTTAGTTTTTTCTAACTCCTTGTTCAATATTTCAATGTGAGAGTTGATACTGTGTCAATCTTCCCCACAGTAAAAGGAGACCTAAAATTACACACACATACGGAATAATATTTTTATATTTTCCAATATTAGTTAGTATCTTCATTAAAATTTATACTACCAGTGTTTCCCTTTGCTTGGTGACTTACTGTAGCATTTTCTCATCGACAGATTTTTTCCTGCCAGTTGATCTACCAGCTCTAAATTTTCTCTTCATTTCCATGACCTTTTTCTCGCTGGTTAAAGGCATACGTTCATGCTTGAACTTTTGCCTCAGAGAAACTACCCAACTCGCCTAAATTGAACTTCATATAAAAACCTTATATTTTTATCAACATATTTAAGAAGATCATGGGTTGAAGTGATTATGAGGTTTAGTGAAACCTTTGTATAATATATAATGATTATAATGTTACAATTATGTAGGTCATACAGTGTGTGTCAAAACCCCATATCAATACACATAATGAATAAAATAATGATCTTACACATTTTGATTGCTTTGAAAATTTATCACCCAAAAATGGGTATTTTATAACAAGTTTCATCGCAACTGTATTATATTCTTCTGAAGTTGGATACCTAAACATAATTAATAGTAACAATAACTCTTTTTGAAACGTTTTTACAAATTACGTACAGCACATGTGATCGCATATCCTCATAGATTGTCGAGAGTATTTTGCCTCTGTACTTTCTGCCAAAAAAGGGCCACATCTTTGTTCCTAATCATTTTTTCAATTTTAGCTGAGAATTTGGGAATAGAATAGTTAATTGGGAGCTCTCCAATAGAACTCTCCCTGTCAATAATGTTCGAATTATCGTTTTCAGGTTCGTCTGGTGTCAAATTTGATGCACTAGATTCTTGATCACCACTAGTTTCTTTGTTGGAATTGTCACCTGTATCCATACTGGTAATATTATGGAACAATTTCACATACAAAGCAAAGAATGTCAAAATATCAGATAAAAATAGGGCTTACCATATTATATTTCGATTTGTAGCATTTGATGAGGCCACAATAATACGTAACTTCGATTTATCGGAAGGAATGCTTCCCGATACGTCCAGATCCAGCCAGTCATTCCATGAATCGTCATACACTTGGACTAATTTAATGTCTTTCGCAAACATTTGTGACATTTGCTCAACCAAATCATTTCCGGAAATGGTTGATTTAACTTCAACTATTATTTTATTTTCGTCACAAGTTACATGGTACTTGTAAAAAGAATCCTCGTCGCTCATGCTAGAAATTCGATACATATTGTATATATTTACAAGTAGTCGGCTCGATATATTGAAATATATTTTAAACTAGTCGGCTAAACAAAGCCAGTGTTCAAGCTCAATATATTCTTCTCCCCGAGACTTGAAAGAATGGAGCGGAGGATGAGTAACGTTTGACAAAAGCACACTCGGATATAAGAGTTCCCACGTGTTTAATTCCTTTACGGAATAAGCAGCCATATTTTTACTGTAGCTTATAGTTTGATACATTCTAACACATATAACCCAGTCCTTTTGAATTTTTCAAATGTATATAACCTTGACAAAAATTGGAATGCCTTCGCCCGCTATCAGTCCGAGAATAAAGAAATAATTTGGAGCAAATCTAACGCTTCCCCTAACCAAAAAATTGGTTTTTGAAACAGTTTCATCTTCTAACCCACCAAACTGGGTGTGAATTACTTCCCTTTAATTCCCTGGTAATTCTTCAATTTGGATTTCAGTGCATTTCCCTTCATCAGACTCGTTTTCAAAACCATTTGGTCCACTTTGCAACCAACAAAGCAGCTTTTGATGACGGTTAGCTAAGGTTTTTGCAATATTTTTAAAATTTCGGGATTTTGCCGCAATGTTTTCAAAATATTGGTGTTTGGCTTCATAGCGCATACACCAATGTCGTATAAGGGGACCATATTCTTCAATTAACCGTGGATAATGTATTAAGTAATGGATCTTGGGAATAAAAGATTTAGGGAAAAGATGTTTAAGTGCTTCGCAAAAGTCTAAAATTATATATTTTAAGTAAGACAACCAATCTTTTGAAATAACTGGCGATACAATTATTTGCTTAATTTCCGTCAAGAGCAACAAAAGATCCCAATGGTTATCACCAACTGGGACAATATCGCCTAAAATAAGTGTTATAATATAAAAAAAGCATTTCTTTTGCGAGGCACTTCCACATATTTTACCATTGTCATGAAGGATTCTTTTGTTAAGTAAAACTGGCTTATTTTTACGATATAGCTCGCCAATTGGAAAAGATTCAATTTTAGAATTAAGGTAGTCTAATGAAAAGAATCCGTTCTTCACAAACTTTGTTATAACTAACTTCATTATAAGTGGTACTACGCCTTCAAATAAATCGTGCATTATATCAGGGGGAAATGACTCTGTTACACTGAAGTTTGGTATTTTGCTAAATGGGAAACTCTTATCAACGCCGTAAATTTTAGCATTGTCTTCATTTCTTTCAACTTCCGCTACATGATAGTTATGAATCTGCTCGTTTCTTAACGTAAAGTTATTTTCATCAAACTCAACAGAAATTTCATCTTTAAGAGCCATGCATACTCGACAAATACGGTTGTATGTAAAGTTTTGAGTAAAACCACCAAATGAATGAGCCGAAAGATTATCAGCAGAAATGGTTGTTATTATACCCTGAACGACCCTGTTGTGTTTCTCAATAAAAACTCCCTCGGTTTGGAAAGCTTTCAAGTCATTCGTAACTTGGTGTAAAATTTTATCATAGCCATATTTAGAGATGTGTTTGTATTTAAATACGGCAAGCAAAAATATTTGACTAAGTTTGCTTCTTCGGAAAGCCTTAATATTTCCTATGGTAAAGTAAAATAGGGTAACCTTATTTTTACCTCTTTTGCCACCCAAGGGATTACAAACCTCCACTTCGTCCAAGTATAATTGAAGCCTTAAAATTATATTATTCGACGTTGTTTTAAAAAAAGTGTTCCTTTTAAATATTTCGCCATCAGTAAAATCTGTTAATGAATTACTAACAGCCCCATTTCTTAATTCTATCATTGATTTATCTAGCAATATTTCTTGCCAAATATCATCATGACTTATTAGCACTCTTATAACTTCTCTTATTGGTACAACTAAAACTGTATCTTTAATAACTCTATTTCCTATATTTTGAACCCCTAAAATATATTCTTCTGGCTCAATCAAATTAAGGGACGTTTTACAATAAGAGTTGAGCATGTGCTCACTATTAACTAAACTGGTAATGGAAGTTAAAAGATCTGGATTATCCAAAATACTCTCTCTTGGTAGTTCTAAGACGCTTTCTAATATCCCACTAATGCCATTTGCTATATTTTGAGCAACTGCGGTTGGAAGTTGATGTTGTTCTCTTATTTTTAATAAAAACAGGGCTACGTTGTTTCGAAGTCTTTGTACATCATTTGTACCATGTGGCCTATCCTGGCTATTTTCGGTTGTATCATTATCAAAATCGTCAGGGGTTAATTCATTTTCGTTAACTTCAGGGGTTAGATTAGAAGTCTTCCCTATCTACACAATCATTTTCAATGTTCTGTCCAATGTTCAAATTAATAAGCGAGCCGTGTTTTCTAAATATATGTTTTTTTAGAGAGTGAAAGTTTTCAAAAGCACTAGCACATTTAGGAACTGGACACGACACATGAAATCTTGGTTGTGGCCAATGCAAAATTCTAATATGAGATAGAGCCTTTAATAAAATACTTCTGGTTGTCCCACATATCGAACAACGGTATTGATATGTTTGTGATTCCATTGTGTCTAATCTGTTTAAATAAACAAAAGGAAGAACTTACGCGTGCTATGAGCTAATTCTGAAGCAATATGGCAATATAAGCCATTACCTTTACTGTATAATAGGCTAAAGTCAACATGCAAGGTAAATGGAATACGTATTCTTGCATATATAATATAAGTATTAGTAAATTCAAGAAAGCCATTTAGCTTGCATCTTGACTTTAACCATAATTTTATTTATTTTTTCAATTCTTTAAACTTATTTTTTTTCTTGCCCCCAGAATGAACATTTAGAAAGTGTCACTACATTAGTATAGGCCCGGTTTTCATTACATGCTGTTTATACCCTAAACATCAGTTATTTGAGGTCAATACAGTATTTTCAGTTCTCAGTATTTTTACTTTATCTAATGGTGAAGAGTGTTTTATCCGAGTGGCATATTAGTCTCAATTAGTAGGTAACCTAAGGTAAAAAACTAAATTACAAAAGCTATTTAATTGGCTTCAAATAACTCTGCCAAACTGTATATCATATTTAAATATACTTATCTGATAATAGAACTATTATTAACAAAAAAAATCAATAGAAAAATTATTAATTGTGTTTAAAGGAAAAACACTATCCGACTACATTTAGTACTAAAATTTAATTTTTACTTACTTGTTTGGAAGTCCAAATACTCAAATAGAAAACTTGTAGCTGTTTCCTCTTTGACGATAGGATGAGAAAAATGTTCTATTCTGGCGAAAATAACCTATTCCCCGAATAATAAACGACCTCTGACGCCGCGGAGAAAACCTGACTGTTATCTGTTTCTGGACTCAATAATGACACGTGTGTGAAATGCGTGCAAATATACCTCCTTTGCGAATATAAAAAGAAAGGTTTCACAACCTTCGACTGCTGGCATTTTTTATTTTCAAGTGATCTGGCTCTCTTATCATTGAATATCAAAACCATTTTTAAAAAGCATAAAAAACTACTTGATTATATCTTAGGTTTTTTATATTTCAACGGATTTTAAAAGTATTATATGCCTAATTCTTTTTCATAGCTAAGTTTAACAAAAAAACAATAGTCGCAAAACCACGTACGCTGAATTTATTGGCTATTTACGCCAATACAATGTTTACAATCTCCACCGTTTAAATTTTCTCCCTTAAAAAAACTGCTGTGGTGCAAGCGATTATTTATATCATGTAAGCCCGTTTTCAATCAAGCCTTTCTAGTTGCTTTTTTAGGAGCTTCGCTTCACCAGTAAATCGCGATTTGTCTGACAAAAACCCGATTCAAATGTTGAAGCAAAAGCGAAACTCTTCACCCGCTTTCAAATTCACTTCTCTCGCCTCTCCACGCTCGTCAGGACCCGTGTTTATATCAGTCGTCCTCTGTTCAATCTTTAGGCCGGTTAAAAAATACTCATAAATATCCTTAAAACAATCATAAACATCCTTAAAATAGTTAAAAACACCCTTAAATTGCTTCTAAATATTCTTAAGATAATTAACACTCGATATTGTTTTTGAAAATTTGGCCTATTATCATTTTAAATCACGCGGCGCAAAAAAAATCGGTCGAGAGAAATAAAGTACCCACGTGACTACCAGGCCAAGCGCTTTCCTTTTTCGGATAAAAGCGAAAGCAATTTTCGATTATTTCACGAGAATCAGATTCAGAAGCGCCAAAAAAGCGCGTTTGAGAAGGGGTTCCGATTTCGCTTTAGCGTTTTGCTTCAGTTTTTGGAGCAAAAGCTTCTTGAAAAGCTTTATTGAAAAGCTATAGTGCTTTATTGTACATATAAAGTTTATATGCTTTATGCCGACAGTTTTAGTTAACTATGATGTATAGCGTTTTTCCAAAGCACTGTCGCACTGAAAAAACGTTCTAAATAATAAGGAAGCTATGCCTATTTCGTAAAAAATATGGTTATTGGATTCGCAGGATAATAATTAATTTGTAGTGCTGTGATTTCTAGCTCAAGATGTTTTTATAGGGGTTCACGTATTACCTAAACTCAGATTTGTTTCTTTCACCAAGATCTCAGCTGTCCAAATGTTGTTAAGAAAATGGCAGGGCGTTATGCGATTGGTTGGAGGTGCAAATCTCAAACCATATATGAAATCTCAAACTAATTAATTTAAAATTCAAACTACAATTTGAATTTTAAAATCATACGGAGGGAATTCTTGGATGTTTCAGATAGGTCGATATAAAAAACATTTAATTTTGCTTTTCACCCTCCCTTTAAGGGTTTTTAAATACTTTTCATGGCATCGAATATTAGTGCACCATTTACTTGCTAAACTATGCAACGGTCGCAGCTGTTGGTTTTAAATGCAATCACCTCATGTGATGATCTAACGATGAGGCTATTAGTTTGACCTGCCCTGTATTATTACTGTCGTAGTACCAAAGATTTCGCTCGTCATTGAAGGGCGAGTGAAAGACTGTGGTAAAAATATTTCCCGATCGTTCATTTCTTAAAGGAAGAGCTTTATGGTACTAAGGTATGTCCTACTCCCTATAAAATCTTCAAGCTCGTCAGCTTAAACGATTTCTGTCACTCAAAATTTCAATAGCACTCCTCTATTTCGAAATTTAAAAAATTAAGGGAAATTTTGAAAGCAAAAGCAATTATAAAACTACTGAGTTTATTTTTAGAATAGTCTTAATGCGTTGCTACGTGTATTTTGCCAGAAATTGAGGGGAATTTTCTAAGCAAAAGCTAGTAAATAATTATGTTAATTTAGAATGGTCTCTTAGGACGGTGTTTATAACGATCCCAGTAGTGACAAACAAATCCCCCGTTCTATGGATATAGTCATCAATCCGTTGTCCGGTTTTTGTTTTATTCCGACAGGCAGGGCTAGATATTCGAGTCCCCATTGAGTCTTGAGACTATTCACATATACCGAGGAATATAGAGTCGCCTAGTCTGTCAAACGAAAGAAGAGCCCTGAGAAATTTGTCGAAATTGGTGTCGCCACCATCGACCCCATACTCCCATAGTACTTTATCAACTTGATTTGTTTTGGCAATAGTCGTCTGTAATATAGTCTGCTATAAACAGATAGGCTTAATCGCAATAGAACCAACAAATCTTGCTATATATATTTAATATGTTTATGTTTCATGATTTTTTACGATCATCGAGTATTAAAGAATAAAAAACAAAATTAACGACAAGACACCAGTTTTATCTTTGTTGAACTAGCATTGCAATATATTTTAATGACATAAGTTAAAGTACTTGTCCATAAGTAGTTCAGCATCAAAGCGTCTTCAGTCCACGTTTTCATCACAGTCTTCGCTGTCCTCTTCCATATTAATTTTAAGAGGTTCAATTGTGGTTTCGATGTAGGGATCTTTTTCCCAATACTCCTGCATTATATTCTCGACGTGCTCTATTTCCTTACGCCAATTCTCTGGTGTCACACATTCAATGGCCTTCAATGTTGCATCTTTGACCGTCGAGAGTTTGAAACCAGAATTCTGCTTCGCAACGTCGCACTTGTGCCCATATTAGTTCAATCGGGTAAAACTGGCAGTGGTACGGTGGAATCATCCCTACCGTGTGACCTCTACTTTTAGCAACCTCGTCAATTTCGTACTTCAGGGTTCTGGACTTGTGACGCTTTATTATTTCATAAAGTTCACGTCGAGAATATAACGCATGAGTATTGAGAAAAAGTTTCCATCATCGAAACCACAATTGAACCTCTTAAAATTAATATGCAAGAAGACAGCGAAGACTCTGATGAAGACGTGGAGTGGACTGAAGACGCTTTGATGCTGAACTACATAGACTTATGGACAAGTACTTTAACTTATGTCATTAAAATATATTGCAAAGCTAGTTCAACAAAGACAAGTTGGGAAAACCAAAATATTACCTCTCCGAGTCAAGAGGTCTACTACTACAAACTTATTTACCTAGATATGGAATTATTTCTCTTTTTTGAAGTAAAATTTACGAAATATTGAAGAAGTATTCCAAGCATAGCGAATATACAGTAAAGCAGACGACATTTTACATCCAATAAGGACAAATCTTGGACACATGGAAATCAGTCAATAGGGAAAAGAACAGGAAATGAAGTCTACGCTTTAGCTGTTTACCGTTTATTCTGATAGCTACATTCACAACTGGTTTGCAGTGTAAACACTATCGTCTCGTCTCACCTCAACAATATTCTTAGTTTGCCAACATGAAAGTTTACTTTAAATAACACCAAAGCTAAATTGTAGCTAGACGCACTAATAGTCAATGCGCACCATAAAGAGAATAAAAAGTCTGTAGCTACTACCCGTTTACCATTAGCCCTTTTACTATTCTAATTGCCACCACGATCTTTTCTTCTATTATAAAATCTTAACCTGATTATTTAAGAGTGTATTTAACTTTCGGCTCACTCTGAACCGTTGATGTCTCTTCATTTCAGACACGAAAATCAAAGCCCAAAGTTTGCTTCACATCAGGCCTAAATTATTTACTCTTTGTTTCACTAAGCCTATAGCGGATAATACTTGATATACCCGACGGAGTCTAGGTCTTAGTTTTCTTCATGAAATCACTAAACCAAGGATTATTCTATATACAGTTGTAGTATAGCTTAAGTAATATATAAACTGCCATTTCAAATAATAATATTAAAAAACATCCTTGAAATATCAAAATAAAACAGAGCTTTAAAGCTACAGAAGTACTAAATGCATCGTAATTACGAAAAAGATTTCCACATATTCACTTTATATTATGGAAAAAGTGAATTTTAAGGTTCTGTAGGATTTCTTAACACATCAAAACAAAGCGAACTGCTAACTCGGCGCACTAGTGTGATAACGGACAGACACACACAGACAAAAAAATAGACTGCTTTTTAACTCTTTCCGTATTAATTTTGAATTGAGAAAGGAGATTATCTTAAATATTAAAATAAATATAATTATTTTTAATTATTTTAATCTTCAATTATTAACATTAATAATAGTTAAATCGTTTAAAATAAAGTTATACCTATTATCATCTCAAACTTTGCTAATATTGACGTTTAAAGTGAAGGGTACCCCTCTTGCCCGCTTTCCTCAAATTTTGGGGTATATATACGATTCGTTTCCATTATAATTGTAAGGAAAAAGCGCAATGGCGAAAACCATTGGTGGCGATCCCACCTTAGGGAGGCTAGACGTTTCTCGTAACCCTAGCTGATCGCCGCGTATATCCTAAAACCAAACGATGATAATGGAGTAGAAGCCAATGATACAGATTGGTTTCTATGTGGAATAGACGGAAGACCAGTGGATGGTGGTGTTAGAAGCCAATGATACAGATTGGTGTCTATGTGGAATAGACGGAAGACCAGTGGATGGTGGTGTTAGAAGCCAGTGTAAGTGCAAACTGGTGTCAATGTGGGATTGACAAAGAATAGAAGATGTGGTGGTGGAAGCCAGAAAAGTACCAAACTGGTGTTCATATGGGATGGACGAAGACCAAACATGGTGGTGTGAGAACTCAAGTATAGAGTAGCCAACGGAGAGAAATACAATTTTCCAAATTTCTGTGAACTGTCAATGCGGTCCAGAAATTGGGAACACGTTTGTTCCGATACGAAAACTGCGAACGCGGTCACGTGGGTGTAACAACGGACAGACAGACAGACAGACACACACACACAGACAGACACGGCCGTTACAGAACCTCTCCGTGACATACGTCACTCGGAGAGGTAATGACATACGTCACTCGGAGAGGTAATAAAACTGGTGTCTTTTCGTTAATTTTGTTTTATATTCTTTAATACTCGATGATCGTAAAAAACCATGAAACATAAACATATTAATTATATATTGCAAAATGTATTGGTTCTATTGCGATTAAGCCTATCTGTTTATAGCAGACTATATAACAGACGACTATTGACAAAACAAAACAAGTTGATAAAGTACTATGGGGTCGATGGTGGCGACATCAATTTGGACAAATTTTTCAGGGCACTTCTTTCGTTTGACAGACTATAGTGATTTGTGAATTATTCATTCCTTATTAATTATAACCTAATTAAGTTGCGAACGATGTGGCTACTATACTATAGCCCAGCCCTTGTTAAAAATACACTGTTCTAAGAAAACTGAACGGCTCAACTTCAACAATAGACATTTCTATATAATTTTTCAATTACAAGGACATTTTATCATTAGCCCTGAATTCTCTCTCATGAACCAGAATGTTGCTTCACTCCGCTAAATGTTCTCACAAACAACCCGCCGTTCGTTGACGAACCCAGAAGTTTCTATCAAGAACCCCGACGTTTCGTCAGGAACCCGAATGTTCTTTCACAAACCCTCAAGGATCTATCAAGAACCTGAACGTTCTTTCACGAACCGTGAAGGTTCTCGCAAGAACCGTAATGTTCTTTGAAGAACCTTTAAGAATCTAGAAAGAACCCGTATGTTCTATCACGAACCGTGAAGGCTCAGGAAAGCACCCGAATGTTCTTGCACGAACCGTGAAGGTTCTTGCAAGAACCCGTATGTTCTATCACGAACCGTGAAGGTTCAGGCAAGAACCCGAATGTTCTTGCACGAACCGTGAAGGTTCTCGCAAGAACCCGTATGTTCCATCACGAACCGTGAAGGTTCAGGAGAACCCGAATGTTCTTTCAAGAACCTTCAAGGATCTATTAAAACCCCACAAGTTATTACAAGAACCCTTTTACTAGTTTCGATCTGCTAAGAACCTTCCTGTTCTACTGTGAACCTTCATCCACGTCTGGGAACCTTTAGCGTTCCAGCAAGAACGTAAGAGTTATATTGGAAACCCTCGAAGAACCCTTTTTTTACAGTGTATAGTACAACCCCGAAATACTTCTCGGAATTCTATGCTCCAAAAAGACGCTCACTTGTTGCCATACTAGAGAAGCCTTTTCTGATCATGAGATACATGTTTTTAAAGTGAAACTATTACTGTCAGAAGTAGGGTTCGAACCCACGCCCTCATACGAGGATCAGAGCTTAAATCTGACGCCTTAGACCACTTGGCCATCCTGACACGCTTTTAAACGTTTTCCTTGAAAACGAAGCTATAGTAAAACCCCGAAATAAATCTCGGAATTCTATGCTCCATAAAGCCACTCACTTGTTGCAATACTAGAGAAGCCTTTTCAGATCATGAGATCCATGTTATTAAATTGAAACAGTTCGTTGTCAGAAGTGGGCTTCGAACCCACGCCCTCCCACGAGGATCAGAGCTTAAATCAGACGCCTTAGACCACTCGGCCATCCTGACACCCTTAAGAACGTTTTCCTTAAAAACGAAGCTATAGTACAACCCCGAAATACTCTCGGAATTCTATGCTCCAAAAAGCCACTCACTTGTTGCCATACTAGAGAAGCCTTTTCTGATCAAGAGATACATGTTATTAAAATGAGACAATTCGTTGTCAAAAGTGGGGTTCGAACCCATGCCCTCATACGAGTATGAGAGCTTAAATCTGACGCCTTAGACCACTCGGCCATCATGACACGCTTTTGAACGTTTTCCTTAAAAACGAAGCTATAGTACAACCCCGATATACCTCTCGGAATTCTATGCTTCACAAAGCCACTCACTTCTTGCCATACAAGAGAAGCCTTCTCAGATCATGAGATCCATGTTATTAAAGTGAAACTATTACGGTCAGAAGTAGGGTTCGAACCCACGCCCTCATACGAGGATCAGACCTTAAATCTGACGCCTTGGACCACTCGGCCATCCTGATACGCTTTTAAACGTTTTCCTTGAAAACGAAGCTATAGTATAACCCCGAAATACTTCTCGGAATTCTATGCTTCATGAAGCCACTCACATGTTGCCATACTAGAGAAGCCTTTTCAGATCATGAGATCCATGTTATTAAAATGAAACAATTCGTTGTCAGAAGTAGGCTTCGAACCCACGCCCTCATACGAGGATCAGAGCTTAAATTTGACGCTTTAGACCACTCGGCCATCCTGACACCCTTTTGAACGTTTTCGATGAAAACGAAGCTATAGTACAACCCCGAAATATTTCTCGGAATTCTATGCTTCATAAAGCCACTCACTTGTTGCCATACTAGGCAAGCCTTCTCAGATCATGAGATCCATGTTATTAAAATGAAACAATTCGTTGTCGGAAGCGGGCTTCGAACCCACGCCCTCATACGTGGATCAGAGCTTAAATCTGACGCCTTGGACCACTCGGCCATCCTGACACGCGTTTGAACGTTTTCCTTGAAAACGAAGCTATAGTACAACCCCGAAATACTTCGGAATTCTATGCTCCAAAAAGACACTCACTTGTTGCCATACTAGAGAAGCCTTTTCAAATCATGAGATCCATGTTATCAAAATGAAACAATTCGTTGCCAGAAGTGGGCTTCGAACCCACGCCCTCATACGAGGATCAGAGCTTAAATATGACGTCTTAGACCACTCGGCCATCCTGACACCCTTTTGAACGTTTTCCCTGAAAACGAAGCTATAGTACAACCCCGAAATATCTCTCGGAATTCTATGCTTCATAAAGCCACTCACTTGTTGCCATACTAGAGAAGCCTTCTCAGATCATGAGATCCATGTTATTAAAGTGAAACTATTTCTGTCAGAAGTAGGGTTCGAACCCACGCCCTCATACGAGGATCAGAGCTTAAATCTGACGCCTTAGACCACTCGGCCATCCTGACACGCTTTTAAACGTTTTCCTTGAAAACGAAGCTATAGTATAACCCCGAAATACCTCTAGTAATTCTATGCTTCACAAAGCCACTCACTTCTTGCCATACTAGAGAAGCCTTTTCAAATCATGAGATCCATGTTATTAAAATGAAACAATTCGTTGCCAGAAGTGGGCTTCGAACCCACGCCCTCATACGAGGATCAGAGCTTAAATCTGACGTCTTAGACCACTCGGCCATCCTGACACCCTTTTGAACGTTTTCCTTGAAAACGAAGCTATAGTACAACCCCGAAATACTTCGGAATTCTATGCTCCAAAAAGACACTCACTTGTTGCCATACTAGAGAAGCCTTTTCTGATCATGAGATACATGTTATTAAAGTGAAACTATTACTGTCAGAAGTAGGGTTCGAACCCACGCCCTCACACGAGGATCAGAGCTTAAATCTAACGCCTTAGACCACTCGGCCATCCTGACACGATTTTAAACGTTTTCCTTGAAAACGAAGCTATAGTACAACCCCGAAATACTCTCGGAATTCTATGCTCCAAAAAGTCACTCACTTGTTGCCATACTAGAGAAGCCTTTTCTGATCAGGAGATACATGTTATTAAAATGAGACAATTCGTTGTCAAAAGCGGGGTTCGAACCCATGCCCTCATACGAGGATGAGAGCTTAAATCTGACGCCTTAGACCACTCGGCTTCCTGACACCCTTTTTGAACGTTTTCCTTAAAAACGAAGCTATAGTACAACCCCAAAATACCTCTCGGAATTCTATGCTTCACAAAGCCACTCACTTCTTGCCATACAAGAGAAGAATTTTCAAATCATGAGATCCATGTTATTAAAATGAAACAATTCGTTGCCAGAAGTGGGCTTCGAACCCACGCCCTCATACGAGGATCATAGCTTAAATCTGACGTCTTAAACCACTCGGCCATCCTGACACCCTTTTGAACGTTTTCCATGAAAACGAAGCTATAGTACAACCCCGAAATACCTCTCGGAATTCTATGCTCCATAAAGCCACTCACTCGTTGCCATACTTGAGAAGCCTTTTCTGATCATGAGATACATGTTATTAAAATGAAACAATTCGTTGTCAGGAGTTGGGTTCGAACCCATGCCCTCATACGAGGATCAGAGCTTAAATCTGACGCCTTAGACCACTCGGCCATCTTGACACGCTTTTCAACGTTTTCCTTGAAAATGCAGCTATAGTACAACACCAAAATACATCTAGGAATTCTGTGTTCCACAAAGCTACTCACTTGTTGTCATACTAGAGAAGCCTTTCGTGAGCATGAGATACATGTTATGAAAATGAAACAATTCGTTGTCAGAAGTGGGGGTTCGAACCCACGTCCTCATACGAGGATCAGAGCTTAAATCTGACGCCTTAAGCCTGGTTTTCACTGGCCCAAAACGAAAGAAAAACCGCGTTCAGCGCCGTTTATTCAGAGGTAACTTGCCGCAAAATTTCGCGTTTTCTGGGCGGCAAGCACGGAATTGGTTTTCTATTTTTCCGCAAATTTTTCCGGAAAGGAAAGCGGTGGCCAATAGGAATCGACGAATGCGTGACGTCATAGGCTTGATTTTGGTCAGCTCGCGAGGTTTTTTCAACG
This sequence comes from Phalangium opilio, assembly GCF_054372755.1. Lineage (NCBI taxonomy): Eukaryota > Metazoa > Arthropoda > Arachnida > Opiliones > Phalangiidae > Phalangium > Phalangium opilio. Next base: position 3,020,470 of record NW_028324162.1, on the reverse strand, counting down.
CCATTTTTTATTTAATTGAAGGAGTTTGTGTTGTCGAGTTAAATTTATAAAAATGTATAGTTAACGATTTGTTGAAGATGATTGGCTTAATCATTATTTATACGATAAAAATGAACCTTTTTACAAAGACAATAAATTTTTGTAAAATCAATATGTTTCTATTGGTGCATTATCAATATAACTGATAAGCCTTGATCTCCACAAGCTCGCACTTTTTCATATTACAAGTTTTAGTGAGAACGTTTTGTCGCCGTATTTTTTAAGGAATTTTCCGCAAAATTTTGCGGATTTTTCTTTACTGTTCCGTGAAAATTTCGGCAGTGAAAACCAGGCTTTAGATCGCTCGGCCATCCTGACCCTCTTTGAATTGTTTTCCTTGAAAACGAAGCTATAGTACAACCCCGAAATACCTCTCGAAATTCTAGGCTACATAAATCTCCACACTTGTTGCTTTATTAGAGAAGCCTTTCCTGAGCATGAGATACATGTTATTAAAATGAAACAATTCGTTGTCAGAAGTGGGGGTTCGAACCCACGCCCTCATACGAGGATCAGAGCTTAAATCTGACGCCTTAGACCACTCGGCCATCTTGACACGCTTTTAACTGTTTTCCTTGAAAATGCAGCTATAGTACAACACCAAAATACTTCTCGCAATTCTATGCTCCACAAAGCTACTCACTTGTTGTCATACTAGAGAAGCCTTTCGTGAGCATGAGATACATGTTTGTTAAGCAAAATTAATCGTTGTCAGAAGTGGGGTTCGAACCCACGCCCTCATACGAGGATCAGAGTTTAAATCTGACGCCTTAGACCACTCGGCCATCTTGACACGCTTTTAGACGTTTACCTTAAAAATGCAGATATAGTACAACCCAAAATACCTCTCGGAATTCTATGCTCCAAAAAGCCACTCACTTGTTGCCATACTAGAGAAGCCCTTTCTGATCATGAGATACATGTTATTAAAATGAAACAATTCGTTGTCAGAAGTGGGGGTTCGAACCCTCGCCCTCATACGATGATCAGAGCTTAAATCTGACGCCTTAGACCACTCGGCCATCTTGACACGCTTTTAAACGTTTTCCTTGAAAATGCAGCTATAGTACAACACAAAATACCTCTCGGAATTCTATGGTCCACAAAGCCACTCACTTGTTGTCATACTAGAGAAGCCTTTCGTGAGCATGAGATACATGTTATTAAAATGAAACAATTCGTTGTCAGAAGTGGGGTTCGAACCCACGCCCTCATACGAGGATCATAGCTTAAATCTGACGCCTTAGACCACTCTGCCATCTTGACACGCTTTTAAACAATTTCCTTGAAAATGCAGCTATAGTACAACACCAAAATACCTCTCGGAATTCCGTGCTCCACAAAGCTACTCACTTGTTGTCATACTAGAAAAGCCTTTCGTGAGCATGAGATACATGTTATTAAAATGAAACAATTCGTTGTCAGAAGTGGGGTACGAACCCTCGCCCTCATACGATGATCAGAGCTTAAATCTGACGCCTTAGACCAATCGGCCATCCTGACACGCTTTTGAACGTTTTCCTTGAAAATGAAGCTATAGTAAAACACCAAAATACCTCTCGGAATTCTATGCTCCACAAAGCTACTCACTTGTTGTCATACTAGAGAAGCCTTTCGTGAGCATGAGATACATGTTATTAAAATGAAACAATTCGTTGTCAGAAGTGGGGTTCGAACCCACGCCCTCATACGAGGATCATAGCTTAAATCTGACGCCTTAGACCACTCTGCCGTCTTGACACGCTTTCGAACAATTTCCTTGAAAATGCAGCTATAGTACAACACCAAAATACCTCTCGGAATTCCATGCTCCACAAAGCTACTCACTTGTTGTCATACTAGAAAAGCCTTTCGTGAGCATGAGATACATGTTATTAAAATGAAACAATTCGTTGTCAGAAGTGGGGTACGAACTCTCGCCCTCATACGATGATGAGAGCTTAAATCTGACGCCTTAGACCACTCTGCCATCTTGACACGCTTTTAAACAATTTCCTTGAAAATGCAGCTATAGTACAACACCAAAATACCTCTCGGAATTCTATGCTCCACAAAGCTACTCACTTGTTGTCATACTAGAGAAGCCTTTCGTGAGCATGAGATACATGTTATTAAAATGAAACAATTCGTTGTCAGAAGTGGGGTTCGAACCCACGCCCTCATACGAGGATCATAGCTTAAATCTGACGCCTTAGACCACTCTGCCGTTTTGACACGCTTTTAAACAATTTCCTTGAAAATGCAGCTATAGTACAACACCAAAATACCTCTCGGAATTCTATGCTCCACAAAGCTACTCACTTGTTGTCATACTAGAGAAGTCTTTCGTGAGCATGAGATACATGTTAGTAAAGTAAAATTAATCATTGTCAGAAGTGGGGTTCGAACCTACGCCCAGAGCTTAAATTTGACGCCTTAGATCTCTCGGCAATCCTGACCTGCTTTGAGTTGTTTTCCTTGAAAATGAAGCTATAGTACAACCCCGAAATACCTCTCGGAATTCTATGCTCCACAAAGCTACTCACTTGTTGTCATACTATAGAAGCCTTTCGTGAGCATGAGATACATGTTATTAAAATGAAACAATTCGTTGTCAGAAGTGGGGTTCGAACCCACGCCCTCATACGAGGATCAGAGCTTAAACCTGACGCCGTAGACCACTCTGCCATCTTGACACGCTTTTACACAATTTCTTTGAAAATGCAGCTATAGTACAACACCGAAATACCTCTCGGAATTGTATGCTCCACAAAGCTACTCACTTGTTGTCATACTAGAGAAGTCTTTCCTGAGCATGAGATATATGTTAGTAAAGTAAAATTAATCATTGTCAGAAGTGGGGTTCGAACCTACGCCCTCATACGAGGATCAGAGCTTAAATCTGATGCCTTAGATCGCTCGGCAACCCTGACCCGCTTTGAATTGTTTTCCTTCTATGCTCCACAAAGCTACTCACTTGTTGTCATACTAGAAAAGCCTTTCGTGAGCATGAGATACATGTTATTAAAATGAAACAATTCGTTGTCAGAAGTGGGGTTCGAACCCACGACCTCATACGAGGATCAGAGCTTAAATCTGACGACTTAGTCCACTCGGCCATCCTGACACGCTTTTCAACGTTTTCCTTGAAAACAAAGCTATAGTACAACCCCGAAATACCTTTCGAAATTCTAGGCTACATAAATCTCCACACTTGTTGCCATATTAAGGTACGTCCGCACTAGGCGTAAAGTTTCGCTCGCCACGCTACGTACGCTACGCTCGCCACGCACGCCGAGAAAAATCACTGTCCGCACTTGGCAAATTTTCGCGCCAACCGCGCTGGGCGAAGGAAGCGTAGAGAGAAAAAATGTTCGCCAAGTTGAACTTTTTACGTCGGTCTCGCCGGCGTTGGTGGCGTACATCCAATCAGCGAGCGTCTCTGGCTCACGTGCGAATGTCGTCTGCTTGAAAAAATATATACGGTGCTTATTTGAATAGTCTATCGTCGTGAATGACTTAAATATGGCCATGTCCTTAATTACCCTCGATATTAATGACAAATAGTCAAATTGGGTTGGTGTATATCGACAGTATTCCACAAAAAGATAATCCCTGTATCTTTGGAAATTAGGTTTTTAAAATCGCCATCTATTCCCTATCCTTAAAAACTTCTCTAATCCGTATTCTTCGTTTATTTACGTTTTGTTTACGTTTCTGAATTAAAAGCAGTGAAACTATTTAATTAACTGCGTGAGCTAATCGTTCTACTTTGCTACAAACAGGCGCTATTTTAATATAGAAGGCAGACAACATTCTCACGTGAGCCAGAGACTCTCGCCGATTGGATGTACGCCACCAACGCCGGCGAGACCGACGTAAAAAGTTCAACTTGGCGAACATTTTTTCTCTCTTCGCCTCCTTCGCCCAGCGCGGTTGGCGCGAAAATTTGCCAAGTGCGGACAGTGGTTTTTCTCGGCGTGCGTGGCGAGCGTAGCGTACGTAGCGTGGCGAGCTAAAATTTACGCCTAGTGCGGACGTACCTTTAGAGAAGCCTTTCCTGAGCATGAGATACAAGTTATTAAAATGAAACAAATCGTTGTCAGAAGTGGGGTTAGAACCCACGCCCTCATACGAGGATCAGGGACCCTATTCTGTAAAAATCTAAAACATTTGGACGAAGATCCAAATCTAAACGTTTGGATCGGCTCCATTTGGATAGGGCGCTTAAAACCGTATTCTCTAACCCAAATCCAAATCGACATTTGGATCTCCCGCCAAACCTTTATCCAAACCAAATGTACGTCACTTCCTCTTTCATTACGTAATTTTACTTAGTGTTTGTTGGTCAATTCTTTTGCGGCGTTTAATATAAAAGTAACATATTTTTAAGCCTTGGATTTTTGCAAGTTAGATTGTAATAATTTTGTACAGTTAAGGAACCTTTTCGGTGATTAATGTTTTGGTGGCTTTTTGATGATTAATGTTTTGGTGGCTTTTCGGTGATTAATGTTTCGGTGGCTTTTCGGTGATTAATGTGTTGGTGTCTTTTCGGTAAATAATATTTGGGTGTCTTTTTGGTAATTAATATTTGGGTGTATTTTCGGTAAATATTGTTTGGGTGTCTTTTCGGTGATTAATATTTGGGTGTCTTTTCGGTAAATATTTTTGGGTGTCATTTCGGTAAATATTGTTTGGGTGTCTTTTTGGTAAATATTGTTTGGGTGTCTTTTCGGTAATTAATATTTGGGTGTCTTCTCGGTAAATTTTGTTTGGGTGTCTTTTCGGTAATTAATATTTGGGTGTATTTTCGGTAAATATTGTTTGGGTGTCTTTTCGGTGATTAATATTTGGGTGTCTTTTCGGTAAATATTTTTGGGTGTCATTTCGGTAAATATTGTTTGGGTGTCTTTTTGGTAAATATTGTTTGGGTGTCTTTTCGGTAATTAATATTTGGGTGTCTTCTCGGTAAATATTGTTTGGGTGTCTTTTCGGTAATTAATATTTGGGTGTCTTTTCGGTAAATATTGTTTGGGTGTCTTTTCGGTAAATATTTTTGGGTGTCATTTCGGTAAATATTGTTTGGGTGTCTTTTTGGTAAATATTGTTTGGGTGTCTTTTCGGTAATTAATATTTGGGTGTCTTTTCGGTAAATATTGTTTGGGTGTCTTTTCGGTAATTAATATTTGGGTGTCTTTTCGGTAAATATTGTTTGGGTGTCTTTTCGGTAAATATTGTTTGGGTGTCTTTTCGGTAAATATTGTTTGGGTGTCTTTTCGGTAAATATTGTTTGGGTGTCTTTTCGGTAAATATTGTTTGGGTGTCTTTTCGGTAAATATTGTTTGGGTGTCTTTTCGGTAATTAATATTCGGGTGTCTTTTAGTTAATAAATGTTTGGTTGGATTTCGTTAGGAAATGTTTTGAGTGCTCGGAGAATAAATATCGAGGCAGAACTCCAGTTTGCAGAATAGGTGACGTGTCTACCATGGCAATGTAGCGGAGAATCGGGAATGAAGATTCAACATGAAATGCATTAGAGAAGAATGATACAAGGACAAATTCTTCAAGAAGGATGCGAATGTTAATTCTCATTGTGAAATGGATGTTAATCTCCAAAGATAATGGTTGGAATTATATCATTTAAATTAAAAAGACTATTCACTTGTTCTAATGACACGAAAATAATTATATTCGAATACTTCTTCTTTTTCCTAGAAGTTAAATTTTTCCACCACTTTTGAAATTAGACAACTATCTCTTTAAATTTTAGAATGCCATATTTTTTTGTTAAATCTAAGGTTAATTATAGAACGTTGTATTTAAAAAAGTAGTCTTCAAATAATTAATGAAATGGATTTTTAATGTGTATACATGTATAAAAGACTATATAAGTAGTTCACTGGAATTTACACAGTCATCAACATCATAATAATAACAAGGCGGGAAAACCAAAATTTTACCTCTCCGTGTCGAGAAGATTATATAAACTTAAGTATCCAATGAAAACGTCGACCTTTTTGCCGCGCTTTGCGCTTCCGCATTTCATCCTTACTCTCAACATTATCTTCCTCCATTTTACATACAAAAAACAAATACTCAAAAAAAGAAGTGGCAAAAACCTGCTGGCTCTTTACAACCACTTAATTTGACTTAATATCCAATTTCCAACAACAATAATATACCGGTAGTTTAATTGCCACCCTACTAGCATCGAAATTCTCATTAAGAATGGCTCCCGCGGATAAAAAAGGGCAATTTTCAACTAGGTGGGCGTTATCTCATTAGATTTGAAAAATATCATTTGTCTTTTTTACCAATGCCTAACCGTTTGGATTTTTCTAAAGCAATCTTAGCACCAAAAATATTTTTTCATACAAAATAAATGTTTTATATTCTTATTCAGAATAAAACAAGAGGATAAAAAATATCTGTCCTCTCGTAATTTTTTAAGCTTTTATCATGATTACTCTATACAACAGTAACAAGGAGTATAAACCCATTAGTGGAAGCAGTATTTTTTTCCGAAACAATTTCGCTTATGTTTATCCTCTCTAAACTTCGCTAAAAACGTATTACTCCTACGTAAAATATTAATAGACAGGCAAAGGATTCATACCATTAAAGAAGGAGCGCAATATTATCCATATTTTCATTTCATATACAGAGAAAAGAAATTATTATGATTCTGAGAGGAGCTTCCTATTTTTGTTGTTGTTTTGAAAAATATATCGCAATGCACGGGCCTTGATAGATATAGGAGGCAATGAAGGAAATATATCGCATGCACGGGTCTTGGTAGATATAGACCTCTCTCTTTGCACGAGAGGTTTATCTTTAATATTTAAATAAATATAATTATTTTTAATTATTTTAATCTTCAATAATTAACATTAATAATAGTTAAATCGTTTAAAATAAAGTTATACCTATTATCTTCTCAAACTTTGCTAATATTAACGTTTAAAGTGAAGGGTACCCCTCTTGCCCGCTTTCTTCAAATTTGGGGTATATATACGATTCATTTCCATTATAATAGTAAGGAAAAGCGCAATTGCGAAAACCTTTGGTGGCGATCCCACCTTAGGGAGGCTAGACGTTTCTCGTAACCCTAGCTGATCGCCGCGTATATCCTAAAACCTAACGATGATAATGGAGTAGAAGCCAATGATACAGATTGGTGTCTATGTGGAATAGACGGAAGACCAGTGGATGGTGGTGTTAGAAGCCAGTGTAAGTGCAGACTGGTGTCAATGTGGGATTGACAAAGAACAGAAGATGGTAGTGATTAGAAGCCTGTAAGAACTCAACTCAGGTGGTGTGAGAACTCAAGTAGGGGAGCCATTTCCGTGACTGTGAAAGCAGTTCGGAAATGGCGAACACGTTTGCTCCGACACGCAAACTCCGAACGCGGTCACGTGGGTGTAACAACGGACAGACAGACACACACACACAGACAGAGACGGCCGTTACAGAACCTCTCCTGGACTACGTCACACGGAGAGGTAATAATAATAATAAGGGCTGCGCTTCATGAAACGAGAAAAGAATACCTTTTGTATTTTGTTTCCGAGTAGGTAGACTGCCTTGTTTTTTAAGCTTACAGCATGGGAATCACTTAATTCATCAGCCATTGATCAGACCCTATAACCCTTGACAAAGTGTATAATCACGGTAAACAAGTGCCTGCCGACATCCGGAAACGTTGGAGATGATGTTATGATTTGCGTTTATTCACTAAGAAAATATTCATGAATTTAATCATGAATGTTTGCAAAAATTTAATCATGATTATTTTTGAAAATTTAATCTTTTTTTTTGAAAATTTAATCATGAACATTTTTTAGAATCTCATCATGGATATTTTCAAGAATTTAATCAATCATGAATGCTAAGAAAAATCTATCATGAATATTTAGAAAAAAATGCTTCATGAATATTTAGAGAAAAAATGGATCTATAATATTTTGAAAAAAAAATACATCATGTATATTTTCAAATTATAACGAATGTCTTATAGATGCTAAGCCTAAAAGTGTCTGAGCTTTTCCTAGACGTCCTTAAGATTAATATTATAAACTCGAGGTCTTAGATTAGTGGTATCTTTGAAATTTGAGTTACAAATGGTATATAGAGCATACTAGAACATGGGTTCGATTTATTGGTCTTACAGTACTAATTTCTGTATTGGTATACTTACGACGGTTTATTTACTTATGCAAAAAACGCGATATAGGATTGATTGACGTATAAACAGCTGGAGTGTGTTCAAAACCTGTTCAATATCTCGATTTACATATTAGAACTGAAAAATAGCTTTTAGGTTTTATCGATTCACATGGGTATACGGACTAAACACTTCCAAGACGAAGAACCCCAGGCATAATCTCCCATTACCGAAATTGTACAAATCCCCCATCCCCAGACAAAATCCTCGATTGTTAACCCTAACTGAGAAAAGTGAAAAATCCCCCGATAATTATCCCCAACTCTAACATTCTTCTCTTATAGTCTAAATTAGTATTACTTGAAATTTTAAATGTCACTGGCTCGACTATGAAGTCGACACTCGACAGTCGAGGCATTTCAACTTTTTTCGAGGCCTACTAGAATTTCCGCCCACAAAACTAAAACTCGCGGATATTTTAAATCCGGAGAATAATTATTTTCTTCATCTCTCGTCATCACGCACAAAGCTACGTTACATTGAGACCCAGCTTTGCGTGTGCTGACAACCCAAGCTGAATCAGACTATACAGAAAAAGCTGTCGTCAGAAATAGGGGAGTTGCCTATCCTATAGCGTGAAAACAAATTTCCTCACGCGGATTTTTTTTATCCATGCTCCTATATTACCCAGTAGGATAGAAACCCTTGGAAGGAAAAACAGACTGAGATCCGCATTTTTACATAAATAGAAATTGATTTTTAAAATTTTTAACGGTAGAACTTTTGGTAAACATTATATTTTACAATATTATTACAATGTTTACATAGAAATATACGAAAAGCTTTCCTCTAAAATAGCAATAATAGCGCGTAATAAAAATTATAATATTTGAAAAATGCTAAAACCATTCGTAATTTGATATCGCACCTTTTTGAAGATCATTTCATCACCTAATTGAGAAATTATGAAAGGCAACATATAAATTCTATTATTTGGGTTGTAAAAAATGGCATTCTTTAACTTCCGTTTTAAGACTTTTACCCTACTAAACCACATTAAGCCTTTCAAGTGCTCGAGTGGATGGGCATAAATTGGTGCACATCCATCCTCTAAAAAATTACCTGGCCGTCAAGCCCGACGACGAAACGTTTATCATTGGTAAAGACTACACATTCTAACTGCTCGAGTGTCTAATTTGTGTGCTCTGTTCCAGGGTTGTTTGATTTAAATCATTTTGATTGAAATCAAGCGATTTTTTTAAAAAAATCATTTGATTAAAATCAAGAATATAATTTTATTTTTAAAAAATGTGTTCTAAGATTCCAAGAAGTAGGCTAAGAAACTCGAGAAGAAACTTAACTAGAAAATACCTATAATTAAAAACAATCATAGTGTTGTTATATTTCAGTTTAAGTTTTTCCCAGAACTTCAGTTTGTCTTGCTGGATAGGTTAAGAAATGAAATAGCGGTCAAGCTAGTCATTTTTTATCTTCGGAGACGCGATTCTAGTCGGTTGGCTGTGTCAACGCGGTCTCCGGTTTTTGTGCTTATAAGCTAGTTTCTTGTGCGTTTTACTTGCGGTTTTTTAGATTTTTCTTCGCCTAAACACCTCCGATAACGGTATTTGCTGTTTTTTCGCGGTTTTATTTACTATTATACGATTTTCGAGTGAATTCCGTCACCAGTGGTGGCGGCTAACAATTTACTGCCGGTTGTTTACGTACGGATTATCTCAGACCTTACTAAACATTTTCTATTTTGTCGTCTGCTATGCCTAAATACTAATTATGGCATCTTCGGAGAAGTGCTTTGTTTGCTCGGCCAGATTTTATAGTACTCAACAAACGGTTGGGTGCTCTCGATGCGTGAAAAGGGCCCATACTAAATGCTCTAAGGACACGAACCCGACATGTGGTCCTTGAAAGGGCCTATCTCGGCGATCATCCAGTAATTCCAGTACAGATACCTCTAATACACCATCACGCCTCACTACGGTAGAAGACTGTGATCCTTCAAAGTCGATCGCTTTGAATGATATTCATGACGCGCTCAATGAGTTTATGCAAGTCAAAAGTATAACTCGCGCTAAATACTATGTGTTGGACTTAATTCTTACAAAACTACAGTCGTCGGAGGAGCTAGTTCAAACACTTAAAGCCCAAGTTGACAGCATGGTTACCAAAGTCGATTCTCTGGAATCCAGACTTGAAGTACTCGAGCGTGAAAAATTGGAGCGTTCGTCTCGTGCACCTACCACCTTTGCGGGTACATTCACAAATCCGCTTGCCTTCTCGTCCAGCTATGTTGCCTCTCAGGCACGTCAATAACAGGCCCAATTTCCGCCGTTACGTGCTGCCAACCAGGATGGTTTCCCTTCCAAGCAGGCCCATCAGCAAACTGCTCCTCCTGCCCGACGCGCTACCAAACCAGCCCAAACGGGTTCTGGAACGACTACTAGGTTGAAGGCTGTTTCTAGAAGTCGACCACAAGCCCCGAAAGCCTTATTTGTCAGCCGTCTCGATCCATGCTTGCTGTCAAGCGAATTACAAGAAACTCTCAGATGAAGCCGGAATTACATCTATACGTTGTATTCGAATTAAACCCAAGAACCCCGAGGCAAAACATTCCTCATTTTACGTGACTTGCGACGACCCGGATGAATTCACCCAGCTTTCTGACCCCGCTACTTGGCCCGTGAATTGTATCATCACCGAATTCCATGGTGTCCCTCGTGACGAACATAAGCACAGTTCTGAACTTACCCCGGACGACACCGTTCCTGATCCTGACAATTAATGTTATCCATTATGCCAAACTCTACCATAACCCTAGCGTACCAAAACGTGCGTGGTCTTAGAACAATATCTAATGAATTTTTTAACAGTGTTGGCACTTTAGACTTCGACATTATTTTTGTAACTGAATCATGGTTAAATTGTGCACACTTTACTTGCGATATTTCCCTCAAAATTATAATGTTTACCGGGCTGATCGACCTGATCCAAATTACCGCAACGTTCGGGGAGGGGGTGCTCTCATAGCCATTAAGCGATCCTTCGTCTGCAGTCGTCGTAAGGACCTCGAGGCAACTCCTGAGAGTGTCTTCGTGGATATCAAACTTGCCTCCAACAGATCATTGATAATTGGCACTACCTACTTCGCACCCACGCTCACTGACTTAGAATATAGCCACTACTCGCATCGTTTGATATCAAACATTGACACTACTCGGGCTGACGTCTTGTTACTTGGAGATTTTAACCTTCCAAGCGTTGACTGGGATTCCTATGGCACTCAGGGCTGCTCCTCCCCTAAACGTTCTAAGGCTACGCCCATTTTCGACCTATGTTTTGCCCTTAATTTAAATCAGCTTATTCCCCAATCTTTTAGACTTGCGTTTTGCCAATATCAATGGTGTGCAATTAGCACCACTTGATTCTCCCCTCGTACCAATTGATGCCTACCATCCCCCGTTTGCGATTACCACTTCTGTCAAAAGTGTCAAATGCTCTTCGCCGCCAGGTGCAGCGTTCATTTACCCAAAGGGAGACTATTACCTACTGTACACCACACTTCGCGATTATGATTGGTCAGCCGTCTTACAGTCCAGGGATGTTGATCACTGTGTTAAGGAACTTACTAGTCGTATAACAGAAGCCATGACTCTAGCAATTCCGAAAAAAGGTCGGAAATATCACCCACGATATCCTCAATGGTATTCTAAGTCTCTGCAACTCGCTCTAAAACAGAAAAGGTATTACTTTAAGAAAAAGAACCGCACTGGTTCAGTTTCAGATGCTGATGAATTCCGACGCTTACGAGCTTCTGTTAGGCGTTTACTCGCGCGCGATCGGGCAGCTATGCTCAATAATCTCTGTCAAGATGCTCTGTCTCACCCACGGAAATTTTGGACCTTTATTAAGGGCAACCTTAATTCCAGTCCTGCCTCAATTGCATTGAAACGAGGCACTGAATTACTTTCCGCCCCTAATGAGCTCGCTGAGATATTCCGAGATCAATTTTCTCGCGTTTCCGTGGATAACACAGATCCTCTTGATACTTACATGATGGACGACTCGCAGTTTCGTGATATCCCCTACCACCACCAAATCATTACTCAATTGGACATCCACAATGCCATTAATAAACTACCGAATAAGTTCTCGACAGGGGTAGACGGCATACCCGCATTTGTAATTAAGGGCTGTGGGGATCTCCTGCTACCGCTGTTGGAACACGTATATTATCTTTCCATAACTACTAGCACTTTTCCCTCGTACTGGAAGCAGGCTGTCATAGTCCCCATATTTAAATCAGGCGCTTCAACGGATTCTAAGAATTACCGACCAATATCTTTGTTGTGCGTCCTGGCAAAACTTTTTGACATGATAATGCATTCCCACCTTCAGCGCTGGTTCAATATCTTCCCAAATGAATGCCAGCATGGTTTCCTGCCAGGGAAGAGCGTTGACACGAATCATGCGGCTTTCATGCACTTTGCGGCCCCGCCTGTAGAAAATCGAGGACAGGTTGATGTCGTTTAGTTGGACCTTGCCAAGGCTTTTGACCGTGTTCCTCATGGTTTCTTAGGAGATAAACGTCGGATATTAGGCATCAATGGCGTACTTTTAGACTGGATTAGTAGTTACTTGGCGGGGCAGAATCAATATCCTTAAATGCAATGGATCTCTTACCACTGTCAACTATCCCGTTAATTGCGGAGTCCCTCAGGGCTCGTCTTTGGGGCCTCTCCTCTTCAACATTTTTTTGTATGAATTTGTTGTGAAGCATTCTACTATGCTACAGTTTGCAGATGATAATAAGCTCTGCAAATGCATAGATTCGGATTAGGATAGAGCTCTCTTGCAATCGGATCTTGATTCAGTGGCCATATGGTGTATTAAGAACAACCTACCCATAAACGCTTCGAAATCCGTACACGTGACATACACTAGGCGGACTAGTAAACGAATAAACACTGCCTACATTATAGACACTCAATGGATACCTTCTGCGTCAAAAACCAAAGATCTTGGTGTCATATTTGATGCTCACCTACCCTTTCAACACCAAATTAGTTCCTGCGTCAACCGTTGCAGACGCACCTTGGCAGTTGTCCTTAAACTTACCAGAGAGCTAGGGTCGTTAGATCATTTTCGACTATTGTATCTGAGTCTAGTTCGGTCTCGAGCGTTGTTTGGTTGGGTTGCGTGGGGTGGCTGTAGTCTCTACCTTCTCAACAATATTGAAAAAATAAAGAAAAATTTACAGAGTATTGTCCTACTTTCTTTATCCCCAAGGCGCCTTATGACTACAGTATATTCCTTGAAATTCTAAACCTTCCAAAGCTGCAATGTCTCTTGGCACTCAACGAAATAGAATTTATTCACAAATTGCTTTACGGACGTTTATCCCTTTCCACGCTCTTACCCAGTTTACATTTTAATATTAATCAGAACCTCCGTAACCATAGAGTTTTCTATCAACCCAGTAAAAGCATTAACTCATTAATCAGAATGCCAAAAACATGCAATAAATTTCATAATCAATTTGACATTTTTTCAATAGAATTTCAAGCAATCACTCCCGCCTTACTGATATAATACTATGTTAAAATTTCACTGACTTTCATTGTTTTTATTGTGTATTAATCTTTGTACTTTTCTTTTCTTTTCTTTATTTAAGTGTATAATCCTGTTAACTCTCTGTAGTTATTTTTATACACAATAAACCCGCATTTCATTTCATTTCATTTATACAAGCATTAGAATAGGAACAATATCCAATAGCTGCTTAAATGTCATGATTATTTTGCATGGGGTTAATTTTGACTCAAGACTTTTCATGATGGTAATTTACTATCTCGTAGTTCAATAAAAATCAAAAAAATCAATTAAAATAAAAAAATCCGATTAAAATAAAAAAAAATCGATTTTTTTGTTTTATTTGAAAAAATAAAAAAATAAAAAAAAATTAACAACCCTGGGACCCTATTCTCTAACTGCATTTGGATCGTTCCTAATCCAAATGATTTGGATTTGGGGTCGATTCATCCCCAAATGACACTAATCGGTATTCTGTAACTCCAAATCCCTTTTCATTTGGTTCAAACCCTATCCAAACATTTGGCAAGCCAAATGGCCGGCCAAATCGTCATTTGGATAGCTCTTTTCGCCTTTTTCACCCCGTTTGTGGCCGCCATTTTTTTAAGGGGAAAAAATTTGAGAGTGGGTTCTTTTTCGTGGTCATTTTCATATTTTTTGAGGATTTGCTTATGGATGGATTCTAAATATAATATAAAGTAGGTTTCAAGCTTTAATATAAGCCTAATATCATAATTTTCCACCTTTTTATTGTCCCACAATCTATTTCTAAACTTGGCCCTTTTTTTAAGGCGGTGAAATTGCGCTAAGCCTTGGCTTACCGTTAATTTTTGCCATTTAAAAAAATGTTTGCCTCTCGTTGCCCGTTACTTCGCCTTCTCTTATCGTTGTATTTTTAAAGTTTAGACTTTGAAAGTAGTGCTTTGTTTTCTTAAATTTAATTTAATTGTATAAGATTTCAATATTATAATTGCGTTAAACGTCGGTGTTTACGAATTCAAGAGACGCGCCTTCCATTTGAATTTCGTTCTCTCGAAACTACCCCCTTCCTTTATGGCCGTCTGTCAGCCCCGAAAACAGCTGTAGGGAGAAATGTTGTTTACTAAAAATGTATGCGGTCAGTGTGTTGTTTTTGCATTTTAATGCTAATAATCGTGGTGCACGTCGAGGTTTACGAATCCAACGAGTGTTACGATACTATATGATCTATGCTTTAAAAGGAATTTGACGGCGAAAGTCAAGCAAAACGGTATTAGGCCTTGCCAAAAGTTGACAGCTATAGTAAGCCTTCTTCAGATAATCACATGTCAATGATATAAGAAATTGACCCTCGGATATCCTGTGAATAGGAGATGGTTATAAAGCTACTAACTCTCGATTTTGGAGGTAGATACTGTCTAGTGACACTTCAAGTAACGATTTAATCTTATAAACAGACTACCATCATAAGCCCATATCGTAAATTAACCGATGTTGATATCAAAGCTTAATAATTTTTTTTAACTCCATGAATCTTAAATATCAACATCAAAAATTATCTACTGAAAGAGATATCTACTTATATCCCATTCAAATTTCTCGCAACATTTCAAATTAACGAATAGAAATGTGCAAATGAAGTTCAAACCGATTAATTGGGAAAATTGCTATATTGGTCACCGTTACCGATCACAGATAGATTTGCGTCCTTCAGTAGTGTTTATTATGAATGTAAAACGGTAAGCGAAATCTGTGATTAAAGTTTAAAATAGACATAAGCAAAAAGGGCTTTATTCATATCAACTCGATTACCAAATATCTAAATTAGGCTAAAATTAACAAAATATTCTCTTCATGATTAAAAATCTTGTTTGAAGCAGCAAGCCATCTAATCCTTATTCACCTTATTTTGAAAAAAATAGGTTGATACCTCTTTCAGTAGATGATTGATTGATATTTCAGTTTCATTGAGTTTAAAAAAATTGATTCCACCATTGGTTAATTTACAATATTAACCAATCGACAATCACAAATTTTACTAACTAAATTACAAAAACCGGTTCAAAACTTTATTAGTTTTGAAACAATTAAATTCTAATATTAAACATATGTACTAGTTAATTCCTCGTTGGTAATTAATTTATTGCCTTAGTGAAATTAACGCTGAATTCTATATACACAAAATAAATAATAAATTAACTTCTAAAATTTAAATGTAAAATGTGTGCATTATTTCCCAATTAATAAAAGATATCCACCTATTTTTCATTCAAATTAATTTCCCACTTAATATTAATTTGGCCTAATGAGCTTAAACTATCAAATTAAGAGGTTTCTTAATTTTAAAAAATTAATACAATCTAACATGCAAAAACCCAAGGCTTAAAAACATTTTACTTTTATATTAAACGCTGCAAAAGAATTGACCAATAAACAGTAAGTAAAATTACGTAATGAAAGAGGAAGTGACGTACATTTGGTTTGGATAAAGGTTTGGCGGGAGATCCAAATATCGATTTGGATTTGGGTTAGAGAATACGGTTTTAAGCGCCCTATCCAAATGGAGCCGATCCAAACGTTTAGATTTGGATCATCGTCCAAATGATTTAGATTTTTAGAGAATAGGCTCCCTGCTCTGTTCCAAATTGAAGCCTCTTTAGACTTTTAGAGAAAAGAAACTGCACGTTTCTTAGTGCCATGCGAAGCGTTCAAAAAGACCCTGTTTCACCAAAGTTCATCTTACGGTTTTAAACTTATTTGAAGTTGCTCACAAGTATCACGCTTAAAAAACTTCTCTGTAGGTCAAATCTTTGGTCGTCCTATTCTTTGCCTACACCTCCATCGTTAAATTAAGGTTTTAAGAATGTCTATTTTCAACCAAAAACTAATTTTTACCTTCCACTCGACGATAAAATATTTTCACCTATTCAGAGTTTACTATATAAAAGAGACCGCAAACCACTCTTTAATTTTCTTATTCTCCGAACAAGTAAAATAGGTGATAGAGTATTAATTCCTCGTCAAATTGTTGAACTTCATGAGCAAGGTTTTTGTAATCGCGAAATCGCTCGGCAGTTAAATGTTTCACCTACGACAGTGGCTACTTGGATTGACCGTGACAGAAATAACGAGGAGGACGACCTAGGGCTTTAATCAATAGAAAAGTTCGACTAATTGGTAGGACAAGCAGGGCACAGCCATTTCTAACAGTGCGGCTTGTTAGAACGGAACTTGAGCTGCAGACAAGTGTGAGGACCGTACGAAGAGCCTTGGCAAGTCAAGGCCTTCATGGAAGGATCGCGTTTCCTAAAGAAAAGTTGAGCGCCATGAACCGACGAGGGAGGCTGGAAATTTCTCGTTTACATTTAAATTGGACACTAGAGCAGTGGGAAAGAGTAGTTTTCACGGACGAGAAAAGTTTCGTCGTCGGACATAATGGGCAGGTAATTTCATTTATTGAGAGGAAGCAATGAGATGAATGACAGAATAAGATCAACATAGTCTATTAATATAATTATAAGTGAAGTTGAGCATTCAAATATTTATATTTCTTTACTGTTATAAAGATATGGGTGAGGAGACCTGCCTGCACGCGCTACAATGAGCCTTACATCGCTTAGGTCCAACGCAGCGGCCGTTTCTCAATCAACGTTTCGGGCTGGCTATCGGCAACGAATTCCGGGTGTTTGGTTCATATCGAAGGACGGAACAATGCCCAACGATATGTCCAACTCCTGGAGAATGATTGCTTTCCTAGCATATTGGAAAGGTTCCCCGACGGGAACTTCATCTTTATGCACGACCGAGCTCCGATCCACACTGCCAGAGTGACCACTCAAGCTCTGGAAAGGCTTAGTGCGGTTTATGGTTTTACGGTAAATATCTTGTCACTGTAGTTAACAATGTAATTCATTAGACTAATTTAATCTCTATTTTATACGTTGCAACCGTTAATTTCTCATGAAGGTGATGAATTGGCCTTCAAAAGGTTGTGACTTGATAACAATCGAAAACCTGTGGGCAGAGATGGTTCGGAAAGTTGACCATGTCATCGTCAGGAACCCTGCTGAGTTGTTGGAAGCGGTACAAAATGCTTGGCGCGATCTCAAGTGTAACGTGGAACTATTCCAGGCGTATCATCATTCAATGCCTAGTAGAGTTCGGGAGGTTGACGAAAACCAGGGATATTGGTCACATTATTAGACCGTTAACTTCGTCATGTAAAAACTTTAATTGGTTTTGTGTAATTTTTTACATGTTTAGATCTAATATTAGATTTCATTAAAATTTTCTTAAAATCTTGTGTTAGAAATAACGTAGGCATTATTTCTAACGAATAATTATTGGTTTTAGTGGAAAGGTGTCCACACATGTAAATACTGAAATGATAACTGGCCATGCCAACTGTTTTTTCATTGATCAAGTTTTAATAAAAAAGCATTAAATATGATCGTATAGTTCTTTTAAAATTCATTACACAAGTTGTCCTGTGATCTTATTTAAAACCTAATTACTTCCAATAACCGAAATGGCGACATTGAACTGCACGCAAACCTCTATCGCGTTTTTAGAACAGTAAATAAACCGTCAAAAGTATACTACAACCGGAAAAAATACTCTAAAACCAACAAATCAAACCCGTGTCCTAAAGTGTTCTCTAAACCATTTATTACTCAAACTTGAAAGACACCACTAATCTAAGACAACAAGTTCAATTTTAAACTCGAAATTTTAATTTAAATCACAAGGACGCCTACGTAAACCTCAGTAACTTGTATGCTTAACATCTATAGTTACAATTTGACTGATATTCTACTCCTAGTCCAAACAGCTTTGTCTAGAGGTATGAAATTTTGAAGGGACGGTACTCAAAGGCAGTAGGCGGGCTCTTAGATTTTTCCAATTCCTCATCATCTTGAAAAATGGCGGCGTCTACGTGTTTAAACCGAATCTATAACATTTAAAACACTGGTTCCCAATTTCCGTAAGACTGACTTCATGTCTTTTGAAGCTCGATTTTCCACCTTCGTTAAAAATGGCGGCCTGAAATGTAATAATATATCTCGATGGGCAACGCCGGTTGTTTTTTTCTACTCTGTTAATACTAAAGATTCAAGATGGATTTTTTATTCTAAATATTCAAGTTGGAATTCTCCTAAATATTCAAGATGAATTCTTTTCTAAATATTCATGATGTAATGTATATGTAGTGAAAAGTAAAAAATAAATATTTTGAAATTGAATTGAATAATTTCAGTAAAACTTCATCTGCGAAAAAATACATAAATAAAATAAAATTTCTATCCGAACAACCTTGGAGAAGCTTCAACCTTTGACAGGGCAAGAAAATGGTATTTAACTCTATACATGGGCGCCCGTTAAATTTCTCATTTCAAGTAAAAAATCCAAGGCGTCTTAGATTATTGTGTCCGTCTATCCATATAGATTATGAAACTTAAAGTTTAAACTACATAAGAATAAAATCAAATTATTTTAGGTGAAATAGTCAAGGTTAATAATGGAAGCTGACTCTTTTTAGTTTTTTTGCCAAATTAACGATAGTATAATTGAGATATTAAATTCTCAATGTCACAAACCAAGGCGATGACCGACAAACCAAGGCGATTACCGACTTTATGATAGCAGGAAAAGTATGGGCTGTTGAGTCTGATTGTTTTCCGATGATCATTGAAACTGCTCTACTCTAAACTAAAAAATATATAGAGTAACCTTCATACGCTGAGACACGACACAATTGCAAACGCTGTGCTTTTTATCGTTTGTAGGGCCTCTCTCTTTTTTGCTCTATGTTCCAACAACAGCCATAATTTTCAAAAAACCAAATTAAAGTAAAGTTTAAAGGGATAGTTATCTCGTTTAAAATGTGCTGGGAATAAGAAAACTTGCAGAGTAAAGCCGAGAAAGCGGGAAATACTTTAAAATTATCCACGTCGTAAAATATTTTCATGTCATAAGAACTTGCGAATAATTTAACCTCTATATATATATTATTATAATTCAAACCATTCTCATCCACTTTGAATTGAACAATGTCTTCTCAACCATCCTCATGAATTTGCCGTCGAAATATTATTCCCACAATATTATTTTCAGAGCATTTCCCAACATCCAATTCTCAAGCGTCCAAACATTAATTACCGAACGTCAAATAAGTTCTGTTACACCTGTATTTTAGTCATTCCACCTATTTTGTTCAATAAACTATCTCTGTTACACCTGTATTTTAGTCATGCCACCTATTTTGCTCCTTAAACTTTCTCAAAGTATATTCTTGAAACACTGTCCATCATCCAGTACCGCGGCTCGTCCAACTTTTAATAGCGACTCAACAGATAACGCCGTCTGCCGTAAAATATCCGTCAAAAGAATTATCCCCAAATATCCACCCACTGTATTAGCAACTAGGAAATTATAAAAAATCATTAAACATATCCAAATCTTTAAATATTTAGACGTTTTCAAACCGCCACCAACAACCCTACATTTCTGAAGACTGAGTCTAATTCATAAGTTCTCA
The DNA here is from genome assembly GCF_054372755.1 of Phalangium opilio. Lineage (NCBI taxonomy): Eukaryota > Metazoa > Arthropoda > Arachnida > Opiliones > Phalangiidae > Phalangium > Phalangium opilio. Next base: position 3,000,167 of record NW_028324162.1, on the reverse strand, counting down.
TTTCTCATATGTCAGTGTGGAACTAAAAATTCTCGGGTTGGAACATCTTGTTTTTCTGATCGTAATATTTAATACGGAGCTAAGTTGATATAGATAAAATTAATAATTGTTAGGCTTATTTGCTATTGTTTTGAACGTCACGTTTTTCGTCATAACGTTTGATTTTCTGAACCGATTTACAATTTGAAAACAGTTTCGGATTCTACGTGACAAGACGCATGTAACGATAGCATTGTTGATCCATTTGAAGCATTATTTCGTAACGTCATTATCGGGGGGCTTTACTATTTCCGCTATGGCTAACGCCCTATTAGCGCCACAGTGTCATTTGTAATTTTAAAAAAATTTTGAGAAGTAAACCTATTTAGAAAGTCCTATTTTGTTACTCTAGCTCAAATAGGAACAAAATGGCAGCCAAATGAAAATGTCCAGAAACTTTTGTCCGGGACTGTACGTTCAGGCGAGACTGCGTCAGAGAGTTTTTTAAAGGGGATCTATAACGCGCGCCGTCTTGCCCCCATTTTTTGCGTTCCACTGGACCTAAGCCGTTCCACAGCGCGCCTATTTCTCTCAGATTTCGCATCCTCCCGCCATCATTCTTGATTTGGCTTTGAATTGCACTAAAATCTAGAAGTCCGGTAGACTGCACTGCGCGATAACTCTGTTGAAATTTCCGTCTCCCTTCGAATCCCTCTTAAAGCATCTATCATCTATTGCCTTACATTCGTCGCACTATTCCAAAAGCGGATTATGCTTCACTCATAAAGTACGTAAGTCCCTCTTTTCCATAGCTTTGGCCATAGATTTCATGACATTCTCGAAGTAAAACTAAACAGACGATTTAATGCCTCTTTAATGCCAGACTAATCGGCGACGGCTATTACTATTTTCTTGCATGGGACCTCGACTCGACCTCGCTGGCGACATAACCGGGAAGCTCGAAAGGCAAATTTGCGGTATCGTTCGTTAGTCGTTATATTTTATTAAACGTTTTAAAGATCAAGTTTCGAAAATTTTCGTGTGATTTAATAAGTCTTCAACTAAATATTATAAGATTTTTTTTAATTTCAACAGAAAAATAGCTCTGCGAATAAAAGTAGACTCGAAAACTACACTAAGCCTCGGCTAGGTATCCCGATTCCCGAGCCGCCAGCGGCTGGCTCGCCGTAGCTGCGAGAACAGAAAAAAATCCTCGTAAAAATCAGATACACGGCGTCTTAAATAGTCTAAGCAAAAGCTACCCAGATTGATTAGATCTTCGTGCACAGTAAAAAATAATGGTCTTAGATTAAACCCTTGAGGGTTTTTGCACTTTTGTCAGAAAACCAGTACCAAAGTGATTTGTTTGGAAACCATAAAGGGATTTTTCCTATCCAAATAACACCATTGTTCAAACCATTTTACATCTCTAATTGTTATTCATTTCTACCGTTCTTAAACCCTTACAGGTGGTATATTCGACCTTATGTGGTACATTTCTTTTCCATTAGTGGTTAGCTTCTCAACCTTTCTCAAACCACTTACGGCGTTATTCTAAACCTTTTTCGGATTTTAGAACAGCCATGTTTAAAACCGAAATGGTGGTATATTCTACCATTAAGTGTTGTTTAAAGAACCTTTTTTAAACCTAGAAAACTGTTGGAAAAAAGGGTTTCACTTGAAACCTTTTAAAGACACTTCAAAATTTCCCCGTTTGAAAACTCCGTTAAACCCCACGACTCCTTATTCAAACCCCTAGGGTTTTCATTCAAACCGCCGCCAGTTCTTATTCAAACCCCCGCGAGTTCTTATTCTAACCCCCGCGAGTTCTTATTCTAAGCCCCGCGAGTTCTTATTATAACCCCCGCGTATTCTTATTCTAACCCCCGCTTGTTCTTATTCTAACCCCCCGCTTGTTTTTATTCTAACTCCCCGCTTGTTCGTATTATAACCCCCCCGCGTGTTCATATTCTAACCCCCCACTTGTTCGTATTCTAACCCCCCACTTGTTCGTATTCTAACCCCCCGCGTGTTCTTATTCTAACCCCCCACTTGTTCGTATTCTAACCCCCCGCGTGTTCTTATTCGAACCCCCGCGTGTTCTTATTCTAAACACCGCGTGAAATTTTTCAGACCTTGCGGGTTTTTAATCAAACCACGCTCTAAATTGGACTCATATCCAGCCTTCAGTGTTAACATTCCGGCGTACTCCGAACAGATATATCATTAATGGAAGACACGCCATTAATAATACTTTCTTATTTACTTTGTACTGGAAAAATTTGGGTTTTGGATATATATAAATGTAGTATGGTTTAACTAAAATGTAAACACCCATTTCAAATATTAATATCAAAAGATGTTCTTGAAATAACGTAGTGAAACGGAGCTTTATAGCTACGAAACTAGTAAAGGCATCGCATTTCCGAAAAATATTTCCCAAATTTTCGTTTTATATTGTGAAAAAAAAGGTAATTATAATTTTGTTGTATTACTTCACACACCAACACAAGGGAAACTGCAAAAATGGTGCACTAATGTCACAACGGGCGCTTACAGACAGACGACTTTATTACTCTTTCTGTATTAAAATTGAGCTAAGAAATAAGAGTATCTTAAAATATCAAAGTAAATCTAATTAATATTATATATTTTCTTCGTTAATATTTCATCTTATTGCGCATAACATCGTTTTGAGAAAGAACAATTAAACATTCTTGAGAGACTTGACTAATATTGACGTTTGAAATGAAGCATACGCCCGTTGTTTCGCCATACGCAAATCGGTAGTATATAAAGGTTTCGAATTCCAATGATGTAAATCACAGCGCAATTGCATAAAGCTTTGGAGGAAGCACGGAGTTACAATATCCTCGGAATTTTAAGTCAATCACACAATAAAATTTGTATTTAAAAAAAATTGCGTCATCTTTTGGATAAAATTGTGCTAGCATAAACCAGAAGCTGCATATGGGCATCTTTCGCATATAACCTAATTTTGAATGCTAAGACCTTAAATTTTAATATTAAATTTTAAATTTAAAATTGGTTTCTGAATTTTTCACTTCTCCGAGTGAAGATGACGGTACGGAGAGGTATTACATAGGACTTGCCTGTCAGCGCGTTCGCACATGAGCAAACGCGTTCACAAAAAACAAATTTTGGCTTTTACTCCCATCATTTCACCAAAGATGCACGCAGTAACGACTTTTCTTATAATTTGTGATTTGTTGTGAATCAAGCGCCTTAAACACCCCAAATTTCCAAAAATTGTTAAAGAGGCATACACTTGAATTCAAACGTCAACAATAGCAATGTTTTAAATGATTTTAGGAATAAAGTTTCTTGAAACGATTTAACTAATATTAAGGTAAGTTAATTACGATTAATATAAAAATTATCAATTACATTTATTTGATTATAAGAAAAACCTGTTAATTTCGTCTCGACTTGGAGTAGTCTATTTTAGTTTATCATAAGAAAATAGCTCATAGCTCCCTCTAAGTATGAAACTCTTCATTTAAGCTATGTTAACAGCATTTTCTTCCATATTTTCCCGGCGCATCGTGCTTTTCGCGAACCCCTTAGGTTGCGGTGCTGGTTTTGTGCTCCCTATTCCCTAACTTCTCCCACAGGGTGCAAAAGTGTAAGCGCGCTAAATCTGAAAGCAAATGTTGTAGTATGAAAATATTCTACGTTTGATAATTATAGGGTGCTATATATTATTTTCTTTATTTTATTATTAGTATTTTTAATTGGATAGCTAAATTTTAAAAGTTTCGAGAACTCAAAGGTTTTTGAAATTCTAGCATTATTATCTTTCAAGGTTTATTTTTCAGAAGTAAAAGAGTTTGTATTCAGCACATACAAATATGTTTTTATAAAATCGAAAGAAGACCCTCTTGCTTCTTTTTTAACTCAAAGAGGTTTCCGCTGTTTTTTCAACCTATGTAAACCTTGTTTTGCTAACAGTGAACCCTCAATGGTTTGCAGTTTTTTGTAGGTACCACTTTTAAACCAGTAATGGTTTGCTGTTTTCTATGAACCACTTTTAAACCCATAATGGTTTGCTGTTTTTAGCATTACCATTTTTAAACCATCAAGGAGTTATCTTGAAAGGGACTACATTGAAACCAATTTTTTCACAGATCCCTGGCATTTCTTATAATAAACCAGAAACGGTTTATCAAAGTTGTTTTAAACCAGTAATGGTTTGCTGTTTTTGAAGGCGACCCTTTTAAACCATGTAGTTGGTGCTGTAAAACCCTTAGTGGTTGCTGAGAAAATCATAAACCCTATATAAACCCTTTGAACACCATTATTTTTAACTGTGCGGGCTCCACAAGTGACGAAGGAACCAAAGGAATCATAAAAAACGTACCACAAGAATATACCGAAGAGACCATAAAAGAGGCTTTACTACAGAAAGGCTACTTGATCGAGTCGGTGAAACGATTAGGCCCGAACAGCACATTCTACCTCCTCCAATTTAACCAACCGCAGCTGCCACAGGAGGTACGCTTCAATTTTAGAAATTATCCCTTGACGCCATACGAACGCAGACCCTGGCAATGTAAAAATTGCAAACGCTTTGGTCACCCAGCGAAATACTGTCGTTCAGCCTTCCGCTGCAACTCCTGTGGCGAATTCCACGACAATAAGACGGACTGTCAGACAAACACCACTTGCCCGAATTGCAAAGGTCCACATACTGCCAACACCCATTCTTGCCCCAGGCGTTTGAAAGAAATCCAAATACTAAGAATTCAACAAAGAGAATATATCCCCAAACATGAAGCCGCAAACCGAGTCCAACAACAAACCAGAACCACATCCTACGCAACAGTAACCCAACGAGCTCCACCCAAAGGAACCAACCCGGCACCCATGTCTAAGAGTCCCCGGACTACCATCGGTATCCCCACCAACACTCCTACCTCTCCCCAGAAAAGATCGCGCCGCTCTTGGCGGAACTCCTTCTGACCTTCGCCCAAAATTTCGAGTTGAACTACGACATAAGCGCTCTAATAACGCTAATGATCAACAGACTCATGCACACCTCCCTCTCACGACAGGACATAGATCCCCTCATCCCTCCCAACGTCAAATTGAGTTTTACATCCCTGTTCGAGGATGAGGAACCCAATCAGTGAACTCAAAATCTTACAGTGGAACATACGTAGCATTCAGGCCAACATTGGAGACCTCACAATGCTAATCCAACAAGAAACACCAGACATATTAGCCTTACAAGAAACCTGGTTAACATCAGAAAAAAAGCCCCCGATTTTGGACTGTACCGAGTCTTTCGACAGGATAGACCTCCCACACCAGGTACTCCCCTCCACCTCGGGGGAGGGGGGGTAGCAATCCTCGTCAGGAAAGTTATCACACCCAAGCGAAAGAACATGACGTTCCCGACTCTTATGGAGGGCATCACCATAACAATCACTTGGGACAATATACAAGTTGAGATAATCTCGGCTTACGAACCAAAAGGACGAACGAGCCTACAAGATTTCAATTCATTACATGACCAGATACAACCGCTTTTTATCCGATGTGGGGACTTTAATGGGCACCACCCGAGCTGGGGAGACTCCAACACGAATACCCAAGGTCGCACTATAGCGGCATGGTTAGACACAACGCCGAATCTGGTACTTCAAAGCACGGGCCATTACACTCGCATCTCGTCCTCGGCATCTCCTTCGGTGCTAGACCTCACCTTTACCGACGCCACGCTCGCTCCGGGAGTGAATTGGACGCCACTACACAAGGGGGGCAGTGATCACCTCCCCCTCCTAATTACAATTCCAAACTACGATTGTAGGGAAGGACACCTCCCCTACATCGACCTCCCCCACCCACTTTTACGCCACTCAACTGGGGAAAATTCGAAGCAAGGGCCTTAGAACAAGCCAAGAACACAGCTCAGGAACACTGGAGCTACACAGAGGTCACCGGAGCCCTTCGAAGTTGTGCCGGTGTCAGCACTCTGCACAGACCCAATACCAGAGGATGCAATACCCCCACGCTCCCACCATGGTGGTCCATCAAGCTATCCCAACTACACAAGAAAATGAATTGGCACAGGAACCGATACAGCAAGCAACACAATAAAAACGATCTCATTGCCTATAAGAAATTCCGTGCCCTTTTCCGAAAACAACTAAAGAAGCAAAGACGGTCGGGCTGGCAGAAGTTCTGCACCCATCTAAACGCCCAAAGCAGAGTAGCACAAGTCTGGAAGGGGTTGAAATGGGCGACGACGAATGCGGCTACACGCCAACAGACTACCCCTCACACCGACGATGCACAGGTGGCAGAAAAACTTACAGATTACTATTACACAGTATATTATAAAGAAACTCCCTTTCGTCAGCCGAGCACAGGGGGAGAGAACGAAAGTTATAATACACCGATAAACCCACAGGAGTACCGACTCGGAATACAACGCCTAAAGAACACAGCCGCAGGTGGGGACGGGGTGTCGAACAAAATGCTGGCAACCCTCCCCTGGGAATTTCATCAGAAAGTCCTAAACATGTTTAATCACCATTGGACCACACAATAATATCCGCCCCACTGGAATGACGCGGTCATTGTCCCTTTCCTGTAACCGAACAAAACGAAGGAGGACCCGTCCCATTATCGACCTATAGCGCTCATTTCAACCCTGAAAAAATTGATGGATAAAATTGTCAACAGACGCTTACAACACTTCCTGGAAGACACCCAAGCCCTCAACCCTTTTCAGACGGGTTTCAGGAAGGGGAGAACCACTACCGACAACATACTACGCCTGACGGAAGCGACCAGGGAAGCTTTGGAACAGGGACAATACATGGGCATAGTCTTTCTCGATATAAAGGATGCTTTCGGGAACGTACCACCAGGACGATTACTACAACGATTGACGGAATTAAACGGCCACGGAAACTTGTGGTCATGGATTAGCAACTTCCTCCTCGAAAGAGAAGTACAGGTTCGCCTAAATGGGACAGTTTCCTCAACTAGACGACTGAATTATGGAGTTCCCCAGGGGAGCCCCCTTAGACCCACCCTCTTCCTGATTGCGATCAACGATATTGGACGGGACTTCTCCCCAAATTGCGAATACGGCCTACATGCGGATGATATTGTGAAATGGATCTCTTCTCCCACACTGACCACGGCCACCAGGGTATTACAAGAAAACCTCAATCTCGTCGCAGCAAACCTAGAAACATGGACCTTACCGATACAGTACGAAAAATGCAAAGCTTTACTCTGCACAAGAAGAAGAGGCCCACCAGTGGAGCTCCCCATACACATAGACGGTAACCCCATCAGTGGTACAGACACATACAAATATCTCGGAATATGGATAGACAGGCGGCTCAATTGGAAAAATCACATCCAGAACGTATTACTGAAGTGCCAGAAAAGAATGAATGTCCTCAAAGCAGTGACGGGCTTACGGTGGGGAGCGACGCGGACCACAGGTAAAATGGTCTACACCCAAATGATCAGATCCACGATGGACTACGGAGCCTCGGTATACGGAGCGGCAAGTCATACCCAACTCCAGCAGCTGGATAAGATACAGAATAATGCCCTACGGATCATACTAGGTACACCCAAATATACAAGCATTTCGTCAATGGAAACCGAGCTGGGTATTCTTCCCCTATCGGAAAGACGACGAAGACTAGACTTAAACCTCTTAGCTAGGAAATTGGGGACAGAGAAGAGCCGGGAATGGCTCAACACTACCAGGCCACAGAAGTTTCTCCCACCGCCAGAAAGAAGAACCTTGAAGGAGCGCCTACAATACCTTTAACGTAGTCTTCCCAAGGACCTTATAACACCAAACCCACTATCTCAGCCGATACCTCTCAACGCCAGACCCCCTGCGCCGTGGAAAACCTTTACACCAAAAATCTACAACCTTTCTCAACCAAGCTCAAAAAAGGAACTTTCATCGGCCCAACTCTTACAACACTACCGTCAGGCACTTTCTACCGCATCTACGATCGACTCCACTTTACAGATCTACACGGACGCTTCATACCGGCCCGGGGCGAAAAAATGCGGCCTGCGGATAATACTAGAATCTTTTAACCTAACGATAAAGAAGACAATCAACGGACACCACGACATTACTCAGGGCGAATTAATGGCCTTACACCTAGCTATCTCAGAGGCAAGGGATTTTTCACATACACACGTCCTCATAGCCACGGACTCACAAGCAGCCCTCAAACTCCTGCAACAATTACTCCCGGACAACCAATTGGTACGCACGATACAGCACCAAATTCAAGCGAGATCTCAAGAGATATCGTTTATATGGAGCCCTGGGCACATAGGTATGGCAGGCAATGAAAGAGCGGATCGGGCGGCGAAGCTAGCGCTAGAAAAGGAAAACGACTACCCGGACTACTGGCTTCCCTACTCCGCCCCAACGCTCAAACGACTTTTTCGCCAACACAGGCACTCCACTCTTATAACAGAATGGAGGGGAACCCGAGAAGGAGCAATACAGAAGGAATGGCGTACCAATCCCTACAAAGACAAAATTTCAAAACTAACGCGAACACAAGAAACCTGCATATCAAGGCTACATTGTAGACGGTGGATGACGGGAGACTCCCATCAAAAAATGGGCAAACTCGCAAGCCCAAACTGCTCCACTTGTGGTGTCATAGAAGACACCGAACATATACTGTGTCACTGCCCACTTTTTGACACACACAGACAACCCTTGCGCCACTCTAACCCCAACAAACAGGTTACCGTAAAAAATTTACTAACTAGCACCATGAATGGCGAGAAAAAACTATAAGGAAGATCACGTGCCTCTGGGCAGCGTATGAGAAAACAGCCCTCCGTTGGTGACGTAACAGCACACGGCGTATATAACATAGCTGCAACCCCGACTCCAACACAAAGACGACACCTATGGCGGAACAAGGCTCCTCGGTGCCACTCCCATATCAACGGTTGTCCAACGCTGCCACAGCCCCAGAGAGCGGAAGCTCTAGCAATGGCGTCCTGACCCTTCACAGCGCAGAAACCATACAGATCGCCCCACAAACCAGAGTTGCCGTGGACACAGCGCTGGCCTTTGCAATACCGGATGGCCACGTGGGCATGTTACTAGGACTACACCATCTAATGATGCAGGGATGCCATATAGGAGGAGGAGTAATTGATGCAGACTACCGCGGCCCGGTCAAAGTGATCCTCTTCAACATAGCACAGACGGAACTTCACATAACCCAAGGGGACGCACTTGCGCACATGATAATTACACCATGCCACACAGGACCAATGGAAGAGGCCGCCACATTACCGCCAACCGACCGAGGAGAGGGGGGCTTTGGCTCCACAGGCCGCTGAAACCAGGGACAGTGCCGGTCCACTCTAAACACTACCAAATTCTACAATAAACTGGTTGAAACGAAAAAAAAATAAAAATTAAACACACTTGTACACTAACATTGTAACAAAACACACAGCCATGTAACCGACAAAAAAAATGTAGGAGAGCAATTTGTACATAAAAACCCAAGCTGTAACCTTTAAAGACGGGTCCGAGGCAGGCGTATAGCCAAGCCCACATGGCCCATATACTTAATTATATAAAAAAGGACTTGGTTTGTCCAAGCCTAAAAAACAAAACGATAAGAGTTTTTTCCAGTTGACTGAAGCGCGGATATTTTATTTTTCTATATAATTTTAAAGGCAATCTGTATTTTATTACTCTTTAATTCAATCTCCTGATTTTACTGGTAATGGATTTATTTCCTATAAATTAATTGAAATAAAATATCTTATCTCAGATTTTTCAACAACAATTCCATTTTCGTAAAAATTTTATCATGAAAAATCTGAGATAAGTAATATTTTATTTCAATTAATTTATAGGAAATAAATCCATTACCAGTAAAATCAGGAGATTGAATTAAAGAGTAGTAAAATACAGATTGCGTTTAAAATTATATAGAAAAATAAAATATCCGAGCTTCAGTCAACTGGAAAAAACTCATCTTTTTGTTTTTTAGGCTTGGGCAAACCAAGTCCTTTTTTATATCATATCTGTTCCTCAGTCTTTATTTGTATTAATCTAATCAGAGCTGTGCTAATTAGCTGACAACTAATTGAATTAGAATTAGCAATTAGGGAAATATTTATGAACTAATTAATTAGCCAATTAGCAATTAGACATAGAAACTAATTCAATTCAATTAGAAATTAGGCATTTATTTATCAAACTAATTAATTAGAATTACTAATTTCTAATTAATTACTTCTCTAATTAAGGTAAAAAAGAGACCATAAGTAAACATAAAAGTTTAAAAGTGCCCATGGATTTAGTACTTTGGTAATGCAAAGTTTAATGTTTTAATGTCATTGAAAAACGGGTACGGAAGCCATGAATTATTCTCGAAAAATGAGGCAAGCCTCGAGCCTTCCGTCATGTTAAAATTTGTCTCATTTCTTCATTTTCTTCCCACAGTTCCTATAATGGACCCCTGAGTAGTAAATACATGCGCACTGCTATAAATTCGAGTAGGTAAAACAGTCGAAATTTCGAAATGGGGCAGTTGCGAACTACGAAATTTTCTACTAGTACTAGTATTCTCTCATGTTTGAGGAGCTGAAAAATTTAGAGTAGCACTAAGGTTTCCTCATCGATATAATAAGGCTTTTTCATATTCAAATAGATGAATCAAGAGTTAATTCCTCGATTTTTTTACAACAAATTGGCGTAAAAGATTAATTGAAAATTCAATTGGCTAATTAGTTAATCCTAAATCTAATTAAATTTTAATTAGATAATTACCTTTCCGATTCATACTAATTAATTAGAATTACTCCTCAATTAGCACTAAGGTAATTAAAATACAATTACCATTTTCAATTAGTAAATTTTGCTAATTAATTAGAAATTCAATTAGCTAGCTAATTAATTAGCACAGCTCTATAATCTATTATAAAATAATATTTGCCTGAAATGCGAAATTTTTCACTTCTAGGACCAGGTTAAAAATGGTTCTACACTTCTACTAATTCTTATATGATACGGCTCACAATTCGTTTTAGAACCCGAGCTTTATAGTCAAGGTATAAAATGCCATAAAATTTCTTCAAATATACCTTATTCTTAATATACGGCGTTTATATAGATATTTCTCTTCGGATCATAAAATGGACATTATTAAGCTTCAGTTCCATTGCGCCGAATCCCAATCAACCGTACCCAATCCCATTCGACCGAAAAACCCGCACTTCGGGTTTTTCCCGATAGAGTTTAAATAAATAAAATCCCGGGAACGCAAAGATTTTATCTTTGCTGGCAAAAATTAAATTAACTGAAAACAATTTAAGGCTTACGTAAAATGAACACTAGATCCAAACATTTTCTAAATAATTACTTTAAAACTAAGGATTGTTAGAACCTAATAGTAATAAATCAGCAAAATGTGGCATAATAAAACCAATTGCTAATATATATTTATTTTTTGCTACTATATATTTGTTTTTTGCTAATATATATTTATTTATTAATGTTATATTCATCATGAAAATACTTTAAGCCAGCCGTTTTAATATACTTGAAGTGTATAACCTCTCAAAAGAGTAAGAGACGTCCTCCTAACCAAACCAAACTTTACAGTAGTTTTTTGGAAAAGGAATATTATTTGTGAAGTCAATGAAGATAAACATCAATATTTTGGAAAAGGCGTAACATTGTTAAGTGATGTATAAAATATTACTAACCATGCTTTACAAAATAGTGGCGTTTTATGTTATATTCATCATGGAAATACTTTAACCCGTTTTAATATACTTGAAGTGTATAACCTCTCAAAAGAGTAAGAGACGTCCTCCTAACCAAACCAAACTTAACAGTAATTTTTTGGAAAAGGCATATTATTTTAGAAGTCAATGAAGATAAACATCAATATTTTGGAAAAGGCGTAACATTGTTAAGTGATGTATAAAATATTACTAACCTAGCTTAACCAAATAGTGGCGTTTCCAAGTCAGTAAAAATGTATTTAAAACGCTTTCATTAAAAAACGACATTTATAGAAATTAAAACTACATAGCATTTTTGGGGTCGCATAGAGTCGTTTCAATTGTAAATACCAAACCCGCCGTTGGTCTAAATTCATTAAAACATTGGTGGGATTCGGTCTAATGGGAATTCGGTCTAATGGAATTCTGCGCAATGGGAAGATACCCATTAGCTTTAATCAGTTTTTTTTCAAATCCTTTATTTTTATAATCGTTTAATCGATTATATCGTAAATATTTTTTTAAAAATTCAATCGTATTTACGCCAAATTACTCCGCGATTCGCTAGAAAATGCGGCGTTAAAATTTATGCTAATTTTTATTGCCAAAAATGACCACATTCTGGTATTGTCCCGAACATTATATTATGAAGGGACAAGAATGCCACAAATACCATTTTGTCAATCAGGATTATTTCAATAAACCCGTCTTCGCGTTCACAGAACTCTGTCAACGTTTACGTTTCGCGGAAAATTAGTTTGTTAACCGATCGCAGACATGAACAATGGAATGAACATATAAGTTATCTTTGCGAGAACTGAAAAATCGAAAATGGAATGATCGTTTAAAAAATATATTTTTTCACGACAACAGAGAATTAGGGCTACTGGCGATATCTCTATAGCAGAAAGGAGTCTACCCATTCAACCGAATACCATTGGAACAAATCCCATTCGTCCGAAAATTTCTAGCCAGTATTTTAAAATCTAGCCCAATGGCGGTTTTCTATTAAAAGGGAATATTTTCCCATTCAATTGAATCCTGTTGGAACGAATTCCCTTCAACCGAAAGTTCCAAGATAGTGTATTAGTTTATTTGATTTCGAAGTGGTCTGCGTGCCACCGTGGTCTAGTGGTAAAGCGTCGGATCGTCACGCAGAAAATCTTCGTTCGAATCTCCATCAGGAAGGTGAGTTTACTAAAATCGAAATATTCTACCCCCAAAAGAAACCCGATTGCAACATGTTGCACCCCAGAAAACCCATTTCTCACCCCCAATTGACGTGAAACCTCATGATGGCGGACTTGGCTTGGGTTGGCGGGGGAAATTGGCGTGAAACCTCATGATGGCGTGCAATCTCAAGTCAAACACTTGAGAAAAGGTTATCTACTCCCATTGGCGTGGCCTATCGTAATTTTCGAAGGAAATATTAAATGCATGGTCTCACTGATATGGATTATGACATTTGAAATCCATGTCACGTGTGCGGGGAGTTAGGCTTAAAACTAGATGCCACAGTCTATTATAAACGAAGTAGGCGGGAAGTATGAAAGTGGGTGGTAAAAAGAGAGTGCAGTTTTCGGATACGACAGTGCACCTGATTCCTCATGAGGACAGGAGTGTAAAAAACCGAAATGTAATTGTGAAAATGTATATTAATGTATAGTACACCTTGTTAGTAATTTTTGTTATTTTGTAAATAAGTGCTTTGTTTTTAATTTAGTGTGTTATTAATTGTTTGATGTAAATTTTGTGGGTTATTGTTTGATGTAATTTTTGTTTAAATTTTTTTGTATTTGGATAAGAGATTTTCCCTAGAAGCGAAAAATAAGCCTTCTATAGAACTGTGGAAATTTACCGTGAAGAGTTTATAAAAAGAGATAGGTTGGTAGATGTTTTCGAAAAACAAATTTTTCCCGATACGTCACCAAAAACCCTTCACAAAGGAACTGGTAAAAAGGGGAAAAGGGTCCCAAACGAGGGGAACCAAACAAAATTTTGTTAAAAAAGAGACAGAATTCTCTAAGACTGGAACTGAGAAGGAGCAAAGCGCGCTCACTGCTCCAAAGTAGAAATACTTTAGAAAAGCTAGTATAAGCTTCGTGGAAATAATTAGAATAGTCCTGCTGATATAATTTAGAAAGCTAAAGGTAGCTTCAGAGGATGTTTTAGTTAACTGTGAAATAAAGTTTGTTTTTGTTTTATTATTTAAAAACTAAATCGTCATTAATTCTATTAAATCGTTCCTACTACGCGAGGAAAACGTACCTGTCCCGCTAAAACAATTGAAAAGAAACTACTGCGGTGTTTCAGTCCACCACGGTAGTATAAGTTAAAGCTTATTTGCTCTCCCAAAACTATTCCGGACCTTAAAATCTACATTATTTTGGTGCCAAGTGAAACCCGGGATTAAATCGCGATAGGACTGTAAATAGGATTAAATTAGAAACAGTGAAAATGGCGACCCTTAGACTTTTGGAAAAACAAAGATCAACGCTACGTGGTGGTGTCACGCGTGCGTGCAATATCCTGAAGGATGAATTAGAAAAGGCTACGGTAATTAACGAGCAAGCCTTAAGTGACGCTATCGCGCAACTGGACGCAAAGGAGCCAAAACTAGAAGATATGGACAATCAAATTCTGAGGCTGATCCAAGATGAGGATCAACTAGACCATGAGCTAGCAGAAAATGAAAAATACAGCGAAAGATTGGTCCATTGGCGAGCACGAGCCAAGAAATACCTCGAGGAGAAGCAAGGCCCAGCGGATAGCGGACGACTTCGGACAGTAGAAAGTTCCTCAAGTATCGAGGCAGCGTCAGGACGATCGTCGAGAAACGGCCAAGAACCAGGGACGACGTTGCGACTACCCAAGCTAGAAATAAAGAAATTCGACGGAAACGTGGACAAGTGGCAAGCTTTTTGGACACAATTCGAGGGAGCGATCCACAACAACCCACAACTAAATGCTACAGATAAGTTTAATTATTTGAAATCATATCTAAAAGGGGCCGCTGAGGCGGAAATAGATGGACTAAGCTTAAACGAACAAAATTATCTGGGAGCAATTGAAATATTAACTAACCGTTTTGGCGGGAAAGAGACTCAAGCTAGTGATAGGTTGAACGCGTTTTTAAAGATGAGCCCAATTCAAAAGTCTACGGACGTAACGGGCCTTAAAAATCTCTTAGTCACTTGCGAGATAGAAGTTAGAAACTTGAAGTCTCAAGGTCAATGGACCGATAGTTATGGCGAGTTATTCGCTCGCATTGTTGGAGGCTTGTTTCCTTTAGATCTTTTAGAAAATTACACTAGACATAAAGAAGAAAAAGATCTATGGAAAATTGATGAAGTAATTAAATTCTTAAGTACTGAGATTAAATGTCGAGAAAGAGCCTAAGCCGTTCATAGGAGCGGCCTCCAACAAAGCGTTAAAACCAATGTAAACATTGAAAAGCCCATAAGTAGAAGTGTACAACAAAATGTTAAAAATTACACTAGTAAGCCATTTTCGGCTGCGGCTTTAAATACGGGTGTGCATGATAGGGTTAGCTCTGGTTATCAAAGAAAATGTGAATTTTGTGAAAATCCGGATCACTTTTATTATGAATGTAAAGAGATTCCAATCACAGAAAGAAGGGCAATCGCTCGACAAAAGAAGCTTTGCTTTTTATGTCTAAAACCAGGCCACAACTCGTTTCAATGTAGGGGTAGGGTGCAAGGTTGTAGAAAATGCCATAAGAGGCATCACCAGAGTTTATGTGAGCAGGGAGATGATAAACAGGTTTCCAATACTAATTCCATGCCCATAAGCAACGTACAGAACAATGCTCGTTCTGATAATCAAATTGTAGGTCAAACTGAGGTCAGGGATTCGGCTACCCTAGCTACAGGCTCTGCGGAGTCTAGTGTAGTTCTTCTACAAACGGCCCGAGCTTTTATCAATGATAAGTCAGGAAACAATGTTAGTGTTAGATGCGTCTTAGACGGCGCAAGCCACAGAAGTTTCATAAAAGAGGAAATATCTCGGAAGTTACAGTTAGAAGTAGTGGGGACGGAAAGAATGACCCTTTTCCCATTTGAAAGTACAGTGCCAATACAATCTACGCGCAGAAAGGTAAAAGTAGAATTGAAAAACATCAAATCAGGTGAAATGGTCGAAATAATAGCTCTAGAAACTCCTTCTATAAACGGGGCCGTCTTCGCGGTACCCGGGGAAAAGGTTAGAGAGGAAATGAAAAACAGAAATTTAGAATTGGCAGACTTATTTAGTCAAGAAAAGGAAGGAACCCATTCCCCTATAGAGGTTTTGATAGGTGCTGATTTTTTCTGGAGAGTAGTTAATGGGGAAATGGAACGCCTATCTCCCGATTTAATGGCAATGAATACTGTTTTGGGATGGACTGTACAGGGTAGATCAGAAGGGGAAGGGGGCAATACAGGGGTCAATACTATCGCTGTGATACACGTGGCCGTCCCCTCGGAAGAAACTTTAGTGTCCGAACAATTGAAAGATTTCTGGAATTTAGAATCACTTGGTATCCATGATAGTAAACAAACAAAAGTAAATGAACACGAAGCTGTTTTAGAAACCTTTGAGAAAAACATTGAGTTTAAGGAAGGTCGATACCAAGTGACGCTACCCTGGAAACCTAATCGAGATATGATGGGAGACAATTATGAGGTGGCAAAGAGAAGGACCATTAATTTGGTTAAAAAATTGGAAATGAATCCCAAGCATTTAGAGGAATATGACAAAATAATTGAGGAACAATAGACCAATACGAATATTCCATACTATAAGCCTAACTCGCAGGGGCACCGCCATACTGAATAATAAATTAATGACACGCATCGCCAAGGATGGCGCTCGCGTTAGTTTTATAACTTCTGTCGTCAGTGTCGTCTGCTCAGTTTACTTAACGGTGGAAAATTCAATTGTTAGTGTTAGCGACGCTGGTTTTTTACGAGGATTTTTATTATTTTAACTTAAGTTTGTCGCGAAGCTAATGAATTATAACGATGGCGGATTGGTATTCCCAATTTTGGGATACCAAAAAACTATAAAGGATGTGCCCATGCTTAGCAAAGAAGAAATCAAAAGGTTTTACCAGTCCAGATGTAAAACCTTCCAACATTACCGAAGAAGTTATAAGTTTTTAATTGAAGAATATATCGTAACAGATTCGTTGATGAGCAAAGCGGAACCGTAAGTATCAAGCGTTGTTTACTCTAAAGATGTTAACATTGGTATCTAACTTTTGTTAAATTTTTAGTACAAATGACCGAGTTTTTGTAAAAGGGTTATGCTACAAAAGTCAAAAGAAAAATGATAAGCCTTACACGGTCTGTGCGGCTCTGAAAATATCTAAACCTGAAATACTAGACGAATATTGTGGATGTCCTGCCGGAATTACAGGAACCTGCAACCATGGTGTAGCTTTATTACGGTTACTAGCCCAATTGCGTGATAAAAAAATAAACTATCCCCCTCATAAACTCTCCTGTACCGACAAACCACAACAATGGAACCGTCCGAGGGGCAAAAAAGTCCACCCTTTCGCTGTAATAGATCTAAATGTTCAGGCTCCTAAAGAAGATGGTAATAAGAAACCAGTTCTATGTAAACTGTATGAAGCTAGCTCGAGTAGCCTAGAACAAACCGAGGTGGCAGAAGCTACGAAAGATTTAATTAATAATCTTAATGGTAATGGAGTTGATGGCTGGGCAAGTATTCTACCTCCATCTGAAGAGTATACCTGGGTTGAAACTAGGATGGGATATGCTCCTGAAGGTTCCCCACTAAGTTTGCAACTGTCAACCAAGGAGTATGGATATGAGGTTATCACCAACCTTGAAAGCTTTGAGACTAGCTTACCATTTGTTCATGGATATATACCTTCGGAACGATTTTCAATCCCGACACATTCCTGTGCCTGTACTCCCTGGTGTTCCAAGAATGTCATTAATAAATATGGATCTTCAGAGTTGGCCGTATTGATGGTAAATTTATTTATTTTTTAAAGATGAAATCTGATTGTAAAGAATATTTAATCTCGTTATTTTAGAAAAATGAAATCTCTATTGACCAAGCTCGACATCTCGAAATGAATACCAGGAACCAAGCTGATTCGCTACTGTGGAATGAAGCCCGAAGTACTAGATTGAGTTCTTCAAATTTCGGTGCGATTTGTAAAAGGAAAAATCAAAAATGGACACAAGTTGGAATTAACAACATAGTCAATCCTAAAGACATTGGGCACTTGAATGCTATCAAGTATGGCAAACAGAACGAAAGTATTGCCAAAAACAAATACCTGGAAACGATGCACAGTATGGGTCATAACGTAACAGTACATGACTCAGGATACATTGTTGACCCGACAAAACCCTGGCTAGGAACTTCACCTGATGGATTAGTCCATGATCCAAAGGAACCAACCTCTTTTGGGCTGTTAGAAATTAAATGTCCCTGGTCCAAACGGGATAAAAAACCCACCGAAGCACTGAGTGATGATGATGATAGAATAAAAATGGTTGATCAAAGACCTCTTTTAAATGAAAATGATAACCATTTCTACCAAATTATGGGCCAAATGGCGCTATCAGGGCTGAAATGGTGTCACTACGTAACATATTTCCCAGAAGGCTTGATAATTGTGAGAGTGCCATTCAATCAGGAAAAGTGGGACCATATGCAATCAGTTTTAAAAGCTTTTTATTTTACATATATGTTACCAAAATTAGGTAAAAATTACAAGACAAACAATGTGATAAAAATGTGATCTGGATTTAAACGTTCCTATACTCTCAAGTACCTACTACCTTCCTTATGATAATAGGCCCCATACCCACAGTGGTTTTAAAAATAAAGTCTGTTTTATTAAAGTTTCTTGTAGCTTTATTTAAAATAAAATAAAATATTAGATAGTTATAATCTTTACAAAGAAGTATCTAAATTGATAATGGGAATCTCAGTTCTACTTGAATCAGTGTCACTTGACCATCCAGCCAGTTCATCTTCAAGGGATTCGTTTTCAGGTTCTAGAATTTCTTCTTGAAAATTATCAATTTCCTCTTGAAAATCATGTTTTTCTTCTTGAAAATCATGTTTTTCTTCTTGAAAATCATCAATATCATCACTAATGTTGGTTAAATTACTGTGTTCATTTTGAGAGTCATTTTCAGTATTGCTTATTAAAGGTGTTTGGAAGTTCGACAAAAGCACAATCACTGTCCAGAGTTGATTAATCACGGGAGCTAGAGTTAAGGGAATTGGACGATCGAGGATATGAAAGCCTCTTACTCTTGCTATTCGTCGTTCCACATGGATTCGGAGGGCTGCAATTTTCTGTGACTTTTCCAGTTCCTCTTTGGTGAATTGTCCCTTCTCACCAAGGAAAGGTGGTATATTCAGTCGAACACCTTTTTTATTTAGCATCTCTTGAATCAAAAATCCCTTATCTGCCATAACACTGTCATTAGGGGAGAAATTTAATTTCAGAAAACCACTTCGCCTAGTTATTTCCTGGTCAGAGATGGATCCAGTGAACAACTGCGAGACAAATGTCACGTAACCATTGGGACTAATACCAATAAGTCCTTTGAATGTGTTTGTGGATTTATAGTTAGAATAAGATGCTGACTGTAGAACCAATGACTTTGATGTTTGGCATTTCAATTCAGTTGCGTCAATTATGACGCGAGTACTGGGATAATCTTTTTTAAATTCTTCTGGCATAGTTGCATCTATTTGCTCTCGTGTTGGCCATATATTTATTTTTCCAAGGCGAACAAACATGAAATTAATCCAGGATATACAGTAATTGGACGCTGTGCTTGGGGAAATGCTAAAGCGGTCTGCCAAGTCTTTTAGAAAGAGCCCTAATCGGAGCCGCATCAAGACTAGTAGAAATTGATCCTTAACATCTAGTTTTCGGGGGCGGCCTGCAGGCGAAGGTCTTTGCACAATCTTACCACCATTCCAAAAGTTGATATTTTCACCGTTAGGTCCTGGATTTAGACGATTATATAAAGCGACCAGTTTATAATTGTTAGGGATGCCAGTGTAGAATAATAGGTCATCATCGTTATATTTTATTCTATCTAGACTGGGTTTCATCGTGTTGCAGCGGCTCTCAGCGATAACAGCTCGCCTCTTTGCTTCAAATAATTTCTTTTTGGCAGTCTTAAGTTGGGAATCTTGAATATTTATTTTATGCTCTTGAATTGAAAGTTTACGTTTCAGTTCTGCAATCACAATTTCTAATTCTTTAATTTTGTTTGAGCATTCACAATAGCCTAGCGACTGTGTAATAGACTCCTCTGTAAAAGCAACGACCGTCACCAAATCTGTTACAGTATCTTTGATGATCGCTTCTTTATCTTCCTTTTCATCATCGTTATTGACACTTTGTTCATAAGAGTCATCTATATCAGTTTGTCTATTGAAGTTCCAATGAAACACTGAAGGCACAGCCCCCACTTTCAAAATCTTCCTGCCGCTGGCAAGACCTTGCCGATAATCGGAAGGTTTAAAATGCTTTGAACAGACAAAAATGTTTTCTGCCGGGTTGTAAATATAGTCACGGCGACGGATTCGCTTCAACCAAAGAATTCTCATCACTTTCCTGCTTTGTGATGGAACTTTATGAAGCGAGACCTGAAAACATTTTAATTATTAAGGATTTATATTTATAATTCTTTATTCGGTGAATATCGAAATTATAGTTACATTTTTGGAAGACGCTCTTTGAGTGCAATACAGAACACAACACACTTTGCCTGGGAGGCTCATATTTTTGACCGAGGCTTAACAAATAACAACTTCAATTGAAATTTAAACAGGTATTAAGGGTATTTTTTTATCTTTACATATAATATTTACCGTATATTATCAATGCATACGTTTGAAACCACAAACAAAAGAGTAAAATCGTTTTAATGTACTATATCACACGAACGCGTCGTCACTTAAATATATCACGATGGACACGGCCATATTTGTACAATCCATAAATTTTAACCAATCACAGACGGAGGAAAAATAATGACATATAGCGCCATCTATTAAAGGCTTTGAGCATGCAAATATTATCCAGTATGGAGACTACCCCTGAAATTTCCTCTTTCCCCATGGCATTTTCGAATTGGTCTATTGAGAACTGGAATAATAGAAAGGGTAGAAAACGTTGAAAGTTCTACTGAACCTAACCCTTGTTATTACATCCCTCACCGGGGGGTCATTCGTGAAAATAGAGAAACAACTAAACTAAGAATTGTCAATGACGCCTCCTCACATGCTAAAGACTCACCCTCTCTAAATGATTGTATGGATTCAGGCCCCAATTTGCTACCTGAATTGTTCAAAATTTTGGTTAGATTTAGACAACATAAGGTCGCAGTTATTGGGGACGTGGAGAAAGCTTTCCACCAAATTTCTATTGTAGAAAGTGATAGGGACGCCCTACGGTTTTTCTGGGTAAAAGGAATAAAAGGCAATGAAAGAAATGAGATGGTAGTATACAGGTTTACTAGAATCCCTTTTGGATGTAAAGCGAGTCCTTTCTTATTGGCCGCAACAATTAAACACCATGCCAAGAAATATTCAGTGTCGCACCCCCTAGCCTATGGCGTGCTGAAAAGAGATATATATGAGGATGATTTAGTCACGGGAGGTCAAAGGGCAGAAGAGGTTGATCAGCTAATCCAACAGGCGACACAAATTCTAGGTGAGGCTGGGATGAACCTTCGAAAGTTTCATAGCAATTCAAAAGAAATAAGAGCAAAATGGGGAGAGAAAAGCGAAGGGTCGGTAAAACCCAACCATACGAAAGTTCTAGGCCTAAGTTGGGATGAAGAAAAAGATACATTTAGTTATGATGTTAGTGAACTTTTGGAATTCCTATTGACACGAACGAATACAAAAAGATGGGTGTTGAAGGCAGTAGCACGGATATTTGACCCCCTTGGGCTTTTAGCTCCGTTCTTAATAGGCGCAAAACTACTGTTCCAAGAAATGTGGAGAAAAGGGATGGCCTGGGATGAACCCCTCGAAAACGAGTTAGCACAAAAATTTGAAGCATGGTGCTCTGAGCTCCCCCTCCTACCTAAGATAGAAATTCCCAGGTGTTATTTTGTGAATGCCCCCTATGAATCAGAATGTGTAGTAGAACTTCATGGATTTGTGGATGCAAGTAACAAGGCCTACGCGGCTGTTGTTTATCTAAGAAGCCTTTATCCCAATTCAGAGAGTCATACTACAATGGTAGCTTGTAAAACTCGAGTTTCTCCTATAGAAAAACTTTCTTTACCAAGGTTAGAATTAATGGGAGGTGTTTTGGGAGCAAGACTTATGAAAAACGTCATAGAAACTTTAGATATTGTCCCAAGGTCCATTCACATGTGGACCGATTCCACCATTGTCCTACACTGGATCCGAGATAATTCGTCAAGGTGGAAGCCTTTTGTATCGAACAGGGTTAAAGAAATTCAGGGATTAGTTGACCCATCTTGTTGGGGTCACGTAGCTGGGAAGGAAAATCCAGCTGATTTGCCTTCTCGCGGCACGACACTAGAGGAATTAGGAAAGTCCAAGCTTTGGCTTCAGGGACCGGTTTGGTTGTCAGAAGGTGATAAACCCGAAGTAGAATTGGAAATAGTTGATGAAGAAATTCCCGAAATAGTTGTAGAAAAGAAAGCAAAGCCCGAAGCTAATTTAGCTATTGTAATGAAAACTAGCGTACCTATTTTGTCCCTTGAAAAATATAGTTCAGCAGGTTTAGCTTTTAGAGTGACCGCATGGGTTAGAAGGTATATCCTTAATTTGAAACGAGTTTCTAAAAATGAGAAAAAAGTAATTGGTCCATTGACCACTGATGAATTAAACCTAGCGGAAAAATATTGGATACGATTAGCTCAGGAAGAAAGCTACCCTGAGGAAATAAATTGCTTGTCTTCTAGTATTGGAATTTCTAAAAACTCAAAAATTGTAACTTTAAGTCCTATAATGGACAAAGAGGGTTTGTTGCGAGTAGGCGGACGTTTAGACGCCGCAAATATATCCTATCAGGAAAAACACCCCTGGATTTTAAGTCATAAAAACAAATTAACTGAATTAATGATTGAAGATTGTCACGTAAAATTAAAACATGCTGGGATAGATGATGTGCTAATCGAATTAAGAGAAAAATTTTGGATCAATAAAATTAGGAGGTTAATTAAAAGTAAAATTCATAAATGCCCAAAATGTAAAAGATTTAGAGCTAAAGCACCAGTAGCGGTCATGGCCCCACTTCCGTCTGCAAGGATTAATCCTTCACCACCCTTCACAGTCACTGGCATAGATTTCGCTGGCCCTTTGTTTACAAAAAATGGCAATAAATGTTATATAGCGCTTTACACGTGCGCTGTTACTCGTGCATTGCACTTGGAATTGGTCTCGGACCTTAGCACAGATAAATTTTTGTTGTCATTTAGGAGATTTATTGCCAGACGCGGTATAGTCCACGTTATTTACAGCGATAACGCTAAGACTTTTAAAAAGGCAGAAGTGGATTTAAATGAATTAGTTAAAAATGTAAGACATTCAGATGTTTTGGAATATTTTGGGTCTCTAAGAATTGAATGGCGCTACATTGCTGATAGGGCCAGTTGGTGGGGAGGATTCTGGGAAAGAATGGTCAAAAGTGTCAAATCCTCCCTACGCAAAACTCTTGGCAAAGCCAGGCTTTCGTTTGAGGAACTAGAGACTTTGTTAATCGAAATAGAGGCTACAATTAATTCAAGGCCTATCAGCTATGTATACGATGGTCCAGGAGAGCCAACGCCTCTAAGTCCGGCGCATTTTTTGATTGGCCGACGCTTAACGTCATTGCCATCTCGAACCTTTTCTAGTAACGAAAACATGACCGCTACTAAAGAAGAGTTAACCAAAAGAATAAAATATCGCCAAACCCTCTTAGATCGATTTTGGTTTCAATGGAAACATAATTATTTATTAGAACTACGCTCTGCCCACCATAGACCGGCTTGTACTCCTAATGACAGCCTAAAAATAGATGACGTAGTTCTCATTGAGGACAGTAAGCTTCCCCGTTTAATGTGGAAGTTAGCCGTAGTGGAAGAAACTATGGTTGGAAGAGATGGGGTTGTACGTTCCTGTATGGTTCGTCTACCTAATGGAAATCGGATAAGGCGTCCGATTCAATTGTTGTACCCCCTTGAAATATAAAAAAAATTTGTTGAACCCTGTTCAAGGTGGGGAGAGTGTAAAAAACCGAAATGTAATTGTGAAAATGTATATTAATGTATAGTACACCTTGTTAGTAATTTTTGTTATTTTGTAAATAAGTGCTTTGTTTTTAATTTAGTGTGTTATTAATTGTTTGATGTAAATTTTGTGGGTTATTGTTTGATGTAATTTTTGTTTAAATTTTTTTGTATTTGGATAAGAGATTTTCCCTAGAAGCGAAAAATAAGCCTTCTATAGAACTGTGGAAATTTACCGTGAAGAGTTTATAAAAAGAGATAGGTTGGTAGATGTTTTCGGAAAACAAATTTTTCCCGATACGTCACCAAAAACCCTTCACAAAGGAACTGGTAAAAAGGGGGAAAAGGGTCCCAAACGAGGGGAACCAAACAAAATTTTGTTAAAAAAGAGACAGAATTCTCTAAGACTTGAACTGAGAAGGAGCAAAGCGCGCTCACTGCTCCAAAGTAGAAATACTTTAGAAAAGCTAGTATAAGCTTCGTGGAAATAATTAGAATAGTCCTGCTGATATAATTTAGAAAGCTAAAGGTAGCTTCAGAGGATGTTTTAGTTAACTGTGAAATAAAGTTTGTTTTTGTTTTATTTTTTAAAAACTAAATCGTCATTAATTCTATTAAATCGTTCCTACTACGCGAGGAAAACGTACCTGTCCCGCTAAAACAATTGAAAAGAAACTACTGCGGTGTTTCAGTCCGCCACGGTAGTATAAGTTAAAGCTTATTTGCTCTCCCAAAACTATTCCGGACCTTAAAATCTACATTATTATGTTGCACCCCAGAAAACCCATTTCTCACCCCCAATTGACGTGAAACCTCATGATGGCGGACTTGGCTTGGGTTGGCGGGGGAAATTGGCGTGAAACCTCATGATGGCGTGCAATCTCAAGTCAAACACTTGAGAAAAGGTTATCTACTCCCATTGGCGTGGCCTATCGTAATTTTCGAAGGAAATATTAAATGCATGGTCTCACTGATATGGATTATGACATTTGAAATCCATGTCACGTGTGCGGGGAGTTAGGCTTAAAACTAGATGCCACAGTCTATTATAAACGAAGTAGGCGGGAAGTATGAAAGTGGGTGGTAAAAAGAGAGTGCAGTTTTCGGATACGACAGTGCACCTGATTCCTCATGAGGACAGGAGAAACCAGGAATTTCGCAACCTACAATGTTTTAGAATGCAAATAAAATGTAAATACGAGGACAAATTAACTCCGATATTGAAGTTGAAAATTGAACGCATCGCTTAGCCTTGTCATGGCTTGGGGTTTTTAACGCCATGTTGACCCTACATGGCAGAACATCGCGATAAGTCATCTTAAAGAACGTCATGTTGGCGTGATTAGAATCCGATCGTCTCGCGTTAAGATCCTATAAAAGACGCGGTAGTTTAAAAGATAAGTCATTTTACGACTCTTCAAGCTTTTCATCCCAGCTAACGATATTCACGTGTCATCACTTAGAAATGGACTCAGTCAAATTATAAGTATACTCTTAACAATATAGTTAACCCTTGCATGTGCATTTCTACCCAGACTTATAATCAGAGTATCCGGTCAATTTTTAAACCAACAGGAACGAATCAATAGCGTTTTACGAAACTGGCAATACGACGGACACGCCTTCCTGTCCTATCTGCTGTAGTGAGGACGGTAGAATGAATTCACGCAATACTTTAGAAGCCGTCGTTAGACGAAACAACTTAAGACGTATTGAAAAATTTGCTACTATCGGATGGGATAAAGATTACGGAAAGGACTACAGATCCCGAAACGGGGGATTTACTAATAAACCCCACACCGAATGAAGTCTATAATGTAGCCGATGGTGAAGGTTATATATGGCAATACGTTTATGGCCCTAATATAAATTTTGGTTTGAAACACTTAGCGATGTACAGATTACTAACTTCTACAGTGCAACTACCCGCAGGGTCATTAATTGATATGTTTGCTAGACAGTTTCCATGTATCATAAATAAGAAGGTTCATCAATTCAAATTGAAAGAATTTGCGGGGGATACTATCCTCGTATTTCCCGTACACCTCACATCGCACAAAATGTACGAAATGCCAACCCCAGATATTTGCCATTTAGGGAGTTGCCATCCTCGCAATGAGGAGGGATGTAAATTTCGTGCCTTTTATTACGGAGGATACGCATTTCATTGCCCATACCAGTACTTAAGAGTTCTGAACTTAGCTCTTCATATGTGTATGTTTATGGTATATAAAACTAACAAAACCGTAAGGAAAAATTATAGTGATGAAAACGACCTAGCTACGCATTATATATTCAAGGCTCTGCAGATTTGTAGGTTAGCCGAGTGTCTGTGTGATAACACTCACAGTTTAATGTTTTACGAAGTGCATTACCACATGAGATCCAATGACGCGAATAATTATTTCGCGAATAAGTATTTCGCAGACTTTCTTTAATTAATAAATCGTTTGAAAGTTCTACATTTTGTAGGCGAAGGATAGTGTTAAATGCTAAACAATATTTGTAGAATCTCAAATAAAAAGAAAATGTTTGAATGATATAGGTTTCTAATTATTTTACGTAGGTATAATATAATTAATATTTTAAACCCATTTTAAAACTTTATCT
Source organism: Phalangium opilio (assembly GCF_054372755.1). Classification (NCBI taxonomy): domain Eukaryota; kingdom Metazoa; phylum Arthropoda; class Arachnida; order Opiliones; family Phalangiidae; genus Phalangium; species Phalangium opilio. Next base: position 2,973,516 of record NW_028324162.1, on the reverse strand, counting down.
TTTGGGTATTTATTTAATTTTCAGCATTAATTCACATATGAAACGATATACATATCAATAATAAGCACATCCGACATTAATACTTTTTCATTTACCTAAATATAAGCATATTTCAAATTTTAGGAGTTACTTATATTCAAATTTAATACTATTTAACTAAATATATAGGCATATTTCAAATTTTAGGAGTTATTTCAACTTAATATCCGAATTTAATACTTCTAAATATAAACTTTAGAAATTATTTCAACTTAAACCAATTTCCCTTTATTGATAGACCTATTTCGCATTTTTCAAGGATAGGAAATGTAAATAACGAGTTCGGTGAACTGGAATGGGGAAACTCGGATGGTAAATAAACGGCCTATGTCAATAATTAGAAATCATGATAAGCGCTTGTATGAAACTCCGACGCTGAGTGTCGACATGGGATGATAGTTGGGGTTGCAATGTTTGTTTATGCTAATAAACTTGTAAGTAAACAAACTAGATTGAAACTTGGCGCGAATTTCGAAACACGGCGCGGTTTTCGACTTGCCGTCAACGGAAAAACCCATATGATAGTTCGGACAAAGATTAAAGAGTACAAAAACCTGGCACGTGTCTTTATAACTAGTTAAAATGTTTATTTGTGATATTTGTAATGCGAAGTTCTCCAGGAATCGTGACGTCAATAGGCATAAACAGGTAAAACACGCGAAAGTTGGTTTCCCATGTTCGGTTTGCAACAAAGTTTTATCCAGACGTGACATGTTAAAGGCCTTTGCGTGGGTAATTTAAATCTCGGGTACAAAACAAAACCAAACCTAACCAATTCTAAGCCTATCGCACTGCGAACAATCTATTTAAATTGGAATAAAGCCAATCAACTAATATATTTTTAAGTAATTTAAGTGGGTGTTTCCGAAACGAAACATATGAGTAATAAAAACTTTGTAAGAACCTTTTGTCAATATAAGTTATAAGCTGGATGTTTAGGCGCGGATCTCTCTTAAAAGTGTCGTTTAATGACTAAAAAGTGGTTGAAAGTGTCGTTAAATGACTAAAAAGTGGTTGAAAGTGTCGTTAAATGACTAAAAAGTGGTTGAAAGTGTCGTTAAATAACTAAAATGTCGTTAAGTTACCATAAAATGATAGAAAATTTTATTGTGCCAAAACTTTGACGGGTAATTTGAAACCGTAAATGACTAAAAAGAGGTTAAAATGTCGTTAAATGACTAAATCGTGCATGAAAGTGTTGTTAAATGAATAAAAAATCGTTGAAACGGTTGAGAAAACATGGTTAAACGTGTTGATGAATGACTAAATTGTGGTTGAAAGTGGCGTTAAATGAATACAATATAATAGAAATGATGTTAAATGACTGAAAAGCGGCTGGAAATGCTGTTAATGGCAAAACACCAAAAATAGGTTTACGTTTCGTTAAAAGTCTAATAAACGTCCCGCTATACGACTTAAATGTGTTTGATATTGTTATTATATTACTGAAATAAAACTGATAATGAAGTTGAATGTCCAAAAAGTGCCCGAAAGTGTTGTTAATTTACTAAAATGTGTTTGAAAACGTTGTGAAACGAAAACATTCAATTGAAAGCAAACTAAAAAGTGGTCGAAAGTGTTGTTACTCGTGACTCAAATCGTATTCAAAGGAACTAAAAAGCAGTTAAACGTTCATGAAACGACTAAAGTGCAACTGTAAGTATTGGCAAAACACCAAAAATAGGTTTAAGTTACGTTAAAAGTCTAATAAAAGCCTCGCTATTCAACATAAATGTGTTTGATATTGTTATTATTTTACTGAAATAAATCTGATAATGAAGTTGAATGTCTAAAAACTGGTCGAAACTGTTGTTAATTTACTGAAATGTGTTTGAAAACGCTGTGAAACGAAAACATTCAATTGAAAGTTCAAGGAAATTCCAGTCAGACATGAGGCGGATTTTGCGTATATTTTTCTCTGTATAGATGCAGAGGAATTAAAATGTATGATATTTGCTTAAAATTTGTAAAAGATAAGAGTTTGAACGATAAAATGATATTGGAATTTATGTATAAGAGATTTTTAATAAAGTTTTTTTGATTAAATTGTATGTTTTTCTTTAAGTCGCGCGCGAACTTATTCCTGAACGCCCGAACGCGGGAAATTTAAACACGCGCACGCGGCTGGTCCCACGCGCTTCACCTCATTTAACCTGGAAAAATTTGCCTAAGTTGTATGAAATAAGAGGGAAGAAATTTGTATTTAAAATTTTTTTATTTTGAATGAGAAACCGTAGTGTCTCGGGGTAAAACTCATTCGAGAAAAACAACTTAAAACTATACAATTATACTTTGGAATCCTAAAATATATACATTAAATTATTGAAACTTATAAATTACACATTAAACTATGAAATTTTTAAGGAAAAGGGTTGGGCCCACGTGGACCGATTCGGCCACTTCGCACCAAAAGGGTATGGGAGGGGGGCGTGTACCGGTTCGGCCACTTCGCCCCCAGGAGGGTATGGGAGGGGATAGGGTTACAGAAAGTAATTATACATTTGAAATTTTATTCCTTAATTTTAAAATGACCATGCGCGTATGTTGACACTCCATTGATGAAGAATCTCTTATCATCGCAAGGGTTAAGAGCGAGTTTTTTCTGGGTGATGGAAAATAGTTCGTGTTTAACACTGACTATCCTCTTCATCTCTCTGTGGTGAGTTTACGTTGAAGCAGGCATTCCTTGTATTGGGCGTGACGTATCTTCTTTTTGACGACGCGACGTTAGATTCCCTTCGCCGTCTTCTTTTCACCTTTTGCCGACAAGATGCTGTACATTTTCGGCCGCAAGCCGCAGAACTCTTGAATCTGGACGCTGTTGAGTTCGTCCTTGAACTTTCCGAGGGCCTTCTTGTTCTCTTCGCTGAAGAGAGGATGTTCCTTGGGGTAGGCGGAAAAGTCGAACATCTCCTTCATCTGGGCAAAGTCGCGGGGCAAATCGTCGGTGAAAATCTGATAGGTCAGGCTGTCTGCAATTATACGTAAAAACATTTAATTAGCTTTTTAAAATTGGAAGTAGAAAAAAGGATTTAAATCTAGTAAACGTTTTAAAAAAAATCATACCTGTGTCGGTAAAAAGAAGTTTGAGGTCGTCGCCATATTTTGCCTTCATAGTGTTGTAATGGAAGTCGTACATGACCAACTTTGAGAGGTCAAGGATGGCGAAACCGGTGTAAATGGGTCGGTCCAACTTGAGGGATTTCTTCAGACGATGGATCCCAACCAGCTCGTTCCTAAAGATGGTGAACCTCTGGAATGTCGGCGAACTGGCCTTCTTGATTGCCATCTCCCGGGTCTGGACAAGATCAAAGTTGATCCTGTTGCGGAGGTTTTCCATCGTCTTCCCGAAAACACTGTTAATAGATAAAAACTTTGATTAATTTACGTGTGAAATAATAACTTAGCGTAGCGTAGATGCGTACCTATTGTTGGCCAACTTGAAAAAATCTTTCTCAAAGTCGTTCACTGCCTGCTTCCTTTTCTCCGTGTTGAACTCGATAAATGGTTTTAACCACGCACCCTGCTCGAATGTGAGTATTCGATGGATTTTCCCCAATTTCATCCCCTTCCCTAGCAGCACAAAAGTGCTGGCCCACCACGTGATGGCGCGCTTCAGGCCGTCAGTGTTGGTGCAGCGCTGGGTCATAACTGGCCGTGTCCTACCTGGCCAGCAGTTGGTTTGGTGCCGGGTTTTAATTATTTATCCAGCACATGCCCATAACCACAGCCACCATTATGCCATATATTTTAAGCTTTTACGCCAACACCTAGCCACCATTCATCTATTCGCTAAACCTTCGCTAACCCATCACTTATTCGCCACTCCACCATCCAGTAATCCTACAGGTATCCAGGTTTATCAACATGGCAGGCCTACAGATGACCATCATTTGTCAACCTGGCAGGCCTACAGATGACCATCATTTGTCAACCTGGCGGGCCTACAGGTGTCCATCGGTTATCAACCTGTCAAGCCTGCTTGTGTCCATCATTTAAGAACCTGGCAGGCCTACACGCGTCCATCATTTAGAAGCTTGGTAGGCCTACAGTAAACCATCATGAAATCCTTACTCATTAACCTAGTTGGCCTACACTCAAACTACTGGTAGACCTTAACGTTTCCACCACTATTTCATCTTGTATGCTTACAATTACCCACCACTGTATCGCCACCCATCAACCCTTTTACCCTACTATTGTACACTACTTTTTCCTGCAATTATTTATTGACCTAATCACCCTAATTTCAATTAGATTTCAAGCCATACAATTCCTTTTGTTATTTTTATCCAAGTTTATTTTCCTCAATTATTATTGCACATTTAAATATCATTTTTAGTCATCATCTACATTATAGTGTTCGTCTTCGCTAATTTCTTTTGACATTCCAGCTTTCATTGCACGTCTTCTCCGCCCTCCATTTCGATCTGAAGCACCTCTTAAGAATTTCTGAACAGTGCCTTCAACTACAAATTCTTTAATGCCTTTAAAATTCGTTTGTATTGCACCTAGAAGTATAAGTATTTGTAGCCGTTAAATTAATTTTTCCACTTTACGCGCTACTTTTGGTAGATCATTACCTACTATGACGTTCTTAAGCTTTAATTCGGCGAATGAAAACTTCTGTTGCGAACCAACCCAGTTAAACTTGAGTACTATTTCGTGTGCTATTACATTAGCTAAGAATTCAAAACATTAGCTAAGAATTCAAAACATTAGCTAAGAATTCAAAACATTAGCTAAGAATTCAAAAAAATTAGCTAAGAATTCAAAAAATTAGCTAAGAATTCAAAAAATTAGCTAAGAATTCAAAAAATTAGCTAAGAATTCAAAAAATTAGCTAAGAATTCAAAAAATTAGCTAAGAATTCAAAAAATTAGCTAAGAATTAAAAAATTTAGCTAAGATTTTCAAGCATTTAACTAAGATTTTCAAGCATTTAACTAAGATTTTCAAGCATTTAACCAAGATTTTCAAGCATTTAACTAAGATTTTCAAGCATTTAACTAAGATTTTCAAAAATTTAACTAAGATTTTCAAAAATTTAACTAAGATTTTCAAAAATTTAACTAAGATTTTCAAAAATTTAACTAAGATTTTCAAAAAATTTAACTAAAATTTTCAAAAATTACTACTTAAAACAAACAGACTAACGGAGATTTCAACTATCTAAATGAGAAACCAAAGAGGTTTGGCTTTTTAAAATTAAACTATTAATGGCTTACCTTTATTTTAAACGTTGTAATAAATTTCGAACATTCAGTCACAAATTGTGATTCACAAGACAACTTCAACCAGCTAAGCCTCGGCGTAATTCATTAGGAAGACTAGATGCTCGCTAAATCCTACCAAGTAATAAATCAGAAAATTAATTGAATTATTTGGTAATTTATAATTAACAATTTAAAAATTCGTAAGTATATTCACCTTTTAACTCCAACGTTCCAAAACAGCCCTTAAAAGATTAACTAGTTAAAAAGCGTCTAGATTGGAGAATGGAGAATTTCTTTGTTCCCTTCTTTTTGCGCCGAAAAAGCCGTAACAACTAAAAACCGCGGATTACCAGAAAATAAACCGACCGAAAAACTTTCCTCCACGAGGTTGTAACGCCGTTTCTATTGCAAGAAATCTGCTACCATGGAGAAATATTATAGGAGACATAGAAAAATTCAGCAATTTTAAAGTAACTTTCGTTTCACTCCAATAAAAAACTACTCCATGGACAATGCTGATGTACGATTTTACAGACTAGGAGGATTCATACCATTTTCACAGCCCATTTCATACTCCATATGTAGCCTAACCTCGTGCAAATATTATTACTCCTAGTCTGAAACAATTTTTGGACCGAGTAAACAAATTCTAAATATGATGACACCAAAATTAAATTAAATTTGGCAAATTCGTAAATCATGATTTAGAAAGAATTTCAATATTCTAAATTGTTCTGTTTCAATTTTATCACGGATCACTTTACCACTATATATACTCAAAAAATGATATTTCAAAATTATAAGTCAACAATTTCACGCGGTGACGCGAGACATATGCGCCTATAGAGTAATGTCAGTTCTACGTATGCAAACGTCATACCCTTCTATCTCTTAGCTAAGTGTCATCCCCCCCTACCATGCGGCGCGTACAGTATCCCCTCTTACAAAAGCGCGCCTAGAGGGAGGGATACACAGTCTACTCCCCCCTCTACCGACACTACTCTATATCAATCGTACGCTTTGGGTAAAAGAATTGCCAGCACCATACCCTTCAGTTGTACGATGAAATACCAGCATTGAATTTAGAGATATACTTAAATATAATTGATTATGTACCTTAGATTTAATATCAACTTACTTCGAAATTAAATTTATCAAAACAGCTATAACTATTATGTTGAAGTTAAAAAAACGACTAAAAATATTATTGGTGCTGGGTTTCTGTATGAAAACATAGTGGCAAATTTTGCAGAAAATACATAAAATATAAGCTGCCGGTTTTGACATGTTCATGTAATGGCAAAATATCTACGTGGTGGACAAGTCAAGGCTTACAGCACGTAGCCATCACCATCAGTCTCCCAGCACACCCGGCAATGACCCTCCACCAAATCGGCAACCCCGTGCTACTAGGGTTAGCGATGTAAAACTTGAGGTTCCGGTAGTGGAGAACATATTTCTCCCTATTGTAGAGCGAGGTAACTAACTTTGGAAGGCTATCCCGTACGTTAATTTTCAGTTTGTTCAACTGTTCAATCGAATTCGGCGAAAGCTCATCCGCGTTAATAACTCTACGTTCGGGTGCTAAGGGTAGACAGTTATGTTCTTCGTGCAAACTTTCCGGGTACTCAAGATCAACCTCCAGGATAAAACCCTGGGGATCATCGTCTGGGTGATTCAAGATAATTTCACGAGTGAAATCTTGACATGGTTGAATCCATCGAAATCCTCTCATCGGCAGGTGATGACACATTACGGTGCCGTAAAGGTTATTACAGTCTAGGTAGGTAATGTAAGAGCTACGTTCTGCCGGGTTGAATGTTTCGGGGAGATCCTTATTATTGGCTATGGATAGTCTATGCGTAATTAAAGAAACACCCCCTCTTATACCCTTCTCAATAAAGAGATGCATATCAGGATCCTGAAGTAGTTCCAATTTCACTTGGGTCGTGTGAAGTGCGCTTTGCCAAGCGAAACCAGGACCTGTATATGCATGCGCGCAATCTAACTTGTAATATTCTAGACACATAGCCCTGAAACTTTCAAAAACATCCGCTAGGAGCAGAACGTCGGTCTTAACGTATAAATCATGGTACTCACCGAGGTTAGTGAGTTGGAATTTTTACCAAACCTTTTGACCTTGAGAATAATCTTCCTCACTAACCTCTTCGTCAGTTAAGGAATTGAAGAAGGCATCCTTGGATGGCAACTCGGTCTCGTCGAATTTCGTCTCGCAGTCGAAGTAGTCATAGGGGTAAACATGTTTCCTCAGCAGATGCGGTACTTCGTCAGCGCTGAAGGCAGAGGATAAACACTTGAACTTATCGGCTCCTCAACGAGCCAAATTCGATACGATTGTCTTTAGCGATGCCGGCATGAACCTAATTGAGTCTAAGAATCGTAAATTACCCAGAGAAAACGAAATGTACGTTTCGGAATTCGTGGGGATACACGTAATCTTGTGATCTTTGACCAATCCAATTTTGTCCATAATAAGATGGGCATCGTAACGAGATAAGTTATGCATGAAGACCGGAACGAATTATGAGCAGCCCCCCTGTAGGTTCCGTTAGTGTGGTCGTGGTCACGAACTTTACAGTCATTTACAGTGAAAGGCTTGTTACATAAGTAACAGGATTGGGCCGAGGCGAATTGCGCCTTTTCGAAGTGTGATAGATTCATGGGGGCGTTATCTTTAATCTTACGCTGAATAATTGCGTCTTCGCGCAAAAGGTTTTCTAAAAACTTTTCCCTGGCATCTATCCCTCGATAAGTAACTGGTTTAGAGACTGTACCCTCTTGACTAACAATGACATAACTAAACCCGCAGGAGATATGCTGCGAAGTTTTCGTGGTTGAAGAGAGGTCGGCATCGGGATCGCATCGGTGAGCTTTACGGAGAATGGACTCGAAATCGGCATAGATGACGTATTTAACCTGTGAGAAATAGAAATAAAACTATATTAGATAAAATGTAAACAAAACATTCTCTCTCTCCCATTCATCTTATCGTCTGCTTTATTTATCTTGCTATAGACGCCGTCTAACGTTAGCCTCAGTAAACTATTTTGGCGCGTTATTCAAAATACCCTGATAAATAACAAAAGTTTTAGTTTACCTTCTGTTGCCATGCGACGTTTTTGAATTCCAGAATAGGTTCCTTTACCGGCATCTCGATCTTCTGGGGACCGTGTATACTGCACTCCTTGATGTGTTCCCTGTAGTTCTTCTTCGAGTTTACACCGGAGAATCGATGCAGGCAATAACGACAATAATGGTCCATGCGATTGTGTGTGGAGAATGACTTAGCTAGAAGTCGACTCATGCTTCGGATTAGGCAGAAATGCTTCTTCTCACCCTCGGTTAATAGCAATAAATCTACTTGGCGTGGTTCCTCAACTCTGTTGGAACTCACGTAAAGGGGGAAGACCTCTTTCTCGTATCCGAATACATTAATCGAAATTCTCCAATTTACCGGTATTTACTTCCACGGGGAACGTAATACCGGTCATGTCCAATTCGTTACTATACTCTAGGTACTTTGTTACACGATTCGGGTTAACGTTTACAGGGTGTAAATGTGCCAAAGTTGACCATAAGAAACACTTATTGTCCGTATTTTGCACATTTAATAGGGCTTTTTTAGCTAGAAGATTTTTAGGGGTTTCAAAGTACGTACCCCCGTGAAGCGGGAGGTACGCTATGATATTAATCTACAGGAAGAGAATTTTATCTAAAACCCACCCGCTACCTTGCGCTTCGTACTCCTCTATTAAACGTTTCAGAGTCCTAATACTAAAGTCTATCTGTCCGGGGATAACGTCGGAGTTCAAAATAGTAAGGTTTTGGGTTCGACGATAAATTAAATTTTCTACTTCCTCGTCAGTGTCCGCTAACTGACGGGTGTAGCGAGCCCTGACAGTTAAATACCACTTAATCCCTCTATCCCTAGCCAGTTTATTGCGCAAGTAATTTTCAATCGCTACCCTATGTCTACCCACGTACAGCTCTACGTCTGTCTCAGTCGCTACGGGTGTGAAACGTGCACAAAAAATAGCCCTACCGAGTACTTCCAGTTCCTCTAGCTCGTCGTAAAGAGGAACTTCCGGTGACGCAACGATGGGTTCCTCCTCCTGCTCTTGACCACCACCACCCTCCTGCTGATCCATAAAGCGATGGATGACGCGGTTCTCCTGGCTGGAAAGGGCTGGGAAGTCATCCTCCTGGTCCATGAACTCGTTCAGGGCACGATTTCCATCGTCGGACAGCTCATCAAGATTTTCGCAAACGGCGGGTGGAGGAGTTCCCAGTAGAGATCCATTGATGACACCTTCTCGGTTCATGAACGCGTTCAGGGCACGATTCTCATCGTCGGACAGTTCATCTAGGGAAGGAATAGGGTAGGACGTGGACCGTTTCGGCCGCTTCGTCTCAGGAGTGGATGGGTCGGAAGTGGACCGTTTCGGCCTCTGCGTCCCAGGAGGGATAAAGGTGGAGGTTGAGGGACCCGAGAATGGGATAACAGGAGGAACAAAGGTAGAGGTTGATGGCCCCGTGAATGGGACAACGGTAGAAGTTGATGGACCTGCATTGGTCATGAGGGGGAGTGGAACCTTAGGGGTAGAGTGTCGGGTAGCCACGTGTAGCGTTAAATTCGCAAGTCTGGTATAAACGGCCGGTCATTGCGAGCATGGGTATTTAACATCCCCGTGTTTCTACCTTTTATGTCTCAAAATCTCCCTGTTCCCTTGGTAGGAACGTTCACAAATATTACACTTAAACATTCTCAAAGAATGAATGAGATAAGGACAATCTCAGAACAATCGCAAGTACTTGTAAAAATACGCAAGTACTTGTAAAAAAAAATACGCAAGTACTTGTAAAAATCACAAGTAATTTCGGTACTAGCCCGTAAACTTTTTTCTTACCCTCTGCAAAATAACTTCCAACGGCAAATGTTACCAAGTATTGAAAAGTACTATAAAGCAACTAAGGAGCGGGCTGGAACTCGTCTGAAGTCAGGATCAAAAGTGACTGAGTTTGGACACGTGCCGGGCTTTTATACTCTTGCCTCTTGGCGTCGTCCATTTAATCTTTGCCCTAACTATCATATGGGTTTTTCCGTTGGCGTCAAGTCGAAAACCGCGCCATGTTTCGAAATTCACGCCAAGTTTCAATCTAGTTTGTTTTATTTACAAGTTTCCTGGCATAAACAAACATTGCGGCGTCGTCCATTTAGTCTCTGCCTGAACTATCATATGGGTTTTCCCATTGACGTCACGATGAGAGCCAGACCATGTTTCGAAAACCGTGCCATGTTTCGAAATTCACGTCAAGTTTCAATCTAATTTGTTTATTTACAAGTTTCCTAGCATAAAAAACATTGCAACCCCAACTATCATCCCATGTTGACACTAACCGCTTTCATACAAGCGCTTATCATGATTTCTAATTATTGACATAGGCCGTTTATTTACCATCCGAGTTTCTCTATTCGCGTTCATCGACCTCGTTATTTACATTTCATATCCATGAAATAGGCCTATCAATAAAGGGGAATTGGTTTAAGTTAAAATAATATCTAAAGTTTATATTTAGAAGTATTAAATTCAGATATTAAGTTGGAATAACTCCTAAAATTTGGAATATGCCTATAAATTTAGTTATATAATATTAAATTTGAATAACTCCTAAAATTTGAAGTAGGCTTATATTTAGGTAAATGAAAAAAGTATTAAATTTGAATATTTATTATTTAAATTCAATGTATTACAAGAATTTTTTAGAGTTACATACACTTAGAGAAACCATTTGCTTGCAGAATTGAAAACTTAAGAAAGTGGAATTATTAAAAATATTAACTATCATCTCGATATTTAAATTAGACACGGCATTAGAACAATGTTCATCTACACGTTCGCTCCATTCCATCATTATACAATCATGCTGTAATTGTGAAGGATGGTCGATAATGCAGCCGTTGCACGAATTATTTATTCCCTCAGTTAGTTGCTGTATTACTATGTCCTTAATCACACTCTCCACACGTTTCGCTTCGGTAATGAATGTCGTCACCTGAATGTGTTTTTCCAATAACTTCCCCCATAGGAAGGGTCCTATGGCAAGGTATGTTATCGATTGGGCGTGTTATCAAAACAGCATTGTCCAAAACGGCTTTTTCATAAACGCGTTTGCCATTATAGCCATTTATCGTTTTAGCGCATTTTGATTACAGCGTTTAAATCTTGAGCGTACGAAAGTACGCCTTTTCCAAAATATTGTTGTTTATCTTCATTAACTTCCCAAAATAATATTCCTTTTCCAAAAAATTATATTTTATATTTACTTCCGATATAACACTACTCCTTTTTGCATAATATTGTTCTTTGTCCTATATACTTAATATAATAGAGATTTCCCTCCCTATCAATCACAGTTTGGGCGGAAACAGCAACCGCTGTTTTGGGAAATAGCGCTGTATTGAGAAACGCTGAAACAGCAACCGCGGTTTTGCTTGTACGCGGTTTTGCAAAGCGCTGTTTTGGGAACCGCTTTATTCCAAAACGCTCTTTTGAAAACCGCTCAACTACCCGTGAACCCTATGGCAAATCCATTCCTAGTTGGGTATTGGATTCCGTAGTTCGCTCCTTGTCCCTGGATCACTTGGCGGATATTTAACATCTTCCTATCCTGATAAGTTACAAGTTGAATTCGCTTGTCCATCGATCCCTCGAAAAAGCACGTGGTGGGTTGAGCGTCGTTCTTCTCGAAAAATCCGTTTATGGAGTCCTTCATTCCGTAAAGTTGCATATATTCCTCCTCGCTTAATACGATCCCAGTTGAGCCATCGGTCATTCCTAGTCTAATCCTACAGTCCGGTGTAACACTGACTGATTTAGTTGAGGAAATCTCGAACACGTTGGAGTTATCCCTAAATATTCACATTAAATATGGTAATCACATTAAATGGGATGCGGGCCGAGATTATAACACTAAAATTTGATGAGAAATTATACTTACATTTTCGGATCTGGATCGGTACTTCAAGGAAGGATGTAGAATGTCTTATCTTTAAACCGTCCTCGTCTTTTATACTTTAATGTCACGTGACTTTCTGACCATGTAAACATGGAGCACTTTTTAGACCAATCACGTTCTTATAGTCGACATGGCGTTTAAACCACGTGTATGACAAGGGTTATTTACCACGTTGCCGAATATGACGCTTAAGCCTAACATTGACGCCATGATTGATTGACTGACGCCATAGGAAGACACGTCATGTGCGTTTCACTGACGTCACAACAGGATTGGGTGAAGAATGTTTGATTCACTGGCGCCATAAGAAGAAAAATGCGGTGGACGCCATGTTTGACGCCATATTTGCAGGTGCCATCTGGCACTGTCTGACGCCAGTGAGCCAGCTCGCACACTTTCTATCTACTTGTAGCATCAGCGGCAGTGTATGTGACGTTTAAACTGATAATTCAGTGCCAAATGAAAATTAGTACTCGAAATTTAGCCGGGAGCGTGGCGCACTCCTGTAAGCCAAGCTTCTGGGCGGCAAAGTTTGAGGGAATAAGACATATGTCGGCGATCCTACCCTATAGGTGCCGACTACCCCGTGTCCGCCGGAGGTGACTTGACCCCCACACCCAGTCCGTTACCTCCCAAGTAAACCTCATTTCCTTCCCCTGCTTACACACATAATGAAACCTGAATAATCACATCCTTGCCGCGGTCCTCTGACCCACTTCGCATTGAAACCTCAAAAAAAAAATACTCGAAATTTCTTGCAATGGATGAACCACAATTTTCAGAAGAGAATATTTTCAAAAATGGTAAGTGTTGAAAACCTAATCACCCTAATATTAACCAAATTAGTTATGTAAACTCTTAAGCCATGGTCATAACATGAGTATAAAAATTGGTAATACTCTTTTCATTTTGTTTAGTACCTGTTGCTCTCTCTCGTGTCAAAATTGCTACGAGTATTACACATATTTTCCAAAAGATCCAACTGAAAAAATTCGAAAAGCTCTTCAGTCAAACTTTAAGGCAAATTAATTCACACAGTTTGGAAATATAAACGGAAAAAAACTCATGTTGCTTTAAACAAAGTCTAATTTAAAAGTAACGAAGAATGGTTTTGAAGTCAACCCTTCTTATCCATTCTTGGGGTGTTCCCCTGACGGTCTAGTCAACGATAATTTGGTCGAAATGAAATTGGTGAAAAAGGAAACTTAGAAACAGTCCTCAAGAAAACTCCTTACGTAATCAAGAAGGATGGAACATTTTCTTTGAAACCCAAACAAATGTATTATGGGCAAGTGCAATTTAGTTTGGCCCTTTTAGGACTTCAAAGTTGTCATTATGTAATTTATTCTAAACTGGAAGATGATTGTTTTGTTATTGATATGCCTAAAGACCAAACATTTATTAACAATCTTTTACCAAGATTACAAATTACTTTTAATTACTACATTCCAAATTATTTGAAATGGAAAAAAAAGGACAGAATGTAATGGCGCTAATAAGGCTGAAGTGATATTTTTAAGTTTCTATAAATGTGATAGAATCTTACAAATTTATTAAATAAAATTGTTTTACAAAATTTCAGGAGTCTTGGGTGCATTATTTTTTTGCATTTTTTTTTACGGGTTTTAACAACCTTGGGAACTGCGTAAGAGTTAATTTAAAATGATTTGAGGTCTAAACTTTACTTATTCCAAACAAAGCTGATAGAGCGGTGAATGAAATGCCAAGTTTTAGTTTCATGAGTGTCAAATATACCCTGTCTCGAGCCTCGTAGTTTCAGCTGGTTTTCGCGCGTCGGGAAGGGGAGGGGAGGGTGGGTGGGTGGGGGATCCACATGCTTCTACCTCTCTCTTCTCTAGACTCTAACTTAACGCGCTATATTTCCTAAGCGAGCGTGGGTCGATTGGTAGAGTGTTTGGCGTCTTCACTGGCGTCATAGTATGGAGTGGCAAAACGTAAAAAGGCAAAGTAGTAGACTAGACTTCGAAGTTCCGGTTAGTTGAAACAATCAGCCTTTTCAAATATTTGGTAGCCGAGTGGTAAATTAATTCACCAACGGTAGGCGGAGGTTACTTAACTCACCATTGGTAGGCGGGTGGTAACTCAATTCTCCATTGGTAGGCGGATGGTAACTTAATTCACCATTGGTAGGCGGGTGGTAACTTATTTAACGATTGGTTGTCGGTTGGTAATTCAATTCACGCTTGGTTGGCGGTTGGTAACTCAATTCACCATTGGAAGGCAGATAGTAACTAATTTCACCATTGGTAGGCGGGTAGTAACTCAATTCACCATTGGTAGGCGGTTCGTAACTCAATTCACTATCGGTAGGCGGTTAGTAACTTAATTCACCATTGGTACGTGGTTAGTAGCTTAATTTACCAATGATAGGTGGTTAGTAACATAACTCACCTTTAGTAGGCTTTCGGTAACTTCATTCACCATTTGTAGGCTCTTGGTAACTTAATTCACCATGAGTAGGTGGGTGGTAACTTAAGTCACCATGAGTAGGTGGGTGGTAACTATATTCACCATTGGTAGGCGGGTGGTAAATAAATTCATCATTGGTAGGCGGGTGGTAAATAAATTCATCATTGGTAGGCGAGTGGTAAATAAATTCACCATTAGTAGGCGGGTGGTAAATAAATTCACCCTTGGTAGGCGGGTGGTAACTTAATTCACCATTGGAAGGCGTTCGGAGACATAATTAACTCTTTGTAGGCGGGTTTTAACTAAATTCACCATTTGTAGGCGTTTGGAAACTTTCACTATAAAAAAACGTCTTTCTAGTGTGAAAGATGTGTTGAAAGTTAATTGCCTGAAGTAACAGATATTCATATTTTCAGTTTTGAAAACATGATTATAAAATATCAATTATTTGAAAAATTCCTAGTGTTTTTCTCCAAAATTTCATTTTCCCGAAATATTTTCCAACGTTATTTACCCAATTATTAGGTATGCTCTCAATAATAGGCCTAGAAAAATTGTACCTTAAAGGGAGGGTGAAGTGGAAAATCAAGTAATTTTTCAGCGATTCTTCTTCTGTAATTATAAGACCAGTCTGCATAGTGAAACATTCAGGAAATACCTCCGAATGATTTCAAAATTCAAATTAACTTCAGATTATAAGGATAATTTGAATTAAGCCCTTCCGACAAATCGCGTAACGCGCTGCCTTTTTGTTAACAAAATTCTCGTGGCATGGTCCATCTCTCGTGCCGCGATCGCCCGCAAATTTTATCAAATCTCGCGATAAATTTCATTTGACACGGTTTTTATATCAGAAGCTATGAACGATTTTCGGTCCATTTGACTCTCCTAATAGGGCCGAATACTCAATCAATTGTAAATTTTTGAGAGAAAATAAAATGCAAACGCGTACTGTTTTTAAAATGATCCACATGTTTCATATTAAAATATTTTTGCTATAGTAATTTTGGTGAAAAAACTGAGATAAGAATTTTTTCAAATAATTGATGTTTTGTAATCATGTCTTCAAAAGTGAAAATTTTAATATCTGGACTTCAGGCAATTAACTTTCAACACTAATCTTTGACACTTCTCCGACTTTGTCTACAAAGACGGTTATTTTTATTAATATCTGCAAGTTCAGTCTTAATATTAATTAAAATTGTTTAGAAAAATTAGGAGAGAAAAAAATCTTAGGCCTATGTATTCTAAAATCAATACGACCAACTTCGAAATCTGCGTCTTGCGGTTACGGTTCATGATTTGTATTGTTAAGGAAAGAAGTAAAAAAGAAAATCTAATTTAATATTCAACTATATCATAAATTTTACTTTCACTTTTACGTGTAATTGAAATCTAGGCTAGGTCACGCTTCTCCAAGCGAAAATTTATTAAAGCCTTACAGTTTATTTCCTCCAAAAAGGACCCAGTCAAGAATATAATTCTAGTGACGCTCAACTTGATCTTACTTTCTGGGTCGTATCACTGGATTACTTTGGAAAATGTGGCAAAGTAGCTTGGTTAATTCTACCTCAATGAGGATAAGCATGTACCAGGTGAGTCTCTCCAAAAAAAAGTTAAGATTGAAAGTTTTTGAAACTCTTATAAACCCGTATGTGTACAGCATGCACTCTAGTGATCAGCGGAATTCGCAGAGCGTGTGCCGAAAAAAGAATAGAGTCTTCCGTGGTATAATTATAAATAAGTTTTAAGGACCCTAGCTTCGTTTGTCTATGTCTGGCAGCGTTTCGTTTGCAAAAGAAGCAACACATAAGTTACATGGCCCGGGTTCAAATAGAGCTCGGCATTATCTATCCATTATCCACGTTATTTTATCTTTATCCATACTCGAAAATTATCCACAGAACTTACATGTTAAATTGTATTATAATCCACAACTTTGTTTATAAATAATCGGTTATCTACCAATTTGTGGATAATGGATAGGTAATGCCGAGCTCTATCTATGTAGAATAAACCAGGATTAAGAAGCTAACAAGTACAAAATGGAGTCCACGTGGGATAGACAAAGACCAGAAGATATTGATTTTAAAAGCCAATAGCTAAGGCGGTGTAGTTATATTACGAATTTAAGTGAGTTACTAGCGGTCCGTTAATGACGAACATGTTTGCTCCAATTTGCTAACTGCGAACGCGGTCCCATGAGGTGTAATAACAGACATAGGCAGACAGATACTGTCAAAACCGAACCTATCCGTAACATACGTAATTCGGAGATGAAAAATGTCTTAGTGATTCTCTTGCTGCGAGGGGGAAACCACGTGTGAAATCAGGTGTACAAAATTTTTGAAATCATGATTGAAGTCCATAAATCTCAGAATTTGGTTAAAATCTCGGAATTCATGCGAAGTCCCTTGGAAATCGCTTAAAGTCATGCGAAGTCCCTTGGAAATCTCTTTAAGTCTCTCGGAAGTCTCTTGAAGTCATACGAAGTCCCTTTGAAATCTTTTGAAGTTGATGAAGTCCGTTGGTAATCTCTTGAAGTCAAATGAAGTACTTGAAAAATATCTTGAAGTCATATGAAGCCTATGATAGTTCAAGTGAAGTCATTTGATATCTGAAATCGGGTGTACAAAATTTTCTTAGTGGTTTTCCCCCGTCTTGCTGTACGCGTACATGTTCTAAGAGACTTGTAAACGGTTTTAATAATTCAAACTTAATAGGATGAAGCCAATATGCTTTTCAAAAATCCGCGGTACAATGTATACGATAAGGATGAGATTATGTTGACGAAAATGCTTTTTCATTATATGGAAAACAGAACGTAAGAATTTACCAGATACGTGAAAGCAGGATTTCATAACAACCCCCCTTCGGGGGGAAGTACGAAACTGGCCATAGAGATAATGATAAAAATCGCGTAAAACAAGATTTTGTCGTTGCGCATAGAAAGGACTAGCCTGTTGATGGACAAACAACTTTACAGTAGATTGTAGTGGTATCTATGCTCCTTGGTTTTCGTTCCAAAACTTCCGTTGCCTGGGATCTCCGTCGTTAAGAAAATTGGCGACTATGGTGGACGTAGAAACACGATGGAATTCTTATATTAAAGATACTAGGAATGAATTTGTCCATACCGTTTCAATTTAACCACGGAATTCTCACTCACACATATCACAACAGAACATTAATGACGATCGTTTAAATGTTTTGTAGAAAACTAGAAACCATCGAAATATTTCTTAGCCAAGGCTTAATTTCCACCGACAGACACATATACTAGCCATTTTCACTCCCAAAATCACAAGATAAAAATAGTGCTAAGCAAAAGTGTGGAAGATAATGCGCGTGGGCGCTAAAAATTGTGTAACTAATTCTTTGGGAGTTAAGCGGTGTATAAATCCGCTGAGCTTTACGGCGAAACTTTGTTGTTGCGGGCTTTTTAACCAGTTTCGTACTTCCCCCCCTCCCGAAGGGTGGTTATTATGAACTCCTGGTGATAGGTAATTGCTGAAAGTTTAAGCGTTCCCGATTTTTCAGATGCAAATTTTTAAGTAATGAAGACGTAAATGCTAATCTTAAAAGATTGAATCAGACGATCTACAAAAACGTTGCAGTAAATATGGCTAATGCAATGAAGCTTGACGTACGTATATTAGAAGTGAAAGTCATGTATTATGATTTATTCAACTTCAAAATTGATGGCTATGGGTTTAGGCAAAGTAGTGTAATAATTAACAACACAACAAAGAGTGAAGACAGCGTCTCGTATTCGCTCATAAATGGGAGGCTTGCAACTTCATATTTTATGAGTTCAAATTAAAGAACCATAAAGAGTATCATTATTTTCAGTTAAATGAACTATAACAAACATTTAAAAATATGACAAGTTTTGCTTTGAACCTGCTACACCGTAAAATATTCTGAGATCCCCTTTATAGCCAAGTTTTAAATAAAAGTTTGTACAGTTCGTTTATATAATACATCTTAAAATGGTTATAATATTGGAAATATTGTTATTATCTTATTTTTGCTGTGCTATAGCCAAGTGACAATATATTTTGTATAAACTCTATAAAATTCCAAAAAATATATATGAAACTTGGCTGTTCATGGGGTTCCCTACCCAATGGACCGAATTCCCATTCCACCGAAACAAAATTTGGGAGTCGCCATTCGACCGAACTCCTGCACCTTGGGAAGTTTTCGAAAAGTGGAAAATAACCACAAAAGACTGCACTTAACGAAAGTGTTCATTGCTAACTTCTCTTTGATAATAACGGAGTAGCAAGGAATTACATTTTCAAACGATTTGAAGGCTTATCTTAATATAAGGAATCGGTGAAATAAGCCATAATCCGTAACATTTTCTTTGATATTATTGTAAATGATGCTCAAAAGATAAATTTATAATGAAATCAGGGTAAATTAACATGTTACTGTAAAATGTTGTGATATTATTGGATTTTAATGAAAGTTTGTGTGTAGTTCAAATTTAGAGCAGCAGAATCAAGCAATTATGCTATAGTACAAAGTAAACTTTATTTGGACTGTAACCTTCCGCAATAGTTTAGGAACCTCCCGAGTTTCTACTCCAGGGGTGTAAGATTACATACCTTTGACCTTTCCCTTACTATAAAAGGGTCGACTGCTTATCATTATAAGTCACTCACTCTCCACTACTAAGATGTACAAGTATGCTCGAGTGTAGGGCTTTGACCCTGGTATTGGACTTCATCATCATTATTAGTTATTATGGTTTAATTCTTATGTTATTTAATTTGTACTAAATACAAGTCGGTACTTAGTTAATTATTATTCAGTTCTTATAATAAATTAGGAATGAAACTAAGGTACGAGAGTAGTTTTATCTTAGTCTTAGCGAAGGCTTTTATGGCCACGTAAAGCGAGTTTAGAAATCTCGCAAGCGCGGTTACAGGGTTTACTAAACTTTTAATTCAACCGATACCCAACACTGTGAGTGTGGGCCTCACCAGCTCTTACCAATAATTAAACCTTGCCTCATTAATTTTAAAAATTTATACCCGAGACGCAATACGTTAAAATGATTAATGATTTTATAACTTTATGGGTAATGCAAAATAACCTGTACGTCGAAACAGTTCATTAGAAATTCCGCTATCGTTTCGTACCTTATTTGGCACATTTTGGTCGAATGGGAATTCGGTCCATCAGGAAGATGCTTCTCAGATGATCTCAGAACTTTTACGGTGTATTAGTTCCAAAGCGAAGCTTGGCATATTTTTTAAATCTTACTGTTTTTGTTGGAATCTCACTTTATTATTATCATCAGGTAGTTTTTAGAGTGAGAATTAAAATTCATTTCAAAGAAATTTCAGTATTTATAAATACTAAATAAATCCCAAATTTTAAGTTTCCACCTCATCTAGATAAACTCGGCATTATCTATCCATTATCCACGTTATTTCATATTTATCCATACTTGAACATTATCCACAGAACTTGCATGTTAAATCGTATTATATCCACAACTATGTTTATATATAATCGGTTATACACCAATTTGTGGATAATGAATAGAAAATGCGAAGCTCTACTTCTGGAAGCGCCTTAGAATTTTCATGATAGTAGTACTTAAATGCCGTTCCCAGCACAGGTACAGTGGAAGGCAGGGGAGGATTGGAGGATGGGAGGATGGGAGGATTGGAGGATGGGAGGATGGCAAGATGGCGGGAGAGAAAACGTAAACCTTTTGATTGACTCACCCCTCTCTCAGACCGGTAGGAGGGCGTTTATGATTGACTCACCCCTCTCATCCCCGCACCTGCAATGGGTGTTTTTGATTGACAGGGTCAATGAAGCGTGTTCGATTCTCGGATGTAGAAGTGCATACATTGGAGTATGAAGATAGGGTGAATTATGAATTAAGGAATAAACAGTATTTTAATATGTTAATTAGATTAAAATTTGAACCATTAATTTCCCCGCTATTAATCAAATGGTTAAGGGGGTATGAAACTCCAGATGACGGTGGGGGAAAATAAAGAATCCCCGTAAAAACCCAGCTCTACCGATTATTCTAGATCATTCTAGAAAAATTAAAATGCGCCCCGTAAAACCCAGGTTAACGTTGTTTAAGGCCATGACGTAAAATGTACAATCAAAGTTGTAGATTGTTCGAGAATAATCTTCCCGAAAAAACCCACAGCGTAAACACCAATAATGTACAGTCAAAGCTAGGATGATGATCTTATTAAATAGTATAAATAGCCAGGACCATGAGTTAAACCATCATCACAATCTCTCTAAAGTCCGACGAGGAAGGAAGGACCATCCAACAAGTACCATGTAAGTATAATTTTTGTGGACTTGTTATTTTTAAAGCTATAGTTTGGATATAAAACTTAGATTTTTTTTCTATTTGACAGAATGTCTGCTGTAGTGCTATTTCCCCTATCAGATGAGAAAGTAATTGAGGTTACCCCGAAGTTAGACGTACGACTAGGGTTCAAAGACAGTTCTACGGGACTCATACTTCACCAGTCCGATTTCCACGAGCTATACGCTAGGAAGGATGAAATATTCAAGTTCTTCGAAACCGACGACGCCCCGGAGACATCATGGTTCTTTGCCGGTTCTGAAACGAAGCGTGTGGAGTTGCGAACATATCGAGACCGTAAGATTATAGACATCAGGGAACTATACCCTGGAACAGGTGCTATGTACGGCAAGTTTTTCCCAACAAAGAAGGGATTCGCCGTTGGACACTACCTTGCCAAGACGTTAATGGATACGTATAAAGACGTAGTCACATTTCTTAACGAGGCGAGTCGAGTACGTGTGTTATTAAAAAATTGTATTGTAGAACAATTGAAATCAAACATCCGTAAATGTTGTTACGGATGTAGTATTGATCACCCCTCTCAAACTCAACACGATTGTTTGAATGGGTGGGAAATGCGTGTTTCAATGAACTTTGACACCGCGATAAGTAATCTTGATTATGTTGAAATTTATAAGATATTTACCCTAAGCACTTTTTTAAGTGACGAATTTTGTAAGTCTATGATTGGTCAAATCGTATGTAATGCCAAAGAATATTTGTGAATAAAAAACAACTTGATTCTTAAAAAGTGATTCATTCCTTAAAATGGACTTCAGCTTACAACACCCATTTAATGGTCTCATAGCCGGGGCGACACAATCGGGAAAATCATACTTTGTAGCTAACCTTATAAAGTATAAAGATATGTGTATATCACCCCCTCCAGATAGGATAATATGGTGTTACACTGAATATCAACCGAAATTATTTAATTCGGTATTAGATCACACGCCTTCTGTAGAATTTCACGAAGGTATATTAAATGTGAATATATTAGACCCCAATATCAAAAATTTTGTTATACTTGATGATTTACTTTGTGAAATATCTAATAACAAGGATGTAACTAATTTATTCATACGGGGTTCGCACCATAAAAACACGTCTGTTTTTATTTTGATGCAAAATTTATATTACCCCGGGAAGGAAATTAGAACATTAAATTTAAACGCCCACTACTTGATAATATTCAAATCTCCTCGAGATAAATCGGCTATATTTCATTTAGCCAAACAGATTTGTCCCACTAATAGTAAATACGTTATCGACGCATTCCATCAGGCAATCGCTAGAGATTTTGGGTATTTATGGGTTGATTTAAAGCCAACGACGTCAGATGATCATAGACTACGGACGGGACTCATACCAGGCGAAGAAGCCGCAGTCTATATTCCAAAATGAAAAGAGTGCATACGCATCAACATTTCTTAAATTATCTGACTACTTGTAATGCGTGTCAGAGAAAATACGCTATCAAACACGCTAGTAATGACTCTATCAAGGCCATAGTGGAATGTTGTATAAATGTCCTACGCGGTAACGTGAAGTTATCAGATGACCAGAAGAAACGATTGAAGAAGCACTGTCTAATGTTACGGAAGTTATCTAAACAAAGCACTGTAGCAAAACGAAAAAAGATCCTTATTCAAAAAGGTGGTTTTTTACCTCTTTTGTTAGCACCCCTCTTATCACTTGTTAGCACTGCTGCTGGTGCAGCTATAAGCAGAGCAATTAAAAATGGCTAGAAAGATGATATTGGTACCTGAAGAGGTTTACCGCCGATTAAACTCGCAACCAAAAGTTGAACATAGTGAAAATTTGGATACGAAGACTGTTTTGGTAGACAACAAATTGAACCAGACGCAAAAAGTTAACATGTACAATCATTTACTAACGAGTGCTATTAACAAAAGAAAAAAGAAGAAACCTGTTAAACAACAGAAAAAGAAAGATTGGTATTCTGAAATAGCCATGACAATACCAGATTCACACCTCAAACCAGCCATTGCCTTATACAAGTGGATTGATATCAACTCCAAGATTAACTGGTCTCCCAACGGGGAACTCATATACAGGGGGCAACCAATCGTCGGGTCGAATATTATGGATATTTTACACGAATCCGTTAAAGGTTATAAAAGTAAACCGAAACACACTGTCGTTGGAATAAATCAGTTTTACGAAATGTTAATAAAAGAAAATGTACCAAAAACTATCGTGAGAAACAAATTCCCATTTGGAGACTCTACGAGTGTTGTACCAAATACCTATCTCGATGTATCTAAAAGCGAATTACCGAAAATTGATTATTATCCCCCAACCCCGGATTCCCACTACGGTAATGGTCTCCACACCTGGATAAACTTGAAATAAAGAATATATATCAATACCACGTTTCATTTCTTTCACAAATTACTTACACGTTATCATGGAAGGATGTAACGACCCTTCTCCCACAGGGCTTCTAGCCTCCCTGTCCGTTTCATTTTTAAATAATCCCAAAGTTATTACGGCGCTTTTGATATTATTTCTTATTATAATTATCGAGTTATCTGATTTCGCTTATTGGTATACTCAAAAAACCTTAAACTGCACGACTAATGGATAAACTAGAAGAAATATACTTCAATGAAAAAGATCCGGGGAGCTTCGGAGGTGTTCAAGGACTATATAGGGCTGCGAGGGAAAAGGGGATTAACGTTTCCTTAAATGATGTTATTGAGTTCCTACAACGTCAAGATACGTACACGTATTACCCGACTTATTGGAATCGTATAATAACAACTACCACAAGTCAATTAAATGCAAACCCACTGAAGTGACAGAGGAAAATTCGAAAGAAATCTGGTTAAATTTGTACGGGAAAGTAAACTTTTCGCCGCCAGTTTCATACCCCTTTGAAATTGACGATTTAGTTAGAATTAGCAAAAATAAAAGAACGTTTGAAAAAGGGTATTTGGCCAATTATACCGAAGAACTATTCAAAGTAACAGAACGGATCCCGAGAGATCCACCGGTATATAAACTGAAGGATTTGAACTCCGAGCTCATTTCCGGTGTGTTCTACAAAGAGGAAATACAGAGAGTTGGCAAGGACCTAGAAAACTGTAAATTTAAAATTGAAAAAGTATTACGAAAACGTAAAAAACCTGACGGTACTAAAGAACTCCTCGTACGGTGGAGAGGGTATAGTTCCGAATTTGATTCCTGGGTGCAAGAAATCGACGTAAAATGAGTTTCTACATCACACTACCCTCTGACTCGTCAACGCAATATTTCAAAGGAAATACTATAAGCATGTTCAGAACGTATCTACCAGAACCTATAATTCTAGAGGGATCTCACGAGGTTGCTCTGGCTGAAATAAGCTATCCTAGAACTTGGAATAATGTAAAAAGGGAATGCGCAGTTCGCATTTGGGATAATTCGTTCGTAGGTGTTGCTTCGGATGCAATGGATGAATTCCCAGAAGAGGGATCTGGTTTCGGTGAAAGTGGACAGACAATTAACGGAGTGAATGAAAACCGGGGTATATCGATAATTATACCTCCCGGATATTACGGTTCTGTAGAGGAATTACTCGAAATATTGTCAGCCGACGACGATGCTGGTGCTACTGAAAAAATAAAATCTAGGGTTGAGTTTTCATACAACAAACCAAATCGACGGGTGATGGTTGAGTTAAAAGGGACGAACCAACTTTATATCCCAAGCGAAATTGCCATTATATTAGGGTTCACGAGGAATTCCAAAAAAGACTTCACTGTGGTCGCCTCTATGACGGCCCCATTCAGTTGTGATATGGATGCTGGAATGCACTCCTTATTCGTATACTCTGATATAATTCAGTCTCGATCGGTAGGAGACTCTGACGTCCCTCTCTTAAGAATTATAAGTATCAACGGGAAAGATGGTGACACGGTGGAAAAAGAGTTTGCTAAACCCCATTACATGCCCATAGCGAAAAACAACTTCCAAACAATTGAAATAAACATTATGAGTGAAATGGGTAAACCGGTTAAGTTCGAACGTGGGAAAGTTCACGTCACTCTGCATTTCAGGCCCAGAAGAACTTGGCACTTGTTATAAGAACTACGTTGAATTCAATCTCCGCCCCATTTATGACGTGATTGTCAAAGTGTAAGGATGTCTCCATATAATACGGGTCACGTTTCTGTTAAGGATTATGAGGACTATTATCTAAATCAAATTGGACATGGATCCATCCCAGTATATAGAGGTTTGGCCGTGCAACGTGGTTATGGCCTGGGGTCAATTATCTCCTCGGCGTTCAGATCGGCCATGCCATTACTTAAAAGGGGTGCCACGTTCCTAGGTCGAAAGTTTTTAAACACTGGCGCGAAAATTGCGACGGATTATACAAGCGGTGTACCCATTAAACAAGCATTGAGAACTAGGGGTAAAGAAGCGGGTAAGGAAACATTGAGAAGGGCCGCCGAAGAAGTGACCAAGCTAACTGGAAACGGACGTAAAAGGAAACGCAAAGTGTCACCCATCATCAGTTCTGTTCGAGCTAAGAAGAAGAGAAGGTCGTCATCTTTACACCCGGATATATTTTCATAATGTCGCTCGCACACCCAAACTCTATGATCAGCGTCAGCTCGGAACTAAATGTTTTTCACGTACCCTATACCCAAACTGGGATAGTAGGAAGTCAATGGGTGGAGTATAACTCTACCTCCAATGTGGATGAAAATCAGGCTATTATATTTCCCGTCACCGGGAACTCCGAGACATACATGGACTTGAAAAACACGCTCCTGCATTTACAAGTAAAAGTGGTTAAAGCCGATGGGTCTCTACCTAAAGCCGCTGTGTACGATGCGAATGGTGATATAACTACTCAGGCGGATAAAGTTGGACCCGAAAACCTATTACTCTCCAGTCTTTTTAGTGAACTACACGTATCGTTGAATGATAGATCAGTTACATCATGTCCTCAACAATACGCATACAAGAGCATGATTCAAACGCTATTGACATTTGGTGGTCCAGCGAAAAAGAGTTTTTTGACCGGGGCACTATTCTACAAAGATACGGCGGGACATTTTGACGACTTTTCCGAAAATGAAGGGTTTTTGAAACGGAGTGAACTCGCCCAAAATGGGGTTATAGACTTGATTGGCGTCGTACACGCCGATATATGTCAGCAAAATCGCTTTATCCCCAATCTGGTCGATGTGAATTTTAAATTTATCAAAAGTCCCAACGAATTCTGCTTACATGCGGATGGAAATAAAGCGAAAGTTATATTTACCCACGCTTCGTTATTCATAAGAAGAGTTAAACTAACCCCCGAGATTATGATATCACACGCCAAAACCCTGGAATTGGCCACGATGAAATACCCCATAACACGTACGGAATGTAATACGTTTTCCATATCTCAAGGAAGTAAAATAGCAGTCAAAGACAATTTATTTAGCGGTCAACAACCGAATAAAGTTGTAATTGGATTTGTAGACCAGAACGCGTTTTTGGGTGATTATAAAATGTCGCCTTTTAATTTTAAAAATGAAGCGGTGACTCAAATCACCTTATCCGTTGATGGGGTTAGCGTACCCCATAAACCCTTAAGCCCCAACTTTAAGGATAACCTATGTATGAGATCGTACGCCAATCTCTTTCTTCAAACCGGACAATGGAATATCGACGAGGGTAATTTCATTGACCGTGACGAGTTCGCCAATGGTAATGCTCTTTTCGTATTCGACTTGACCCCCGACCTGAATGGTAGTTCGACTGAAAGTTTCAACTTTATAAAGAACGGTAGTGTCCGATTGGAGTTAATATTTGCCGAAGCGCTACCGGCTACAATTGCCGTCGTTTACTATTCCGAATTCCAATCCTTGATTGAAATTGACAAACACCGAGCCGTTTTATTCGATCAAAGTTCATAATGGACTCTCGACAACTTGAGAGAATATTAAGGCGCGATCCATACACTAGAAATTTGTTCCGGGGAATATTTCCGGCGGATAAACTACCACTAACTGTTAAAACATTTCCATCGCTGTACATTGTGAACACTGATACGTCTAAAGGGGGAGGAAAACATTGGACGGCTATATACATTTCGAGGAAAAAGAATACTGAATTCTTTGAAAGCTATGGAAATCCTCCGGATTTATTTAAATTTAATGATTTTGTAGAGCGAAACAGCCTAACTGTTACGTTTAATTCGCGCCAACTACAAGGGGAATTAAGTCATACTTGTGGCGGATATTGCGTTTACTTTTCATTGTATCGGTGTAGGGGAGTTAAAATGTTTGATATAATAAAACGATTTTCTAAAAATAAAAATGTTAACGATCGTATGATATCTGAATATATGTATAAGAATTGCTCAATAAATTTGTCATAATTTTTTCTTTTTATTTCGCATTTTTATGCCCGTGGGCTAGTGTGGTAATACCATCATTCATTATGTAACGTTTATCGTCACAGGGATTGAGACATAGTTTGTTTTGCCGTACCGTTTTTAAAATGTGTTTGTCACTCACAATTCTAACCATTTCCGCGGTGGTCAGCTCGCGGTTCTGCAAGCATTCGCGGTAATGCGCGTGCCGGACGCGTTTCTTTACGACGCGCTTGCACACGCCCTTACAAGTCTTCTTTTCTCCTTTGGCGGACAAAATGCTATACATTTTTGGCCTAAGCCCACAAAACTCCTGGATCGGTGTCCCATCTAGTTCATCCTTGAATTTCCCTAGACGCTTTTTATTCACGTCACTGTGGAGAGGATGGTCACGAGGATAGCCGGAAAAGTCGTACATGTTGGATTGGGCAGCAAAGTCCGCGTACAGATCCTCTGTCTGGATGTGGTAGGTGAGGCTATCTGTAATTTTACATAATGTTAGTACAGGTATATGTTAAATATTCACGTAATACATACCAGTATCCGTGAAGAGGAGTTTTGCCCTATCTCCATATTGTCTCCGGATGACGTCATAATGAAATTCGTACATCGATAATTTTGACAGATCCAAGATGGCGAACCCCGTGTATATCGGTCGGTTTAACACCAACTTCTTCTTGGCGGAATGAATACCGACCAGTTCATTATGAAAAATTGTGAATTTTTCAAAGGCGGGTGAGCTGGCTTTCTTAACCGCCTTCTCGGGAGTGGTTACCAATTTGAAATCTTGGCGATTCCTAAGGTTCTCCATGGTTTTACCTGAAAAAGAGAGAGAGGAAATATAATAAAAGAGCTTAATATAGTAATAATTAATTTTACTACACACCGAATACAGCGTTGTTCATTAGTTTAAAGAGATCCTTTTCAAAATCGTCCGTCGCCTTGGTTCTCTTCTCCGTGTTAAAACTTATATATTTTTTTAACCAAGCCCCTTGTTCGAATTTCAATATCCGGTGAATATGGGTGATTTTTAACCCTGTTGCTACGTAATATTTCAGGTTGCGATAGTGCACCACATATCGTTCCTTTTTGAAAAAGTTGGGGACGAGTTTAGGTAGTGATTCCTTGATTGGGATGTTAAGAGCCGTCATCTGCTCCTTAGAATATTCGGAGAGGAATTCCGATTTTATTGTCATTGATTCCGGGGCTAGTGGGTAGCAGTTGTGGTTATCATGGAGGTCCTCAGGGTACTCCAAATCAACCTCAACTATAAAACCCTCCGGTGCAGCGTCGGGACAGTCCAATATTTCCCGCTCCGAGTTCAGGTTCGGTTCAACCCATCGAAATTGCTTCATTGGTAGGGCGTCGCACATTACAGTGCCGTAGAGGTTGTTGCAATCTATTGATACTATTCGTTAATACCATGATGTACAGAATTGTCTCAAAATTCATACCTAGGTAACATATGTAGCTATCTGATTTTGTGTTGTCGTACGTCTCCAGATATTTGTTATTAGCCTCTGCGAATCGATGACTAATCATCGACACCCCACTCCGAATCCCCTTTTCGATAAAAAGGTGCATGTCCTCGTCTAGGAATAGGTCCAAGCACACCTTGGTCATACACAAAGCGGCGTTCCAGGCGTAACCAGGTAGTGTATAGGCATGGGCGGGATCTAGACGGTAATACGTCATGCACATTTTGCGGAAGTTTTGGAACACGTCCGCTAGGAGGAGTGTGTCTGATAGCACGTACAAGTCGTGATACCCGCCTAATATATGGAATAATTAATTTCACCTGTTTGAATATGTTTATTTATATATATATTTACCTAAATTTCGAATTTTAAATGATTCCCACACATTCTGGGCATGCGTATAGTCGTCGGAGCTCAGCGGTTCATCCGTTAAGTCATTATGGAAGCTTTCGATTGGTGGTAATTGCGCCTCCTTAAATCGATCCTCGGAATCCATGTATGAATATGGGTATACACCCTTCCGTAGAAGTAATTTTACTTCTTCTGGTTTAAAAACCGAGCTCAATAAAGGGAATTTTTGAGCACCCCCCTTAGCCAAATTTGAAACCAGCGTTTCCAGCGAGGCGGGTAGAAAACGTATGCTATCTATAAAGCGGAGATTGCTCAGTGAGAATGAAATATATGTCTCGCTATTAGACGCTATGCAGTCTATCCTCGTGTTTTTCACGGTAGCGATATGTTGCATAATGAGATGAGCATCGTATCTGTTGATTAAAAATGTTTGGTAAACACCTCCCCTTATGGTAAATGATGAATAATCTATATTACCTGCTTAAATTATGCATCACGACTGGGATGAATTTTGGCGCTTTTAGCTTCAAATTACAGCTTTGACAAGCGCTTCCCCTATACGCTCCAGTATAGTGATCATGGTCACGTGTTTTGACCGATGTTTGAAGGAATGGTTCTTCGCATACGTAACAGCGACTTGAGGATTGGAATGAGGCCTCCTCTTCCACCGTTAACTGCATTGGAATGTTTTCCTTCAATTTTTCCATTATAGTTTTGGATTCATCCATGAGCATTTTTAGAAATTTTATGCCACCATCGCACCCTCTATATGTCTTGTGTTTAACAAGTTTTCCTGAAAATAGTATATCGTTAGATGACTGTATAATATCTGTACCCACAGGCTTTAACTTACCAGTAGGACCAATAATCGTGTATGAGAACCCGCATGCTGTATGAAGCGCCAAAGTTGTTGTGGAAGATAATGTTGCTTCCGGGAGACACGTTGTCACCTTTGCCAACAACGATTCAAAATCAGCTATTATGATGTATGGAACCTATAAATAAACGTGTAACTATTATAGAATTCTACCAAACTTTTATATTGTTAATAAATTACCATTTGATTCCACCCGTAATTTTTGAATTTCAAAATGGGTTCATCATGCGGCATTAATACTCGCTGCGGGTCGTGTACGTTACATTCCCGAACGTGGTTGTTATGGGTGGCCTCGGTGGCACTTCTTTTCAAACAATACCGACAATAAAACGATTGGTGGGAATGTTTCGTGAAGCCGTTAAACAGTCGGCTAATGCTACGAATTAAAACATAGTGCTTTGATTTCCCATTGGAAACCAAGAGAAGGTCTATTTGTCTCGATTCACGCACGTTATTCTCGCTCACGTAACGAGGGAAATATCCTTTTTCGTAGGCGAAGATATTCACGGATAAATTGTTTTTTAATTCGAAACGTTTCAGTTTAAAAGAGTCTAACTCAAAAGGGAAAGTGATTCCGCATAGGTCTAGTTCGTTCTCGTATGGTCTATAATGTGATACGCGGTTTGCGTTGACTAACGCTGGGTGAAGTTTTGCTAAAACCGACCATAGGAAACACTTGTTATCCTCTGGATCTTCCGGATTAACATTTACAGTAGCCCGTTTATTAGCGATCACGTCTGGCAGTTCAAAGTACGTTCCACCAACGAGGGGTAGATACTGGATAATATTAATTTGTAGAAATAGGATTCTATCCAATATCCAACCACTCCCCTTAGCCGTGAACGTATTCATGCTTTCGGCGATCTTATCCCTACTGACATTGATTTGTCCCGGAATGACTTCCGGCGTCAAAGTTGCGTGCGTGAACCCACGGAAGAATGGCGAGGTTTCCGTCTCAGTCCCGGTGTTTCCCAACTCGCGGGTGTACCGCGCTTGTATGACTATGTACCATTTGACGCCTCGTTTTTCGTTTAATTTGTTTCTAATATATCTCTCTAGCTTATGCATATGTTCATTTATGAACAAAATTGGATCCGTAACACCTTCGGGCGCGGTGATTCTGGCCGAGAAAATCGCATCGTTCAACGCGTTAATTTCCTCAATGTCCGGTTGTTGACTCCCGGGTTGTTCTACCGCGTTTTGTTCGGCCTCCCAATTGTCCATAAATTCATTTAACCCGACGTCATCTTGCGAGAGCATAACATCACCATCTACGTCCTCCCTACCTCCACCATCTAGATTATGTCTATCCTCCCACATCTTTATAAACTCATCAAGCCCTTCGAGATCTTGGGTAGATAACGGGTCATCAGACCTTGATGCATCTTCTACATAAATATATTAGGATTTAATTCTTGTACCGATTGTAAGTTCAATGTTTTATACTACTAAGCCCCTGGTGGGTACATATACCCTATGCATCAATGTGCGGGGAGTGAGAACCTTTACAGGGTATGACTAATTATATTTTAGCAAAATAATTACCATTTTCAACTCTGATTCGTTTTCTTTTCTCTGGAGTCGGTTCTCCCTTCCTCTTAACGGGGGAATTAGGAGGGGTTACACGGTGTGATGGCCCGGGTTGAGGAGATGCTGGACGCGTGTTGTTTTCCGCGACGTTATTTACCGCGGCTCCATCGTGGTTCGTTCGCCGTTGATGACGCAATAAATTATCTCTCCGCGAAAATGACTTATCGCAAACTGGACACGCAAAAGAAATATTACCGTGTTTGACCCGCATATGTCGAGTGAGGTTCTGCTGGTTCGTGAAGACATCGGCGCATGTGGAACAGGAGTACATCTTGAAATCGAATGTGGCCATAGGACCCATTTCCCTTCCCTTTTATACAATTTTTAAGCTCACGTATATATTGTTTCACCCTTCCCCGTGATTCCCATTGGATAAAAATATTGTCAGCCTTAAACAGTGTCTTTTTACTTGGATTTTCCGGGGTTTCCCCATCAACGTACAGAAATCCAATTGCGAATGGTTTAAGAAGGTGTAATATGGAAGACCCAAAAAGAACCTTCTAGAAACAATGGAATGTTCTGGAATCGGAAAGAATATTCTAGATGGTCCGAGATGACCGACACTTCATTGTACATCCGAATTCGGCTTATATTGTGGGTAGTGTAAAGTCAACATGACGCTTTGATTTGAAGACTCCCTCGGTCTAAGAAATTTACTCCTCCGATAAAAACCCAAACTGTATCTTTAACTATAGTAGCAGGTACAATCGTACACGAGGGGTTTGTCGAGACGTCAAGTTGACATGTTAGGTTAAGACGCACGTGTTTTCGACTTCTAGATGGTTCGAAACGAGGGGTCGGATACATCTTATTTTATACACTATATCTTTTGAGTTATCAGTATATTTCGAACTGGTAACCGACCACCCAGCATCGGGCTTGATTTCTTCGCGGTTTTTGGGTTTTTTTGGGGGAATCCCGATTGAAACCAGTGATTCATGTGTGTATGGTTTTTAATCCTACAATTCATACTAACTGTTTGAAGTTCTATTGTGATTTTTGAAAATCCGAGGAAGGGTTAGAGGATTTCATACTACATGATGGACCAGGGACATGGGCCATTTTCAATATTCTACTCACAACGATTTTTTCTGTCCTTGTTACAAGTCGAGTCAAATTTATTTAAAAAAAAAAAAAAAAACTTTTATAAATTAACTTAATAATGGTTCTGGGTCGCGTCCCTATGGGTGACATGTCTTGGGTGTACGCACCAGATGATCAGCCCATAATACAAATAGAAATGGAAGGAGAGATATTTATAGATGATGAAGAGGAAGTACTTAACTTCATTGTCGAGAATGATGAGGATGAGGTTACAAGTGTTGATTCACTCGTCACGTTTCCGATTCTCCATCCAGGGGACATGTAAGTGAATTTTTCCCATTTATTGTTTTTTAGTATCAATAATTAAGTCAACTTCTATATAATTAGAGCCGATCTCGGCGATTTTGATGATTTTAATGAAGAAATAGTTTTAAACGTAAACTGCGATGGCTACCGGTAAATACCTCCATATTTATGAATCCTACCATAAATAGCGCCAATTGATTTCGTTTAGGATCATAGACACCGTACGTGTCCTACTATTACCTAGTATGGGCACCCCCACGGTCCAGGCCCTTTTAACAAGCCTGGAAGATTTAATTGCTAGGTACATACGTCCAAGCTGTGTATTGAAAATATAGCCGAGTTTCAGATTGTTTTATTAATATATTTTGGGATCCCCCCCTTAGCCCGACTAGGGATGCCGATGGGGCTTACCCCACCCCAGATGCTGGGCTCCCAACGCCTAACTGTGATGGATACGGGTATGATACATTAAAAATATTTAATCTTATTTACATTAATTACAATACACAAATATCCATTAAAAAAAATACCTCTTATTTATTGTTATCAGTGTTCAAAACGCCGTGTTCACACATATTATCAGAAGGCGGGACAACCGCAACCGTTCAGGAGGGCTAACCCCGGAAGAGTTGGAAAATGCAACCCAGCTCGATAGAGCGTTGGTTCAGCACATCGGTGTTGCGATTAATCGTAGTGTGTGTGAAAATTTAAATTTAGCATATCAAATTTAAAAAAAAAAAAATAAAGAAAAAAAAATATATAAAATAGACTATATATTGTTTGAATTTTTATTCATCTCCTAAATTTTCATTTACAACATTCTTATGTTTATAAATCCACTCAGAAAATAGTATACATTTAGAAAGTGCACATAAATACTTTTTATTATTACGGACAGTTTTATGATTTAACATGCATGTAATCATCGGACCATCATCATCGATTTCGTTAGCTTTTGGACATCCTACTGACCTACTCCATTCAAGTCTATAACTTCTCGATTAATAAGGTTCAACAAAAAGAAACACTTTTCCTCCCCTTTACAGAATACCCTTTCGTAGCCTTGTACTGCAGTCCGGAGGCACTCCCCGAGTTTTTCGTAGGGCGTTACTCCATCATCCCATCCCAAACCATGCAGGTTGTTAAGAAGCCACCTGTTCTGACGCACAGTGTCGTATGTAAGTTCTTTTTCACTGTACGGGGGCGCGAAAGACCATGATCCAACTCTCGGAGTTTTCTCCACGCTGGTTACCGCCACCTCTTTCGCGATTTGTTCCCGTTCAACTCCAACAATTCGCCCGGTAAGAGAATCAAAATCAACGACCACGGATTTCTTAAGCCTTGGTGAGGGTAAAAAAAAATCTCCCATTAACACTGATATTTACGGTTCAAACTTTAACTTTAAAAAACACCAAGTCCACAAAAACTATACTTACATTGTACTTGGTAGCTGTTCCTTCCTTCCTCGTCGGACTTTAGAGAGATTGTGATGATGGTTTAACTCAGGGTCCTAGCTATTTATACTATTTAATATGGTCACCATCCTAGCTTTGACTGTACATTAATGGTGTTTACGCAGTGGGTTTTTTCGGAAAGATTTTTCTCGAACAATCTACAACTTTGACTGTACATTTTACGTCATGACCTTAAACAACGTTAACTGGGTTTTATGGGGTATTTTAAATTTCTGGAATGATCTAGAATAATCGGTAGAGCTGGGTTTTTACTGGGATTCTTTATTTACCCCCAACGTCATCTGGAGTTTCATACCCCCCCCTTAACCATTTGATTAATACCGGGGAAATTAATGGTTCAAATTTTAATCTAATTAACATATTAAAATACTGTTTATTTCTTAAATCATAATTCAACCTATCTTCATACTCCAATGTATGTACTTCTACATCCGAGAATCGAACACGCTTCATTGACCTGTCAATCAAAAACACCCCTTGCAGGTGCGGGGATGAGAGGGGTGAGTCAATCATAAACACCCTCTTACCGGTCTGAGAGAGGGGTGAGTCAATCAAAAGGTTTACGTTTTCTCTCTCGCCATCTTGCCATCCTCCCATCCTCCAATCCTCCCATCCTCCCATCCTCCAATCCTCCCCTGCCTTCCACTGTACCTGTGCTGGGAACGGCATTTAAGTACTACTCATGATCGATCAGTGAGTGTAATAATTAAAATTTGAGTTGAGGTATTTCGTAAACCTTATTAGGTACACACTTGTAATTTGGCGATAAAGGTAGGTCCAGTAAGTACTGTTCCTTAATGCAATCTTAGACCTTTAATCAAAACGAAGACACCTGAGCTTAAAAGTGCTTAAGTTGCTATGAGATAAGATCCGCCACTGTGCACGCAGATATTTTCCCTCCCAATGATTTGGATAAGTTTTTTAAGGTCCCGAACCATTACCTTTCCCGGGGCCCGCATAGTCTCTCGACGGAAGGAAAGTAAAATACTTGAGATGGGCGTTTGAACTTAGGTATAGACATTTGCAGAGCGTCTTCAGCATTGTCACGGGTAAAAATGACGAGAAGTAGTAGTAAATTAAAACTGAGTTTATTTTAAAATCAACTATAAATAACTAATGTACAAAGTACGGCGTTACGCCCAAGGTCTTTTCGACCGTTGTCTCTCTGACCTTTACCGGGAGGGAGCTTGGCTTTTCAGCCATCATACGTTATACATTGGTGCGAGAAGTGTTAAACAATTTTACAGGGTTTTCGTCTAAATGAAATGGAATTAGGCTAGATTTCTTGGACGTTTATCTTGGTGTCCCGTGGTAATTACAAACTAAACTTTTCCAGATTTATCATTGATTTAAAGACCAGATCCAATCGTCAAGTAATTTCAGTTGGGGGAATACGGTCTCCTCCGAGGTTTTGCTTATCTTTAGCGTTTTGGAGCTAAACTTGGGTCAATACGAACCTCAACTCCTAGATTATTGAGAGTTATTGCTTCTTCTTCTTCAAAAAACCCCAGTGTCGAAAAAAATGTCACGTGAAATACACAAAACGAAACACCACACCAGCGAACAACATTTTTTACATACCTTGCCCAAAATACTGTTGCCGTTATTCTTTGAAATGTTGCAGAATGGGATATTAGGATTTAGCATTCATTGTTTTAAATTTGGATAAAAAAGACAAAACGAACGAAGAATATGGTCTGATTACGTTGAGATTGGTCAAGTGAACCATTTTGAGATTTAACGAATGGGAAAATAATTTTTTCAAACTTACAGGTATTGGATACATGTATTACGTTCTATTTCCTCATTCCAAGTGACGCCATGACGTATGACGTCTCACCACCAGTATCAATATCAGGATACAGGATCTTCAGTACAATATCTCGTATCAACAACGACTTGTCTTCAACATCTATCAGCCTACTAGGAATGAATTCTGCAGTTTACATATATACTTTACTAGCTCTTGTTTTTGTATCCGTCACTTCACTTTTCATCTCAAAAACCAATAGCTTGAAGGATGAGAGAATATATTTTAGCAGGTTGTTTTCGATGATGTGGCTATTTTCATCGAATCTCTTATTAAACTGTTAAGTGTTTTAATTTTTTTTCAATATAAATTGTAAAAGTTGTCCAAACGAAACCACACATTTGATATGATAGTCTTTAATCTGGTATACGCGACCCCGACTATTACGTGCGTTTAGGAAATTATAAGTAACATGATAAATGCGGATAACTTCCTCTACACATGCCTATCATATTGCTCATGCACTTAAATCTCTCTCCTTCCAACAAAGTTCAAAGATTTTCACATAAGGCATTTAACTGTAACATCCTAATTGCAGGCAATCTTGCCATTTTGGGTCGAAGACTACCAACGAGGATTTTGGTTGGATCGTGGATTCTAGCTGCGTTTATTCTCATACAAGCACACCATGGTTCGGTGAAAAGCGAAGCTTTGATTTCCAAAACAGAGTTTATCAACACTATTGAAGATTTAATAAGAAATCCTAATATTGTGCCGTTCATCCAGAATGGTGAAAAGCTACAGCGAATGGTTATTGTAAGTGAGGTCATAAATCAACAAAGCATAACCAAATAATTAAACTTAATAAGCAAATTATATCTTCATTAAATACAGAGATCTGACACCTCGTACAAGCAGCTACGAAGTAGAATGGCTTTAAATGGATATTATTTCGAGAAATTGGGCCAAAAGAACCACACTGACATTTTTCTCAAAGGAGAGGGCGTTTTATTTCGCCAAATTAAATATATTGAATTTGTTATTCAGACGTTTTCCCATGAATTAATTAAATCGGAAAGGGTAATGCACATTGGAACAACGGAATTCGAAACGACAGCTCTACATTTATTTTTCAACAAGAAACTACCCTCAAATGTGATTGAAAAAATTAAATATCTGTAAGATCTTTACCTTTTTTGGCATGTGACGTCATAAAATTCTGTGTAATTTAATTTATGGATTGGAGGAGGCATAAAAAGCATGTGTTGGTGATCATTCACATATAAACAAATGAAATAGGGAATAAACACTACTAGACTCTGTACACCAATTAAAGATTACGTGTTATAAATTGCGTATTGCCAAAGGTAAGAGTGCATTTAAAGTGGGCGTGAATTTCGTTTAGTGTTTACCAA
This sequence comes from Phalangium opilio, assembly GCF_054372755.1. Classification (NCBI taxonomy): domain Eukaryota; kingdom Metazoa; phylum Arthropoda; class Arachnida; order Opiliones; family Phalangiidae; genus Phalangium; species Phalangium opilio. Next base: position 2,935,762 of record NW_028324162.1, on the reverse strand, counting down.
TTAAATAATTGATATGGAAACTGAAAGTGTTCTTGAAAGTACTATCAACTTACCTCTTTTATGACCTCTAATTTAATTTAAATGTCACTGTTTTATTAAAGCATCTGTAGATTTATTGAAACTCGTCAAAACGAACCAAGCCGGAAGAGAATTTTGCTTGAAAATCGCAAAGCACTTCATACGGAAAAAGACAATTATATCAATGGACCAAAAGCAACCAGTTTTGGATTTCTTTCTTCAGTTTTCTTGGTTCACCTTTATGGAATAATACTCTCAATGCTTACACTGGTCGTCGAGTTGGTTAAAGGCCCCTGGATATCGTCTTAACTATCATAAAGGAAGATTCATTAGTTTCTTTAATTTGATATTACATGTTGTTAATGAATATTGTACAATGGAAACTTTGATGGTGTCTTGAATGTAAATTCTGCAGCTAAATGACACCATTTAAATTGCGCTTGTCGACTGGAATCATAATATTATTAAGCGCAAAGTTCGACAAAGCCGTCATGACGTAATTAAAATTAATGGGGAATTACTTGATAAACCATAGATCTAAAAGGATACCAAATGAAAGCTGCACTATTTTTTGACCACAAATGATATCGAAAACCATAGTGCATTGAAGTATTTTTCTTGAATTAAATCCCTAATTCGGCAAGATTTGGTAAAATCTTTCCGAAAAAAACTTTTGATTAAAACCCCAATTAATAGATAGTTCTAATTATTTTTCGAGTTCTCAAAAAAATTTAAAGAATGTAACCCTGGGCAATTAACGTAAACTAAAACGCCCTTATTTTTAGTATACAAATGTTTTCGGAGTTTTTTTTTGGCATAATAATATCGTAATACTAAGGGACTAACCTTGGTTTGTAATTCAAGATAAAAAAGCGAAGCAAAACCATTTGTTGCGAAATTAAACCATAGGGCAATGAAGTAAAGATTTCAAAAAGTGCAGTTACCAATTCCTAAATCTTTTGTTATAATGTAATTAACAACTCTCAACATAGCAGCCCGCAAAACCTATAATTATATTCAATGAAGGAGTTGGGGATGGATCTGTTAGAAGTATGTCAGGTGCTTTGATCAAGCCTGAGATTATCAAAAATGGTAATTTAGTCTTCACTAGCCACTCCAAACCTCTTCTCATGTCAAGATGGGAGCTTAACTCGTTTACACGATTTAAAATTCCAAAAGCCTGTTTACCGGGCAGGAAATAACTAGAATACTTTAATATCAAGTCTAAGGATCATGTTCCTCTGTGACCACTTGGTGACTTCGACGCCAAGTCTTTAGTATCAAGGGGCTAGGATTGGCTTCATTCAAGTTAATCGAAAATTCACACTTCCCTTGGTAGCATTACAAGACGATGCAAATTGTAATATAATATTATCTATGACGATAACTTAGCAAAGGGGTTAACCTGATCGATGAGTTACCGCTTTCTTCATAACTTAAGATGGTAAAATATTAACTTTACCACCTTGTTTTTTATTAGCACGAGAGGATTTCACGAGACTTCCACCGCTTTTCAAACAAGGTTTGATATCACCTAAGACTAAACACCTATATAGATATCGCGCTCTCATAGACGGCACGAGGTTGACACCAACCCTTTATGACGATAGTCATCACTTGCGATAACGCCCTTATATATATTATATTAGATTAGAGAATTGCCCCATAATAAATATATTAGATTAGAGAATTGCCTCATTATATATATATTTTATTAGATAAGAGAATTGCCCCATTATATATATATTATATTAGATTAGAGAATAGCCCCATTATATATATATTATATTAGATTAGAGAATTGCCCCATTATATATATATATTATATTAGTTTAGAGAATTGCCCCAGTATATATATTATATTAGATTAGAGAATAGCCCAATTATATATATTATATTAGATAGGAGAATTGCCCCATTATATATATTATATTAGATTAGAGAATTGCCCCATTATATATATATTATATTAGATAAGAGAAATGCCCCATTATATATATTATATTAGATTAGGGAATTGCCCCTTTAAATATATATTATATTAGATTAGAGAATAGCCCCATTATATATATTATATTAGATAAGAGAATTGCCCCATTATATATATTATATTAGATAAGAGAATTGCCCCATTATATATATTATATTAGATTAGAGAATTGCCCCATTATATATATATATTTTATTAGATTAGAGAATTGCCCCATTATATATATATTTTACTAGATTAGAGAATTGCCCCATTATATATATATATATATATTTTATTAGATTAGATTAGAGAATTGCCCCATTATATATATATTATATTAGATTAGAGAATTGCCCCATTATATATATATTATATTAGATTAGAGAATTGCCCCATTATATATATATTATATTAGTTTAGAGAATTGCCCCATTATTCATTTCAATTCAATAATGTGTTTATTAACTCTGCATCACAACATACAAAAGTACTTTTTATAGTGGTACAGAGGATTACATTAATTTCGTTAATAATAAAAATAGAATTTGGGTGTTTTTACAGGGGGGTATTTACAAGGGGGTATATATATGTATATTTATATATCGCGATGACAGCGTTGTTAAAAAATGGTAAACTATATTTTTATTTAAAAATCCTAACATTTAAAAACAGATAGTTTAAATAATAAAGATGCTAAGGGAATTTAGTTTAGGTTCTTTTGCTTAAAAATGCTAGCCTATAGTAGTTCTCACTTCAGAATTCACATATCCATAAGGATAACTTTGAGGTCCTTTGAGAACTTGTGTATATTTGTGCCGAATATATCTGTTCTGTCACAAATGGCGTTATGTTCGATTTGCATTCTTTTTATGGCGTCACGTCTGAAAGAAGTGGAACATAGAATGGTTCGCGTTTTCGTGTTTTCACCATACTTGTTCGAAATATATTATATTAGATAAGAGAATTGCCCCATTATATATATATATTATATTAGATTAGAGAATTGCCCCATTATATATATATTATAATAGATTAGAGAATGGCCCCATTATATATATATATTAGATTAGAGAATTTCCCCATTATATATATATATTAGATTAGCGAATTGCCCCATTATATATATATTAGATTAGAGAATTGCCCCATTATATATATATTAGATTAGAGAATTGCCCCATTGTATATATATTATATTAGATTAGAGAATTTCCTTATTATATATATATTATATTAGATTACATTATTATACTATTAATTACTTAGAGAAGACTCTTTGTTCTCGCCTTTAAAATTATCACAAGATATACAAACACCGAGGAGCTGATCACTTTTAAGTTTGCCTATACAGAATATACTAATTATGATGTTTACATGGAAGACCACGCCTAGTATGACTAGATTATTCTGAGTACGTCAAGGTTTGGGAGGTAACATTTAATATGCTGAGTACGTCGAGGTTTGGGACGGTACATTTAATATGCCGAGTGAACAGCCTCTCGTAACATAACAAACAAAACGTAGTATTGTCATAAAATCACCCGTTTCTATAGGATTCTTATGTGTTCATAATATTTTCTAAAAAACTTAGTGAAGGATTGATACGAATTTCAAAATCTCTTGTGGCTTTAACATTTTGTTAATAAACTTAACAGGTGCACCCCAAAAGAGCTTACAATAAAAGCATTCAGTTACATTTACAACTAGTGTATACAAAACCTTATTTAAATTTTGAAAGAAATAGCTTTGGCAAATATTCAAATATATATGATATCATTCACATTATAATCAATACAAACTTGTACTTATTTTCAATAAATATACATATGCTTTTACCAATTTTTACACATTCCTATTTCAACCTTGTAACAAATAATTTCACCAAACTTTCAATTGATGTTCCTACGATATCATTCACTTTCAAACGATTCAAATCTGTATTGTCTTTCAAACTAGTTCTAACTAATGTCAGAGCTCATAAATATAAATTAAACGATTTATGCCAGGGCATATCTCGATGTACGTTTTAAAACCGAAGCTTCTCCCCATTTTTTCGTCAAGAATATTTATCTAAAACACAATTTTTTGTATGCAATTGTTTTTGGAGTTTGTTTTCCGTATATAAATAACGTAATACTATGTGGCTCGCCTTTGTTTTTAATTCAAGTATATGAAGTGACGTGAGACCATATGATTCGAAATTAAACCATAGTGCAATGCAGTAACGATTTCTATGAGTGTAGTTACCAATTCAGCAACTGCCTGTAAAATGTTTAACACAAAATGCTTAAGAAAATTTTAAAACTTTAGTAACAAATCTCAAGCAAAATCATCAAGCAAAACACATAATTGTTTTGAATAAAAGAGATGGGGATGGATTTGCTATCACGTCTACTTCACACACGGAAAGTCCCAGGTTCGAGCCCAGGTAGATACATGTTTTAACCATCGTGATTGGACATAATAATTAGTTAGATCTCTTGGAAAACTTAAGACTTACCACGTGTCTGTGGTGTAGTGGTTATAATAAATATTTAACAATTATTTCACTTCACTTGGTTTAATAATGTGACATAGGTAGCATATTTTTCCCTACTTTTAAAACAATTAATATAAGTAATATTAGAATTTCAACAGATTGTCAAAAAAACGATGTTAAAAGCCACTGTAAATGGTGCTTAAATGCCTAATATTTCCTTAATACTTGCAAATAATCTTTGTAAATTCCGTGAATTGATCATAGAAATGGGGTTAAAGTACACCCTAAAAGATGTCTTTTTTGGCACTGGAAAAAACAGCATATATGGTGCTTGAATGCACCATTATATTTTAGAGTGCAAATGTATGGCGGTATATATATATATATATATATATATATATATTGTTGTTGAGGAGGGTACAGACTGTTAAAAAAGTCTTTGCGCATTGCGTTTTTCGCACATATTTTACTATATTTCAAAAACTATTCGAGCTAGCGCTCTGGAATAAAGTGCGTTATAAAAGTTTTGCATTTTTCTTTCATATTTTACCCGTTCCAAAGTTGTCCTTTGCATACTTATACCGGAAACCGGAAATGTCAAAATTATCAACTATGAAAATATTGGAGTCTCGAGGATATAAATTCGATTTTCGGATTCCTTGGGGTCGATTCATATTTGAAAAGTTTTCACCAAATTCAATTCCGATGAATAGGTCACGAGTAATCAGCCTTTATTCAAAATCTGGCAACTTCGATTTAAATGGCGATAATTCATAATCGAGTATCGAATCTTTGTCGTAATAATGCTTGTTAGATGTTATGGCACCTTATGCGTATATATATGATTGGTCTTGTGGCGCAATACTTTGAAACAAATCAGACGTTCATTAAAGGGATGGTGAAGTGGAAAATAAAGTAATTTTTTATTGATTTTTCCATAAGACAGTGAAACAACCAAGAAATAACACCGAACGATTTTTAAACTACGATTAGTTTGAAATTTCATGAATAATTTTAAATAAGGACCTCCGACCAATCGCGTAGCGCCCCGCCTTTTTATCAACAATTTTCTCTTGGCACGCTCCGTGTTGAATAAATTTATCGCGAGACTTGAAAAAATTTGCACGATGTGACAATTGTGGCGCGAGACATGGAGCGTGCTACGAGAATTTTGTTAACAAAAAGACACGGCGTTACGGGATTGGTCGGAGTTCCTTATTTAAAACTGTTCTTAAAATCCTAGCCTAATTTGAATATTAAAATCAATGGGGGGTATTACCTGAATTTTTCATTGTGCAGACTGGTCTTATAATTAGTAGAAGAATCGATAAAAAACACCCAGATTTCCACATCCGGCTCCCTTTAAGAGAAAACTCTCGTCTTTTGAAGAGGAGAAGCGGTTTGAAAATATTGTTATTTTGGCCATGATATCATAATATTTAGAACTCACATTAATTACGTTTGGGTCTTCAGCCCGACTCAATGCAGCCCAGTGAAAATCTCATTCATGATGGCATATGCGCTTCACGAGATCCCTTCAAATAGACAAATTCGACTATTCCATACATGAAACAACTTCAGAGAAGAGGGCTTCTATGCTAGGAATGTTCGCTACGCGATTTTGCTTCTTCAAATGGAGCCTGAGGCTGGCTATATGTGAGGCCAGGGATAGATTTAATTTTAGAAGTGGGAATAGAGTAATCTAGGAGCGCGTCAAATTCCCGGACCCCCTTCCACGGAAAGGAGGGGTATGAAAGAAGAGGCGTGTCAAAGCGACAAACGTAAAAAGGAATAACGTTTTTTTGCCGATCCCGTCAGCAACGTCAGCAAAACGTAGTTTAAGTGAGCAATACGAAAATTTAAACTTTTCATCACGCGTTAGAGGGTGGGCTCTATTCTGGGCTATGAGTCGGACTAAATTAAACACTAACCGTTCTCCAATCCTACTTCTAAAATTAAATCTATCTCCATTGAGGCTTAATAATAAAGCCGACCGCAACCAAAAATGGGCAAAGGCGTATTTCACAACTAACGTTCAAAGCTACCGATGGCAAAACCTAAAAATTAAATGAAAACAAATGAATGCCGGTAACAATGATCACAACTGAAAATAACAGCTAACAGCTAAAACGAACCCGAACGGTAAACACTTGAAGTTGGCCTCTCTGCGCTGCTGGTCTGCTACTCCTTTCATTTATTTTCTATGGCAAAAATACTAACTTTGGGAGGTATTGGGATATTAGGCCATTTTGTGTTTAAGAATTTTATTGTGTAGGAAAGAAAACTAGCCTTTTTAAAGAAATTTTGGATAACTATTAATATCATTATTGATTACTAGTTAAAAGTTGAAAAATATTTATAAAATTTGGACGAAAATTTTCAAATAACAAGACTTCCTTCGAGTTTCAAATTGAAGAATGCTCGTGTGCTTTATTGAACTATTTTATACAAACAAGACAGTCACTTTCAGCTTGAATTGTGCTTGATATTTTATTGGACATCACCTAGCCCTTAAAGGGAGGATGAAGAGGACAATAAAGTGATTTTTTATCGATTCTTCTTCTAATTATAAGACCATTTTGCATAGTGAAACATCCAGGAAATACCGTCTGCGTTCTTGAACTATTTATTACAAACAAGACTGTCACTTTCAGTTTCAATTGTATTTTACTTAACCTCCCTAAGCCCTTAAACACATTTTTAATATTAAATGACAGACATAAACGCTAAATCGGGTTCAAGTCGGGCGAGAGAGCGGGCCAATCCAAAGCGTCAATTCCTTCGTTCTCCAGAAATCTTGCAACGAGTCCGGACGTATGGGCTGGACAATTGTCCTGCTGAGCCTGAAACCATACACTATAAAAGTCTGTCAAACGAAAGAAGAGCCCTGAGAAATTTGTCCAAATTGGTGTCGCCACCATCGACCCCATAGTACTTTATCAACTTGTTTTGTTTTGTCAATAGTCGTCTGTAATATAGTCTGCTATATACAGATAGGCTTAATCGCAATAGAACCAATACATTTTGCGATATATATTTAATACGTTTATGTTTCATGGTTTTTTACGATCATCGAGTATTAAAGAATATAAAACAAAATTAACGACAAGACACCAGTTTTATCTTTGTTGAACTAGCATTGCAATACATTTTAATGACATAAGTTAAAGTATCTGTATATAGCAGACTATATTACAGACGACTATTGACAAAACAAAACAAGTTGATAAAGTACTATGGGGTCGATGGTGGCGACACCAATTTGGACAAATTTCTCAGGGCTCTTCTTTCGTTTGACAGACTATAAAACAATGTTTTAAGTTAGTCAAGAATAATTATCAGGTTATTAATATTAATACCGTTCACGACGTGGGCTGGTTACTCATACGGAGAAAAAAATACCAGCGAACAGGGCGGATCTCTATTTTCAATATTACAATGCTTTAGCTCCTAATTTCATTAGAGTTTATGTCTGTCTTTTAGAATACGATTAAGAATGTGTTTAATGGGAGGGTGAAATGAAAAATCAAATAATTTTTATCGATTCTTCTACTAATTATAAGACCATTCTGCATAGTGAAACATACAGGAAATATCTCCGAATGATTTTGAAATTCCAATTAGGTTCAGATTAATCGGAAAATTTGAAATAATGACCTCCGACCCATCGCGTAACACATTGCCTTCCTATTGACAAAATTCTCGAGCACTCTCCATGCCGAATGAAATTTATCGCGAGATTTAATAAAAGTTGCTTGCGATGTGACTATCGTGGCGCGAGATATAGAGCGTGCAACGGAATTTTGTTAACAAGAAGGCAGGGCGTTAAGCTATTAGTCAGTGGTGCTTATTTCAAATTATCTTTAAAATCTGAACCTAATTTGAATGTTAAAATCATTCGGAGACTGTATTTCCTGAATGTTTCACTGTGCATATAATGCTCTTATAATAAGAAAAATCGATCAAAAAATCACTTTATTTTCCTCTTCATCCTTCCTTTAACGGCTAGGGGATGTCCAATAAAGTATCAAACAACAATTGAAACTGAAAGTGACTGTCTTTTTTGTAAAAAATAGTTCAATAAAGCACACGAACATTCTTCAATTTGAAACTCAAAGGAAGTCTTGTTATTTAACAATTTTCGTCCAAATTTTATAAATAAATTTCAACTTTTAACTAAATATTAAAAAATATCCAAAGTTTCGTTAAACAGGGTCGTTTTCTTTCCTACACAATAAAAGTCTTAAAACACAAAATGGCCTAATATCCCAATACCTCCCAAAGCTAGTAATTTTGCCATAGAAAATAAACGAAAGGAGTTGCAGACCAGCAGCGCAGAGAGACCACCTTCAAGAGTTTACCGTTCGGGTTCGTTTTAGCTGTTAGCTGTTATTTTCAGTTGTGATCATTCTTACCGGCATTAATTTTTTTTCATTTAATTTTTAGGCTTTTCCATCGGTAGCTTTGAACGTCAGTTGTGAAATACGCCTTTGCCCATGCTTTGGTCGCGGTCGGCTTTATTATTAAGCCTCAACAGAGATAGATTTAATTTTAGAGGTAGGAATAGAAAACGGTTAGCGTTTAATTCAGTCCGACTCATAGCCCAGTATAGAGCCCCACCCTAAAACACGTAATTAAAAGTTTAAAATTGCAGATTGGCTCACTTAAACTAGGTTTTTATGAAGTTGCTTACTGGGACGGCGAAAAATACGCAATTCCTTTTTACCTTTGTCGCTATGACCAGTCTCTTCTTTCACATCCCACCGTCCCGAGGAAGGGGGTCCGGGAGTTTCACTCGCGCCCACATAACTCTGTTCCCTATTCCTGTTTCTAAAATAAAAATCTTTCAATGGCCTCACATTTGCGCTAAACGCGGGAGGCTATGGGCAACCCCAGGCTCCGTTTAGCGAAGCTCAATCGCGTAGCGAACGTTCCTAGCATAGAAGCCATCTCCTCTGAAGTTATTTCTTTTATGGAATAGTCTAATATGTCTATTTGAAGGGATCTCGTGAAGCGCATATGCCATCATGAATGAGATTTTCACTAGGCTGCAATGAATCGGGCTGAAGACCTAGACGTAATTAATATGAGTTCTAAATATTATGATATCATGGCCCAAATAACAATATTTTCAAACCGCTTATCCTCTTCAAAAGACGCGAGTTTTCTCTTAAAGGGTGGGGAAGTGGAAATTAAAGTTATTTTTATCGATTCTTCTACTAATTATAAGACCAGTCTGCACAATGAAAAATTTAGGAAATACCTCCCATTGATTTTAATATTCAAATTAGGCTAGGATTTTAAGAACAGTTTTAAATAAGGAACTCCGACCAATCCCGTAACGCCGTGCCTTTTTGTTAACAAAATTCTCGTGGCACACTCCATGTCTCGCGCCACAATTGTCACATCGTGCAAATTTTTTCAAATCTCGCGATAAATTGATTCAACACAGAGCGTGCCAAGAGAAAATTGTTGATAAAAAGGCGGGGCGCTACGCGATTGGTCGGAGATCCCCATTCAAAACTATCCATGAAATTTCAAACTAATTGTCGTTTAAAAATCGTTCGGTGTTATTTCCTGGAGGTTTCACTATGCAAATCAATAAAAAATTACTTTATTTTCCACTTCACCATCCCTTTAATGAACGTCTGATTTGTTTCAAAGTATTGCGCCACAAGACCAATCATATATATACGCATAAGGTGCCATAACATCTAACAAGCATTATTACGACAAAGATTCGATACTCGATTATGAATTATCGCCATTTAAATCGAAGTTGCCAGATTTTGAATAAAGGCTGATTACTCGTGACCTATTCATCGGAATTGAATTTGGTGAAAACTTTTCAAATATGAATCGACCCCAAGGAATCCGAAAATCGAATTTATATCCTCGAGAATCCAATATTTTCAAAGTTGATAATTTTGACATTTCCGGTTTCCGGTATAAGTATGCAAAGGACAACTTTGGAACGGGTAAAATATGAAAGAGAAATGCAAAACTTTTATAACGCACTTTATTCCAGAGCGCTAGCTTGAATAGGTTTTGAAATATAGTAAAATATGTGCGAAAAACGCAACGCGCAAAGACTTTTTTAACAGTCTGTACACGCCCTAGCACCGATGCCAAAGGCATATTGTGCATCCTCATATTCAGGCCTTGAATAGGCCCGTAGCTGCAGCGTAGCGAAGAATTCGCTCCACCGTAATAGAGGAGACCCTCGAGGGTTCCAAAGTATGTGAATCAAAATATTCTAGTCTAAGCGAGGCGAAGCAGTCGCACTCGCAAAGTACGTGAGCGGATGTTTCTTCCTTCTCCTGACACGACCTACAGAGAGGGTCGTCGGCAAAACCCATCAGATGGAGGTGCCTATTAAGCCGACAGTGCCCGGTCAAAAGACCGGTGGCCAGCCTAATATCCCATCTGCTGAGCGAAATTAGGTCTCTGGCACGAGACCTGCAGGGACCATTGTCAAAAAGTTTAGTCTGTCTCTGGCCCTCCATGTTATGCCAGAGCTGGTTTTGTATGACAGTCAACCTGTCATGCAGACACCGTTTGACGTGCCTGTAGGGGATGGGACCGGCCGGCTCCGGCTCCAAATCTATCGGCTTGCTCATTGCCATGATATCCGCTATGCCCTGGCACCCAGTACAACAGAACCCTGTTGCAGGATGCCAGTCGCGCTAGCAGATCAAGGCAGCTGCGCACCAGTTGAGAGGTAATCTCACACTGGTTCAGCGCATTCAAGGCGGCCTGACTGTCAGAGTAAATTCTCACAGTCCGTCCGGTATACCCTTTGTTAATACAGTAATCTGCGCAATAACAGATCGCGGCAATTTCCGCCTGGAACACACTAGCAAAGGTGCCCAGGCATGCAGAAAAACCGACCCTTGTGGTTTGGCAGTAATAGCCGGCGCCAGCGCCGGAGTCAGTCTTAGAACCATCGGTGAACCAAATAGTTTCACCTCCAGTGCCAAGAGGCAGCAGGTTAGTCCACTCGGCCCGACTGGGAAAGTGGATGCTGAATGGCTTAGTGAAGTCCAAACTTGTAACGGTTTTGTCAGAGCACATCGTAAGTGACGGCTCGAGTGCGGCGTACTCCCGAAAGAGCTTCGTATGACTGTAATCCCAGAGTCTTGGGACCCAACAGCCATTAATGTGGAGCCTATAGGCCCCCATGACAGCCTCCTCCTCAATAAAAGGATGAAGAGGAAGCATGTCAAGGAGCACCTCCAGGGAAGCAGTTGGGGTTGATCTCATGGCCCCCGTAACACCGATGCAGGCAAGCCTTTGAAGCTTGCGCAGGGCAGCCTGCACCGTTTTAAGCCGCACCCTTGTCCACCAGACAAGTGCCCCGTAGGATAATATGGGTCTGATGATCCCAGTATAGAGCCAGTGTACAGCCTTGGGGTTAAGGCCCCAAGTCTGGCCGACAGAGCTCCTGGTCCTCCAGAAAAGCATTTTGGCCTTCTTGATGCACCGATCAAGATGCGGCTTCCATGTGAGTCTACAATCAAAAGTCACCCCCAGGTATTTCACCTCGGTGGACTTTGTCAGGACCTGGCCAAAGAAAGAGATATCATTGAACAGATCCTTAGTATTCTTCCTCGTAAATGGAACAAGGATAGTTTTGTTAGGATTAACAGTGAGGTTGACCGCCTGACACCATTGCTCCACGTTAGAGAGAGCAGATCTCATAAGTGCGGTGACAGTATCCGGGAACTTCCCGGTAAAGACTATCGCCACATCGTCCGCATACCCGAAACAGTGACAGCCCCCAGAACCCCTGAGCCTCTCCAAGAGTTCGTCCACCACCAGGCACCACAACAGGGGGGAGAGCACTCCACCCTGAGGGCAGCCCCTACTGGTAGTCACCCCTAGAGAGTCCCCAAGGAGAGACGCCGTCACCTCTCGGTCGGTCAGCATGGACTTGATCCAGCGGCCAAGAGTGTCGCTGATGCCAAATCTCTTGACAGCTTCAGTAATAACCGAGCTAGAGACCTTATCAAAGGCCCCCTCGATATCGAGGAAAATGGCCAGTGAAAATTCCTGAAACTCGAATGCCCTATCCAGGCAATTCGTAAGGCCGTGAAGGGCCGTCTCAGTTGATTTACCTTTTTGGTAAGCAAATTGTGAAGAAGAGAGAGGAGTTACCGAAAGTACCTCGTCTCTAATGTACCTGTCCACCAGCTTCTCCAGGAGTTTGAGGAAGAAGGAGGTCAGGCATATGGGCCTAAATGCCTTCGCCTCGAGATAGGAAACCTTCCCGGGCTTGGGAATAAAGATGACCCTAGAGCGCTTCCAGTCACGAGGTATGTGGCCGAGAGCAATGCAAAGTCTATAGATTTTGCATAACGGAGAGGCGATGTGGTCTAAGCCCTCCTGCAAAAGCCGAGGGAAGACCCCATCGGGTCCCGGAGACTTGTAGGGCTCAAAACAGTTGACAGCCCATCGAAGCTTGGGAATCGTAACAACCTGCCTGGCTACAAGCCAGTCCTCCCTCTTCGCCCTGTGCAGGACAGGGTATCGAGAGTCAGGGTTTGTTGGATTGATTGAAGTGGAGTCAGGAAAGTGGACCTCCAGCATATGCTTGAGAGTCTCAGCCCCAGACTTAGTGTACACACCCTCCTGCAACTTAATAGTATTAAGTCGGTGTGTGTTGTCGTGCGCTAGGATCTTCATGACCCTAGCCGTGGCAGGGACATTGGAGACTTGCTCACAGAAGGTCCGCCAAGAATCCTTCTTAGCAGCTCTAATGGCCCTGTTGTAGGTATTAAGGGACTGCCTGTATCCAGTCCAGTCTCCCGTGCGCTTGGCTTTGTTAAAGAGCCTGCGCGTGTATTTCCGGAGCAGGCTGAGATCCGCATTCCACCAAGGAACAAGCCTCGAGCGGTTAACGGTCTTGAGTGGGCAGTTCCGGATGTATGGCGGTAAAGCAAACATAATTATTCAAAATTTAACTACATTAAGACTGAAGTGACAGATATTATATAAAAACGTCTTGGTTTGGACCAAGGCCGAAAAAACAAACGATATGTGTGAGGTTTATCAATTGACTGAAGTTCAGATATTGAAATTTTTTCTAGTTATTTTTATCCACTCAATCCTTAATCAATATTTAATTCAATCAACTGATTTTACTGTTAATCGATCTAGTCCCTCTAAATTAATTGAAAAAATTACATATCTACGCTTTTTCAAGAACAATTGAGTTCATGATAAAATGTTTTCGGAAAATGTAGTTGTTCTTGAAAAAGCGTAGATATGTACTTTTTTCAATAAATTTAGAGGGACTAGATCGATTAACAGTAAAATCAGTTGATTGAATTAAATATTGATTAAGGATTGAGTGGATAAAAATAACTAAAAAAAATTTCAATATCTGAAACTTCAGTCAATTGATAAACCTCACACATACCGTTTGTTTTTTCGGCCTTGGTCCAAACCAAGACGTTTTTATATAATAACTATACGTAGATCCATCCAATGAAGTCTAGGAAAAACCAAACGAGCCTAATTCCGAATTCCATTCGTGAATATTTCGTATCTAGTATATCAAAAATTGTTCACTCTTTTTTTTTACGTATTATCTAATAACGTTTTTAAGAACATTATCATTAGAATGTTTTTTATCTGATACTCATGTTTTAGGTCAATATTTTTAGCAGTGTATCGCATAAAGTACACCGTAAAAAGCAGTTTCCCATTAATTTTTCGAGTAATTGCCATAAACCCGGTGAGCTTAGAGTAGTCAGTTTTCGTTGCGTGTGTTTGCGAGATAGATTATCATGTCAGAGATCAACCATAATAATGATGAAAGTACTGGTAACATCAGACGTGAAACAACAAGTGTACAATCAAATATCCAACTTCCATATCTCTTGGACGGCGAGTTTTTTCTCCAATCGGCGAGTCCAACAATGCCCGTAGTGGAAATAATCCAAAATACATTACACTTTCCTGAAAATAAATAAGAGCGATACTATTAAGAGTACTTGGCTGTGTGCCACTTGTTAGATTCTAAAGGAGTTGTAAAAGAGTTTTTCTCCGCTGTGTTTCATGGTTTCTCCTTTCTATCAAAACTTGCTGAGGCTATCGGTAATAGTATAGAACCCTGTCTGTTAGATGTGGCACTGGAGCTATGCATTGTAAAGGAACCCACCTGTAAATAAGCCGCAAAAATAGTGTGGACAGGTAAACTCTATATTATTATTATCAAAAAGGGATATCTAGTTTACTTGGGAGAAGGTATAAATTCGCCACATTTCTAGCTTTATCTCCAGTCCAAACGTAGGTCCGGACGGAGTTAATCCCCGCCTCAAAATTACAACGCATCTCACTGGTTCTTAAAAACTTACGTCAGCGCGACGTGAATCGCGAAAATTACAGACGACGGAGGAGAGGCTAAATAGCCCGGCCTCCTTTTTACGTCCCCCTGGCTAAATTCAAGAATAGCTCCCGGTGACGGATTTAAAATTTTTGTTTTCTTCTGAAAGAGAAAAATGCGACAAAAATTATGGTGGAAAAATTTTTTAGGGCAAACAATTATTAAGGAAGATACAGCTAGTTTTAATTTTAATTGGCCTGGACAGAAAACTGCACAATTTAAGGTAAAAAAAATTGTCGTCTGCTAATTTTTGGCTTTTGGCGGGAAATGAGTTAAAACAGTTTCAACAAACACTTTGAATTGCAAATCAAGCCCCCAATATAACGAATTCATCGGGAGTTTTCAAGAACAATGGCTTGTAATTATCCTCCTAGGGAAAGTTTGGACATATCTGATAATTCGGATGACTCGGATGACGAGCAGTTGGTTCCTGAAGGAGAACTGTTAACGCCATATGAACTTCATGAAATGGTTAAGAAGCCATTTGAAGCAATCGAATGGCTCCAAGACAAGAACTTGATAGCAAAATCGATGAAGTGTTCAAATTGTCAAGAGCCAATGAAGTTGGTGACCAAATCTGATGTTATTGATGGGTATGTTTGGCGTTGTCGTAGAACACGTCATGGGGAAAAAAGGGAAGAAAGTATGTGACACTTATGCATCCATTCGAAAAAATTCATGGTTTTCAAAATCCAAACTTTCCTTGCGTGATATTATCTTGTTAACCTACTATTACGTGTTCAACATTCGTCCCTCATCGTGGGTAGCTGAAGTCCATAACGTTTCAAAACAAACATTGGTGGATTGGAATAACTTTTGCCGAGAAGTTGCGTATGAAGTCGTAATTCGTAAGAATGAGAAAATAGGAGGACCAGGGAAAATAGTAGAAGAGGACGAATCGCTTTTTGGTAAAAGAAAGTACAACCGCGGAAAAAGTGTGCCTGGAGTGTGGGTTTTTGGGGGCGTTGAGAGGGATACGAACAATTTCTTTATGGTCCCGGTTGAAAAACGGGATGCGGGAACTTTAATTGACCTGATCAAATTGTGGATTCTGCCTGGAACCACGATATATTCCGATTGCTGGAAGGCTTAAGATAGCCTTAAAGATGAACACTATGAACATATGAAGGTAAACCATTCCCTCCATTTCAAAGATCCTGAAGCTGGGGTGCACACTAATCGAATTGAAGGTGCTTGGGTGCAAGCCAAAGCTTCTTTACCGAGAGGGGGTCGTAGGAAGCAATTCATTGCAGGGTATTTAGCGATGCATATGTTCAGGCAAAAGGCCAAGAAAGGAAAAAAAATTTATTCCTAGCATTTCTTGAAGCTATTGTACAATCCAGAAAATAATGAAAACCTTGACGAATTATTGGAAGTTGAATAAACTTCAACATTTTTTCTAGTTTTGTATTAAAATATTTCATTTTCTGTATGTTTCCAGGTTTTGGGACAATTTTTTTTTTCTTTTATTGTGTAAAATTAATAAAACTTGGGAGTTTTTGAAATATACAAATAGAGATGTTTACTGTCTTGCTATTTTTCCTCTTTCCCACCCTTTTATTACCTTTTCCAAAACGTTCATGTTTACAGTAGGTTAGGTTAGGTTAGGTGGTATGCTATCGATTGGGCGTGTTATCAAAACAGCATGGTCCAAAACGGCTTTTTCATAAACGCGTTTGCCATTATAGCAATTTCTCGTTTTAGCGCATTTTGATTACAGCGTTTATATCTTGAGCGTCGTTTCGTACGCCTTTTATAAAATATTGTGGTTTATCTTCATTGACTTCCCAAAATAACATGCCTTTTCAAAAAATTATATTTTATATTTACTTCCGATATAACATTACTCCTTTTTGCATAATATTGTTCTTTGTCCTATATACTTAATATAATAGATATTTCCCTCCCTATCAATCACAGTTTGGGCGGAAACAGCAACCGCTGTTTTGGGAAATAGCGCTGTATTGAGAAACGCTGAAACAGCAACCGCGGTTTTGCTTTACGCGGTTTTGCAAACCGCTGTTTTAGGAACCGCTTTATTCCAAAACGCTCTTTTGAAAACCACTCAACTACCCGTGAACCAGGTTAGGTTAGGTTTGGTTTGGCCGAAAATAAGCAGACGCCAATTTTTTTATAGCTTAAATTGTGCAGTTTTCTTTCCAGGCCAATTAAATTTAAAATTAGCTGTATCTCCCTTAATAATTGTTTGCCCCAAAAATTTTTGTCGCATTTTTCTCTTTCAGAAGAAAAAAAAAATTTTTAAATCCGTCACCGGGAGCTATTCTTGAAAACTCCCCGTCCCCCTTCTATTTTAAAAGGAGGACTGGGACAATAATGCGCGAATACTTAGGCATCTTATACCTCCTCCCTAGCAAACTAGATATCCCTTCTTGTCATTATTACGGTTTCCGACCCTCTAGTTACATTTTCAAGGTAATGCAAAGTTTAAGCATGTAGTCACCGTGATTAGAGACAGGTTATGGAATATAATCTGAGAGTCAAGTTGTCGGATGTCGAATTTGTATGTACAACTGCTGATATATGGAGCTCCAATCATAAATCATTTATGGGGGTTACCGGACATTATATAGACCCATCCTCTTTAAAACGTGTATCTGTATTACTTGCATGTCAACGAATGAAATTCAAGCATACATTTACGGAAATTGCTGCAGTTTTAATATCCGTTTACTGTAATTATGACCTGTATGTCCCCAAATTAGTGGGTACGGTTACTGATAATGCTTCAAATTTCGGAAAAGCATTTAAAGTATTCCATGTGCCTGACAATTTACCTGACGAGGATGTTTCTTTCCTGGACCACGATTTTCAGAAGACTGTAGATGTAGGAGCCATCTCGCATGGCCCATTGGAAGATCAAGAGACCATTCTCGATTCCAGTCTACCCAGATACTATAAGTGCTTTGCACACACTCTGAATTTGGTAGCGACTACCGATGCAGAGAAAGCTTTGGAGGATGCCGTCTATAAGAAACGCTACAATTCATCCATAGGAACATGTTGCGCTCTCTGGAATAAACTTAGCCGATCGACACAAACGTGCGACTATGTTGAGGAACGTCTAGCAAAACGGCTACCGACTCCAACTAGATGGAATTAATTCTACGACTGTTTTTTAGAAATAGTTAATTCTAAGGAACACCTAACGGCCATTTCCAATAATCTGGGAATTTCTTCCTTAAAAGCCACAGACTTAGAATTTATCACTGAATATCTTTCCGTTATGCGCACGGTTGCTCTTGCCTTGGATTTCCCCCAAGGGGAAGAACATTGATATTTGGGGCTAGTGCTTCCTACACCCTATCTGATAAAATTGTCATTAAGTAGCATTGATAAGTTGGAACAATGTCGCGCTTTAAAGGCGGCTGTTATTCAAGGCTTGGATACAAGGTTTTCAGATATATTGATCTTGGAAATTCCAGAGAGTAGACCCTACATTTTAGCCACCATTTCACTTCCGAAATTCAAGCTACATTGGTGGACGATCTAAGAAGAACGGGAAACTTTGGACTATTTGAAATCTGTCTTCTTGTCGGAAGCCGTGTGTCCTCTAGGAAACTTGACCAGATGGTACCGAGTGTCCTCGAGGAAACTTGGCCAGTTGGTACCGAGTGTCCTCGAGGAAACGTGACCAGATGGTAACGAGTGTCTTCGAGGGATTTTGCCCACTTGGCGATAAGTGTGTCTTCGAGGGCATTTGCTTACTTGGCGATAAGTGTGTCCTCGAGGGCATTTGCCCACTTGGCGATAAGTGTGTCCTCGAGGGCATTTGCCCACTTGGCGATAAGTGTGTCCTCGCGGGCATTTGCCGACTTGGCGATAAGTGTGTCCTTGAGGGCAATTGTTCATCTGGCACTGAGAGTGCAATGGAGGGTACTAGTCAAATAGTGTCGAACAACAATTCCGAGGCTTTAAGGTACCGTTCTTCGTCTTGTTACATCTTAATATACAACTGTCCTATATGCGCTTCTCAACTAATCCTTATTTTTATCAAAGATTTGCAACGTTTCGTTCACGATTGTAAAGCTTGAACATGTTTCACAATTGTAAACAACCCGATAATTGTATCTATAGGTCGAACAAAACAAGGTTCACATAGATCGTTATAAGATTTCCTATTTTCAAGATGGTGATTCAAACAGATAACATAGATTTTTGTAAAGATAAATGTCATGCAGGTTGGGTATAAATATTTGTAACATATGTAGTACAGACACAAACAGATACAAATACGCAAAATACATATACGTTTGTATCTATAATCAGGGAGCATATATCTAGATATCAAATCGCTGAACACTGTCCCCGAGTTTAACAAGGTTCCCCCCCTGGAGTAATAAGATCAGAGTGGTTTTTTATAGTTAAAGCAACGCTCTTCAGTGCAAACTTTCTCAAAGCTTACAAATTTCCCTGAATTTTACGAAAAATTCTAATTTTCCATGAGTTTTTTTGAAAACTATTTATTTTCTTGAGTTTTCCAGGTTTGTATGAACCCTGGATAACCACTACACCGTAGTTACATACACACGTGAGGTTCGTTTGACTAAATCAAATTTGAAATAAAAACAATAAGGTCAACTTCATTTGGGTACTGATCATTGCAACGGCCTAAGACGCACTGTCGATACTGACCCATAACGAAGATTGAATCTTTGTGGCAGGGGTTCAAGCCAACTGAAATGAGGTTTATTTTGGAGGTGACGGAAGGGGTCACCTCCAACGGACACGGGGCAGTCGGCACCTATAGGATAGGATCACCGACATGTGTCGTATTCCCTCAAACTTTGCCGCCCAGAAGCTTGGCTTACAGGAGTGCGCCACACTCCCAGCTAAAATAGCGACTTTTTTCCTTTCCAAATTTTCCCATCTTCCACGACGGCTAAGACCAGGGAGGAGAGACTTGAAAGGGAGTTAAAGTGAACAGGCGCGTTCTCTCGCTTTCCTGGCTAAACTCGTCTCTCTCTGGCGCTGACTCGGGGACTCATCGCGGTGTCCGCGCGCATGCGTCAAATTTAAAAACTGGCTTTGAACTAGAAGGGGAAGGTCGTGTTTGAATTTCTGCCACGGTTAACTATAAGAAGTGTTGATTTTTAATTGTTCAAGTAACCCTAAGTATTTAACAAGACCCGATATGGTAAATATCGTTTTCAAACCATTTCCCAAACCAAAAACAAATCTTGAAATTTATTGAAAGTGAATAGAAGCTAGTGGAAATCGGTCTTCCACCAGCTAATATGCATCTTTTATATTTTTCTATCTGGGTTTTTGGCTTTGGAAACGCGTGGAAGGATATTCCTTTCATATATTTTTAAGCGAATACCCTGAATCATTCCTACAACCGTTACAAAAACAATTCGGCATTTTTATTAAGCCTCGGTTTCCTCCCAACAGATGTTGATTGTTGGTTGAACAGAGTGAGCGGGGCAGCAGTCGATGGAAGCGGAAGCTGGCGCTGGCGGCAGAGAGAATTATATAAAAACGTCTTGGTTTGGACCAAGGCCGAAAAAACAAACGATATGTGTGAGGTTTATCAATTGACTGAAGTTTCAGATATTGAAATTTTTTCTAGTTATTTTTATCCACTCAATCCTTAATCAATATTTAATTCAATCAACTGATTTTACTGTAAATCGATCTAGTCCCTCTAAATTAATTGAAAAAATTACATATCTACGCTTTTTCAAGAACAATTACATTTTCCGAAAACATTTTATCATGAAATTAATTATTTTGAATGGAGTACGTGTTGAGGGTACAGTATTGAATATTTGAAATGTTCTACAGGATGTCTAAAAAGAGCAAGTGAACTTTGGCATAACTCAAATGGAAAATGTAAATATTTAATCGTGGATGCCAAACAAGGGTGTTATGCGAATTTATACATTTTATTTCGTATATCGAAATGCTATATTTCTATTGTCGCCTCTATGATAGTAAAGTTGCACTGGAACTTCCATTTCCGTACTTAAGAATTTCTTGGTCATAACTCAGTCTATGGTAATATTTGCTGAGTGTGTTGCGACGGCTCAGATGACCCATACACTGAAACCACTGGTGATTATAAAATGCCATATATTGGGAAAATAGAGGAAGGGAGGGGGTGTCGGAGTTAAATGTGGCCTTCTTGGCATAACTAGTAATGAATGATGTGTTTAACCATAATATTTCCGCGGGAAATGAATATAACAAGTACTGAGGAGTATTTCTGTTTATGTGATCTTTACCCTTTACCACACAGGATAAACTTTGTTGCTTTGTCTTAAGTAGACGACATTCACTGTAAACGACAGTCTTATCAACAACTTAAAACAGATTTAAACTTCTTTTGGTGCAAACTTGGTGCTTTAGAATTTCTTGACCATAATTCAGTCTTCATTTGAAACGTCACCACCCCTTTCTTCATTGTTGGCGCTACTTGTACACCGGTTACGTGTAATCATTTTAGTACGCATAAAGACCATTTCGGAAAACACACTGGGGCGAGGCCACCATTGGGGTATTCTCCATCATAACAAGGGTCACCGCCAGACTGTGCCAAAGTTCACTACAGGAAAGAGGCTACTCAATTCTCACTGCCTATAGCGGGGCTTGTAGGCGAGAGAGAGAAAGAGAGAGAGAGAAGACCTCAATGCTGGCATCACCCCTGTGTTTCAATTATCTGTATGTAATTTCCAAAATGGTCCACTCACTTACAAATGTACACCGATTACACTGAGTGATCGGTCCTTTAGGCGCTAGCGAGTGTCAAGCCACAACCGTAATCATTCATGTACACGAATGTTTTATAGTTTTAGGTTATTAAGGTTAGCGGGCAAGTCCGGAGAGTCATTTACCGCTCACTAATGTGAAAAGGTTTCGAACTATATGATAATATTGGCTGAGTGTGTTGCGACGGCTCAGATGACCCATACACTGGAACCACGGGTGGTTGTAAAATTGTATATATTGGGAATATGAAGGAATGGGGGGAAGTTACATCAAAAGCGCATACATTAAAATAAAATTATACATTTTTCGTGTGCTACAGAGTGCAACCTACTAAAAGAAACCACACAGGATAAACGTTGTTGCTTTGTCTTATGAGGACGACATTAGTTTATAAATAAGTTTGAGCAATAAAGTTATTTATCATAATTTCTTGAACATCTGTCTTCTCAGAAACTTACTACAGATTTAAACTTTTTTGGTGCAAACTTCAAAATTTGTCAAGCCAGCCTTAAATTAAAACTATGCCCGTCAAGGTGCTTACAAGTTAGTAATCCTCGACATGAAATCCCTTCAAAATAATTAATTTCATGATAAAATGATTTTGGAAAATGTAATTGTTCTTGAAAAAGCGTAGATATGTAATTTTTTAAACTAATTTAGAGGGAATGGATCGATTAACAGTAAAATCAGTTGATTGAATTTAATATTGATTAAGGATTAAATGGTTAAAGATAACTGAAACAATTGCAATATCTGAACTTCAGTCAAATGATAAACCTCACACATATCGTTTGTTTTTTCGGCCTTGGTCTAAACCAAGACGTTTTTTATAATATCTGCACTTCAGTCTTAATGTAATTAAAATTTGAATAATTTTATTTTTGCTTTACCGTCATACATTTGGGGTTAATTGCTTAAAGAAGTACTTAATTATCGTTAATTACATTGATTTCAATAAGCATATAATGTTGTACTTTATTTGTGAAAGAAGTTTAAAAACGACGGTGTTTGAAATATATAAACAAAAAATATTTGTTTCGTATACATATACAGTGAAGTCGAGATCAGACCAACAGCTTCCTTTATGTACAACCCCCAATACGGCAAACGGGTGATGTCATACTAAATTATACAGGGTGTAAATAAATGTTTAGAATTCTTTTTTTATTGTATGCAAGTGAGCACGAGTGACAAGTTACAAAAAGAATACTGGAGAATGTGCCTGAATACAACAAGATATTTTAAAGCACAATCCTAGGATTAGTCTTAGAAGTTTGGCCTCAAAATTCAACCTCGTAACTGTTTGGTAAACACCTCAACGTAAATATTCGACGTTTCTATCATTGTGGTTGAGGCACTCTTCCAGACGACTGTAAACTGGCACAAACAGTAAAGTGGCTTAGTGCAACTTCTTGTTCCACCGTTCTACTACTAGCATGAGATTGGCTTCAAAATTTTTCTACGATGTCAAAGTCTCTATCCTCATAACAGACTATACAGTCCCTTCTACGTTCGTGATCTTGCACTACCGAATTCACTAAGGTGCTCGCACCTGTATGTTGTCGGTGTGGAGACCGTTCGGCATAAAGCACTGCCTTTAGTTGAACGTTACCGCGACCTTCACCCAAAATAAACGTGCTGTCCAATTTGTCCTGGTTAGAATAGGTTGGCATTTTGCTAGGAAACGAGACTAACTACTGTAATTCTACTACTTAGCTGTGACACTGAAAGACCCTGTATATCTAAAAAGACCGGAAGTTCCTCAAAGTTGAGTTTTCAAAGATTGCCAGCTTGAGCAGGTCATGGTGTGTATAGTGGTGAAGGTCGCTTTAACGTTCGACACGTGACACCACGGTATGCTTGGTCCTTCAATGTCCTGACCCGATAGGTGCAAAAAAATAACCATCCTGGTTTTTCGGATCAGTGTTGCGGTATTGCCGGTCCCATTAGAAATACAAGGTCTGTAGTGTTACAATTGTAACAATCCGTCTGTTAAAATGGCACAAATACTGTAAAAAAAACTTTGTAATAATGGTTGGCCACTTTTTAAACACCCCTAACCTTAAACATTGGACAAAATAAGGAAAACATAAAGGTTTCTTTGGGAATAACTTTGAAGAAGGTCCGAGTTGTCTGTGGAACCGAGAAAAAAGGCCGTAGTGAAAAGTAATCGTCGTTACGTAGCAGTTAGGATCGAATTTAATTAGTTAGTCTCGTCTCTTTGCAAAATGCCAGTGTATTCAAACCAGGGCAAATTGAGCATGATGTTTACGAGGATTACCTAAGACGGCAAAACCTTTGCGTGAACTAATTGAAGCCGATCCATTCTTTTTTAGAAAGGTAATGTTCTCTCACGAGGCTATTTAGGGATGGTACCTTAAACCTTCATAACGTGCATTTTTGGGAGGGCATTCTTGGAAACCAAACTATGGGACCCTTTTTCTTGATAAGAAAATCTCTGAAGGCATTTAATTGGACTTCCTGCGTCATGAGTTCGTTGCTTGAAAAGTTATTGCAAGACATGGGCATTGGAAGAGTGCCTGCACCACAATGGTAATCACATTGAACATTAACGTGGACGTTGATGTGTACCAAACAGATTAGAGGTTGTAATTTGAGGCCCAAATTCCAAGACTAATCGTAAGACTGTGCTTCAAAATTTTCTGTTGCTCCCCCCATTTGACTGGTACGCTAGGTGATATTTCAGTAGAAGAAAATTGGTTGAATTAGGGATAGCGAGAGATGGCTAGTGATGTGGCTTACTTATGGGCTAGACGCCCTTGTTTTTTGGCAACGTTATTACATTGAATCTTGCCAGATTAAATTGTTGCTGGTAATTTTGCGAACTATGTTAATGATATATTAAAATTGAAATGGAAAAGTTCCATTTTGACACATTCTTTACCCTAAAATTTTGTATTTGGAGCCTATTAATGTATAATGTAATTAATTTTAGTGTTAAATAGGAAAACATTTAGGCTGAAAGAACAACTCGCGTAGTTTGATCTTATTTAATTATTTCAGTTAAGGGTTATCTATAGTTAACCAAAAAACCTATTGTTTTCGATTAATTTCAAGTTAAATATGGTAATTAAGTTAAAATTAAAGGCTTATCTTCTTTTACTAGTGTTATTTCAGTTTATTATACGAGTTTGAACAAGAAATTCTCCCTAACTGCAAACTTTAGAGGAGTGACTGTTTGACTCTTGCGGAACAATGACTATTTTGCCCCAAAACTTTTAAATATCGCGGCTTTTCAATGGCTCTCTTTTCAAAATGGGAAAAATGCTTTTTAATGACAATTTAATTAATCGTAAGAATTAAACAGGAGAGTGGAGGCTGGGTGAAAGATAAGTGTAGTTTTAATTTTAATTTGTTAGTTTAATTATAAGATATCCATGAATTTCCCCAAAACACGAATCTTTCACATTAATTATACTTAATTTAACGGCTTATCTTGTTTATCTAGTGTGAATTTAGCTTATAATACAAGTTTCAATAAAATATTAACTTTAATTGCAATTACCCTAAAATTTTAATGTATGCGCTTTTATTGTATTTTAACGATCATTTTAATTAATTTGAAAGCGAAATAGGAATCTACTGTGGCTGTACGAAAAACTTGTGATGTTTTAATCTTTATATGAGCGTGGTTCGTGAGAGTGGATTAAGCTTAAAATTTATTAGAATTTTTTACCCTAATTGCAATGTTATTATTATTATTATTATTATTATTATTATTATTATTAGTGAGTAGGGGGGGCTCGCGCCCTAGCACCGATGCCACAGGCATATTGTGCACCCTCGTGTTCAGGCCTTGAATAGACCCGTGGCCACAGCGAAGAATTGCAATGTTAAGTGCAGTTTAATATTTTTGCCATATATTCATCATTATGGTACAGTCGCCGCAATTAAAAACTTTCTCTCTCGCGACGTCTTGTTTCAATCATAAGCCGCAAATTATTGATCTGATACAATGGGTATAAAAAAACGTATCTTATATTGTTGTTTCAATAAATTTTTTACTAAGCGTTTTTTTTGCACTCTCCACTTTCCATTTCCAACTGCTAAATAGGGGGTTTTGAATGATTGGGATGATTTTAAAGAGAAGGTGAACAGTTGAGCATAGCTCGTCCGAATTACCGAATGACATTCCAGTAAAGGGAGAGTGATGTTAATTGCAATTTTCTGAATACACGTCCCCCACGGAATCAATGCCTTGAGCCATATTGCACAAAGATATAATCAACAATTGTGGAATGAAACTTAAAATCTTCCTCCGGTGAAGATATGGCCACGGGTGCGACATTCTGTTCCACTATGGTTCGCAAATGCCAGGGGGTGGAGAAAGAATTCTATCTAGATTAGTGGGCGATTCTTGATGTCAGATTCAACATAAGTCTGCACGAACGTTTGGTTGAAAACGGCGCATTTCGGAGAGAACCATCTAGAAATTCAATGGCCAACCAATTCCCTCAATATGTCACCCATTGAAAACCGCTTGATGGAGGAAATAAAGGTTCACTGAAAAGGAGAATACCCACACTCAAAGTATAGCATGGGTCACAAAGTGGTGCCTACATTTGAGAAAGTGGTTGTGTTCATTGTCTTCAACTAATTGGGATTCGCCATAATCAAGATGACGAACCTTTCTCAAGAAACCCTTTATTTACAATGCGAAATTAGTATTATACTAAAGTTACACTAGTCTTAGCAGTGTATCCCATGGCAAATTATGGTCTTTTTGACAATCAATGGAATCTGCTGAGCTGCACGAAGTATTATATCCTTGAAGGTTAAGTAAGGACGCAATTAATGCAGAGTGTGTATATATTTTATTGAGAAAAACCCAACCAACATAACAAGTTAAATAAAGAATAAAGACACTTTGCTAATAACTATCCAACATTTATTCTTAATTATGTACATGATTAGGATAAATACATTTATACGTTTTCATTTTTAATTTCATTATGCGATTAATATTTGATCATTTTCCCGTTGGCGTTTACAACCTGTTGCATTCTCTGCGGCATTGATGAAAACAGATTGCTTATGTAATCGGGCCGCTCGCCAACCTCTTCCCATGCGGCCTGGATGATGGTGAATAGTTCGTCCTTATCATTGGGAATTATATTGTTCTGGGATACAATCCTTTTCATAATCGCCCAGACATTTTCGATTGGAGATAAGTCGGGTGAATTTCTTGGCCAGTTCATTACATCTATTTCCGGATGATTCTCATTCAAATACGCCATGGTTGCACGTGACTTGTGTATACTCGAATTATCTTGTTGAAATATAAATTTACCGTCCGGAAAATGATTGTCTACGACATGAGGAAAAAAGGTATGTTCCAATACATCAATATATTTATCGGAATTAAGGTTCCCTTCTATTCGCGCTAAGGTGCCAATTCCATGTTTTGAAATATAACCCCACACTGGCACAGAAAACCGTCCGCTCTTCTGGATTGAATGAATGTTAGCCGCATCATATCGGGTCCCTTTCTCTCTCCACACTCTTACGTGATGGTCCGTAGATGAACAAAATGTTGATTCGTCGCTGATGACAACTTCATTCCATTCGTTCCTCCAGTGAAGGTGAGCGCGCGCAAATGCTAGGCGTTCTTGTTCGTGCTCTGGTTTGAGATATGGCTTCTCCGCGGCGATACGACTGTGTAGCCCAACGTCACGTGATCGGTTTCTAATCGTTGTTTCCGACGCTTCCAATTCCATGATGGATTTTACAGATCGAACAGTGTTGGTAGGATTATTCACAACAAGAGCAGCAATAACGTCGTCTTCTTCTGCAGTGGTAACGCGTGGAGTTCCCGGTCTTGGTTTGTCTGTCAATCGCCCATTTTCACCATAAGCGGCTAGCCATGACCTCACGGTTGGCTTTGAACAGCCCAGTTGCTGCGCAATAAAAGGAACACCCCGACCAGCCTCATGTAACGCAACGAGCCTATTGCGTTCTTCCTGTGATAATCTTGGCATACTGACTGGTGAGAGAGTGAGACAAACTGATAGTCTTTATATAACAATTTAAGGTAAAAAATATATTCTAACACATATTTGTTCTTTGTTGATATGAGGAATTTGTAAGTTCCAGCTAACTTGAACTTTTCATTAGGTTTAAAGGGATACATAAATGTTCTGAATTTTATGAATAACCAGATCGGTCGGTCTACTCAAGGTGAAGGTTGAAAGTCGGTATTTTCTTAAGTATCTGTGATCTTATATTTGAAAAGGTAGTTTGTTTATAAGTTTATTTAGTCTTTATGTACAGTCACGGTTAGTTACCCAATTTGACCACTAACAACAGAGGATGACTTCACATGTGGATTAGCTGAGGCTGGGTCTACGAAGGTCTAAATATTCACTCTCTTAGGGACGTCCTATTATAGACACGCAACATATTAGTTTTATGAATAAACCCTGGTTAAGCATTGTTATTTTGAATTTGAGAGTTGTCAAACACCTGGTTAAAGTCAATTTTTACAACCGAACAACGCCGCGTAGCTAGACTAGTTTGAAATCCTTACACACCACACTATCTTATTCATAGAAAGAATGTTTAAATTTACGATTAATGTGACGTTCAATTTCTGAATGTCTTGGGTCATGAGTGAAAACAGTATTTTCAAATGATCATTGGTATGAAATTTCGGGCTTTTCTATTGCCAGGCCAATCGTAACATTGTTAGTACGACAGCAGTTACCACAAATACAAGTGGATTTTTAGTTCCGAATCTTAAATTTACTTCGAAACGGTATACGGACTAAATACCCTCAAGACCGAAACCCCAGGTCATAATCCCCACTATTGAAAAAAATTAAAACACCCCTCCTTAGACAAAATACCCGGTCGTTTTCCCCCATTCTCAAGGCAAAATCCCCCGGTCATTTTCACCCATCCTAGAAGAAGGTAACCCCCCTCCCATTCTCAAGGCAAAATCCTCTGGTCCGTTTCGCCAATCCTAGAAGAGAGTAAAGCCTCCCGTTCTCAAGGCAAAATCCCCCGGTCATTTTCCCTCATCCTAGAAGAAAGTAAAGACCCCCCATTCTCAAGGCAAAATCCCCCGGTCATTTTCCCTCATCCTAGAAGAAAGTAAAGCCCTCCCATTCACAAGGCAAAATCCCCCGGTCATTTTCCCTCATCCAAGAAGAAAGTAACCCCCCCTCCCATTCTCAAGGCAAAATCCCCTGGTCATTTTTTCTCATCCAAGAAGAAAGTAAAGCCCCCCATTCTCAAGACAAAATCCCCCGGTCATTTTCCCTCATCCTAGAAGAAAGTAAAGCCCCCATTCTCATGGCGAAATCCCCCGGTCATTTTCCCTCATTTTAGAAGAAAGTAAAGCCCCCCATTCTCAAGACAAAATCCCCCGGTCATTTTCCCTCATCCTAGAAGAAAGAAAAGCCCCCCCCCCATTCTCAAGGCAAAATCCCCCGGTCATTTTCCCTCATCCTAGAAGAAAGAAAAGCCCCCCACCCATTCTCAAGGCAAAATCCCCCGGTCATTTTCCCTCATCCTAGAAGAAACTAAAGCCCCCCCCCATTCTCAAGGCAAAATCTCCCGGTCATTTTCCCTAATCCTAGAAGAAAGTAAAGCCCCCATTCTCAAGGCAAAATCCCCCGGTCATTTGCCCGCAATCCTAGAAACACCTCACCCACAACGGAGCAGTTTAAATATGAACTATGAATTCATTTTATGAAACATTGTTTCATACGGACTAAGGAAGAATAAGCATTAAAACAAAGTTTACTTATACAGAAAAATATTTATTAACAATTTTGTTTCAAAAATTATTTAGTTATCGAGCATACGCCCGTGCACACTCTAACATTTTATTAGCCGTTTGCGAAACGACAGGCATACGGTTTCACAATAGTTTGGCGGCAGCAAATTGTAAGCGTTTTGGACCATCAGCAGTAAGTCTTCGTTATTATTTGGAACTCTTTTCTCCATGAGTTGAACTACTGGTTCTCAACCGGGTTCAAATCAGGGGACTTGGCAGGTCAGTTCAACGTCTGTATTCCTTCACCGTTCAAGATGGCCGTTAGGACCCTTGCAGTGTGCGCTGGACAGTTGTCTTGCATGAAATAGAGACTGAAAGCCAAAAATATTTATAAAACATCATGGTTCTACGGGGAAAACAGTAAATTAATAATACTCTGCTGCATGTTCCAATTCGTAAATTGCGGCTGCCGATGGAATCATGGCTTCCCGCAAAACGTTTATGTAAGCGTTACCGGTCAACCTGCCCTGGATATGGTGGAGTATTCCGGCTTAATTGTTTCCCAAGCAACACCACATATTGACGCTGCAGCGGCCACTCTTCTTAGTCTCTTCGATATTCCGCTGTTGCGCTCTTTGGGAGCGCCTTCTGGATACCCACAAAGTTGGCGCGGAAGAAGAGCTCTGGAAGGTCTAAAATAGATATCTCAAAGTGAGTGTTTAAACGCTTATTGATCAACAACTACTATATAATAATTTTTCGTCAGAAAAGAGAATATATTTCTCCAAAGTTTCTCTTGGCCAAGTCAACAACTCTCGACAAAACTCCATTGGCTCTCGTCTGTGCATTGCCGTTAACATTGGTTTACATAAAGAGCGTCGTCGTCTCACACCATGTTTCTAGAGGTTTCGCGACAGGGTTGGAACCGACAGACTTGCTATCGGTGATGTCCAATATTTCGCAATGAAAGATTCGGCCTGCGAAGAGCCTCTCTTGCCAGTCTTCGTCCCAGGACATCGTTTAATACCGGTGGTCTACCTTCTCGTGGTAAATCCTTCACAACGAGAATTAACAGAAAGATTATTGGCTATTTACAACGAAAATACTAATTTAAGAACGATGGAATAAACCCATTAAAACCGTGAAAATAATTTACACAAATACACCATACCATGACACGACCATGTTGACCATAACTGGTGTAAGTATACTATGCGCCGCCCACGGAACATCCAATTGCACCTGCAATATTCGCCCATGTTTCCCCTCGATCTCTCAACGCGATAATTTGAACTCGATCAGCTTCTGTAATTCGAGGCATGATTGAGAATAAGTGACATTTATCCGAGAGGGCCATTTATATAGTCGTATACCTTAAAACATAACCAACATGAGAAGTTTTTTTGGATAAAAGGGAACCCTACACACTCAACAATTTGCACGAAAAAACGTGGGGCCCGTCGTTAAGTTACAAAGTATAAATAAAACGCTATCCAGACTACTATTTGTGCAAAGTTCAAATATAATACCACAATATGTTTTTAGGAAACGGAACATAATTTGCGGTTTTAATGTTTTTTTTTCTATATAATGGGCATTCTACAACATGTTGGATTTTAATTTGCACAATTAGTGAAATGTTTTCTTAGAAATCTAAGAGATGATGAATTTTATCGATGTCCTCCATTTAATTTGTGCAAAAAAAGAGAGTGTAAAGATCGACATGACATATTTTTTACTCAAGCGGTTTTTCCCTGGTAGAGTTGGCCAACATTTATCCAAAAAACTTCTCAAATTGGTTATGTTTTAAGGTATTCGACTATATAAATGTCCCCTCTCGGATAAATGTCACTTATTCTCAATCATGCCTCGAATTACGGAAGCTGATCGTGTTCAAATTATCGCGTTGAGAGATCGAGGGGAAACATGGGCGAATATTGCAGGTGCGATTGGATGTTCCGTGGGTGGCGCTAAGTATACTTACACCAGATATCGTCAACATGGTCGTGTCATGGTATGGTAATTTGTGTAAATTATTTTCACGGTTTTAATGGGTTTATTCCATCGTGGTTAAATTAGTATTTTCGTTGTAAATAGCCAATAAACATGGTGTGAGACGACGACGCTCTTTATGTTAACAGCAATGCACAGACGAAAGCGAATGGAGTTTTGTCGAGAGTTGTTGACTTGGCCAAGAGAAACTTTGAAGAAATATATTCTCTTTTCTGACGAAAAATTATTATATAGTAGTTGTTGTTCAATAAGCGTTTAAACGCTCACTTTGAGATATCTATTTTAGACCTTCCAGAGCTCTTCTTCCGCGCCAACTTTGTGGGTATCCAGAAGGCGCTCCCAAAGAGCGCAGCAGCGGAATATCGAAGAGACTAAGACGAGTGGCCGCTTCAGCGTCAATATGTGGTGTTGCTTGGGAAACAATTAAGCCGGAATCCTCCACCATATCCAGGGCATGTTGACCGGTAACGCTTACATAAACGTTTTGCGGGAAGCCATGATTCCATCGGCAGCCGCAATTTACGAATTGGAACATGCAGCAGAGTATTATTAATTTACTGTTTTCCCCGTAGAACCATGATGTTTTATAAATATTTTTGGCTTTCAGTCTCTATTTCATGCAAGACAACTGTCCAGCGCACACTGCTAGGGTCGTAACTGCCTTCTTGAACGGTGAAGGAATACAGACGTTGAACTGGCCTGCCAAGTCCCCCGATGTGAACCCGGTTGAGAACCTTTGGTCAGCAGTAGCTCAACTCATGGTGAAAAGAGTTCCAAATAATAACGAAGACCTACTGCTGATGGTCCAAAAAGCTTACAATTTGCTGCGGCCAAACTATTGTGAAACCCTATGCCTGTCGTTTCGCAAACGGCTAATAAAATTTTTAAGTGTGCACGGGCGTATGCTCGATTACTAAATCATTTTTGAAACAAAATTGTTAATAAATATTTTTCTGTATAACTAAACTTGGTTTTTAATGCTAATTCTTCATTAGTCCGTATGAAACAATGTTTCATAAAATGAACTCATAGTTCATATTTAAACGCCTCCGTTGTGGGTCTAGGAAGATTTTGATTAAAATGTTATCATTGCTTCCTATATTATATGAATCGTAGTCCTAGTTTGTAAAAATTTCGAAAAATATTCATTAGTTTCAGTTTTTTTATCAAGCCAAAATGCGAGCCGAGTTGAGCTATTGGAATTAAAAATTTATAAAGTATGTTAAGTAGATGTTGGTAATTTCGGCACACGAACCAAGCAGGACGTTTATTATAACTGCCGCAGTCTCTCTCTTGTATGCCTCTTTTATCAATTTTTTTGGCGCTCTACATACTTCAAAACCTTAAGGAGTTTTTTTAGTATTAATTGGCAAAAGTAACACTAAAACCGTAAGAAAGAAATCCAATAGTATATCCAAGTGAGGTGTTTCTAGGATAGCGGGAAAATGACCGGGGGATTTTGCCTTGAGAATGGGGGGGGCTCTACTTTCTTCTAGGATGAGGGAAAATGACCAGGGGATTTTGCCTTGAGAATGGGAGGGGAGGTTACTTTCTTCTAGGATGAGGGAAAATGACCGGGGGATTTCGCCATGAGAATGGGGGGGGGCTTTACTTTCTTCTAGGATGAGGGAAAATGACCAGGGGATTTTGCCTTGAGAATGGGAGGGGAGGTTACTTTCTTCTAGGATGAGGGAAAATGACCGGGTGATTTTGCCTTGAGAATGGGGGGGGGGCTTTTCTTTCTTCTAGGATGAGGGAAAATGACCGGGGGATTTTGCCTTGAGAATGGGGGGGGCTTTTCTTTCTTCTAGGATGAGGGAAAATGACCGGGGGATTTTGCCTTGAGAATGGGGGGGCTTTACTTTCTTCTAAAATGAGGGAAAATGACCGGGGGATTTCGCCATGAGAATGGGGGGGCTTTACTTTCTTCTAGGATGAGGGAAAATGACCGGGGGATTTTGCCTTGAGAATGGGGGGGGCTTTACTTTCTTCTGGGATGAGGGAAAATGACCGGGGGATTTTTCCTTGAGAATGGGGGGGGGCTTTTCTTTCTTCTAGGATGAGGGAAAATGACCGGGGGATTTTGTCTTGAGAATGGGGGGCTTTACTTTCTTCTAAAATGAGGGAAAATGACCGGGGGATTTTGCCTTGAGAATGGAGGGGGCTTTACTTTCTTCTAGAATGAGGGAAATGACCGGGGGATTTTGCCTTGAGAATGGGGGGCTTTACTTTCTTCTAGGATGAGGGAAAATGACCGGGGGATTTTGCCATGAGAATGCGGGGGGGACTTTACTTTCTTCTAAGATGATGGAAAATGACCGTGGGATTTTGCCTAGAGAATGGCGGGTCTTTACTTTCTTCTAGGATGAGGGAAAATGACCGACGGATTTTGCCTTGAGAATGGGGGTCTTTACTTTCTTCTAGGATGAGGAAAAATGACCGAGAGATTTTGCCTTGAGAATGGGGGTCTTTACTTTCTTCTAGGATGAGGGAAAATGACCGGGGGATTTTGCCTTGAGAATGGGAGGAGGGGAGGTTACTTTCTTCTAGGATAAGTGAAAATGACCGGGGGATTTTGGCTTGAGAATGGGGGGGGGCTTTTCTTTCTTCTAGGATGAGGGAAAATGACCGGGGGATTTTGCCTTGAGAATGGGGGGGGGCTTTTCTTTCTTCTAGGATGAGGGAAAATGACCGGGGGATTTTGCCTTGAGAATGGGGGGGCTTTACTTTCTTCTAAAATGAGGGAAAATGACCGGGGGATTTCGCCATGAGAATGGGGCGGCTTTACTTTCTTCTAGGATGAGGGAAAATGACCGGGGGATTTTGCCTTGAGAATGGGGGGCTTTACTTTCTTCTGGGATGAGGGAAAATGACCGGGGGATTTTTCCTTGAGAATGGGGGGGGGCTTTTCTTTCTTCTAGGATGAGGGAAAATGACCGGGGGATTTTGTCTTGAGAATGGGGGGGCTTTACTTTCTTCTAGAATGAGGGAAAATGACCGGGGGATTTTGCCTTGAGAATGGGGGGCTTTACTTTCTTCTAGGATGAGGGAAAATGACCGGGGGATTTTGCCATGAGAATGCGGGGGGGACTTTACTTTCTTCTAAGATGATGGAAAATGACCGTGGGATTTTGCCTAGAGAATGGCGGGTCTTTACTTTCTTCTAGGATGAGGGAAAATGACCGACGGATTTTGCCTTGAGAATGGGGGTCTTTACTTTCTTCTAGGATGAGGAAAAATGACCGAGAGATTTTGCCTTGAGAATGGGGGTCTTTACTTTCTTCTAGGATGAGGGAAAATGACCGGGGGATTTTGCCTTGAGAATGGGAGGAGGGGAGGTTACTTTCATCTAGGATAAGTGAAAATGACCGGGGGATTTTGGCTTGAGAATGGGGGAAAACGACCGGGGATTTTGTCTAAGGAGGGGTGTTTTATTTTTTTCAATAGTGGGGATTTAAGATTCGGAACTAAAAATCCACTTGTATTTGTGCAGTGAGCACGAAAATAGAGGAGAGTCGGAGAGACCGAATTCTCCGTCAGCCCCCCTTTCAAAAACGTTACCAGTGCCAGTGGCTCTCTAGGAGCGTGGCGCACATGCGCAATCGGCGCAACCGAGAGAGAAAAAGTCAGAGAAGTTTGTATACATTATTACGGCCGAGGCTTGAGTTTTACGGTGTCCGGGTCTCGGCGATACTCCGATACTCGAGCCGCTTCGCGAATCGTGCGTGCCTACAGTGCTTCGGCGACGGTACTTATCAAATTTGTTTCTTGTTTTTAATCTACTGACCCTTTCCAGTGTTTTATTTATAACCTCTCAATATTCAAAGAAAAATAATAAATATGGTTATAATAAAGTATTGTTATTACCGTGGCTGTCGCAATAATTCGAGGCATTGGGACACTGCTCTACCGTACGAAATAATCCATCTTTTACATAGGTCAAATATGGTTTTATGTTTGGGGAATGCCGGAATGAAATGAATATAATATCGGGGCTACAGTTTTTCGTATTATTGTAACAGTTTTTGTAACAACATTTCTTATAGGAAACCATTATTAGGCTTACAAATTATTAAAAATTGTAAATTAACCGTAGACAAAGCTACAGTAACCACGCTGAATGCTGATCTCTAGTGTGTAATGTTAGCCTTTCTCTAACCGTATTTTCGGGTTTACCCTTTTTGAATTTCCCTCTCAACGGATCACGTGACGTCTTACTCCTCGGCTGTGCGCCGAGGTAGAAGCGCGTAAGAGCCAGGGTGCCCGGCCGTTATAAAGTACCTTCCCTCTTCTATCTCTGACTCTCCTTTGGATAATGTGTTCCCTGATTTGTGGTAACTGCTGTCGTACTAACAATGTTGCGATAGGCCTGGCAATAGAAAAGCCCGAAATTTTATACCAATGATCATTTGAAAATACTGTTTTCACTCATGACCCAAGACATTCAGAAATTGAACGTCACATTAATCGTAAATTTAAACATTCTTTCTATGAATAAGTTAGTGTGGTGTGTAAGGATTTCAAACTAGTCTAGCTACGCGGCGTTGTTCGGTTGTAAAAATTGACTTTAACCAGGTGTTTGACAACTCTCAAATTCAAAATAACAATGCTTAACCAGGGTTTATTCATAAAACTAATATGTTGCAGGTCTATAATAGCACGTCCCTAAGAGAGTGAATATTTAGACCTTCGTAGACCCAGCCTCAGCTAATCCACATGTGAAGTCATCCTCTGTTGTTAGTGGTCAAATTGGGTAACTAACCGTGACTGTACATAAAGACTAAATAAACTTATAAACAAACTACCTTTTCAAATATAAGATCAGAGATACTTAAGAAAATACCGACTTTCAACCTTCACCTTGAGTAGACCGACCGATCTGGTTATTCTTTAAATTCAGAACATTTATGTATCCCTTTAAACCTAATGAAAAGTTCAAGTTAGCTGGAACTGACTAATTCGTCATAGCAACAAAAGATAGGTAGAAATACCCTATATGGGATGTTTTAGATATCTGGGTAAACGGTTTTCATTTTCACTTTTTGTGGAACTTAGAGGGTTCTCAATTTTATAAGTTTAAACAAATTGAAATATCTTGCGAAAACTTAAAGATACAAGGAAATTGAAGACACTTTCTGGATATAAATTGACCCCTCTGATAACGAAAATCACATTTATTTTCTCCAAAAACTAATATTTAAAAAGTTGAACATTTTCAGATTTTCGAAAAATTCGCGTTTTTTGCACGTGCTTGGACCTACGACTTCAAATTTAGTCTCATTTGATGGGCAACTAAAATATGTATCTTGGTGTCAAATATCAATTCTCTGTGATCAACTTTTTTTGAATTATTCAAAGTTTTCTGAAAAAAAATCAACTGGCAAAGACTTTTCGAACAGACTGTACGGATTCACGTAGAAAGGGTGATAAGAAGTGTTAAGAAGTATCATCTATTAAATATGACATATCCGAATTCCATGAGTGCTCAGTTGCAAAAGATTTGGAGAATTTGTGCACGCTTAACAAATTTTTGCAACGAACCATTATTGGATGTATGCGAATCAAAGCAAGACGAAGGTCAAAGCACTACGGAACAAAACGAACCTCTATCAGATATAACTGTTATAGAAAACAATTAAAGATGTTTAATTTTCCATTTTTAAAAATTGTAATCTTTAATTTTCCAGTTTTAAAAATTGTAATCTTTAATTTTCTATTTTAAAAAATTGTAAACAGTTTTAACAAACTTATTTTTGAAC
The DNA here is from genome assembly GCF_054372755.1 of Phalangium opilio. Lineage (NCBI taxonomy): Eukaryota > Metazoa > Arthropoda > Arachnida > Opiliones > Phalangiidae > Phalangium > Phalangium opilio. Next base: position 2,898,661 of record NW_028324162.1, on the reverse strand, counting down.
TTTATTGTTTTAAACAGGAACTATATGCTCTGAATAAAATTTGACTAGTTTAGGAAGCATGTTATTTGTTATAAAATTCTTCTTGAAATTTAATTCTTTCAATGTGCGGATTATCATCTTCACAATCGACAATAATATCACACCATTGAAACCCTGTAATACCTAGTTGGCCTTGGATCTGGTAAAAGTAGTTATGTTTCGAATCCAATCTGATATCACAATTTTCATTTTTTTTAAATGATACGCTTGACTTTTTTAAATCCATAGCGTCTTTAATGGATATATGGCTAAGTTTACACCTAGATAAAGTTTTTACTTCCAATAAACCATATTCTCCAGTATTTTTTTTTCAAAGAATAGACGGTCTGGGGATGCACCCAACATTGGAATAGATGTGTTCATGCATAACCCTACTGAAGAAATTTTGACTGGACCTCTTGCGTTTTTATATTTTTTGGGCTGCAATTTCTTCATTTTTAATGCCTTCCTGTAAATATTTATTTCTGGACAAATCTGTCTCCTTCACGAATATTTTCACAAACGCTGGTGTGACGGCCCTTTTTCTCTTGCATACTATTCCAAACATGGATGCCGTTATTCGTTGAAGTCTTTCATTTTTCCACATATCACAGTTTGCTTGATTTCTGGTTTGGGTTTCTAGAATGTGAGGAGCATTTAACGTTATCTTGAGATTTGGAGGAGTTTTGGCCAAAGCATTTTCTATATTTTCAATGACATTGGCATTGCATTTGTTGACATCAAAAACGGAAATTGGGAGGGATATTCTTGAATCGCTCTGCTCAGTTTCTTCTGAATTGATTTCAGTTTCGTAAGCCAACGGTTTAACGGGCAAGAAGTCACCTTCTTCTAAAGAGCTAGCTAAAAGCTTCTTTTCGTACCCACTCCAAATTTTGTTGCCAATTTTTTAATTCTTTCTCTCATATTGTTTGTATCATTGGGGGTTTCAAAATCTTTAATACTGGAATAGCTTCTCAAATTGATGGATTTTTCTATTAAGATGTCACTACATTTTCCAAGTTTGTGGCGAACGAAATTCAAATTTTCAAAACATTTTTTTTAAGAGCCCCTTTAGTATTAGGAACACCCCAGGCTTTACGAATTTCTGTGCAGTAAATGTCATCAGGTATAAACTTTAAATCTTGACGTAAACAGTCTAACATGTGCCAAAGAAGGGCTGAAACATGAATGCAAACACCACCCTGACCAGCTTGCATTTACAATTTTCTTTTTCAATGAAGCCGCTAGTTCGGCAAATTTTAGCTGCTGTATCATACTTTTTTCAAGCTTGAACGAGGCTTGTACCTTACGTTTTACATACAACGATGAAGTTTCTTCAACCCCAACACTTAGTATTATTTTTGATACCTTGTTTGCTTGAAACATACGGTATCCATTCTGACAATGTTTTGTAGTCTTATGCCTGGTGAAATGTTTTCTGATTAATTCTTCTTTGAACGTTTTGGAGAAAAACCGCATTTGCTTACTCCAATTGCCCTTGGGAAGGTCCCATGTTTGAGTTTGGGGGATTGGATCCATAATATTCCGACAATATTCAGATCTGTCATTTATATAAAAGTTAAAAAATGCTCTAAAAACAACTCTCATCTTCATGTAAAATAGCAAAACACATACCTTTGGTCTAAGCGTTGGTTGCGTGACTCGTGAGGGAATTATTTCTCCGCGCCGTAGCGTGCCCTAAGCAGTAATTTTAAATTTCTTGCAGACGACATAACAAATAAACAAATTTTTAGAGTGACGTTTTGGCTGCGTTTAGTGAGATAAACCAATCTTATGTACTATACTGAATCAAAATCTTTGGTACTTTACACTGAACGTATTTATTGTGACGTCGACAAAACAGTAAACCTGTCCCGAAACAAATTGGAGAAACACCTATTGAATAGAGCCATTTGCGCTTCGTAACGTTTTCAGGGCTAGTAAGACGTTTCCCAACTCCATTTTCGAAAACAGCACTAACTTCAAAATGTCTTTTTTCCGTACAACAACCTTTTACGTCACTGTGACGTCTCGAGCCCATCGAACAAACATCAAGAAAACAGTGATTTCCTTGAGATTTTCGTTACAGATGCATATGACAAGGATATATTTCTCATAAGCGAGAATGGCCAACTTTTTTGTGTAAGAGACAGCCTGGCAGCCCGGTATTTGTTTGTTTCTTAGCGGTCAAGTCAGGTTAGAAGTAAAGGTTTTCACCTTTAGAAGTTAATACAGCCCTTTGAATTTAAATAATTAGAAATGAGAAATGTTATTAAATGAATGAATCTATACGGTTGCAGTTGTGTCGAAATGAGAGAAATTAAATATGTCTTTGATATTTAGCTCTGATAATTTCAGAAACTTAATAAAAAATAGTGCTACGTATTTAACCAGAATTGATTTTTATTGATTTAACAATAAAATAAAAAGCCAGAGAATGGGATCCTCTTAAAAACCAGAATCACGACCCATAAGCGTCAGTTTGAAACAATTTTTGGTAACGTACACTTGCGCCTAAATAAATCTATTCCCAATAATTTCCAAGACTTTGACTTCTTTGAGAAGGCTTAGTACCAACACCACTGAAAATGCATATACCAAAATTAATATTATTTAATTAAACATCGTGTTATAATCGACTTAAAAAACTCGGCCTCAAAATTGCGAGAGCTACGTTTGTATGTCGAAATTAAGAAATCGTGTTAGAGATCCAATGAACAGCAATATTTTTACCTTTAATGTAGAATTTAAATAATGCAAATGTAAAATGTTATTAAATGAAAGAATCTATACAGTTCTGTTTGTCATTATTTCCCTTGGAGAGTTATCACTTACGCAGGGCTTCCACAGAAATTTCTTAAAACAATAGTGAAACAATAGACCTTTCACGGTAAAAATAGGGTACAATAAGGACCAAATTATTGGAAATAGGAACCATATAGAGACCAATTCAAAATCAAAATGAGATCTTTATTTGTACGGAAGTATAACAAAAAAGTGTTTAAGCTTTAGTTATCACATTAATAAAGATTATATGAGGCAAATTCTTTAAGATTATTCACTTTTTGATAAAGTCACATTAAGAACTTCTGTTTCGATTTTCAACAAAATACGAAATAATATTTTATTTCTTCCAATCCGTTCTTTATTTCAAAATAATACTTCCAGTAAGTTTCAATTCGTTCTGAATTTACCCAAGAAAGGTTGTCTTCTCCAAGCTGGATTAACGTCCAGAAGTACGTCAATTGGAAATTTTATGGGGAGAGCTGAAGCTACTTTGAATAAATCAATGCAACTTCTTGGCTTTGTTCTCTCTGCTGGTTGAAGGAAACGAAAATGTTTCATGTTGTTTTGAGATACTGAAGTTTTCCTTATTATGTGATTTGATGCTTCAATGTAGCACTTTTTAACTCCGATGAGGAACTCTAGAACGTTGTTTTTAGAAACCTTGATCAGACAGGTCTTAACCGTCTCGCCTCATTTCATATCTTTTCTTGGAAGAAGATTCGCTTCGTCAGTAATGAGTTTCTCTTCGTATTTAGCTTTTTGTTTCAATAAGTCTTTTTTGACAAAACGACCAAGAAGTGTTTGTAATAAACTTCTAAGTTCGTCGTAAAGGACGTGAGTCAAAGGCTCTTCGCGTTGAAAGTGACCAGTGAATCTCGTAAAAACTTACGCCAATGAAATTACAAAATGGAGCCTTGCCTTCATCGTAGGGTTTTTGATTGCCAGGCTAATTTTTTTGTACATTTCATTATCCTTGATTTTTGGTTGATTCTTTGGTTAAAAAATACAAAAATATTTTTCGATAGCTAGCCACTGATCGATTACACACTCACGCGCTGGTTCAAGAGTTAGCCATCGGCATGGAACGTGCTTAACAAATGGTCGGACTTTGAAACTTAGTTCCACTTGGATCTCCTCAAAGTCCTCGCGTCTTGTTGGCGTGTCATGGAAAAAGTATTAAAGAGATAGTACAAAATCCGAAGGATTGCTATCAAGTTATTCTAGGCCTTTAAGAAATGCATTGTGCATAGTGTGGATAGAATACGTTCCAACGTCAATCAGGCCGCAATTTCTGTCTTTCACCAGTTTTCATTAATGGATCTCCAAACAGTTTCACTAACATTGGGGCCATCACTACCGATCATTAGCACATGGTTTATGGGTAACTGGGCATTATCTATTGCTTTTAGAATGTTCTAGGATAATTCTTTGCCTTTGCCATGTCTAATAAAAAATGTTTCAAGATGTTTGCCTATAACAACGTTTTGGGAAATTGACCAATATCTGATAGCAATCTCAAGTTCTTTCTTTCCTTCAGAATTTGTAGTCTCATCATACTGAATGGAATAATAAGCTCCAACAACATCACTTAACATCATTTCTCTGAAGTATAGACCCAGAGCTTGGCTGACTAGATAGCTCAATTTCGTTTCTCCAATGGAGAATTGACTAGGCACAGCTTCGCCAAACATTGCTTTGAATGTATCGGCGATTCAATTGCACGATGCCGCAGAGCAATTACAACTTACGTTTTTCATAGCCCAAATAAGTTCGGCTTTTCTGCCACGATCAGTTTCGGTTTCTTGCATCTTTTCCATTGGAGGAATGACTTGTACTTAACCGAAGTTGAAGTTTTCCCAAACAGGCTTTGGCTTTTTCTTTCTGTGTGCGTGTTTGGCCATGTTTCTGTATAGCGGCGTATCCCTTAAGGTACCTAAATGATTTGAGACATACAAAAGGCTTGTTTCTCATCAACCTTCATACACCAAGATGAAACTTCATGTCCATTTTCGTCCATTTTTAACAACCAGTCATTGCAAAAATGTCACTTTCCCATTTTAAATGCGAAATGATAATCATAACATTTAAATGACACTCACACGAGACACATATAACCACTATCAATTTCCCGCCTAATTTGTCGTCTGCTTCCAAAATACATGGGCTATAGACTAATATTTAAAGGGAGAGTCGAACCCCTCGCAGCATACCAATGGGGTTAGATCCCTTGAGAGAGGGTTTACTACGTCAGCGGACACGGGTACCTACCGCTGCTGCGACCCCAAGATCCCCCTTTCGATATTGGACTATTCCTACTAAGTAGCTACTGTGAAGAGACAGGAGAGAAGTAGGCTATGAGTTAGCTTAGAAAACTAAGGTAAGCTAGTGGTGCCACCTTGCGAACTAATAAAGGTTTACTAAGTGTGGTTTAGAGACCAAATGGCGATTTAAGGGTGGTTTAGAGACCTACCCAAAAAGTAGAGAATTTTAGGTATTTTAGAGACAAGATGGGATCCCTGCCAGCACCCATTTTGCCTGCCACCGGATCGCCAACACCGACTACGCCTGCCACCGGATCGCCAACACCCACTACGCCTGCCACCGGATCGCCAACACCCACTACGCCTGCCACTGGATCGCCAACACCCACTACGCCTGCCACCGGATCACCAACACCCTCTACGCCTGCCACCGGATCGCCAACACCCACTGCGCCTGCCACCGGATCGTCAGAACACTCTTCGCCTGCCACCGGATCGCCAACACAAGACCACAATTATTTTTTTCAGATTCTAATATTATTTTCACCTTTTTTTAGCAAACCGAAAAGGGAACCTTATTCATAGGATGACGACAAAATGCTTATACAGTTTGTTATTTAAAAGGAACAACAGGGATACTCCATATTCGAAACGAGAATTTGTGACATTTGTACATAAATTATAGGCATGGAGTATTCCTACCATTAAAACAAGGAGACCAAAGCGACTTAAGAGTGTAAAATCGTCTGCTGTTTTACGCTCTATGTTCCCTGGTCTCCTTGTGCAAATGGTATAAATCCTCCTTGCGTGTAAACTATGTATAGATTCCTTTTGCTTAGGGGACGTTAATAGAAGCTTGAGTATTATGCTTTTTTTGGAAATTACTTTTAAGTTTATCTTCTTTAAATTAGGGCCTTGTCTCTATGACAGTATAGAAAAGGAAAAGCATTTCGTAAATAGGACCGAGAATTGCATAATGACTGGAGCTAGTAGGCAGCTGAAGAATAAATTAATGAAACGATAGATAAATTAAATAAAACAGTGTCTTCCGGTCTGTTTTTCTTTTCCATTTCTTTCCTTATTATTCCTGCTTTTAATTTGAAATTTTGGCGCAGTAACTGAAAAAGACAGTAAAACACCTAGTTGTGAGATATTCCAATTCAAGTTCTCGGTTCAATCCGAACCAAAAAAGGAGGAACCCGAGTCGAAACCCGTACATGAAAAAAAACCAGAACACGACCCTAAAACAGAACTAGACGTTAAACCCGAACAAGAAGACACACCCGAACATAACCTAAAACGTCAACCCGCCGTTAAGGATAAAAATTCCTGAAAGGATAAATAATCTTTTAATGTCTCTAGATTGGGTATTATCATGCGCTTAACGAAATTTTGCTTACTGTTTAAAAACAGACGTCAAGTCATTAACCATTTATTAAAAATGACACCAATTCGATGACTTTGACAGTCACTAAAGAATTTTCCGATTGGGTAATTAAATATTTCCATTCGCCCCCCCCCCTCTTTTTTTGTTTGTTTTTCTGATAAATTTGTATTTGGCGCTTAATTTAAGTTATGAGCCTCCAAGAGGTTCTAATCGAAACGAGCCTTCAAAAGTATCTTGGCTTGGACGAAATCAAGTTACAGCTTGGACGTAACGTAAAATTGAGTTTACAAAAAACGCAGTGAAATTAACGGGAGGCGGAGAAGATATACTAAGCGCGAAAAAATTTCTTCGCAAATTAATACAATTAAGGCTGAAACCCGTAATTTTTTCCAAAATTTCAATGGAGACGATAATGGTAAGTCTTCCGTCAGTGGCTTACATCTTTTTATGACCCTGACAATTCCTCTCATTTCCTCAGAACTCAACCTCTTAGTAGAGGAAATGAATCAACTCGTAATCAATCGGCTAGAGGGTCCGAAAGTGAATTCCTTCGTCGAGTTCATAAAAAATCAGTAATATTTATTATTTTGGTTTTTACTAGACCCGCGCCAGTATCCTGTACCCGACTATTACTTAATACCCCAAAGCATTCAAATTTTTAAATTTTCACGCTCATTACCCGTGACCACCCATGTAGCAAAACCCCGTGATTTGCACGTCTAAAAGCGGTGTTCGGTAAACCTAATGATCAACGTGTAAATCACCCATACCATGTCACCTCTAAAACACCGTCTTATTCACGTTTACAAATAGTGAAGATCACGTTGTTTTTATTAAATATGTAAACAATATTTGCACTCAAAATTTACGTGAAAATAAAATAAGGTAATTAAGTGTTCGTAACGTGCACTTTATGTGGGTAGCACGTGTACCCAACGTTTCTCAGGCACCCAAAACCCGTGATTCACAGGTCCGAAAGCGGTGTACGGTAAACCTTATTATGAACGTGTAAAACAACCATACCATGTCACCTCTAAATACCATCTTATTCCGTTAATCAACAGTGAAGATCACGTTGTTTTTAAGCTTTTTGCGCAAAGCAAAAGCTTTATACGGAGACCCCTGGAAGCAGGCTGGCTGGCTGTTTCGCGTTCGCGTAAATTTTCGTAAATTTAAATTACGCGGCAGAGCTCGCCGGAATTTGATTCTCCACCGCACTAGCGACATCTATACTAAATTCGATCATATTTTCGACGAGAAAATGCGGTCTTTCGGAGGTAGCGGGACTCGAACTGACGACGCCGGTGTGGGATGCGGATACTCAACGTCTGAGCCACTACGGGTTGTTGATAAGCCATCGATATTTTTCCTATACTTTTCCACGCCTTTGCTTATTGGTAGCGGGAATCGAACTGACGTTGCCGGTGTGAATATCACTTATTTCGGGTTTTGTTAAAGACAATATCACACTGCAAAAAGCGTTGATATGCCTTGGGGCATATCTTGTTATTAAATATGTAAATATATTTGCACTCAAAACTAACGTGAAAATAATGTAAGGTAATGCAACGGTTCTCATCCAGAAGCCGTTGCTGACGACAGAGGACTGAACCTTCCGTTCGGAATATGTTCAGTCCGCTGCCGTCCACGTCACCTCCTCTTTCTCCCTTTTTTCTTTTTCTGCAAAATAGTTTTTTGCTCGACCTACGACAATATAAAACCATGTAGTTGGTGGAATAGGCGCGCAGTTAAGAAACGGCCAGGCTCGGGCCGCGAGTTTTGTCAGTTAATATACGCGACGTTTCAAGAAACGCATTGTCAACAAATTGTCAAATCTTTTTCCGAAAATAAAGTACCAATTCGTTATAGATATGAGCCAAAAGTATGTTTCATTTTTATCATTATTATTCCCGATGGGGATTTGATTGACGGTTAGGCTTATAACAATTTGGGAATCCCTGTATCGTAGCCTTGTATCGGAAATCCCCCCTTTAGACCGGCCACTTCATTAAGTTTCAAGGGGATAGCTGTTACAAATGGTGCCGTGCCCGTCGTTTTGAGCCTCGGTCCCCTTTCTCCCGTCCCGTCGTTTTTTCTTTTCCGACGGTGTGGTCGGGCCTGATTCGCGAGCTTCGTTACAGGTTGGTTCAAATTTAGACAGATCGCCGCCATATCGGGTCCCTTCCTTCTCGAACATTCGAGGCGTAGTTCAAAATTTCTATTTAAATTGGGCTGAATCATAACTTTTATTAATTTTACCATTTGAATTTATTTATTTTTCAATTAAATCGCGTGATAGATAACATTATTTTCCGAGATAGATCATTTTAAATTAAATTATTTTGTAAATTTAAATGAGCAATCCCGAATCGTACCCAATTTCGAAATTATACCGTGAAAGACACGACACAGAATCTTATTCGGCTTCAGGAAATATTTCGGAGTCTTCAGGGTCCACATTGCCGTTAGCTTAGCCTAACCTCGTGGTCGAGAATATCATACGCCCCCCCCCCACGATTGAGTGATTCAAATATAACGTATGCCCTAAACCCAACTGATGATTCCCCATGGGACGATAATCTTGATTTAACCCCGTATTTAAGTACAAGGTATGAAAGGATAGAAAATTCCTCCCATATTTATACAAGGAGACATTCGAGGGAGGAAGAATTAGATATGAGCCAAAGTTTCAACCCCCAGGGGAGTAGCCTCGTCAGAACCAGACATAAGGGAAGTACCGCTGATTAAAGGTGCGTTCTCAAACGAGCGAGAAAGCCATAAAGTCGAGGCAGATCGCGCACACATGAAGCTGATTTTTGAAACTGATTCTCGCGCCCTCGTTCACATATTTGCGAGAAGATTACTTGAACGCGCTTTTTGCCGATAGATGGCGCTGATTCTCATCGTTAGCTCGGATCTAACAAGATCAACAGGTGTTTGATTTTCTCGCCGCTTATTTTTATCGCAAATCGTCACGTGACAATTATAATCCAATAGAAACTTCAAAATTTAAAATTTAAGGGCTTGGTGCTAAAACTGAGAGATAGTCCCGAAATATATATAAGTTTCTGTTAATAAAAATTAGCGTTTAGTTGTTAAGTTTTATTTAACTATGAAGTCCATGAAAGAAAAGGTGAAGCAAATGAAAGCTGAAGAAAGACAGAAAGAAATAGAGAAAAAAAGAAGCCTTAATTGAATCAGTGAGAAACAATAATGTTTTATGGGATAGATTCCTTCCGGCCTATAAGGAAAGGGATATAGTAGAAGCCGCATGGGAGAATGTTAGCGTGGAAACTGGCATTCCAAGTAAGTAAAGAATAGTGACATTTAAATTGTCTAGTATGAATAAATAAAATGCGACTTTTCACTGTAGAGAAAGACGCTAAGACGACTTGGAAATATCTGAAGGACCAGTTCAGAGTAAACTTCCACGCAGTTTCAGTGAAAAAATCGGGTCAAGAATACTTGGAAGACAGCGATATTTCTGGCCCTACTTCAAACAAATGCTCTTTTTGAAGGACACGGTTGCCAAGAGAGAGTAATTTCAGGACATAACTGAAAGCTTGTTAGGAGTTCTCATTATATTTTCCAACTTATCTAGCACATCATTTAATGTTCAGCCAGAGATGACATTCCCATGGCGAAAAGAAATGAAAATAGCCTAAATAGGACATCCGAGGAAGCCGATAATGCAGCTGCGTTCGAGGTATTACCTTAAAAATTTTCTTTCTGGTATATTCTGTTCAAGTTCCTTCAATCCTAAGATTGTTACAATTGTAATTTTTGGTTGTTAAAAGATTCTGTCAAACCTGGGGCAAGGCGGTATCGATATCGATATCGAGATTGAGGAAAATGATGCTTTAGATCCAACTGAACCAGGAACCTCAAAGAACAAACCAAAATCTAACACCGCACCCAAGAAACGCAAAACAACAGAGAGTGCCCTGCATTCAAATACGTTAGATAGGGAAATTTCAGTTGTTGATGAGTACGTGGAATTAAATTGAGAAAGAAATATTTGGTTTTATCTATGGGATCCTGATTAAATGGATGGAAACATATTCTAGATTATTGAAGCAAAGAACTGCCAAAGATGACGATGAAGAAAAATTTGGTAAATATATTGCTGTTTTGTTGAGACGTGTTGGGGCAAAGTACAAGTCCAGATGTGAGTTCCAATTACTTCAAACTCTATATGAATATGCTGAAAAAATGGAAGCAGATAATTCTGAAAACTAAATTTGTAAATATGGAAAATTATCTCATGTGTCTGTAAACTAAATTATTTATTTTGTCAAGTCGTGCTCAAATAAATTGATTTTAAAAATTAAATTCCTTTGCATTTTTTATATTTAATTAATCATAAACTCGTACAATGTTCGCCTATTTCGCATTGTCGTCGTCGTTTGCGAGCGTTCACGATTTAGAAACGGCAGCGGATAGGAAGTGAGCCGGCTTGGACTCTCGTTAGAGGCAAAACTATCCTTTGCATTTTCTATATTTAATCTTGATTTCGGGGATTAGTAACCCCAGGCATCTCCCATTGCCAGGGAACTTCTCCCTCCTCACTCCAAAAATAGTCGGTGTATTCTAGGAGGATGTAACTCGTTCCGGGAGGGGAAAAGAGAGCTGAGCGGGTGCGCCATGATTGGCAGTGTAAAAAGGTGGGCATAAGATAGTGGCACCACCTATCGAGCGCTTAGTTAGTTATTTCCTTGGATTGTTTTTTTTCTCGGTGATGAGGTTTGAGACTATCAACCGTTATATCGGGGCGGTTTATAACATTAATACTTTTAGCGCATTTTTCAAAATTTCTACCAGGTTTTGGTACAGGGAAAAAAACTATCTTTGTGGCATCTAAAGTCACTATTGCAGTTTTGAAAGCAACAATACTTCATTCTTCCACGAAACTATATACTACTTAATCATTAAAACTAAATACTACTTAATCATTAAAACTAAATACTACTTAATCATTAAAACTAAATACTACTTAATCATTAAAACTAAATACTACTTAATCATTAAAACTAAATACTACTTAATCATTAAAACTAAATACTACTTAATCATTAAAACTAAATACTACTTAATCATTAAAACTAAATACTACTTAATCATTAAAACTAAATACTACTTATCCATTAAAACTAAATACTACTTATCATTAAAACTAAATACTACTTAATCATTAAAACTAAATACTACTTATCATTAAAATTAAAACTAAATACTACTTATCATTAAAACTAAATACTACTTATCATTAAAACTAAATACTACTTAATCATTATAACTTTATGAATCGAAATGAAACGAACAGAAGACATCCAAACACTGAACTTCCTGAAGAGTGAAGCAGACGGACGGTTAGAATTCAAATTTTTTTCTCAGGGTCATAGAGAAGGGGCGGGGGTGAGTAGGGGACTCAAGAAATATGATTTGATTTTCGTCCACTAGGCAGCAGTTAAAGCGTATGCCCACTTTTTCACACTGCCACGCATGGGTGTAAGACTTCTGTACTACTGGCAAGCTATTTTCCCCTCCCGGAACGAGTTCCATCCTCCTAGGTGTATTTTTAACGAACTAATGTCGCTTCGTAGCTAGAATTTCGTGCTGTTGAGCTAGCAATATCAGAAAAACTATTCCCAGGCTCATCGTTCCATGTGCCATAACAAAATGTTCCTTGTTTATATGTGAAATCAACGTATCCTGGTGGGCAATACACCCTGCTTTTTTCTTTTGACCCTGCTCCGTAGTCATTAATAAATTGTGAAGCACAACCGTTGCTTTCACAACTCTATCGGTGTTGTCTGGGGTAAAGTTTATTGTTCGATGGTAAACCTGCCATCTGGCTCCAAGTATCCCAAATGCATTCTCGTTGCAACGTCTGGCTCTGCTAAGCCTGTAGTTAAAAACCCTTTTCTTCGAGTCTAAATTTCCTCCAGGGTAAGGTCGGAGAAAATCGGTCCTAAGCTGGAACGCTTCATCACCCAACAATAAATGGGGTACTCGAATGTTACTTCTTGGTAAAGTAGACAATCCCGGTATGCCCGATGTTAATTTATCTAAGGCTTGGACAATTTCAGACGATATAAATATTCCGCCATCGGAGCTTGACCCGTAGGCTCCTACATCTACTGCCAAGAACTTGTATTCTGCGTTCACAACAGCCATGAGGACAATGGAATTTGTACCCTTTTCCAACAGTAACATATATTTTTGTTTAGAAGATTATTTTGTGTGAATTTATCTAGTAAAAAAGATACGTACTTTATAATTAAAGAACATTGACCCCGTTTTCGCAGGCTGTTTGATAGCCACATGCTTTCCATCTACTGCTCCAACACAATTGGGGTACTGCCATAGGCGACCAAACCGTTGGGCCGCTTCCCTCCATATTGCCGCAGTTGGGGTCTTTAAAAATCATCATTACTTAATATTGGCTGTCAAGTTTAAAGTCTTAGCAAAACTTTTCCGCGAGGTACAATGGTTGCAAAACGTTCCATAGAGCATCGCAAGTTTCTTTAATCACGTATTGACACGTCAAGATGCGCGAAACGCGGACTTTTTAAACTTTTCCTCGGCATGTATGTGAACGGCCGCGATGAGGTTTACTCTTGTAAATTATGTAATTACGGAATCGATGATGGCGCCTTATATCGTGGATTTGGATGCTGGATTACATTCTCTGTTTGTTTACTCTGACGTAGTTACAAATACGATCGTAGGGGATAGTAAAGTCCCCCTTTTGAGAATAATCAGCGTGAAAGGAAAAGATGGAGAAACTGTGGATGTGGAATTTGCTCGACATCATTATCTGCCTGTAGCTTCTTCGGACATACAAACTATAGAAATTAACGTTATGGATGAACTGGGAAACCCCATACAATTCGAGCGAGGGAAGGTGAACGTTACTCTACACTTCAGACTGCGAAGAATCTGGCTCACCTTATAATACGAGCTGTAAAGGGTAACTTTCAGTTCAGTGAATAGCGGCGAGTGACAAAACATCATGGGACGACCCCAATACATTTCCGTCCTAAGCGATTATGAGAACTATTATTTAAACCAGGCTGGTTTGGGATCCATGCCTGTCTATCGGGGTGTTTCCTGTGCAAATTAAACTATTTTGTCACTTTTCTAATAGTATAAATTTTAATAAACTAAATATGAAAACAGGCAGTTGTATTTTAAGGCAAACAAATTTTTGGTCTAAATATCAGTATTAAAATTCATAGAATAACAGCCTAATTTTAAGAACTACGAAAACATCTATCAGAATCAAAAATCATATGATAGTGCACATGCTATCCAGGTTTTTTTCTAAGGGCTGTATGTACCCCTCGATATAACACAGAGTATATCCCTCATCCATGAACTATGTTGGTTCTATCACCATATACGTATACCCAACTTTGCTGATCTCTTAGACCCCACAGTACGCGATTTGTTCAAAGACGGTCATACTGTAACTTGATTTTCATCGCTCCAAAAAGTTTCTTTTTCTTCTCTCCTATAAACCGATTTACCTCTCTTAATTACAAAACACTTCACCGCAGAAACACTGTCTCGTACGAGTGTAACGCACGCATAAACAATTTATGAAATTCGAAACCTTGAGTTCTCTCATCGTAAGGAACTAGAGCTTTCTTTTTTATAACCTTGAACCTTGCGTCCTCTCCTTGCCAACCAATAGAGACGATTAAGAGAAATTGAGACGAAATTATATCCTCTTTAAAGGGTTATATACCTATCGTAATATTCCATAGGGTATATATGTCTCATGTTTCTTCTATCACAATATACGTATACCCAACTTGCTCTATCTCTTATACCCCACCTTAAGCGATTTGTTTAAAGATCGTCATACTGTAACTTGATTTTACATCACGCTCAAACATTTCTTTTTTCTCTCCTATAATCCAATTAATATTTCTTAATTGAAAAAAACACCGCCGCAGACAACTAGAGCTCTCTCTCTTCTCTCCATGCCATCCAAGAGAGACGATTCAGAGAAATCGAGACGAAATTATACACCTAATGTTATTTCTATGGTCCTAACCCGTCCCGCTCTGTTCTCATTTTACGGTGAAACTTACGTACTCCCCGTGCCGTTGAAGGTGCACAAAACAGCCGCTTCATAAAAATTCGAGACCGTCGAATTTTTAAACCCACTACTAATTTTCTCATAAAGAATCATACCCCATGTTATCTCTGTGACAAATTCATACCCATCCCGTTTTCTTAATTATATACTACTTGCATAGTGAATACCGTTACCACTTGTATTACAATTTCCACTAAAGGAAGACCAGGTCACTCTTAAACGGCTCAATCATCAAATTTCCTTCATAATATTCGCATTATGCCGAGCGGGTGAAAGCCTCGCTATAGTGGAAGCAAATCTTTGTCAAACTTACGATTCCACACTAGCATAAAAATTAGGTTAACATTTAGCAAAGTTCAAATAGAACAATTTCAGTCTAGATTGAATAGCATGACCAACACTGCAAAAATTATCACTTTAAAGGTAAAATATCTCAAAAAATATCCCATCTTCTTTACAGTATCGGTATCGTAAAATTTTGGATTTAATTTTAAGCAATTACAGTATTTTTTACATCAGAAATTTTAATTTTAAAAATGAGGTTTTCGCATTTTTTGGTATCTGTAACGTGAAGCTATGTTTCAAAGATTCATTTTAAAAGTTAACAACTCATATATTTTTAGTTTGAATAATACCTCCTCTATCTCAGAACTTTCCAACTTAAAATAGATTATGTTAATGCGATATTTTGGTCGAAATTTCGCCCTAATCTAATTTAAACAAATATAATAATATTAGAAAAAAAACATATTAGAAACTAATATTATTTCTCTACTAGAGATTCAAAATCGAGAACATAACTGAATTCCCTGTATAATATCAAGTTTAAGGTGACGTAACTGTTATGATCGGCGCCATGGTTCCCGCTCTGGAAGTCAACCTTTCTAAATTATTACTATAACCATAAAAATATAATACATTTATATTTTGAATACAAATTATACATAAATAGATATATATGGTCTATAAATTACTATATCCACGAGTATAAGTAAAATTACTACTATTTTGCTAAGAGAGTATATGAGTGTTGTATCAAATATTATACCTATACAGTACATTTTTCGAACATACCTTAAATTTTAGATTTTAATGGTTCATATGAGATAATATTTATACATTTGATTATTAGTCTTGTATCACGTGACGTAATTAAGTTACAGTGATTCTTCATCATATTTTTGAGTATTAAAAATTATATTTTAACAAATTTTAATACTGACAAATAGCTAAAACTGAGAAATGGACAAATGTATATCCATTGCTTCACTTACAGGGTTTTTCATTTACTACCATTGTAACCAAAGTCATTTAACACTCTTATTAGCGTCAAACCATAGATTTAGGTCAAAAACGAATTTATATTCCAGTCGGTCGCCTAGTTTCATTCCCTTTTCACATTAGAGAGCAGATCAATTAAAACGAGTGACATATATGGTGATTTTTGAGTAAAGATATATGAATACCAAAGTAGCCGAATCCAAAACGTCAAATACTGCCAATAATCCCTGAAGTTTTCATATCTCGTCTGAAAAAACATATATCACTCGTACATGTGTCAGTAAGGCATGATCGAGTGATCTATGACTCAGGAAAAGGCGCCATCTCGACACTGCCCGAAACTGAAAAGTTTCGAAACTGAACACGTGAATCTTTTATACGCAGTCATTCATGAGTGTGAACAGTCTAGTTTAGCGAGGAAATCAACTACACCGAAGAGAACGTAAGTTTTACTCAAGTTGCATAATTTGATTAGGTAGCCACATGAAGTGAAAGTTAACTTGTTTTGTTTCTGATAATTGAAATAAACTGGAATAAATGGGAATACGGTCATTCCATCATTTGCATCTTCAGTAAATATTATGAGTATAACTCCATCCTCATTATTGAAATCATGACAAAACTTTTCAGAGCATAGTGCAATATAGTTTCATGGATTTAGTGTTTCAAAACCCACTTATTAATGGGGTTAGTGCTACTTTTTTGAATTATATGAGAAGATATTATAAGACAATTTTGTTTGGTTAATACAAATCTTTAGTTAAAGCCCCCAAAACATATGTAGCTAAAGATGGCTCTATTATGGTTCAACCTTATTTTTAAGATCCCTTACCAAAAAATAAGTCTGTTTGTGGTTTACATTGAGTTTGTACACCCAATCAGGGAGAGAGGGAGAAGCCGCCTAATGCTAACAGAACTCGTATCTAGCGGGAAGGAGTTGAAAACGGGGGTATGAAATACTGTGCTCTCTCTCTCTCTACCTTGGGTCATTCGGTGGATCATTGAGCATGCGCGAAGTGACATCACGAATAGTCGCTACATGAGATAAAAAATTTGGATTTTGCGCAGTAGAGCTCGCTGTAGCCCGGGCGATACTACCCCCGTTGGCTGGGAAATTTACTTCCCCCACCCAAAAGAGAGACACCTCGCGCTATTCACGCGGCATCTCTCTCTCTCCCTGACCCAATTTACGTTTATATTATCTTGGTTTCTAGTAGTCCTAAGTTGTTTGTATTATTTTATCGTTTTTTTCTAAGTGGACTTCAAGTTTGCACAAAAAACCACTATTTTTTGGTTGGTAATTAGCCTGTTTATAGTTGTCAAAAAGTTATCAATAAATTATTAAGTTCGTTCTAAGTTTTTTTAATTGAAGTGCCAAAGGCCTTTCTTTGAACGTCATTTGGTAGATAAATACCAGGGAGTTCTTTAAAGCCTGGTAAAAAACTTATCTGACTCTCTGGTCCAAATTTCTTGAAAAAGGGCTATGTCTGATTGCATAAGTTTCTTATCTGAAACAACATCTTTTAAATGTAGATTGAGAGACTGAACATTGTGAAGATATAGTGTAATTTTTTGGGTGCTTGTAAATGAAAGATTCAGAAGAGCAGTTTCTTTCAGGCGTTTCATTTCCAATACAACAGCATTAGTTTCCTTTGGTGGATTGGGGGCCTTGAAATCACCAACTATACACAGTCCATTTGCCGATTGAGCTTTGCTGCATGCAACATAGAGCTGAGAACGGTACATTTGTTTTTAGGCATGTAGATGGACAACTACTTCGTTGCATGTATCTCCTTGACGCTTGTGCACTGTTATGGCTTCAGAAAGGACAATAGGGAATTGTTTCCTAGATATATAAATATTTTGCTGTTCGTGGCGTCTACAAAAAGACCTCATAATTTTATCTTTTGGGGTCCAATTGGCACTTGCGTTGGCAGCTCTTATTAAGGGTTGTCTTAAGTCCCTACCAGTCTTTTCCCCATCAAATTCCATCCAAACTCTAATAGGAATACTGACGCCTTTTGGTGTTTGTGCTAAATCAATTTGGCGAATTTTACTTGTGCTTCCATTTACAAGACCATCGGATGTAGAAACATTAACTGTCATCATGTATCTTAATCCAACTTTGAGAGAAAGTTGCCTAGGTAAACCATATGTTTTTGATGCGTGAAGATTTTTACGTGATTAGAATGGTTTTCTTTATGGATTCAGAAACATCTCCCGTGGCCTAGTCAAAAGCTACTGAGTGCGCAGTTTCCAAGAGAAGAAATAAGTTTAAGTTCGTTGTAGTCAGTTACTTCTCTGTTAGTTGCAAATAAGTGGATAGCGTCTTTACTTGGCTTTCGGCTATTAGTTACCTTTAAATGCGTAAAAAGTGCTACATCCTCCTTTGTCATGCATCCAGTAGCCATTCGATTTAAAGCCATTGCGGACACCTTATCATCTTTTTGGCGCATGATTTCAGTTAATTCATACAACTTGAATTGTTCCCACTAGGGGTTGTCTATAAGGGGTGCGTACGAATTATCTTTTTCCCTCATTCGCTGAAAGACAAAACTATCCCCAACTGGACCCTTACAAAAACATTCTATAGACATTTATTTAGAGTAGCTATATAAAATATCTATGGTCAGTAGCCCTATCTTGGAACACTTTCTCAAGCTCTTTGGAAAGTCAGATTTTTCAGTACCAAATAAGTTACTGAAGTGAACAAGCAGACCAATACATGAAGTTTGAACTATTGCCGATCTATTGCACCCATTTTCAGATTGCTAAGACGCGTACTTTTCCAGCAAAATGGGTTTTAGAAAAGGTCGATTTCCGCCCTAACTTGGAACGGTCCGTCCTAAATTGGAACGCCCCCGTCCTAAATTGGAACACCCCGTCCTAATTTGGAACACCCTATTTAAATACAAAAAATCTGAGTTTTTGTAACAAATATTAAGCAAATATAATTTGTTAGCGATGCTACGACCATCTAGCGACCAACGCTTTCCATTTTATACCTGTACATATATTTTAAAGGCCACCGAGTGTCATCTGCTTAAAGCTTTAAAAATTGGCGCGCTGTCAGTTCATTACGGTTAAAAATTGTAAATTAAATGCACTCTAACGCTTATGTACGGTATTTCAAAGGAAATAGTTACTAAGTTAAATCAAAGTAAACTACACTGCTTTGTTTTTGTGGCAAAAAAGTGGTCGAATCTACATTTTACATCAAGTGAGTCATGAAACGGTGTTTGGAAGTATAGTTAAACCCAATATCACTCGGCCAAACATGCTAAATCAGCTAAAATTGGCATCACGTTTATGACTAAATCTGGATACTGGGCTAATAATTCCCGTATCTCTTCCGCATTTTAATCTACGCTTACGGGACAAACATTATTGGACAGGTAATG
This sequence comes from Phalangium opilio, assembly GCF_054372755.1. Classification (NCBI taxonomy): domain Eukaryota; kingdom Metazoa; phylum Arthropoda; class Arachnida; order Opiliones; family Phalangiidae; genus Phalangium; species Phalangium opilio. The sequence goes on along the minus strand of NW_028324162.1, from coordinate 2,879,416 downwards.
AATCAACGCATCTTGTAAGGTCTTTTTGTTGTCCTTTAGTGAGTAAAACATTAGTTATGGATGTAAAAAGATAGAGTAAATCTCCGTGTTCCGGGGTGTTCCATTTTAGGCAAATGAAGACATATTTTCTATTCGAGTTTTCTCCATAATTTTTAGGCCTAAACTGGCGTTTAAAGTGTTTAATTTGAAGAAAAAACATCCAAAGTTTTCAATGGAATTGTTTTCGTAAGCCTATGTTTTTCCCATTGGCCGTGAAAGCTTATTTCCCGAGACCTATGGGGGAACTTTCCCTTCATTTTGGAAAAAAATAATTATGCAAAATATGAGGTTGTCTAATTATGCTTGTACCTTCTCTGGATTTTATGATAGAGTCTTAAACCCGTGTTCTATGGATAGAGGGAATTTAAGTCTTCAAAATGAGTCCTTAAACTATTCATTTGAAGCCCTCAAACTTAAGTTATGACGATTTTAAGAAAAGTGTTCCAAATTAGAGCTGTTCCAAATTAGGGCAGCTGACCCTATAGCGTATTTTTTAGAATTTTTATCGAACACATCAATAGAATGTCTTTAGCAAATGGGTCATTTTTATAAAGAATTATTTTAGATTATTTTTAGAAATTCCTTTAGATTCTATAGATTGGATTCTAGGTTTTGTTTAAAACGTTTCTAGGTTTTGTTTAAAAAGTTTCTAGGTTGTGTTTAAAAGGTTTCTAGGTTGTGTTTAAAAGGTTTGTAGGTTTATTTTAAGAAGTTTCTGGGTTTATTTTAAAACGTTTCTAGGTTGTGTTTAAAAAGTTTCTAGGTTTTGTTTAAAACGTTTCCTGAATTTGAAATAAATTTTCATTTATCTTTAAATTAATATAAAAAACAATCACATGTTTAAAAATGCTAGGTACCCGTTTATTTTGAAATAAAACTACATTTTATCTTCAAGTAACCATATATTTAGTATTTATCTCCTTTACTTTGTTTGACAATGAATCCATAATTTCTCTTTTCGTCGCAGTGGGATATCTTTTCATTGTATATCCTAAAAAATATTTAGGGTGATCCTGATCAGGCTCAATGTAAATAAAAAACTTTAGACGGAAATAGTCACCACAAAGAGAGTGAGATCAGGCTAATTGTAAATAAAAACTACAGACTGAAATAGTCACCACAAAGAGAGTGAGATCAGGCTAATTGTAAATAAAAACTACAGACTGAAATAGTCACCACAAAGAGAGTGAGATCAGGCTAATTGTAAATAAAAACTACAGACTGAAATAATCACAACAGAGGAAGAGAATCAGGAGATTAAGACATATTTACCATATGGCCATTGCTCTCGAGATTCCGTTCAAAGTTTTAAAGTTATATACAAATTTTTGTATTTTCATTAATTTTAGATTAGAACCAACAGCCTTTAAACTTACCAATAATTGCTTCTAATTTGATTTTATCCAGACCTGGCTTTGGTGCTTTCCCTTTATGGGCGTTACTTTGCCGCCCAGTTAGTGACTTCCCTATCAAGTCCTCTGTTGTAAATAAGTGCATAAGGAGGGATCTGGCTAGAACTGTTGGCCCAGTAGAAGTTCTTAACATCATGGATAATATACCTTTACTAACGTTTACAAGGTTTCCAATTGAAACCATAACCTGAAATAATATATTTTTTTGTTGACATCTATCATAATATCTATCAGACGCTAAAGATTTCTTACATTTTGAGCATCATCTGAATTTTTTGGTCGAGATGTAGGAGATGAACTTGTGGAGATGGTATCATCCAAAGCAGATACATTGCCAGCCGTAACTGATGATTGAAAAGTATTCTCGTTACTTGAGATAATTTCCCTGGCAGATTCGACTAATGTTCTTAATTCGGAGAGCAGTGTTTTCCCCTCTACATAAAATAAATGATATATTTATAAGTTAATAAGCCAAAAATTAAAAGAACTCTTTAAATGATCGATAGTAATTATTCAAACCTTTCATTCTTTCAACTTTTTCCAAATTACTTGAATTTTCCCTTTTCAACAATTTGTATTTTTCTTTCAAAGTTTGATATTTATTACATTTGCAAGGCATTGGGCTTAATGGTTTAGTTAAAGAGTCAGAATTTAACTCTGAGGTGCTAGTGTTCAATACTTGTTGCATCAATAATGTTTGTTGATCTTCTTTAACTCTCTTCCTCTATAATCAAGAATAATTGTTAGTTTTATGCTTAAAATTCAGGCCAAATTTGTTACCTCATTCTTGCTAATGCCAGCTGTTTCAGTCGAAATACTAATTGATGGTCGGTCATCACTAAGCCTCCTCAAATTGCTGTTAGCAATTTCAGTCCTTTTAGCTTCCATATCGGAAAACTTACCTAATTAAAAAGAATTAAAGACCTGATGAGGATTCATTTTTAGACTTCTAGGATTAAAGGGCGATACTCGATAACGATATTTGTTTACAAAATTTCCGGGTTTTGATAACAGTAAAGAAACTGATTTATTTATCATTAAAAATCCAATGGCCTACCATGGGCTAGCAAAAGTCCCGTAGCTAAAGGTTTTCCATCACTCCAATTAATATCCAACTCCTGCCCAATAAATTTATCAGGGTTTTCCAAGACATTTCTTTTCATTATGCGATTATGTTTTAACATATCTTCTACATTTAAAACATCCCACATATCATCGTCTTTCCATTTTACAACAAAGTAAACCGTTTTAGCCTTGGCCATTGTGTGTTAATCTAAAAGACAAAATCATAAGTGCAAACGTAGGCAATTTGAATTTCTAATAAATAATTAATGAACATTTGTACGTAACTTACCTAAATAAATTTTGCAATAAGAAATTCTTGTAGTTAAGCACTTAAATTCAACTTCGAAATAGCATAAATTCTAAAGTTCAATATGCGTCGGACACGTAGTTTCGGGATTCCCGTACAAGAGAAAAAGCGGGAAAAGTTAATACTACGGCACAGCCAGATATATCACTCACGCGTGTAGGGCAGCCGAGGAGCCAGACGTCACGTGATCCGTTAAGAAGGAAATACGAAATTTTTTGGGGGGTAAAACGGCGCGCGCATACTAGCTGACTGGAACAGGATATATAGCATATAGAATATAGATGTTTACAGGCATGGAGGATTCCTACCATTAACACAAGGAGACCAAGCGACTTAGAGTGTAAAATCGTCTGCTATTTTACACTCCAAATTGCCTGGTCTCCTTGTGCAAATGGTATGAATCCTCCTTGCGTATAAACCTTAATTGTAAAGTATTCCGCGGTCCTTATATTTCCTGCCAGCAAAATATTATTAATTTTAACAAATAGAGTTAATTTTTCAAAATTAATTGGTATTAACCGGTATTAACGAAACTTTTGATAGTTTATGATAAAGTAAGATAAGGGTCATAAATGTTTAATAAACATTTTCTGCTGTTGGAATTAGTAAGCCTTGAATAAACATTTTCTGCTGTTGGAATTAGTAAGCCTTGGAGTGTAAATTATTGAAGATATCATCGGGAACTTTCTCGGAAAGGATCAGCTGTTTAAGGACTATACAAGATTTTAATGTCCAGTTGAGGTTTTTGGCACTAGACGAAATGGGAAAAGTTGCGAAGTCAAGTCTTTGGAAACAGCCGTATTTTACTGGAGTTTTCCGAATTCCAAGAAAGACTGAATATAGAATTCGAAATGCTAAAAACAAGAGAAGCAAGAATTTAGTTTTTGAACCTGATCCCAATGTTCAGAATCATGAACCTCTCGATGTATTAAACAAGCCCTCAACATCTACCATCGGAGTAAATAACCATCTCAAACATATGACCTTGCGCGCGAGCTCAACAATTTCTTCAGACAGTTTGGTGGATTCTACCCAAGGTATAAAACAAGAAGGAAATATTGTTTACCCTAGGTTATTATTTAATTAAAACTATAATTTTAAAATTTATAGATATTATTAGATCGACAAACTCCAGTATTTATGATTGTGAATCTGGGTCTGAAAAAACGTCGGATCATTCCATTCCATTCGATGGTCAACCACAGTTTAATGACATTGGGCCCGAAACAAATTATTGCGATGTTCGAAATTCAGATCCCACCGAATCTAATTATGTAAGTCTGTCATGGTATAAAAATAGGTGACTGAAATAGGAGTTAGTTATTTACTGAATTTGTTTTTTAATAAATATACCACCTGACATGTGAACGCTAAGTTCAGTTAAAAAATGTAATTTTCCTATTTATAGGGTGATAGAATTTCCGAATCAGGCTCCGAAGGGGTTGATGAGAAACAAGATCATGCAGACACTCTAGTAAAAGCAGAACCACATATCTTTCAGCTGTATTATGTGACTTAATCTATATGCTATTATTAATTTGTTTACAAATATTAGTAAATTTCCTCTAGGCTCAAGTTTTTTATCTTATATAATTATTTGTAACGATAGATTAAGTCAAATTATATAAGCTATATCCCGAGATAAAAAGCTGTAGTGCAGAGGGTGAATTTTGAGAATTATCTCAAATTTAGCCGTACTTTGAGGTCTTTTGGTTAGGATTAAAAAGCAAGCATTCAATTAAGGATGCTTATACGCACGCAAGCTTTTTATGGCCATTACACAAAAATCTATTATTATGCTTGAAATATACTTTTCTTATGTTATTCTTTTAGGATGAAGAGCTCTATGCTGGTTCATCTATCACATTAAGACAAAGTCTGTTGCTGACTATGGCGCATATTATACGTTTCCAAGAAAGCAAAGAAGCAACGGCTTCGTTACTAAAGCTTTTGAGTTTTCATATGCCTAGCGATACTGAATTACCACAAACTTTATATCGCTTCTATAAAAATTTTGATCATTCAAAGTCGTTATTCACATTTCACATGTACTGTGCTAAATGTTGTGCGTACATTGGAAAAACGTCAAAATGTTGCCAGTTTTGCCAGTGTTTGGTATCTTATGAAAGAGCTTTGGAAAATGGAAATTATTTCCTCGTATTTGATATTGAAAATCAAATTCAAACAATTTTACAAAAACATGAGGCTACCAAAGAGAAATTTAAGCCAAGAACCAATTTGCATCCATTGCAAGAGGGATATTGTTACAAAAAATTGGGCTTGGGAAAGAATGACCTTTCAATCACATGGAATACCGACGGGGTACCTGTATTTCACTCATCTAACTTCAATATTTGGCCATTACTGTACGTTCTTAATGAATTGGAATATTCCGGCCAAAAAGATGTTCAGCTGGCTGCTTTGTGGTTTGGAAATGGTAAACCAGACATGAACACTTTTTTAAAACCATTTGTAGACCAAATAAATAAGCTGTCATCCGAGGGTTTCAAGTATAAACGTGCAGGTGCAAATAAGGAGAAACTAATAAAAGTATTCCCAGGGCCTTTGACGTGTGATTCAGTGGCACGTTGTACCTTGCAAAATTTAAATCAGTTTAATGGAGCCTACGGGTGTAATTGGTGTTTAAACCAAGGCGAAAGGGTTTTGAGAGGTGACGGTCATACAAGAATATACGAAGCAGGAGAATTTGAGAAAAGGGACGAGGCACAGATGAAAAGAAATGCAAAAACAGCGATACAAATTAAAAAACCAGTTAACGGAGTCAAAGGATTTTCTATATTAATGCTCCTTAATTATTTTAACGTAGTTAATGGATTCGTAGTAGATTATATGCATTCTGTCTGTCAAGGTGTGGTGAAAGCAACGTCATGTATGTGGTTTGACTCGTCTAGCTATCAACGTGAATATTACCTTGGAAGGAAAATTGATGAGATAGATAGCATATTTCTCTCGCTAAAGCCCATCGACGAGATTACAAGAACACCGAGAACAAGAAAAGATCGAAAACAGTGGCACGCTAATGAATGGCGTTCGTGGCTCCTTTTTTACTCACCTGTAATTTTAAAGAATTACCTCCCTGACATATATTTTAAACATTGGATAAATTTAGTGCTCAGTGTGAAAATTTTGCTATCAGCCAATGTTTCACCTGAAATGATTCTAGAAGCTGCCAACTATCTGAGAATATTTGTTCAACAATATTCTGGATTGTACTGAAACGATACTATGACCTTCAATGTCCATTTGCTTCTTCACTTGCACGAAACTGCAACTAATTGGGGACCTTTATGGGCTGTATCATGTTTTCAGTTTGAAAACATGAATGGCAAGCTTATGAAACTCTTTAATGGAACACAGAAAGTGCCCCATCAAATAGCTGAAAAATTTGCCATTTTAAGTCATATCTCGGTAATATCTGACAAAGCTTTTTCAACTTCTGCATCAGACATTCAAGATTACTTCTTTGATTTGCTTAGAGGGTACCCATTGCTGAAACGAATTTGTATAGTGAATGATTTAAGTTTCGCTCACGGTTTACCAAGAGAGTGTGTGATAACTAGCGCTGTTAAATTAGCTTTTCAACCATATTTGGGAAACGGAAACATTTCAAATTTGAAAACTGCACGGGAATTTACAAAAATAACGACTTTTGGTCGCACAATTTGTTCTCACGAAGTAGCCAAAAGATGCAACTGCGGAATAAAGTTAAAGAATGGGTCCTTTGGTATAGTTCAAGGTTTATACAGGTTAAAGGATGGTATCTGCAACTGTCTTTCAATTAATTGTTCCTGTAGTTTCAATTTTTTTGCAATTGTGAAAGAGTTAAGAATATATCACCAGTCGCAAATGAATAATCAAATTTCTTCTAAATGCAAATTTACCAACAAAATATTGGCTTACCCAGTATCGGATATAAAAGAAAAAGTTTTGGTCCTTGGCACAAACACTCCAAAATTTGCTGGTTATATTTATGTAATCGAAATGCCCAACTTTTATGAATGTGATTAATTGATGTAAAATTTCTTTAATATAGCTATTTCAGTTTTTTAAATTATCTTTATAACTCAAATACTATTGGTGAAAATAAATATTTAAAATTTATTCGTTAAAGCTCTTGAGAAAAATAAATTTTGATTCTTAAGATTGTGAAAAATAAAGAATATTTTTCAGCATTTTAAAGAATATTTTTCAGCATTTTAAACAGATTTAATAGAATTGTTTTGAAAAACATTGTTTAGAGTGCTTCTTAGAATTTTAAAAAATAAATTCTAAAGGTTTTTCTATAGCACAATCTATATGCTTTAGAGCACCATAGGAACTCTTTAGAGCTCTATAGGACTTCTTAGAGTTCTTTTAGAATGTTTTTGTAAGGGGGATGTCACAGCTCTTGAGGGAGGCAATCAAGGTAGCGAAAAATAAAGGCAGTGGTATAAAAGAGAGATTAAAAGTTATTGCTAATAAGTTTATTCATTGTGAAGAAATTAGTGTCCAAGAATGCTGTTACATACTACTTTCCATTCCAATTTGCCGGAGCAGTCGTGCTCATATTTTCAGAAACACTTCACCCACTGAAGAAAGGGTACACATTTTGAAAAGACCATCTGAATTGGAATTATTGCCTGATGATAGTACTAACGTTTTTTCCGATGGAATCATCGAGCACTACATTGTGAGACCCGATGAACTGGAAAATCTCAGTCTAGCGGCTTTCGCCTCATGGTATGAGTTTGCCCGAACCAAACGCAATAGGAGAACCCAAAATTTGAACGAAGATGAAGACCAAGAAATTGAAACGACTTCTGTGGAAACGTCTCTTGAGCTGAAAGATTCTTCAGGATACGTCAGGAAAAGGATGCAGGCTAAAGTAATCAAATTCAAAAAGTACAGTAGAGTAAAAGATCTCAAAAACTACTGTCGAGTGGAAATTATGTTATTTTTACCTTGGCGTTGTGAGGAAACCGAATTTCTAGAAGCTAACGTAGAAGAAATTTACGAAGCCCATAAGCAGGAAATATCTGAAGCTAGAAAAGAATTTATAAGTGAAGTTGATGATTTGGATCTGGACCAAATGATTCAAGAAGTAAGAGAAAACCAACAATCAAATGACGTTCAAAATATTCAACCTATGATTGAACATCAAAACGAGCGTGATAGAAGTTTCGCATTGAATGACCCGCAATTTTTTGTCAACTCTCTTCAAGAAGCCGTTTGTGACGTAACTTCTGATATTCAACAGTCTAGCGCTGCCGACTTCACTCCAATAATGAAGAATATTACAGCATGCTTCGAAAACTAAATTTAAAGCAGCGAGAAATTTTCTACTACGTACTTAATCATTTCAAAACATCTCAAGAAGAATCTCTGAGGATTCTGATAACAGGTGGTGCTGGTGTTGGGAAAAGTCTCTTGATTCAAGCCATTTTTGAAGCCGTATCCAGGCATGAAAAGAATAAACCCGGTGCCGATCCATCACGATTATCTGTTCTAAGAACGGCATTCACCGGGAAAGCGGCTTTTAATATTGATGGTGTCACTCTTCACTCTGCCTTTAACTTGCCAACAAATCAATTTTCTGGCAAGATGAATCCTTTGGACAACGACACTTTGAACAGAAAAAGATGTTCACTTTTAGGCCTGAAACTTCTGATAATAGATGAGATATCTATGTGTGGAGCCAAAATCTCCAATTATATTAATGTAAGAGCCCAAGAAATCTTCGGATCTACAAAGCATTTTGGTGGTATTTCAGTTGTTCTCGTGGGAGACTTCAACCATTTACCCCCTGTTGGGGATAATTACACATTTATGCCCTTAAAAGAAAAGAACAACCCCTATGCGGCCCTAATTGGAAGTCCACTGAGGGAAGAATTTAAGTTGTATGAGCTTGACGAAATTATGAGACAGAAAGATGACAAAATATTCGCTATGGCTTTAAATCGAATGTCCATGGGAGACATGACAGCCGCCGACGTTGAATTGTTTCGAAGCCTGGAAATATCTATTTCAAGGCCTCTACCTCTGGAAGCCCTTTATTTGCTTGCAACAAATGGTGAAGTAAATGCGTTCAATGAATCAAAGTTATGTTCACGGAATGCTGAAAAGATATGCTCTGTCGCATTTGACTCGGCTACGGGTGACGCTAGCAATGAAATCAAAACAAGAATTCTTGAAGCCGTAAAAACCTTGAAACCCCAAGAAACCAGCGGTTTACCAAGAGAATTAACTCTAATGGTTGGTATCAGGTACATGATTACCAATAATTTCAACACCGCCGATGGACTAGTAAATGGTGCAACTGGAAGGTTAAGAAAAATACAGTATGGTCAAAATCAAAAAGGTGAACAAGTCCCCGTTCGAGTTTGGATTGAATTTAATTATAACAAGACTGGAAAAGAGACTAGAGCCCAGTCTCAAGGATTAATGACAGCCAATAATATTAATGAATTATGGACGCCTGTTGAGAAGGTTGTCAGAAGTTTCACTAGACGTTCAGGACAAAAAAACATCTACGTTTCAAGAAAGCAATATTCTCTAGTAATTGCCGATGCTATTACTGTACACAAGAGCCAAGGAGACACCTATTCCGAAGTAGTTGTTCATCTTAATCAAAAACGATAGATGAAAAGGTCTCAATTATACGTCGCTTGTAGTAGAGCCAACCCCTAGAAAAATCTTCTTAAGAGATCTAAAGGAATTTCTTTGGAACCCTACGGAGCCCTTGGGATCATTTTCTAAAGAAACAATTTGCAAAGACTTCCTTGGAATTTCCTAAAGAATTCTTGAGATAAATTTCCAATGAATGTCTTGGGATTATTTTCTAAAGAAATTCTTTAGGAATTCTAGAGATAAATTTCCAAAGAATTTCTTGGGATTACTTTCTAAAGAAATTCTTTAGGAATTCTAGAGATAAATTTCCAAAGAATTTCTTGGGATTACTTTCTAAAGAAATTCTTTAGGAATTCTAGAGATAAATTTCCAAAGAATTTCTTGGGATTACTTTCTAAAGAAATTCTTTAGGAATTCTAGAGATAAATTTCCAAAGAATTTCTTGGGATTACTTTCTAAAGAAATTCTTTAGGAATTCTAGAGATAAATTTCCAAAGAATGTCATGGGATTACTTTCTAAAGAAATTGTTTAGGAATTCTAGAGATAAATTTCCAAAGAAGGTCTAGGGATTATTTTCTAAAGAAATTCTTTAGGAATTCTAGAGATAAATTTCCAAAGAATGTCTTGGGATTATTTTCCAAAGAAATTCTTTAGGAATTCTAGAGATATATTTCCAAAGAATGTCTTGGGATTATTTTCTAAAGAAATTCTATAGGATTTCTAGAGATAAATTTCCAAAGTAGGCCTAGGGGTTGTTTTCCAAAGAAATTCTTGAGATAAATTTCCAAAGAACGTCTAGGGAATATTTTCCAACGAAATTCTTTAAGAATTCTTGAGATCAATTACCAAAGAAGGTTTAGGGTTTATTTTCCGAAGTTTTTTCGTATTTTAAGTTTGTGGATGACGAAAATTATGGCAATAACTCTTTAAAAGTAAAATAAGAGTAATTAAAATCGTTATGTTTAGATTTACAGGGAATCTAAGCTGTCAGTCGGAATTTTTGCTTAATTCTCTTATTGCATGTTTTATCTTTATTTCGAGCGTAATAAGAGTCCATAATAAATATTTTTTAAAAAACATTGTAGAGAAAATTAGGTTAAACGTGTTTCTGATACTTGAAAAACTCTCAGTGAATATACATTATAAAATTTAACAACAACGTCTGTATCTACTGCTTGGCCGTTATAGCCTCCAAAACCCACATAGTACCCCATACAATTGCACAAGGTTATAACTTTCTGCCGTTTACGGATGTTTTTAAGTCGATTAAATGTCTGACTTTATAAGCAATTTCACGCTGCACGCGAGAACTTCCTTCGCTATATGGGGTGTAGTTCACTACACTCCCTGTGTTGGGAAATGATTCTGCGTGTAAGAACTATCCTCGTTTCAAGTGGCTAAATTAATTTACCCCCTTCTCAAGATATTTCCCAAGATAATTCCAAAGACATTTATCAACCAAATTCCAAAGACATTTCCCATGTAAATTCCAAATACATTTCCCAAGTAAATTCCAAAGACACCCAAGAAAATTCCAAAGATATTTCCCAAGAAAATTCCAAAGATATTTCCAAAGATATTTCGAAAGTAATTTCCAAAGACATTTCCCAAGTAAATTTCAAAGACATTTCCCAAGAAAATTCCATAGATATTTCCAAAGTAATTTCCAAAGAAAAAGACGCCAATATTCCCCAATTTCCTAAAGAACGCCTTAAGGATTTCCAAAGAAATTTCCCAAGGAATTTTCTTAAGAGTTCTTAAGAAGATTTTTGTAAGGGAAAACTTCAAACGGTTTGTTCATCGTGGGAAAGTTCACGGCACCTAACCCAGTGGTTAAAAGTAAAGACTCTGTTGCCTTAGAGATGGAGCGACTTCGAAAAGATTGCCCGTTGATGCTACCTATTTTGGATAAAAAAATGTCTATTTATGTGCATAACGTACAGTCGTTAAATTGTCATTTACAAGATGTAACCTCGGATCTCAAGATAATGGAATCGGATATGATATTTCTTGTGGAAACCTGGGCCAAAGAAACTGACAATTTTAAAATTCCTGGATTTTCGGAGCTAAATGGTATATGCCTTCCTCGTCAGTCTCGACGAAAACCATATGGAGTATCAGCTTATATCAAAGAAACTGTAACTCACACCAGAATTCGTATGTACACATCCGAACCGACAACAACCTCTCACATTGAATGCTTGTGGCTGGATGGATCGTTAAAAGATTTACGCCTTTCTGTACTAGCAGTTTACTCTTCCCCAGCTTGCAACATTCGCGACATAATATATGGTATTGGGAAATGCGTGGCGGACTATTATGATGATGATATTCCCTGCGTCATTGTTGGCGACTTCAACATTAACCTTCTTGAGACATTATCTCTTGAAACCAAGAAGCTCATTGATTTCTTCTCTGATAATGGGTTTCAACTTTTACAAGGGCTTAACCCTAACAAAAATGTTCTTAAAAATTCCAAGGCCATTCTTTAGAACCCTTTGGAGCCCTTGGGATCATTTTCTAAAGGAACAATTTCCAAAGACATTCTTTGGAATTTCCTAAAGAAGTCTTGAGACAAATGTCCAAAGAATGTCTTGAGATTATTTTCCAAAGAAATTCTTTAGGAATTCTAGAGATAAATTTCCAAAGAAGGTATAAGGATTATTTTCCAAAGAAACTCTTTAGGAATTCTAGAGATTAATTTCCAAAGAAGGTTTAACGAATATTTTCCAAAGATATTCTTTAGGAACTCTAGAGATTAATTTCCAAAGAAGGTTTAACGAATATTTTCCAATAAAATTCTTTAGGAATTCTAGAGGTCAATTTTCCAAAGAAATTCTTTAGGAATTCTAGATTTAAATTTCCGAAGAATGTATAAGGATTATTTTCCAAAGAAACTCTTTATGAATTCTGAGATTAATTTCCAAAGAAGGTTTATCGAATATTTTCCAAAGAATCTCTTTAGAAATTTTAGAGATTAATTTCCAAAGAAGGTATAACGAATATTTTCCAAAAAATTCTTTAGGAATTCTTGAGATGAATTTCCAAAGAAGGTGTAACGAATATTTTTCAAATAAAATATTTTGGAATTCTTCAGATAAATATCCAAAGAAGGTCTAGGGTTTATTTTCCAATGAAAGTTTTTAGGAATTCTTGATATAAATACCGAAAGAAAGTATAAAGTTTATTTTCCAAAAAACTTCCTTAGGAAGTCTAGAGATAAATGTCCAAGGGCAAGATATTTGTTGCAATTAATCTCTAGAAATAATTATCTCAAAATAAATTTAGCCAACTCTTTTCGGTTTAATTGAAAGGCAAACCTTTCAAATCTAGAATATTGAATTAGAAATATCACAACGAGACCATTAAATTAAATACAATGCTTCAAGCAAATAAACACAATTAGGCCTAACGACACTGGACTGTTTTGGGAAAATATTGAAATAACTTTAATTTCCTTCCAGAATGTAAAGCATTTCACAAAAAATATTTTTTCATGATCCATCTTCAATCTTAAACACTTCTTCAGCGAATTAAAATTCGTTATTTCAATTAAGATATTTTGGTTAAGATCTTTTAGCAATTTAAAGTTCTGTATATGTTTTCTTAAGTCACTTATTATTAAGTTTTTTTATGAAAATTAATATTTTTACCCATGACATAAAGGTGCATTTCGTCGTCATCAAATGTACGAAATATTTGCTTTACTTTTAAGTATATATGATCAGTCTCGTTACTTAGAGTTTTCAAAACAGTTCTCTCTGTTTTTACTAGAGAAAGACTCGGTTGTAAATGTTATTCCATTAATTTTTATATATTTATAAAAATATAATGTCTTCTCGAGTAAATTGTTCAACCTCAAAATATTTCTCTCGTTAACGCTAATCTCTACTGTAGTAGCAGGGCCTACCATTGCATAATTCTTCACATCAGTTGTTGATGGAAACTGGCTAAAATAATTAGTAAGGGAATCGAAATACGTTTTCGCCAGTGGGTATCTTTAAATATATTTCGCTCAATCATTAAGGTGGGTAAGAACTGAAGTAAAATAAATTTATTGGCAATTTGAAAATGGACATACTGTTGCAACGGTCTACCCCGGGGAAAATTAAACTGGCCGGTCGTGAAAAAGGGGGATTTCCGTTACAGGACGTTAGGTAGCCCTAATTAAATTAAGGGGGACCTCGTGACAACGTTAAGTCTTAAAAACGGGAATTGTAAAGATAGGCCTAATTAATTAACTTCCTCCCGTTGGAATTCAATAAAAGAAATTATTCATACCTTCTGCTCATGTTGAAATCGACAAAAATTTTAATAACTTTAAATTTTACAAAAAACGTCGCGAACTTTCCCGAAGGACGACGGCGCGAACAACAAAACTATCGCGTAATGTGGGAAGCAGGGCTTCTTCCGAGGGCGACTGCCGGCGACTTGACAGGAACAAAAAGAGAGAGAGAGAGCCGTGGGTCTTACACGCTCTTATATACAAAATTTAAAGGGGGGGGTAGAGAGAAGGAGGAAGGAGGTGACGTAGACGACGAAAGGAGCGGACATATTCCGGAGAATATGTCTGTCCCTTTTGTCGTCTGCAACGGTTTCTGGGCGAAACCGCTGCAAACGCCCCCTCGAAAAAAAAGAGAGGATTAGGATAGAAAAAAGTTAAAGGGGGAAGATAATGAAAAGGGTTTACGAAGCCCGTATAATGAAAAGGGTTTACGAAGCCCGTATAATGAAAAATGGTTTTTTTTTTTTTTTTTTTCATTAAACACAAAATTATTATTTTTTTTCTCAAAATTGGATTCGGGTGTTAAAAATGCCGTTTTGCCTGTCCTTTTGTATAAATTTTCGGGGGCATAAAGATGATCGGTGGAGACCCTCAGCGCGACACGCGGTGCATATATAATGAAGGGGGGGTCTTGTGATCAGCGGAAATCCCTGGGGGGTGACGGGGTATAGTCTTACTATGTCGTTTTGAGACATATTTTCCCAAGAAACGGGGTACAATTCCCTATTCCGCGGGGGAGCGCGTTGATATGGTTGGTCTTGCAAGAATAATTTAGCGTAGTCGTCTAGCTCGTATAAATTTTCTTGAGGGATGGGGATCTGTCCATAGTCTGCGAAGTTTATTTCCAGTTGGGAAACGGTAGGTCGGGGTCGAATTCTGGGGGGAATCGGAACCATAGCGGCGGCTTCTTGGTTGGCGGGGGTCTCTTCCGGATCTTCTTCGGTTGCGATGGCGGCGGTCACAGGAAGCTCCCGGGGATTTTCGTCAACTGGGACGGCAATGGTTTCATTTTGTTCCCGTGGGACGGTTTCCTCCATAGCTTCGGTTATGGCGGCAGCAACCTCCAACGTAATTTCGTCTTCGGTCGTGGCTGGCAGGATCGGAGGTTCCCCTCGAATTTCCTCCTCGTTAACCTCTAGGTCAGCGGGAAATTCCCTGATGATCTGTTCATCTGCAACGGATGCGATTGAGTTTTGTATTCGGATCTCGATGGGGACATCGTCCCTTTCTTCTTCCGGTATTTCCGCGGCGGTTGCTCCGTTGACATCATTGATTTGATCCTCCGGATCCGGGTGGAGAATTATGACATCGTTGATGGGATGTGTCGGATTCTCGGTTCCCGGGTTTGTGGAGATTCCTGGGTGAAAGTAGGAGGCCACGGGTAGGGAGACGATTTCGAAATCTCTTTCTAATGGAATTAACAGAAATTCTTCCGGCGCTACGGTTTCGGGTTGTTGCCTTGTTAGTCGGGGTTTTGTGGCCCAGTATAAGGGTTTTTTCTGGTTATCTCTAAAAATTAAACTTTCATTAGAAAATGATGACATAACAAAAAGATAAGAATAAATTCCCAAGGGAAGAAGTTATTAAATGTGTAAAGGTTCGCGATCTTAGATGGCCGTTAGCACGGCCCGTCTTGGATGAGCTAACCGGACTCTTTCCCAAGGAGGTTTTGCGATGGGTACGCGTTTGAAGTTGAAGTCTTCTGGTACTATATCGGAGATTCCTTTTTCTTGTAAATAATGGAATATTTCGTTTCGTGAGCGTAACTTGTGGCTTTTGGGCCCTGGCGGGTAATAATATACGTCCATCTCTACCTTGCCAGGTTGGACAGTGTGGCGGTAGCATAACTCACGAACCCATCCCTTCTTGAAGGGTTTCTCGTAATTGGTCGGAATTTGTTCCTGAGTAGAAGGCGTTATAGGAGGGTTAATTTCTGCGCTACTTTGGGTTTCAGATATTTCATGGACGGGAACTAAACGTTCAGGGGTTAAGGAGATGAGGGGTTCAGGACTTGTTTCTCGAGGTTGTGGTTCTCCTTCCGGACTCGTCGATAGTGTATGAAGTTTTGGAGCCTTTCTCTTTGGTTTTGCCGAAGAACTTCCTGTTGTCGGAATTCTGGCTCGTTTTCTCCTTTTTTCTCTATCGGCTACTCGGTCTATTTCGTCTGAGGATGAACTTAGTTGATCTGGTAGTTGGGCTTGCGGCCGTCTTTCTCTTCTTTGAATAGGTGGATTTTGAATAATTAAGGGTTCTTTTGTAGTGGTACTACTTGATAACTTTCTTAATTGTTTCTTCTTCCGTCCTATGGAAGAAGATGTGGTCGTTGGGTGACTTCTCTTTCGGAGATCGGGGATCTCAGGTTCGTCACTGGAGAGGCTGCTACTTGATAATTTTCTAACTGGTCGCCTTTTAGGTCCAGGAGCGGCGGATGAGGTAGTCGGATGACCCCGTTTTTCCGGTTCCGGTTCGGACATTCTATCGTCATCAGTAGAAGTACTCAGTTTTCGCAGCGTTTTTCTTCTAGGTCTGATTCCTTCTGTTGTCGTTGTTGTGGGGTGATCTCTTTTCGGTCTTTCGACTATCGGAATTGAAGGGGGATTCACTTGAATTGTCGCTGGAGGAGTTAGAGGTCCTTGAGGCAATGGCTCGGTTTCTGGAAGCGTCTCTCCTTGATTGACAATGGGTTCCTGTGACTCTGATTCCGGTTGGATTTCTTCTGGTTGACGTATTTCTGGTTCTTGAGTTTTCTTTTTCGGTATTCTGTCAACAAATCGGAATGGGCCTATCATTTCTTCTACTTCCTCAAAAGACTCTGAGGAAGGCTGAGGTCTCTCTTCTAGTACTTCTGGGGGTGATGTTCTTTCTGGAGTCGGAGCTCTTGATCTCGGTGGAGGAATAATTTCTTTTGGCTGAGTAGCTTCATCTTCCGGGATATTCTCCTCAGGGATGTTTTCGACCTGTTCGATTATTTCTTCTCTGGGAGTTTCTGAGTCTTCATTCTCCTCTAGGGAAACTTCCGAAGTTTGGTAAAGTTTGAGTTGAGCTATGTTTATGGGACCTGTTTTCTGTCCAGAGATCATGTCTTCGAGGATGTACAAAAGGGGACTTCTTTTTTCCACGATCTTGAAAGGTCCAGTCCATTTCGGGCACAGTTTTCCCATTCGTCCAATATTGGCGTTAGATAGGGGATGAGTTAACTTCCATACTATCATTCCAACGTCGAATTCGAGATCTTCTCTTCTTAAATCGTAGTATTTTTTCTGTTTGGCTTGAGCCAATTTTGAAAAGTTC
This sequence comes from Phalangium opilio, assembly GCF_054372755.1. Lineage (NCBI taxonomy): Eukaryota > Metazoa > Arthropoda > Arachnida > Opiliones > Phalangiidae > Phalangium > Phalangium opilio. Next base: position 2,862,389 of record NW_028324162.1, on the reverse strand, counting down.
TTTGTTAGTTTCCATTGGTCTTTGAGGATTTTTAGTGTCTCGGATCGGTCTTCAAATTCTTCCAAGGGCATACCGATGTCAATGTCCCATGGGAGTCTTGGTTCTCTTCCCATATTGAGGTAGAAGGGAGATCTTCTGGTTGTCTCGTGTGGAGCTGAATTTATCGCGAAGGCGAGAGCGTTCAACGTTTCGTCCCACGTTCGGTGATTATTCTCCACGTAGATTGAGATTGTTTCTCCAAGAACGCGATTAACTCTCTCGGTGATGTTTGACTGTGGATGATAGGGAGAAGTGTGGATGGGTCCAATGTTGAATAACTTGCAGGTGTTGTGCCATAGAGAAGAAACGAACTGAGTTCCTCGATCGCTGAGGATCTGTTTTGGTGCTCCCCATCGGCAAACAAAGTTCTTTAGGGCTAGGGCGCAAGCATCCGCTGTTATTCTTTTCAGAGGTACTAATTCGACGAACTTGGTCATGTAGTCTGTGAACACGAGTAGGAATTTGTATCCTCTTCGGCTAACGGGAAATGGTCCCATGATGTCTACTCCTATCTTGTCGAAGGGTCCAGTCGGGACTGTGGATATCATAAGCCCGGGAGTTCTCCTGTTGCTTATCTTGTATTGCTGGCAGAGGACGCACTCTCTGACGTATTGTCTGACGTCCTTGTCCAGATCGGGCCACCAGTATCTATGTCCTACTTTTTCTCTTGTCTTATAATTTCCTCGGTGGGCGGAAAGTGGATGATCATGTAGAAGTCTCATGGTTTCTCTTCTGAGCGATTTTGGTAGATAGATTCTTGCTGGACGTGTTCCAGATGCTTTTCTGTATATCAAGTTGTTGACCATCTCGAAATCTGGGTGTTCTAGCGGATTTTCTTGTCGTAATAGTTCAATGATTTCGCGAATAACTGGGTCTTCTCCTTGTGCGGTAATGATGTCATCTCGGTCGAAGATGTGAAAGTTCGCGTGCGGAAATGGAGGAAGAATGTACGCATGATGAGAGTGATCCGAGGGGACATTCGAGTTTTCTGATGACAGTTCTTGATTTTCCTCTTCAACGTTGGAGGCGACTGACATAGCAAACAGTCCTAGTGGGGCTCTTGAAAGTGCGTCGGCGACAATATTTTCGACTCCTTTCTTGTGTTGGACCTTGAAGTCGAAGGTTTGGAGATACATGGCCCATCTGACGAGTTTAGAGTTCGGCTCCTTGAGTCCGAATAGCCATTGTAGTGCTTTATGGTCGGTTACGACGGTGAAAGGTCTACTTTCCAGGTACGGGCGGAAATGTCCTATGGCCCAGTATATCGCGAGACATTCCTTCTCGGATGTGCTGTAATTTGCTTCGGCATTTCTTAGGTTTCTGCTGGCATAGGCGATTGGAACTTCAATTCCGTTTTGGATCTGTGATAGCATTGCTCCTAGGCCTGCGTCTGAGGCGTCCGTAGTTAGGATACTTGGCGCATCTGGCTTGTAGGCTGCTAGAGGAGGGGAACTGCAGATGGCTTCCTTGATTTTCTGGAATGCTTCCTCTTGAGCGGGACCCCATTCGAATTTGACTCCTTTCTTTTTCAGGTGGTTGAGCGGAGTGGTTATCTTTGAGTAGTGTGGTATAAATCTGTGGTGCCATCCAGCCATTCCAAGGAATCGTTGAAGTTGTTTTAGCGTCTTCGGTTTCGGATAGTCCTTGATGGCTTCCACTTTGGACGGATCGATGTAGATTCCGGTTTCGTTGATGACGTGTCCCAGGACTACTGCTTCTGACTGGGCAAATCTGCATTTCTTCAATTGAAGAGTGAGGCCTGCGTTTTTCAATTTGGTCATGACGTATTCCAAAGCGTTCTTCTGCTCCTTCCAAGTTTCGGATTCGATCAGGATGTCATCTAAGTATACGACGATAGAGAAATTTTCTCCATCTCGGAATACCTCATCCATCAGACGCTGGAAGGTGCTTGGGGCATTGCAAAGTCCAAAAGGAAGAACGTTGAATTCATATTTTCCGGCGTGAGTGATGAAGGCGGTCTTTGGTGAACTTCCTGGCTCCATTTCGACTTGCCAGTAGCCTGATTTCAGATCCAATGCTGTGATGTATTTGGGTTTCCCCAACTTACTTAAGGTTTCGTCGATACGAGGAATAGGGTAAGGATCCTTTGCGTTGATTGCGTTTAGTTCCCGAACGTCGATGCAGAAGCGGTACTTCTTTCTTCCTGTTCCGGATCCGTCGACTTGTTCCAGGATTACGACTGGTGAGGCCCATGGTGACGTGGAGGATTTGATGATGCCATCTTTTAGCATATCGTAGATGTTTTGTTCGATGATTTTCTTCTTTTCGTCGCTAACGCGGTATGCTCTTTTATGTATAGGCTTAGCGTTACCTGTGTGTATTTCATGGACTACCAGACTGGTTCGTCCTAACTTGTCGCTGAATAGTTCAGGAAATCTGAGAAGGAGTTCCTTCAACTCTCTCTTCTGCTTGTACGAGAGAGAGGTTGAATCAACTGCTTCGTTGACGTTATTTACCATTTGAGGTGACGGGGGCAATTTGTCCTCTGACACCTCTAATAGTTTAAGTGTTAGTCCATTTATAGAGCATGTTAAAGTTCCAAAATCGATAATGGTATTCCAATCTTCTAGGAAATCTTGGCCTAATATTGCGTCACATAGGAGTGAAGGGACAATATGAAACTCTTGACTAAAATTCCTAATGATGTCTTGTTCAAATTTTATTTCAAAGTCTAATACTGTTGATCCTTTAGTAAAAGAGTACTGTCCGTTCCCCATGACTATGCATTCTGATCTCTCTGACTTAGGTTCTAGTTTGTTTTCTCCCCTAAATCTTTGTATGGCCCTCCATTGGTCTAGGCTTATCATGGATACTTCAGCACCATTATCGATTCTTGTATGTAGGATTGTGTGTTCAAATTTTATTTTTATTAAATGAGGGTTCCTCTTTGGGAGTCCTCTTCTTTGAATTGTGGCCAAGTGAAGTGGCGTGGTCACAATTCGGTCTTCTTTTTGATGGACTATTGAGTCGCGGGAGGGAAACGTCCTCTGATATTCCCCCCCCCGAGTTGGAGTTTCCCGGAAACTGACCTCGATTTCTTTCCATTCTGGCTGACGGACACTCGGTTGCGTAGTGACCTAAGCCACCGCAGTTGAAACAGGTTATTTGTCGTGCTCCCTGGTTGTTTACCGGAGGGTTTTGTCCTTCCGGGTTCTGGTCCTGTTGACGTCTGGGAATTGGTGGAAGGGCTAGCTGTCGAGGTTCACGTTCCCTTGGTTCACTAGTTTGATTTCTCGATTCAAAGACTCGTGTTCGGCGAGGATATTCGTCTCGTTGTTGGTTTTGTTGTCTTGGTTGATTTCTTGTTTCGGGGTTGGATTGCCTCGTTTGGGGATTGGGTCTCGGGAAAGGAACTCTATAATGTTGAGCTGGGTAGCTTTGAGGGACATATTGGACGTGGAAAGGATTTTGGGATCCTTCCGGAAGAGGGAGGGTAGTGTTCCCATGAGGGATGTACCGCTCAAAGTTTGTGTCCGTGTTTGAGTAATATGGTCCCATTTGCGGGATATACCCTTGGGGAGTTGTTACTGGCGTATAAACTGCTGTTGGGGGAGCTACCTGCTGTATAACTGGTTGTGAAGACATTATCGGGGGTTGGGGTATCACTTGAGGTGGTGAGACTATTTGGGGTTGTATTTGATATACTGGTTGTTCTCTGATTATTATGGGGTCCTGATATGTCTTGACTTGAGTCTCAGGGGTTTGTTGAGCTTTTTCCTCATTAGGATTTGTCTTACTTGGGGGTTGACTAGCTTTGGGTTTATTTAAGCCTAAGGTTTGTTCGATTTTTAAACAAGCGTCATGTAAATCCGCGGTAGTGTACAGGGGGATAAACATTAGAAGCCCTTTTAGTTCATTTCTTTAATTCCGCTTTATCATTACGAGTAATTCATTATCCGGTATTGGGGGATGTAGATTTTGGTTTACCCTTGCAAAATAACCGAAAAATTCGTCTACTGACTCATTGGGTTTCTGTAGCCTATTATTTAGATCTATTCTAACCTTAGCTTCCTCATCCTCAATTTTATAATGTCGTTTCAGTCTCCCTTTAAATTCGGGCCATCCCATTCCTTGAGGGAGGGAGCGAAACCAGTATAGGGCATTTTCTCGTAAGAGGAGGGGCATAACATGCATTCTCTCGTCCTCGCTAATTTTGTGGTAAGTCGCGTATTCCTCAAACTGTCTGAGAAACTCCGGTACACTTTCGTTTTGCCTGCCGTAAAAAGCTAGTCTATCCGGGGGATCTAAACCTTTTACGCCGCCTTGGCTAGCGATGGCCATATTTGCGAAAGATTGTAAAATAGAGGCTAGAAATGCAGCCTGTTGAGCACCTCCACTACTTGGATTATTCTGTTGGGGTTGAGGATTTGACATTCCTGGGGGCTGACTATAGCCTTGACCAGGAGGGGGTTGTGAAATCCCTTGTGGGATATTAGGTGACTGTCTAGGGGGTCTCTGTGTTTGTCCTACAGATTGGAGTAGCTATATTCTGTCTAAGAGAGGCATTTGTGTATATCACCGAACTAGTACGTGGAATGGTTCCACAAGGAGGGGTATTAGGTACTGTGATTGGTATAGTAGACATAATTGGGTTATTCATTTGACTAGTTGGGGCCCAATTACTCATAAATCTCTTGGCCCTAGTATATGCGTTATCTTGAGCTACTTCTACTCTGGGTGTGGGTTGACTAGTTTGTAGGGGTTCAGGTACATTTGCCAAGTCAGGGCTACTCCCTCCATACCTATTTTGAATGTTATTTGCCCTATGGGGGTTGTAAACTTGGCTTGTGCGACGGAATAAGGCTAAGTTTCTAGCGCGTTTATTCGATTCGTCCTCAACTGTCTTTGGAATTGTTTCATTCTGCAAGGGATTTTCTATCCTTTCTTCTTGGATATTTAAAAATCGGCTCAAATCATAAGTACTATCCCATAAGGGTTCATCATTTGGGTTAGGCGCGTATGCCATATTCGTTTCGGTTAGCCGAGAGGGACGTAGGATATTACTAAACACGAGGTTATGCTCAGTGATGGGCACTATCATATCTTTTTTGAATCTGATACTTTATTTGATAGTTGGAAAAAAATCTAGCTATCATTTGACCGATTTTGATAGTGATAGATCAACCTATAAATGATAGGCATGAAAAATTGAGTTTGAAAGTTCCGATTCCAAAGGAATTTTTTTGATACTTTTCCTGATTTATTAGTTTTTAAGAATTTTTAATTTGATTTAAATTTGATAGGTATCGCTACCTATTAAAACTATTTGAAAGCAAAAATGATATTTCTAATATATTTAATAAAATTTTAGTGAATTCCTTCCTTCCCTCTTCCCGGTATACAGCAGCGGTAGGTCTGGAGAGAGATCTACCCAGGCCGACGAGTAGCTACTACGCATCAGCGGTGCGCAAGTACGTCATCACTGACGTTAGAGAGAGAAAAAACCAAGTTTCAAATTTCTAAGCCTAACCACGGATGTGTATTGTAGATGGAGTAGAGACTAGGCCTCTAGGGCCTAGACATAAGCGTACTAGTGCTCCACGCAAAATTTTCGCGCATACCGAGCCAATGTAAACAATCTCTGACGTCACGTATTTAAAGAAGGCGTCCGTTTTCTTCTTTCCCGGCTTAATTCTTTGAATATTTTCCATTTTATAATTAATATAAATAGAAATAATAGTAAAAATAAAAATTTATATAAGATTTGCAAACCTTTGAGAAACTCCCGTCACTCGGACTCATACACAAAAGACCCAGGCTTAACCCTCCTGAACGTTCGTAGCTCGCGGCCATCTTTATTGTTTACATTGGCTCGCCTAGGTTTGGAGGGAGGGTCAAAATTCATACCCCCTTTTTATGGACAAATAAGGTCTAGCTCTTTTTAGTAGAGGGGAAGCTACGAGTCTCTACTCCTTCTACAATACAGCTCCGTGGCCTAACGACTCGCGCCGTCGCGACTCACGCGAGAGTAAATTTTAGCGGCCGACGGTCCGGAGAAAAAAATCGCGCATGCGCCTGAAAAAAAAAGAGCCTCGGTTAGGTCTCAGGGCTCTAACCCGGAATCTGCTAACTCTCGCCACCCCTCCCACGAACCCACCCTCCCGGTGTGAACGAAAGTTTCAAGCGATGGACAATATGCCGAAGGAATGAAAGGCTGTAACTCCTCAGTTATTTTGAAGCTGTCCCTTTTCGCGGTATTTCTCCCTCCGAAGCTGGCCTGCATATTCATTGGATTGTTTCCGCGAATCGGTTTATTTATTCTAGTGATATTAAAAATCAAATTTTTAAGTGTTAATTTTCAAGTGTTAATATTTAGTTTAATTCATAATCAATTTAATTAATTAATCGAGTAATATTTTTTGTAAAATGTTCAATCTAAATATGTAAAACTGTTTTGTTAAATTTATTGTATATAGAACTTTAGGTAAACCCCCTTATTTTTTGAGTTCGACACCCTTTTTTTTGTAAAGATATTTGTTTCGGTCAGTGACGCACTAGGTTTTTTTCCATTTACGTTGTTGACGAACTCCTCGCTTGGGTATTTTATTGAATCTAACAAACAAGAAAGTGAGAGTATTTTTAGAAAGTAAAAGCGAACAAGAATGATCATTGGCTAAAAAGGTAGAAAGGTCATTGGACAGAATTTGAGCGTTTGAAGCACGCTATTTTCTATAAAAATCGGGGTTGACCAGGTCACAAAAGAGACTCCCTTCAGAACTTTTGAACGAGAAGGTCTATCAGTTCACATAGAGACCACCAGCGGGAGAAAAATACTCAAGGTGCGAGTTTAAACGAAAAAATCCTTTATGTGAGACCCAAAGCGCGGGAACAAGTTAACAACAAAAGTTAGTTTTTTGAAAGGCAAAGTGCGCCACTAAGAAATCTTTAAAACTTTGTAGAAAAGAAACTCAATGTGCGAGTCAAATTTGGCAGTAATTTTTTAAGTGAAAATAAAGTAATTTTTTGGAGATTTTAATTAACAAAAAAACCGCCTTTTCTTATTTGCGAGTAAAAAACGTGCCAACGCGTGAGTAATCTAAATTTCCATCATTAAATCGCCTTAGTGTTTTCAGTCCGCTAACGCGATCGACTACTCAAATAAACTCAGCTCTCCCAAAAGCTATTTTCGCGTCCGTATGCCACATTATTTTGGTGCCGAAACCCGGGAATTAACTCGCGATAAGACAATTAGATAAGAATTAAATGGAACAATGGCGGTAGATTTAAAATTATTAGAAAAACAGAGAACGGCTCTGCGCGCCGGTGTTACACGGGCATGTAACATTATAAAGGACGAATTAGAAAAAGCCGCGGTAACTTCAGAAGAAACTTTAAGTGACTGTATCAACCAGCTTGATGCAAAGGAACCAAAGCTAGAGACGATAAGCAATAAGATCCTGGTTCTTCTAAAAGACGATGAGCAGGACAAAGAACTGGAAGAGATCGAGAAATACAACGAGCGCCTAGTACACTGGAGAGGACGCGCAAAAAGATGGCTATCGGGAAAAAATTCGCCGGCATCGAGCGTCGGACACGGCCGCAACGAGGACGTGGATAACATAGAAGTAGCATCCAACCGATCATCCGCCATGGGACGAGAAACTACGGCGACAGTACGCCTACCGAAGTTAGAAATCCGGAAGTACGACGGGAACCCGGACAAGTGGCAAGCCTTCTGGACCCAGATTAAAGGAGCCATTCACGACAACCCTAATCTGAGCAGCGCAGATAAGTTCAATTATTTAAAATCATATTTGGAGGGTGACGCTTGGACGTCCGTAGATGGTTTAACTTTTACTCAGGAAAATTATGAGAGCGCTATAGCAGATTTAATAAATAGATTTGGAAATAAAGGTATGCAAGTGAGCACTAGGCTTGGAATTTTTTTGCAAATGAGTCCCGTACTTAAATCCACAGACATTGCGGGTCTAAGAAAATTGCATGATTCTTGTGTAATTGAAGTTAGGAATTTAGCAGCGTTAGGACACCTAACAGATAGCTATGGGGAACTGTTGGCTCATATTGTTGGCGGACTTATACCGTTAGAATTGCTAGAACAGTACACTCGGGGTAGAGATGAAGAAACTCTTTGGAAAATTAAGGACTTATTGGGTTTCTTAAATGACGAAATACAGTGCAGAGAAAGGGCATTAGCCGTGCATAAATCCAGACAGCAGCAATTAAAAGCCAACAGCAACCATACTCAAAAACCAGTTGTAAAAAATTATCAAAACAATAAGAGTGAACCCCCCTTTAAGCCGTTTTCAGCGGCAGCTTTAAATACGGGTATAACCAATAACTATGTTAGTGATTTAAGAAAGTGTATTTTTTGTGAAAGTACGGAACACCCATATTATAACTGTTGTAAGGAAATTTCAATCCCTGAGCGCAGAGCTATAGTTAGCCAGAAAAAATTATGTTTCTTATGTTTTAAACCTGGGCACCAGCTCATAAGTGTAGAGGTAGAATTCAAAATTGTAGAATTTGTCACCGTAAACATCACCAAATTATTTGTGAAAATACGATTAGTAAACCACCAGTACAAAGTGAACGGAGCAATGCGCGCTCTGAAGGTCAAAACTCAGTCACTCTAAACACAGGGTCAGATGAATCCAGCGTGATTCTATTACAAACCGCTAGGGCCGATATAAGAGATAGTTTTGGGCGAAATTTAAGAGTTAGGTGCGTACTAGATGGAGCTAGTCACAGGAGCTTTATAAAGGAAGACGTTTCCCGAAAGCTAAATCTGGAAGTTGTAGGCAATGAAGTTATGAGCCTTTTCCCTTTTGAGAGTCAAGTTCCCATCAGGTCAAATCGCAGGAAAGTCAAAGTTGGGTTAAGAAACATAAATACAGGGGAGGAAGTCACGATTATTGCGTTAGAAACACCCTCTATTAATGGGGCAGTATTTGCAGTTCCGGGGAAAAGTGTTAGAGAACAAATGAGGGAAAAGAATTTACAATTGTCAGATTTATTTGGGCAGGAAAACGAGGAAAATAGCTCCCCAATAGAGGTCCTAGTTGGCGCTGATTATTTTTGGAGAGTGGCCAATGGGCAATTTGAACGTCTCTCTCCAGATTTAATGGCCATTAACACTGTATTGGGCTGGACAGTACAGGGTAGAACGGAAGGGGAAGAGTATAATACCGAGGTGAAAACAATAGCGGTCAACCATGTGGCGATCGAAAGAGAGGAGACCTTGGTGTCAGACCAATTGCGCGCTTTTTGGAATTTAGAATCGTTGGGAATCCAAGATCAGGTAGAAGAAAGGTCAAACGAAAGAGAAACCATGTTAAGCAATTTCGAAGAGAATATAAGCTTTAAAGAAGGACGATATCAGGTAGCGCTCCCTTGGAAACCCAACAAAGAGCTAATGGGGGATAATTTAGAAGTAGCCAAGAGAAGAACAATTAATTTAGTTAGTAAATTGGAATCAAAACCCGAAGAAATGAAAAAGTACAATGAGATAATAGAAGAGCAGCTAAAATCGGGAATAGTAGAAAGGGTTGATGACAGTAATGACAACCACGAGGTGAACACGTGCTACTATATCCCTCACCGTGGTGTTGTCAGAGAAAGTAGGGAAACTACAAAATTAAGAATAGTGTATGACGCGTCCTCCCATGCGAAAAATTCTCCCTCACTCAATGAGTGCGTTGAGGCAGGACCCAATTTGGTCCCAGAACTTTTCAAGATATTAATTGGATTTCGTAAACATAGAGTAGCCTTTACAGGAGACATCGAAAAAGCATTTCACCAAATCAGTATAGTTGAAAGAGATAGAGATGCTTTAAGGTTCTTTTGGGTTAAGGGTTTGGTGGGCGCTGCAAGGAGAGAACTAGTAACTTATAGAATAACTAGAGTTCCTTTTGGTTGTACGGCTAGCCCGTTTTTGTTAGCGGCTACCATAAAGTATCACGCAAAAAAGTACATGGAATCCCACCCTAGGGCTAGCGAAGTTTTGTCTAAGGACCTATATGTAGACGATTTGGTTTCAGGGGAAGGTAGTACTAGAAAAGCCAATCAAACCATCAAACAAGCATCCGAGATATTGGGAAAAGCGGGAATGAATTTAAGAAAATTCCATAGTAATTCTAGAGAAATTAGGAAAAAATGGGGTGACGTCACTCAAGTTGAAAGGGAAAGTGATATTAGTGCGGGAGAAACAGAAAAGGTGACGCAAGTTTTGGGAATGACATGGAATGAATTCAAGGATACTTTCCATTATGACGTTAGCGAGCTCCTAAAGTTTTTATTGAAAAGGGAAAATACCAAACGTTGGGTTTTGAGGGCGGTAGCTAGAGTTTTTGACCCCCTGGGGTTGTTGTCCCCTTTCACAATACGTGCTAAACTGATTTTCCAAGAAATGTGGAAGAAAGGGCTAGATTGGGATACCCCATTGACAGGAGAAATAGCAGAAGAGTTTGACGCATGGTGCGCGGAACTCTCCCATTTAGTAACAATATCAATCCCACGGTACTATTTCTCGAATGAGCCGGGAAATGAAGAACCGGAAATAGAAATGCATGGTTTCGTTGACGCTAGCCAAAAAGCCTACGCGGCTGTTGTCTATCTTAGGGGTGTTTATGCTAATGGTGAAGTGCATACCTCTATGGTGGCAGCAAAAGCGAGAGTGGCACCCATACAAGCTTTATCATTACCTCGTTTGGAATTAATGGGTGGACTCTTAGGTGCAAGGTTAATGAAAAGTCTAGTTCAAACACTAGGATATTCCCCACGGTTAATTAGAATGTGGACTGATTCCACGATAGTATTACACTGGATTAGGGATAATGCAGCTAGATGGAAACCCTTTGTTTCTAATCGGGTTAAGGAAATTCAAGGAATGATAGATCCCTCTTGTTGGAATCATGTAGCGGGAAGGGAAAACCCAGCTGACTTGCCCTCGCGTGGTGGAAACATGGAAGAATTCGTTAAGTCGGATCTTTGGCTTCATGGGCCAACTTGGCTATCAAAAGACGAGCAAATGACAGATTTGGTAGAGGTTGACGAAGAAAGCCCAGCAATTAAAGTAGAAAAAAGGGGGAAAGAACAAGTAATTTTAGCAATTCCAGTAAACACGTTACAACCAATAATTAAGCTAGAAAAGTATAGTTCAGCAATGAAAGTGTTTAGGGTGACTGCTTGGGTTTTGCGTTTTGTAGAGAATTTGAAAAGAAAACTAAGAAAAAGTACAGAAATTAGTGGTCCTTTATTAACAGATGAGATAAATAATGCTGAGAAATACTGGGTAAAATTAGCGCAAGAAGAACATTTCGCTGAGGAGATAAATAGCTTGAAAGCAGGCGTTGGAATTTCCAAAAATTCAAAAATATTGTCATTGTCCCCTACTCTTGATAAGGATGGTCTGTTAAGGTTAGGCGGTCGTCTAGAAGCCGCAAACATTAGTTACGAAGAAAGACATCCTTGGATATTATCACACAAAAACTTGTTAACTGAATTGATTATTGTTGATTGTCATGTGAAACTTAAACACGCTGGTGTAGATGATATTTTAGTAGAAATTAGAGAAAAATTTTGGGTTAATAAGCTCAGACGTGCAATTAAGAGCAAAGTGCAAGGGTGCCCAAGGTGCAAAAGATTTCGGGCAAGAGCAACTATAACTGAAACGGCTCCCCTGCCAGAAGCTAGAATAAACCCATCGCCTCCTTTTTCGGTTTGTGGTATCGACTTTGCCGGTCCACTTTTTACAAAGGATGGACAAAAGTGCTATATCGCGTTATACACCTGTGCGGTAACGCGTGCGGTTCATTTAGAGGTCGTTTCGGACCTGACTACCGAGAAGTTTTTATTATCGTTCCGAAGATTTACTGCGCGCCGCGGAATTACGAGAATCATATACAGTGATAATGCCAAAACATTTAAAAGAGCAGAAATCGATTTGAACGAGCTAATCCAGAATTTAAGACACTCCGAAGTCGCTAATTACTTTGGATCATTAAGAATACAATGGAGGTACATAGCGGACAGAGCGGCTTGGTGGGGAGGGTTTTGGGAGCGGATGGTCCGTTCGGTAAAATCCTCTCTCCGAAAAACCCTTTTAAAGGCCAGATTGACCTACGAAGAGCTAGAAACAATTCTAATTGAAATAGAGGCCACCGTAAATTCGCGCCCTATAAGTTACGTGTACGAAGGGGCAGGAGAACCGGCTCCTTTGACCCCCGCGCATTTTTTGACGGGAAAACGGTTGACGTCACTTCCTTCACGGGTATTCGCGAACGACGAAGTCATGAACGCAACGCGAGAAGCCTTGACGAAAAGGTTAAAATATCAACAGACTCTTTTGGACTCTTTCTGGAAAAGATGGAAAACTAATTACTTGTTAGACCTGCGGTCCGCGCATCATAAACCCAGTTGCACCCCAAGTGAACCTCTAAAAGTGAATGACGTAGTATTGATAGAAGAAAACAAGACCCCGCGTTTGATGTGGAGAATAGCGGTTATAGAGGAAACAATGATGGGCAGGGATGGAGTCGTTAGGTCGTGCATGGTTCGCTTACCGAACGGTAACAGGTTAAGAAGACCTGTACAGTTGCTCTATCCCCTTGAAATTTAATTTTGAACACTGTTCAAGGTGGGGAGGGTATTAAAAATCAAATTTTTAAGTGTTAATTTTCAAGTGTTAATATTTAGTTTAATTCATAATCAATTTAATTAATTAATCGAGTAATATTTTTTGTAAAATGTTCAATCTAAATATGTAAAACTGTTTTGTTAAATTTATTGTATATAGAACTTTAGGTAAACCCCCTTATTTTTTGAGTTCGACACCCTTTTTTTTGTAAAGATATTTGTTTCGGTCAGTGACGCACTAGGTTTTTTTCCATTTACGTTGTTGACGAACTCCTCGCTTGGGTATTTTATTGAATCTAACAAACAAGAAAGTGAGAGTATTTTTAGAAAGTAAAAGCGAACAAGAATGATCATTGGCTAAAAAGGTAGAAAGGTCATTGGACAGAATTTGAGCGTTTGAAGCACGCTATTTTCTATAAAAATCGGGGTTGACCAGGTCACAAAAGAGACTCCCTTCAGAACTTTTGAACGAGAAGGTCTATCAGTTCACATAGAGACCACCAGCGGGAGAAAAATACTCAAGGTGCGAGTTTAAACGAAAAAATCCTTTATGTGAGACCCAAAGCGCGGGAACAAGTTAACAACAAAAGTTAGTTTTTTGAAAGGCAAAGTGCGCCACTAAGAAATCTTTAAAACTTTGTAGAAAAGAAACTCAATGTGCGAGTCAAATTTGGCAGTAATTTTTTAAGTGAAAATAAAGTAATTTTTTGGAGATTTTAATTAACAAAAAAACCGCCTTTTCTTATTTGCGAGTAAAAAACGTGCCAACGCGTGAGTAATCTAAATTTCCATCATTAAATCGCCTTAGTGTTTTCAGTCCGCTAACGCGATCGACTACTCAAATAAACTCAGCCCTCCCAAAAGCTATTTTCGCGTCCGTATGCCACAAGTGATCAGTCAAAAGAAATTACACATAAAATTAATCGGAAATTTCGCGGTAGTAAGTTAGTAACTAAGCTCCTTCTCCTTATGTCTGTTATCTATTTCATCACGGGAACTTGTAGAAACCTATCCTTGATAGGTAAAAAATTGATAGGTGCAAAATACAAAATATTTTGATAGGTAAAAAATTGATAGGTGCGAAATCCAAAATATTTTGATAGGTAAAAAATTGATAGGTGCGAAATCCAAAATATTTTGATAGGTAAAAAACTGATAGGTGCGAAATCCAAAATATTTTGATAGGTAAAAAGATATATCGAAATAAATGCGCCCAACACTGGTTATGCTTAACTTCTGGCCACGTGTATCCCGACTTTTCTGATTCTCGGGAAGAGATCGAGGAATTTTCCGAGTCCTGTCTTTCGCGATATAATTTTACACTCGGGCACGATTCGGGATGATTCATTAAAATTTTTCAAAATTATTTAAATCCAAAAATCTATCTATTCGAAAAATAATTTGGGATATCACAAGAGTTTATTCTAAAAATAAATAATACAAATCTAAATAAATACTATAATAATTAATTTCGATGATTGATATCGATTTGAAAAATGTGGAAGCACGCCTTCGAATGTTCGAGAAGGAAATTTCCAAGATGGCGGCTATCTAACTCAAACTAGAACTAGCCTGTAACTAACACACGAATCGGGCCCGACCACCCCGCCGACGAAGAAAAGCGACGGGACGGGAAAACAACAACCGAGGGTTCAAAAAGACGGGCACGGCACCATTTGCAACGGTCTACCCCGGGGAAAATTAAACTGGCCGGTCGTGAAAAAGGGGGATTTCCGTTACAGGACGTTAGGTAGCCCTAATTAAATTAAGGGGGACCTCGTGACAACGTTAAGTCTTAAAAACGGGAATTGTAAAAATAGGCCTAATTAATTAACTTCCTCCCGTTGGAATTCAATAAAAGAAATTATTCATACCTTCTGCTCATGTTGAAATCGACAAAAATTTTAATAACTTTAAATTTTACAAAAAACGTCGCGAACTTTCCCGAAGGACGACGGCGCGAACAACAAAACTATCGCGTAATGTGGGAAGCAGGGCTTCTTCCGAGGGCGACTGCCGGCGACTTGACAGGAACAAAAAGAGAGAGAGAGCCGTGGGTCTTACACGCTCTTATATACAAAATTTAAAGGGGGGGTAGAGAGAAGGATGAAGGAGGTGACGTAGACGACGAAAGGAGCGGACATATTCCGGAGAATATGTCTGTCCCTTTTGTCGTCTGCAACGGTTTCTGGGCGAAACCGCTGCACTGTGTGCCATTAAAAAGTTTAAGCAAACGGCCATTGTTATTTTCAAAGGGAAACGCAAAAAAAGCCAAACAGGGCCCCACCTAGATGCACATTCAACTAAGTGAATTAATTGATGATAGTTAAAAACCATAGATTGTTTCCCGTATAAGCGCTCAAAATTTCTGAGAAAATCTATGCAATTATTTTTGGTGTCGTACAGACAATCTAGGGGTAAAGTTGACATCATTAGGGTTCGAAAAATAATAACAAATGTCACCCAATTTTCATAGAATTTCTTGGGCAAAATATCTTTTAACACTACAACTGAGTAGAATAAGGCCCATGATCGCCATTCTGATGCTTTCCAATATTTACGTGTAGTAAACGATCGTGGCCGCCTTGAAAACTCTTTTGGTACTTTAATATCTAGCAATTTTTCGTCAAGAGCCTCTATTTTGTTGCCAATATAGAAAGACAATTTGTTATTTTTGCTATCTAGCCACATATTTGTGGTGGTCCTAACTACCCCTAAACATAAACAATGCATATAATCAGGCACAATGTCGTCACAAATGTCAAAATGTTTAAGATACAGCAAAACTGACGGGCGTTTAACCCCATTCGACGTTTCTCCTCTAGTTACTGCGTTTCGAACGTCATCCAAAACCGATTGAAGAGTTCTAGTCTCAAATGTCTCAATATTTTCCATGCTATAAACACGAGTGATTCCAAAGCCTTTGTCCACGATTTCTCCTGGGTGTTTACACCAAGGACACCCATACAATCCGTTAAATTGAGTCATGTTCATCATGGCGCATCTTGCGACTGAGTCAACGGAACACGGGCCTGGAAAAACTCTTGTTTTGACTATTTCTTTATTCTTATTAGTCCATACTAAACCACTGGATAAAAGATAATTCATTGTTTCAACAAATGGCTTTAAAAAAACAGTTCATATTTGGTTTGCTTTCTCCAAACCAAAGACTAGCGATGAGGGTGTTTCTACCTCTTATTTGCCATGGGTGTTCATTTATTACAAATTAATAATGGCCAAATGTTGAACTTAGAAGATTGGAAAATTGGTACTCCATCCGTATTCCAAGTGATAGAGAAATCATTCACAGATATGTCCTTCTTATTGTAACTTGAAGTTTGTGTGATATCACTCACGTCTATCAAAGTTTCTTTTGGTTTCAGCTCGGGGTTTAAAAGTTCCAATAAATTAATTATTTGACTCTCAATGTCAAAAACCAGAAAGTAATTTCCATCTTTAAGAAGGTCTTCTTCTTTATACACTTTTTGGCAAATGTCACACGCATAGTCAAGATGTGTAGTATCTTTTGCTCCAATATTTAGATCGCACGACTTGCAATAAAAATGCGGAGAAAAATTAGATTTCGACCCATCAAAATGCTTGAAGAATAAGTAGTTTGCCATGGGGAAACTGGAAGTGGAAATTGCAGGCAACTGGAAGTGGAAATTGCAGGCAGATGCAATTTCAAGAGCTGCAGCAGACTTTTTGTAGCTTCTTCCTAAGAATGTAATTGTAGAATGTGTGACATTATTAATAATAAACTCTCTTTCCTCGTTAGGTGAGATCCCTTATATAACAATTCATCTAATTCTGATATTTGATTTTGATTTGAATTTCCCATATCCATTGATTCGTCTTCATCCAATGAGCTTGACATTAGGAACTCCTGTTCATTCTCGATACTTGAGCTAATGAAACATACAAAATTATGTAAACAAAGGAAAACGATGCAATATTTAAACATACTCATGACTGGTGTCTAATTGGGACGTTTCCACATTTCGCGAGGGGTTTAATAAAAATTCATTATCTTCTAAATTTTGTTGAAATCCTCCTTGGTGTGGACATTGATTGGTACGATTACGACTTGCTCTTTGCTCATTTCTCATTCCCAGGAATCCCAGTGAATTGTTGCGATTCCTGTATCTTTTTCGGGACCGGTTAGGTATTTTTCCCGTATTATTCCATAAATATGTTTTTTAAGGCATCGTTTAATTATCTATATTGTTAAAAATTTCAGTATTACCGGAGACTAGGCCCTCATCGACTTAATACACATAAATATTATCATTATTACTTTCTCTTGGGGTTATTATGAATAGGAGCTGTACGTGGTCTGACAACGACTCTCAAAACTAGCCCGTTCAGTGATGTTGGCTAAGTTTTAAAGTTGAAAATCCCTCAGTTCCCGTATAAAAGCCGCCCACAATCCTCTCCAATTTAACAAACCCTCGACCCCCCTCCATAAAAACTACCCGGAAAACTGGTACTACGTTTGGGGGCGTAATAAATTTCGATAATTTTTGAAACATTTTTTTTACCTCTCCGAGTGACGTATGTCACGAAGAGGTTCTGTAACGATCGTGTGTGTCTTTTTGTGTGTCTTTTGTTACACCCACGTGACCGCGTTCCTAGTTTCCAAATCGGAGCAAACGTGTTCGCCATTTCCGAACTGCTTTCACAGTCACGGAAATGGCTCCTCTACTTGAGTTCTCACACCACCATCTTCTGGTCTTTGTCCATCCCACACGGACACCAGTACTTACTGGCTTCTAATCACCAACAGCTTTTGGTCTTCGTCCATCCCACATGGACACCAGTCTGTACATACTGGCTTCTAATCACCACCATCTTCTGGTCTTCGTCCATTCCACTTGGACACCAGTCTGTACATACTGGCTTCTAAACACCACCATGTACTGGTCTTCCGTCTATTCCACATAGACACCAATCTGTCTCATTGGCTTCTAACTCCATCGTCATCGTTGGGTTTAAGACATTCGCGGCGATCAGCTAGGGTTACGAGAAACGTCTAGCCTCCCTAGGGTGGGTTGTCCACCAAAGGTTTTCGCAATTGCGGTTGTTCTTGCTTTTAGCTGTAGTTCGACACCATTATATACTACCTATTTGAGTAAGGCAAAGCAACCAGCGTATGCTTCATTTCAAACGCCAATATTAGTCAAGTCTCTCAAGAATGTTTAATTGTTCTTTTTTAAAACGATGTAACGTTCAATAAGGTGAATAACTAACGAAGAAAATATTAATTATATTTATTTTAATATTTAATATAATCTTGTTTCTCAATTCAAAATTAATACGAAAAGGGTTGAAAAGCTGTCTATTTGATTGTCTGTGTGTGTCCGTCCGTAGTGCGCCGCGTTAGAAGTTCGTTTTGTTTTGGTGTGTAAAGAAATCCTACAGAACCATAATATTCTCTTTATCCTTAATATAAAGTGAACATGTGGAAATATTTTTCGTAATTATGATGCATTTAGTACTTTTGTAGCTTTAAAGCTCTGTTTCATTTTGATATTCCAAAGAGTTTTTTTAATATTATTATTTGAAATGGCTGTTTATATATTACTTAAGCTATACTACATCTGTATATAGAATAATTCTTGGTTTTGTGATTTCATGAAGGAAGCTAAGACCTAAACTCCGGCGGGTATATCTAGCATTACCCCCAATAGGCTTAGTGAATTAAAGAGTAAATAATTGAGGCCTGAGGTGAAGCAAACTTTGGGTTTTGATTTTCGTGTCTGAAATGAAGAGACATCAACGGTTCAGAGTGAGCCGAAAGTTAAATACACTCTTAAATAATCAGGTTAAGATTTTATAATAGAAGAAAAGATCATGGTGGCAATTAGATTAGTAGGGCTAAGCTACAGAGCTTTTAATCTCTTTATGGTGCGCATTGACTAGCAGTGCGTCTAGCTACAATTTAGCTTTGGTATTATTTAACGTTAACACTCATGTCGGCAAACTAAGTATATTGTTGAGGTGAGACGAGACGATAGTGTTTACACTGCCAACCAGTTGTGAATGTAGCTATCAGAATATACGGTAAACAGCTGAAGCGTAGACTTCATTTACCAATCTTTTCCCCATTGACTGATTTCCATGTGTCCAAGATTTATCCTTATTTGATGTAAAATGCCGTCTGCTTTACTGTATTATTCGCTATGCTTGGAATTCTGCTTCAATATTTTGTAAATTTTTACTTCAAAAAAGAGAAATAATTCCATATGGAGGATGCCCATCAAAAAGAAACATATTCACTCCTTATACAAAATATCTGATCAGAACTGGTTAAATCGATCTCGATGTTTTTAATTACGTTAATGTATATAGAAGGGTAATAATTTACAGAGGGTGAAGGTAAGGCTTATGTAAAAATTATATAATGTAAAACTTCAGGGCGTCGTACAACGTGGGCAAAGGTTAAATATAATTTAGAGTAAATTGTTTCTCACATTTTTTTGACCTATTTAGATATCTTGAGGGCAGTTTGAAGAATTGTAAAAAGTCTTATCTTTGGATCTCAGTCTCTCTATTAAGCGGCCTTTACACGCTCAATGTTTTGCACAAAAAAAGTGGGGGACATGTATAAAATTCATCACCATATAAATTATCCCCGAGACTTTTCGCTAATTGCGCAAATCAAAATCCATCATGATGTTGATTGCCCAATATTTAGAAAAAACCTCAAAATATTATTGGACAAATATATTGACTAAATTCAAATGATTTATTCAATAATATTGACTATATTCCAAATGATTTATTCAATTATATTGACTAAATTCCAAATGATTTATTCAATTATATTGACTAAATTCCAAATGATTTATTCAATTATATTGAATATATTTTTGTCACAATAAAATACTTCAGGGTAAAATGTTATTTTCCAACCATTACATATAACATTTCTTTTAATTAGTGTTGTCGTCTCGCAAACATGTCCAGAAAGAAAGCATTGTGGGCGTTGGTTCTTGCAATAATATTAAATAAAACAACTAAGCGTCGTAGGCCTATCCGTATTTGGGCTAAAGATTGGTTTTTGAAAAGGAATTTATATACGGACATGACCCTACTTCGTGAGATTCGGAGTTCATCACCAATTGACTATGAGAATTACCTTCGAATGGACGTAAGCACTTTTCGTATGCTTTTAAGCAAAGTGTCACAATTAATTGTCAAGAAAGACACGGTAATGAGGGAGGCAATTCCTCCTGAGACAAGGCTGGTCCTTACGCTTAGATACTTGTCAAGTGGTCGAAGTTTCGAGGATTTAAAATTTTCTATGCGTATCGCTCCGCAAACGATATCAAAGATAATAATTGAGACTTGTGAAGCTATAATTGTAGGACTGGCTGAGTACATAAAGGTACGTATGATGAAAAATGTTAACGGATATTGCTTAGATTAGATTGATGTTGTCAGTAGTTAAAGTTACGAGAAGGGACTGTTAATGTTGATATTCCAATGCTCGAATGTCAAGTGGGCATATATAAACACTTGTGGCAGTTAAGTTGTCGTTACCAATTTGCATCATATTCGGAATTGACACACTTCATCACATACCCATAAAACATGTTTCTTATATACATTTGAAGACACAATTGCTAGTGTTAGTCAGAGAGGAAGACCAACGGGGAAGGGAACCAGTACCAGCCTTAAAGCCAAGTGCGGGTCCAATGGATCCCATACAAGACGACTTTCCTTACGAACACCAGTTTTGGCTTGGGAGGAACTTTTATCACCTTTTATATATTTGATAAAGGGGTTTGCTTCTTCTATGTGCACAGTCACAATTATTGAATGGTGTATATCAGTACTTGTAGGGAAGATTTTAGAAGTGTTGGTTTAGTTGCATAAATCTGATCTACGAACCCCATGTCGTTAAGCCTGTAAAGCACGTTATTATTCAGATCCGGAAAATTTTAGGTTTATGTTTAATTCATTAGTAAACATCGTTTTAGTTCAAATTATTCATAAATTCTCAACCTAATTAGAATTTTAAAATCATTCGCAAATATTTCCTGGATGTGTCACTATGCAGAATTGGTCTTATAATTAGTAGAATAATCGATAAAAACATCTCTTGATTTCTCATTTCACTCTCCCTTTAGAAGTAAATGACAACCATTTGTTATGCTTCACTTATGTTTTAATGGGTTTATTACATGTACAGTACGTATTTATATATGTTGGTAAACACATTTTATATCGTTTTGATATGCAAATAAACACCTAAAGGTCCTTCAAAAACTCCAAGAGCGGCTCATTATAGTTAGAAATACTCGATTCACTTGTTGTGAAAGACGAATGAGAAGATGTCGCGGTATTCGGGGAAATAACTAGTTTGGATGTTCTCGTAAGGTTTTCTAATTCGGCCTCCATGAAGACTTGTCCAATAAGGTTTTCGGCGTAAATTCTTTGAATGCGAGTCAGCTTTTTAAGCTTTTCAGAATACCCCCTCCCAACAGCTGTAAATTCATCATCGTCTTTACTCAGGTGGTGTAATGCAACCGCTATCATATCATCGGTTCCCATATCTGCAGACTTTCTTTTTTTGGCAGTCTTTTTCGTGGAGCTTGCCGTGATATTCATCTCAAAGCTTTCATCCTCGCTACCCTAGAAAGCAGTGATCAAGTACTTAATGACTATATTTGTTTTAGTAACAACAATTATTCAAGGATGGTAAAGATAGTACTTAACCTCAAGACCGAGCCCAATAAATATACTTATGCTAAAACTAAACACATAAAACTAAACACATAATAACTACTTTGCGATTATGGAGGTTGACACTTTACTTGATGATTAAAATATTACATATGGCAGTTTCCAGAACACGAATCCGAATGGAGGAAAGTGGCTAATGAATTCGAGCGTACATGGAATTTTCCTCATTGCGTTGGGGCCATAGATGGAAAGCATGTTACCATCCGAAAACCAGCAGGAACATGCTCTCGGTATTTTAACTACAAGGGCACTCATAGCATTGTACTGCTCGCAGTTGTCAATTCTAACTATGAGTTTATGATGGCGAGTTTATGATGGCGGATGTCGGAGCAAATGGTCGAATATCGGATGGCGGTGTCATACGAGAAACAACGTTTTACAGGAAACTTTTGGAGAACTCGTTACATCTTCCTGAACCCGAGTCCCTACCAAGTTCCAACACTTCAGCCCCGTTCGTTTTCGTCGGTGACGAAGCGTTTCAACTTTTGGACAACTTCATGAAACCATACTCTCAAGCAACTCTTGACAACGAATAAAGAATATTTAATTACCGGCTGTCAAGAGCTCGAAGGATCGTTGAGAATGTTTTCGGGATAATGGTCTCGCGTTTCGGTGTTTTGGAAAATCGAATAAATCTTTGTCCCAGGAAGGCTGAAACCATAGTTTTAGCATGTTGCTACTTGCATAATTTTTTACGAAAAAGAAAGTCAGATTATATCAGCCCAGGTACGGTGGATTCTGAAGACCTTGAAACTGGACTATTGAAGTCAGGTTCTTGGAGAGATGAACACGTCATTATGAAACTAAAGGACACTCAGAATGACGATGACCAACGATGTACCAACGGACAAGCCACAAGAGATACATTTCGTACTTATTTTTGTCGGGAAGGCCAAGTGCCATGGCAAGATAAGGCCATTTTCAAATAAGAACATTAAATAAACTACATATAATCCTTTCTCACTCGAACGGACAAATCAGTTGTTAAAAAGTCTATTGGGTCGTATGCCACTGATTATAAATTATTATATTAACCCTACCACATGCATTTTTAGAATATGTTAAAGCTTAACTCATTAATAAGATGTTTATAGTTACCTTCTTGTAGACCTCTTCGATAACCGAACAATTCGTCTTCAAAGTTGATCTACCAGCCCTGGGTGTTTCGTGGTCAGCAAGAAAACTTAAGGCTTCGTAATACCACAGACTTGGCTGGTAGATTTCTTCGGTTCCTGCACCCGACCTTTTCGAATTTCGAACCTTAGTTAGTTCTTTACGGTAGTTAGTTCGCAGAGAATTTAACTTCTTAACAACGGTGTCACGCGAGGCGTCGGCTTCTACTTCTTTATACTTCTCTACAAGGACGTCGTATGCCACTCGTTTAGAGTTTCTATTAGAATAAAGTGGAGAATCTATGTCCCAAAGTTGAGGATATGATCGATATAACTCAATAAATTCTAGGATGATGTTTTGTTTCCTAGTTAGCGACATATCTTCCATTGGTGCAGGGTCAAATACACAGACTTTAATGATATTATTCGAATGCAAAATTTTGTTCAATTGTTTGGATAACAATTTGAGCAATAAAAAACTCAATATATGCTCAGTTTTTTTATACAAATATTGTCCAAAATTTATCGCAAACGATGATCCATTTACTAAAAACTATTGTGGCATTTTTTTAACTTTGTACAATTGTTAGTCTGGATAACGTTTTTGATACTTTGTAACTAAAACGACGGCCCCCACGTTTTTTGTACAATTTATTGAGCGTGTAGGGTGCCCTTGATACGATAAATTCGACCAATCACGTACAAGCTGCCGTATCTTCTTATCCATATATATTCTATGTTTTGGATCATGCTAGAATTTTCTCTTATTTATGTTTTTGTTTCTTATTACACAGAACCGATATCTGACGGTATTTCTCAATAGGCCTTTATAGAAAGTTTTACGGCTTGCGCACCTTGTTGATTTGTCCCGCCGCGCCTGCGCATTATAACAGCCATACGTCACCAAAATTCTCTCTGACGTGACGTCACTAAACTATGCAGGAAAGCAGTTTGTCGCGCTAGGTAGGTAGGGGCGTTAACCGTTAAGCCTTGGCTTCCATAGCCCATTTTAAGCGATGGATACACAGGTGAACGAGTAAGTTATTTTAAATATTAATTAATTAGATGAAGACGTCAGATAATATAATAATTTGAACATTTCAATCAAGATTTGCTAGCACAAAGTAAAGAAACACACGTCGGTAATCTAGCTTAATTTCCAGTCGTAGGTAATCTAGCTTAATTACCAGTCGTAGGTTATCTTGTTAACTTTATATACATGTGTGGCGTCCTTTTCCAACTTAACTTGTTAGCTAACAGAAGCTAAGGTTCTCTTGTTTTTTTACTACTACGAAAATTGGACCAAATAGCCTTAACCGTGCTTACATCATCAACTGACTATTATCCATGCTAAAATATCGCAGATTGGAATGGTTTTGAAAATATGAAATTGAACATACTTTAACTTAAATCTAATTAATGAAAATTGGAAAGCGGAAATTCTAAATACCAGGCTTTCGTTTAAAAGCATTTTCAATTCAAACAAACGAATAGTTATTGCATTACGGCTGCCACAAAATGGTTATCTGTAAAATATTTTCCCATGTTATTTCTAAGCGAAAATTTCGAGTTTTTCGTCAAAATCACTGATTATTTTTATGGAAATGAAAACCACCCTTTGCAACTTTATTTTTTATAAAATAAACTATTAAATGAATCTTTTGGAAATTTTAACCACATATTCAGATTCCGAATCGTAGTTCTGTGGAATGTTTTCAAAACAATTATTAGAATACAAAAAAAGTTACATCCAATCAAAAAACCATCCTTATACATTAAAGTCAGTATGAAGTCTTATCTAAGAGAGCTACCGCTCTCATAGAATTGTGTGCTCTTAAAACTATGTGGTGTTAGGAGGATAAGTAAGCTATATAAAAAATAGATAAGTTTCAACAAGCAAATAAAGATATTTTACTCTCGTCTAAACACCAGTGCTAAGATAAAACCTATGGCGCCAAAAGCGTCAAGTTTACAATGTTTTCAAACTTCCCGCCATTTCGGGTGCTGCTATCCTCACCGCTTGTGTCGCTGCATAACTTAAGGTTGTTTTCAAATATCCCGCCATTTATGGTGCTGTTCTGCTCTCCGTTTTGGCGCTAGTGAGCCTAACATGATGAAGGTGACCCACTAATACGCCGAGGGGGCGTGGTCGTATTAGCGAGTTTTCAGCTGAATACGGCTTTGCGTTTAAAATTTAACCAAGACATATTTTGGACTTCAACATATTAAATACAAGTTAAATGATTATGTGCCTTTTATTTTCAGGAATTTAAAGATAATCTTATGATTGTTAAATATTGAACAGCATTAAGGCTCTTGGATATTGCTATTGAAAAAGTAAGTTCAATTGATCGATATATATAAAACATTAATCCACAAATGATAAAATAAATTGCGCGCTTTTAGGCTTAACGCGTACAATATTTTTGAGAACTAGGATGTACCAAAATTAAGAAAATTAGACTTTAAACAGATCGTAAAAAGTAACCGAGATTTAAAATAAGTGAACTTCCGAGTGATTTGCGGCATGAAGCTTTTTTGGGTGCCAGCTGTAGACTAGACACACAGTTTTTTTTTCTACATAGACCGTAATACAATCAAAGAGGGGGGCTGTCACTACTCAGCGCAGTTTTACCTAAGGGTTTTTTTTACTTCTTTTTTGTTTTGTTTACTAGTTCAAATTGTTAACTTGTTAAGGAATATTTAACACAGTCAAACGCCTTTATGTTCGTTTTGATAGCACTTTTCATTTGTATTGATGAAATCGATAAATGGACAGCCACCAAATTTAGACAATTTCTACAGTATACGGGAGTATTCGCATTTCGAAATCTACTTCCAAGCCATTTAGTAGACCATTTCCAGCTATTACACTGTGCAATTATTATTTTATGCCAAAAAAAATCCTTCAGATGATCTGATAAACTATGCAGGCTCACTGCTAATCAATTTTGTTGAAGTTGCTCATGAATTATATGGTAAAGAAATTCATGTGTATAATATACCTAATCTGATTCATTAAACTAAATATGTTAAAATATACGGATCCCTTGATAATTTTTTCGGCTTTCCCTTTTGAGTCTTTTCTTGGTCGTTTGAAGAAGATAGTGAGATCACCGCACAAGCCCCTCCAGCAGGTAATTGCTAGACTAAATGAACTAAAATCTCTGAATCCGGATCGACCTTTAATGCAAGTAGATTTAAGTAAAATAGAACCTCAGTTTGATCATAATGAAGGCCGTATGATAGATGGAATAAAAGGATTTCAGTACCGGAGACTTTTATTCAAAGGTTTTGTTTTAAGAAATAGAAAACCCGATAACTGTTTACATCTAAAAACTGGGGAAATCGTTCTATTGGAAAATATTGTGGAAGTTAGACAATCTAAAGAAATATTTCTGATTGCGCGAAGTTTTAAATATTCAACTGACGCTTATATATATCCGTGCCCATCTTCAAACTTTGGTATCAAAAAGGTTTCACAACTGTCAAAGTTGCAAGCGTGGTCTGTTTGTGCAATTGACCACAAATGTTTTTACTTGCCGATAACTAATATTCCCATAAGTGCTATAGTAGTCCCATTATTACTTTCGAATGATATTTATAGGTCTCAAGGTCTTGAGTTAAGAATGGTCGGTATAGAATTGCTTTTTACACCTTAATATGGCGTTTTCAAGCGATTTAATAACAAATAGTTTTCCTGTACTGAAGACAATGTTCAAGGTGGTAGGATTTTCGGACATTAATGGTAGTGGAGATAGAGTGCGGTGTGATTCACGAAAAATGGCTTAATGATACCAAAGAAGAGAGCTTTTGGCCACCATTTAAATCGAGTGAAAGGTAAATTAAAGCCATAGTGGCCGGCGAGTCTCCTAAGAAAAACTGGGATACTTATGCTGTAAGAAGAATAGTGTTTGAATCGGGTAGAATAATGTCGCAATGTATAGTGAGTCATTTTATTGATTCAATGACTTTTAGACAACTATAAAAGCGCAGAAACGAAATGTAAAATTTTCGAGCTGAACTCTGACATCGGAGAAAGAACAGACAATGAAGAATCTCTCCATGGAAAAGAAAACAGAAAGATAAAACATTTGAAGCGCCCGGCAAATGGATGCTTTGATTCGGGATACCTTAACGTTTCCGACGACGAAGATACTGGTATTCAATATATTATAATAGTTGAGTGAAAATCAAGAGTTTGAAATTAGCTTCACCAAAAACGGATTATGTACGAAAAATTTTGAATATATATCCTTAACTGTTTTATAGGTTTTGAAGGAGGTGGCCAATGTTTTTAAAACTCGTTGTTCGCCTTCTATCTATTCTATTCACTTAGAGTTTGGTCTTTAGAAGATCGATGTTGCTTAAACTATTCGAGTTCTCTTGATGTTTTCTAAAATATATAAGTTAAGGTTCTACTTGCAGATGTAGAAGCTTAACCTAAATATTTTAGAAAACCTCAAGAAAACTGGAATATTTATAAGCAACATATGTATTGCCTACATGAAATTACAGACAGCGAATTCCATGCAGTATAAAATATTGTTAAGTGAGGCAAGTATTTAGTGGGTGGAGCCAAAACACAGGCAGACGAAATAGTTTCTCAATGAAATAAATATGCGAATATACTGCTTCGACGCTCTTATTATTCCGTTTTTGGTTTCAATGTCAAGGAAAATATCGCGAAAAATCATTGCGGGAGTGCCGTTTTCCATAACACAAAAAGATGTGTCAGTGTTTACAATTTAGTCATACTTTAAAGAAAGGACTCCCAAATTTCCTATATAATACATTTGTATCAATTTTGATTAATTTTAATTTGACAAGACAAATATCCAATAATTGAATTTTTTTAAGACCAGCCGAGCCTAATTAAAAGGTCTAAGCAACTTTCACCTCGGAAGGGGTTCACCCTCCCAAAACCTATGGAATTTCCGAATGGCCCATCTAAGAATGGCAATTTGTTTTCTGTGTCTGTTAGCTAAAATATTTACATATATATTATTTTAAGGT
Organism: Phalangium opilio; assembly: GCF_054372755.1. Taxonomy (NCBI): domain Eukaryota; kingdom Metazoa; phylum Arthropoda; class Arachnida; order Opiliones; family Phalangiidae; genus Phalangium; species Phalangium opilio. The sequence goes on along the minus strand of NW_028324162.1, from coordinate 2,834,856 downwards.
TTCAAACAACAATCAAATTGCCATGAAATTTCAATACGTCCTTCAATATCAAATTTATCTGCGTCGCCTGTTTCAACACCAGCTCTTTTGGAAAAACATTCTGTTCAACAGAGTCAATTTGAACTTGATGATTATTTTGCAATGCCATCAACTTCGGTAAATACATTATCAGCCCACGAGGTTTCACCCACCGAAACCGAAAGTCAAAACCGAAACAAAGCCAGACTTTCTAGCTTTTGAGAAGAATCTGTAGCAAGCAGCTTGAACCTTAATACGTCTTCCAATAGCACTGGTGATATAACCAGATCTTATATTCCGTCGAGCACAGAACTGAAGCTACAAGGAAAGCAAACGAACAATTCTCAGGACATTAGTAAGGGTATTTTCTGTTACAAAGATTCCAGTTTGTATATGATGGTATAAAATTGTTGTAATAATCGAAATTTATTAATTTAATTTGCCTCGATTTATAGGTTTGCAAAAGATTTTTAAATATTTGGAGTATATTAAGCATCAAGTCGAAGTGAATACATCTCTCCTAAACAAAATTCTTGTCAATAACGAGGCTGTTTCAAAAATGGATGTAGATCACCTAAATCTGCCAGTCACATCTATGGAAGAACTGGATCATTTAGAGGATTATTTAAACCTGAAAGAAAATAAAGCGGCTTTGGTAAGGGGTTTACGTTTAAATTCTTCATTTAAAGTATAATGTGATTATAATTTAATGTTTACTATGAAATATAGCTTAAATATTGTTTAGAAAATGTCGGTTAATTCATGGGTCATTAAAATTTCTTCCATTTTTTAGGTGTATTATCTCGGAGGGATAGGTGGAAAATATTTAGGAGATTGCACTCGAAGAATTTTAACATCACTATTAACGGATATCGTCAGTGACAAAATTAGTTGGGCGGGAAAATCTAAACGTTCTTTCAAAAAGATGAAACTTCATGAAATAACAATGGGTACGTTTGAAATGAGTAATAAGTTGCTGTCTGAACATAACAAGTAAGAGCCTAATTGAATATATTGTTTATATTATATAGCTGCTGTTAGGTACAACAATATTTTTAAAGCTGAACCTGAAAATAAAATCGAGGAGTATATTAAAGAATGGCTGAAGCAGTCTGCAGGAAGAATAAAGAAGGACGCTGATAGGAAAAAGGCCGGAAACAGTAATGAAATTGTCGAATAGTCGAAATGTTAAATTGTCAATCGATTTTGAATAACACCTATTAATAGATATAAATAAAACTGATTTGTCACACCTAAAAAGTTCATTTTTATTTAACTGACAATACAAACGTAGCTCACGTTTTTAATTGAAAACAACTGTTGATTGTAGAACAACCAAATATCACAGGCTGCTGTCACGTGATATATAAGGAACCCTATATATATTTTGACGTGGTGTTCACTACAAGTAGACGTTTGTTACTCGTGCTACCCACCTAAATTGCACGTTACGAACACTAAATGACCTTATACTATTTTCCCATGTATTTTAGTGCAAATATTGTTCACATATTTAGTAACAACAACGTGATCTTCACTGTTGGTTAACGTGAATTAGATGGTGTTTAGAGGTGACATGGTATGGGTGTTTTACACGTTCATAATTAGGTTTACCGTACACCGCTTTTAGACGTGTAAATCACGGGTTTTGGGCACCTGAGAAACGTTGGGTACACGTGCTACCCACGTAAATTGCACGTTACGAACACTCAATTACCTTACATTATTTGCACGTGAATTTTGAGTGCAAATATTGTTTACATATTTTATAAAAACAACGTGATCTTCACTGTTGGTTAACGTGAATAAGATGGTGTTTAGAGGTGACATGGTATGGGTGTTTTACACGTTGATCATTAGGTTTACCGTACACCGCTTTTAGACGTGTAAATCACGGGTTTTTGCTACCTGGGATACTTTGTTGTTTACGTGGTCTTTAAAAAGACCACCTTGTTTAGTATTTTGATCGTATTGTGTTATTTGATATGACCAGGCTTCGTACATGTGTGTTATTTTGTATCCTCGTTCTACGGCGTATCTTAGTTCATCTGTTACCCAGGTACCCCGTAGTTCTCTTTGATCAGGTGTGTGGGTGCAGTCACCTTGAAATTGAGTTTTGCAACAGATGTAGCATAGGGGGAATGTTAACTTCCCATTTATCCTAGCAGGTAAAACTGGATGGATCAGGTTTTGAGCCGGAAGCACGTCGCATTTGAGGAGTCCATCGAAAGAGAAGATATCGGGGAAATTGTCTAAAATTATTTGAGGATGGCCAATAGGAACTTTTCTAGTTTTGTTGACGAATGGGTATAAACTCGTGAAATCGACGTAGTGCATTTTCTCTGTCCCCGTTGTTTTATGGTACAGCTTGTTAGCACAGCATCGACCTCCGAAGAAAGCATCTCGGGGGTTCAGTCTTTTAGATGTTTTAATGCGAATATCACTCCGTTTTAAAAAGTCATTAATTTCGGGGTTATTTGTTTTGTCTTGTTGCCACTCACATTCCCATTTGACGTTTACTTTATATTCTTGTGACTCTAGTTTACTAATTTTCTTCTCAGTTTTTGTGTATCTTGTGTTTAACGTTTCAGTAGGGTCCCCATGTAAGATCTTGTTTCTATTGATGGGAAAGTGTATTTTACATCCATGATAATAGCAGCCCATGTATTCAAATACTTCTTTGTTGATCGGGGAATAGCCATCTACCTTCATGGTCTGTATTTTAACTTCCTTAGCCCTAAAAGAGGATTGAATGGGGATATTTCTGTTATGCGAAGTCCATTCAAGCCATTCAATGGCGCCTAAAGATTGGTTCTCACCAAGTCTGTAGTAGTTTGAGGGAATGATACTAATGGTATTCGATTTAAGATAATTTTTCCTGAAAACGTAAGAACAAACGCCAGGGAGAGTAACAGAACCACAATTAAAAGGATCTACGCTAGTGACTTTAAGTAGAAGGGACCGAAAAGTTAAACATCCTAGAAAGAGAAGTAGAGTATCGTTTTCACAATAATAATAAAGCTCATTTAAGAAGTTGAACCCTCTCTCTTTACTGACTTCTGAGGCATGCCATTTCATAAAGGCGTCCAAGTTTTTCCTAGTGAAATACTGGCAACCGTAAGCCTCTGCAGGGGGTAAAGTATTTTCTAACACGAAGTTTGTCTCTTCCTGTCTGTCTATATCGAACGCGTGATCAACTACGTTGAAAAGAAAATGGGGAAAGTAACCTTTGGCGGCATGAGGTAAACCAAAAGTGTCAGGGAACTTAGCCAAAGCTACGGGGATAAAATTGTACGAATCGAGGAATAATAGATTAGAGAGTTTCATTTCTAAAATGCGCGTACCGTTAATTTTCAGAGTTTCGGGGACCAATTTCTCGTCCCTATTAATTATTTCCCTAATTAATAATTGATTGTCATAGTTGCTACCAAAATGGGATAATACGATAACTTTTTTCACATCGTATAAACTGATTAAATAATCCAAGAATAGAGCTATGGGTTTTCCACCAGTGAAATGTTGTTTTCGCGGTCCAAATTGGTTGCATTTGATACAATTAAAATCTAGGGATTTTTCGTCTATACAATCTTCGCAAACTGAGATGCTAACACATAATATGGCTTGGTGTTCGTACGCTCCCACCTTTTCCTGGCATATCTTTGTCTGAATACATTCCACGTCAAAGAAAATGTACATTAGTTCCGGTATATTACGACGTGATTTTTTAGCAGGGTTAACGTGGGAGTTTTTGTCCTTTATCACTTGAATGTAGCATAAATGATCGCTAGGTTGATGTTTTCCACATACTTGACAAAACATCTCCCCACAAGTGTCGTTAGTCTTGCGGTTTCCGAAATCAATTGTTTTAAAACAGTTTTTACAAAGGTAGAGCCTCTCACAAAGGGCTTTTTTGTTACCAGTCGGAACCAAGTGACTATCGTAACAATCGCCCCCCCCAGAATTTTCGCAAACATGACCCACATGTTTTTTCACGACCATGGCAAACAGTCGGACGCATACATTTAAAACAAAAGTCATTGCATTTGTGTGATTGAATACGCCAGTAGGGAGTGAGACACTTCTCACAAAAGTATTCGTGACTAAAAAGAGGCTTTAAATTCGTAATTACATTGTAGTGAATACTCTCATTAAGAAGAAAGAGGCGGGGCCTAATGTCGCTTTGTTCATTCTCTCCTAAAATTAAAATGGGTACCCTATTTTCGAATTCATAGACAAAGATGGAGTAACCCGATAAATATAGTTTAAATTTCTGAAATGAGTCGGGAGTTCCACATTCAGATAAAGCGACTCCGGCCTTTCTACACAGATCTAAAGCAGCTGTTTTTTGCATTTGGTTGTGGGATATGCTCTTGTAATGAGCTTTTAACTCTTTGTTGTTTTTATTGTTCATGTAGTCACGATGAGAAATAGCTACACAGAGACCTCGGGCCAAACATAGATTATCGGTACTCGTAATCCGCCGTATTCCTCGCCTGTCTTTAGAGAAAATATTGAAGGGTTTAAGATGTCGACGATTAGATCGACCGTATCCTTCGGGAATCCTCACTATATGGAAAATCATTTTTACGGGGCCTTGAAAAAAATGTTCAATTTCATCGTCATAAAGTAGTTCGGCTAGTTGGTCAAAGAGGATAGAGGGATCTACTTGGTCTAGTCTCTTAAATGATAATTCTAATTCAGACCTGCAATTTATGCCAAGGCTTCTCAATGTTATTTGGACATAATCAGTGGGTAGATATTCGTTTAATACGTGTTCTGTAATACTACTTATACTATCTACGGGGTCGTCTGTGATGTTTAGAACTAATTCTCTACCATACATGTTAAATTGACCATAGAATTTTTCGCTTTGTTCCAAGATCTCGCAATAAGGGTTGTCCTGAATGGGTGAAGGTGGGCAGCCGCCACCCCATTGATCGTACGCATCGGCCTCGGCTTCTTCCGAATCCACGAGAGACTCTTGTTCACTGGGTAGGTAGTCCGAGAAGTTTAGAGAAAGGTACTCAAAAGGGTCGTTTTGTTGACATCCCTGATCCAAGAATGCCGCCATCTCTATATCGTATTGTGGATTGTTGAATTCGGAGATTAAGGTTTCTTCATGGCTAGTGGGTATTAGTTCATTTCGGCGTCTTTCTATACGATCGGCGAGGGAAATATTTAGAGGTCTAGGAAATAAGTTATTTAGGTGGTCCAATTCGTCTATTGTATGGCAGTCTTCCGGTGTTCTAGGAACGGTTCTCATGTACGCAATAATGTCCAGGAAAGTTTCGATTATATTTAAACCTCCGTTCATAATAAAAGTAGGTAAAGTTGAGGGTACATTAGCCGGGTTGACGTGTAAATAGGCACATAGGAAAAAATAAAACTTGTATAGTGAAGTTAGGGGCCAAGGCCTATTTACAGCTAATTCATTCAAATTCCAGAGAAGTGATTCAGGATCCATCTTGATGTTAAGAGATCTAAATTTCGAATGCGATATTCTGTTGTTCTCTCTCGTTATTTTATACTAAATTTCTCTAGGCTTATTCGTAGGGAGGGTAAAGGGGGTGGAGGGTTACCTAAGCTTCTATTGGCCAATGGTACGTTGACCTTCCGGACATGTTTAAACACGTCTAATATTGTTTGTCGATCAACAATAGGTGATATAAGATTGACATCCGAGTGGTTTTAAGAGGTGGCAGGTGGTAACAAAAGGATGAGTCATCAATAGATTTTTTAATTCAACAAAAGGATTGTAACAAAAGAGATGATGCGTCATTCCATTAGTGGGATTTTTACGACATTACGTGAAGATGTATTGTTAAGAAAGTATTTCTTCAATCATTCAAATATTGACAGGTTAGGGTTGTCTCTATTAATAGATAAATAGGTCAAGTTTACTATTGTATAATTTATTTACTCGTAAGTTGTTACGAAGTCAAGTACACACCCTTATAAACCCGTGCTTAAACACGTCTAATATTGTTAGTCAGTCAACAATAGGTGACATAAGATTGACATCCAGGTAGCAGATGGTAACAAAAGGATGAATCGTCAATAGATTTTTTAACTCAACAAAAGGATTGCAACAAAAGAGATGATGCGTCATTTCTTGGGTTTTTGCGACATTACATGAAGATGTAAGAAAAGTATTTCTTCAATCAAATATTGACAGGTTAGGGTAGTCTCTATTTATAGATAAATAGGTCAAGTTTACTATTGTATAACTTATTTACTCGTAAGTTGTTATGGAGTCAAGTACACAAAGTATGTCGAGAATTCGTCAGATCTTGGAGATTAATCCCCAAAAACTACTTATTGTATTATTTATTTTATTGATTTTGGGGGTACTGGAATTCCTTAATCTGTGGTTTCAGAAGTTTGACATAAAAATACGCCTACAGTCTAACAATGGAACAGTCAAGGACAATAGATTTTTCGCAATAGCTACGTAAGAAATTTAGTATAAAAATCCCCTGACCCAATAGAGTAGAGTATCATTATTCGAGAAGATCTTAAACCTGCAAGATGGAAAATCAAGAAGCTCCCAAAAGGAAGATAGGTGTAACTAACGAACGTAAAATTAACGGGAGATTCCATATATCTAAAGAGTTGTTCTTAACAACTGGATTCGTGAACGGAACCTTGGATCCTGAGGTTCGTCTATGCCGGAAACAATCGGTAAAAAGCTTCGCCATTTCTACGGAAACCTGGGAAAAGCTGATGCCGCGCTTACCCGTTTTAGCAGGTTGGACCGCTGCCCATGAAGCCAACAATTTTGAAATCGTTTTAAACGATACCCCCAATGAAAAGACAACAGTTGTGGCATACCATAACACATGCCACATTTAAGACTTAATAAAGGAGGACTCTATTGTTTTGACCAGTATGGAAACAGCAGCCCTGAACCGCGTTTCGGGAGCTGTAAAGGAGCATCTCGTCAAGATAAATAACCATGAAATCGTGTTTACACACATGGCGGATATCATTATAGAGTTTTATAATGATATTTATGATAATTTATACGGGTACCACGATCGTATACCTTATTTAGATGGACAACACGAAAAATTTGACGTCGTGGTTGGGTACTTCACCAATTTCATAACGTCGTACCAGGTCGTGACGAAATTCAACAATGTTCTTCAAGAAGAAAATCTTGAAAATTATTTTTATAATTATAATTTATTTTCTGTAATCTCGGGTCAGATAACGTATTTAAAAACCCGTATGCATTTACTAACTCATTTTTAATTTTATTTGTATTTATTTTATAAATTTTGTCTTAACAATAAATTGAATTGAACCGAAAAAATGTTATATTTTCTAAATACATATCATTTTAATTTTATACTTGCTAATTTTTTTATATTAATTTTTGTTTACAATAAAATGAATTGAACTTAACATCTGTTGAATACTCTTTTTTAATCCCTACCATATTTTTAATAGGTGGGGGAAATCCTATAAAAAAACATAAATTTTTTTATTTTTAAAATTTTGAAGTATTTTCGTGAGGAAAAAATGGTGCGCAAGGTCAAGTCCGACTTCAAGTTGAAGTCGGTTATCCCTTCCTGAGCGGAGGAAGTCAGTAAAGAGAAAGGGTTCAACTTCTTAAATGAGCTTTATTATTATTGTGAAAACGATACTCTACTTCTCTTTCTAGGATGTTTAACTTTTCGGTCCCTTCTACTTAAAGTCACTAGCGTAGATCCTTTTAATTGTGGTTCTGTTACTCTCCCTGGCGTTTGTTCTTACGTTTTCAGGAAAAATTATCTTAAATCGAATACCATTAGTATCATTCCCTCAAACTACTACAGACTTGGTGAGAACCAATCTTTAGGCGCCATTGAATGGCTTGAATGGACTTCGCATAACAGAAATATCCCCATTCAATCCTCTTTTAGGGCTAAGGAAGTTAAAATACAGACCATGAAGGTAGATGGCTATTCCCCGATCAACAAAGAAGTATTTGAATACATGGGCTGCTATTATCATGGATGTAAAATACACTTTCCCATCAATAGAAACAAGATCTTACATGGGGACCCTACTGAAACGTTAAACACAAGATACACAAAAACTGAGAAGAAAATTAGTAAACTAGAGTCACAAGAATATAAAGTAAACGTCAAATGGGAATGTGAGTGGCAACAAGACAAAACAAATAACCCCGAAATTAATGACTTTTTAAAACGGAGTGATATTCGCATTAAAACATCTAAAAGACTGAACCCCCGAGATGCTTTCTTCGGAGGTCGATGCTGTGCTAACAAGCTGTACCATAAAACAACGGGGACAGAGAAAATGCACTACGTCGATTTCACGAGTTTATACCCATTCGTCAACAAAACTAGAAAAGTTCCTATTGGCCATCCTCAAATAATTTTAGACAATTTCCCCGATATCTTCTCTTTCGATGGACTCCTCAAATGCGACGTGCTTCCGGCTCAAAACCTGATCCATCCAGTTTTACCTGCTAGGATAAATGGGAAGTTAACATTCCCCCTATGCTACATCTGTTGCAAAACTCAATTTCAAGGTGACTGCACCCACACACCTGATCAAAGAGAACTACGGGGTACCTGGGTAACAGATGAACTAAGATACGCCGTAGAACGAGGATACAAAATAACACACATGTACGAAGCCTGGTCATATCAAATAACACAATACGATCAAAATACTAAACAAGGTGGTCTTTTTAAAGACTACGTAAACAACAAAGTATCCCAGGTAGCAAAAACCCGTGATTTACACGTCTAAAAGCGGTGTACGGTAAACCTAATGATCAACGTGTAAAACACCCATACCATGTCACCTCTAAACACCATCTTATTCACGTTAACCAACAGTGAAGATCACGTTGTTTTTATAAAATATGTAAACAATATTTGCACTCAAAATTCACGTGCAAATAATGTAAGGTAATTGAGTGTTCGTAACGTGCAATTTACGTGGGTAGCACGTGTACCCAACGTTTCTCAGGTGCCCAAAACCCGTGATTTACACGTCTAAAAGCGGTGTACGGTAAACCTAATTATGAACGTGTAAAACACCCATACCATGTCACCTCTAAACACCATCTAATTCACGTTAACCAACAGTGAAGATCACGTTGTTGTTACTAAATATGTGAACAATATTTGCACTAAAATACATGGGAAAATAGTATAAGGTCATTTAGTGTTCGTAACGTGCAATTTAGGTGGGTAGCACGAGTAACAAACGTCTACTTGTAGTGAACACCACGTCAAAATATATATAGGGTTCCTTATATATCACGTGACAGCAGCCTGTGATATTTGGTTGTTCTACAATCAACAGTTGTTTTCAATTAAAAACGTGAGCTACGTTTGTATTGTCAGTTAAATAAAAATGAACTTTTTAGGTGTGACAAATCAGTTTTATTTATATCTATTAATAGGTGTTATTCAAAATCGATTGACAATTTAACATTTCGACTATTCGACAATTTCATTACTGTTTCCGGCCTTTTTCCTATCAGCGTCCTTCTTTATTCTTCCTGCAGACTGCTTCAGCCATTCTTTAATATACTCCTCGATTTTATTTTCAGGTTCAGCTTTAAAAATATTGTTGTACCTAACAGCAGCTATATAATATAAACAATATATTCAATTAGGCTCTTACTTGTTATGTTCAGACAGCAACTTATTACTCATTTCAAACGTACCCATTGTTATTTCATGAAGTTTCATCTTTTTGAAAGAACGTTTAGATTTTCCCGCCCAACTAATTTTGTCACTGACGATATCCGTTAATAGTGATGTTAAAATTCTTCGAGTGCAATCTCCTAAATTTTTTCCACCTATCCCTCCGAGATAAGACACCTAAAAAATGGAAGAAATTTTAATGACCCATGAATTAACCGACATTTTCTATTCAATATTTAAGCTATATTTCATAGTAAACATTAAATTATAATCACATTATACTTTAAATGAAGAATTTAAACGTAAACCCCTTACCAAAGCCGCTTTATTTTCTTTCAGGTTTAAATAATCCTCTAAATGATCCAGTTCTTCCATAGATGTGACTGGCAGATTTAGGTGATCTACATCCATTTTTGAAACAGCCTCGTTATTGACAAGAATTTTGTTTAGGAGAGATGTATTCACTTCGACTTGATGCTTAATATACTCCAAATATTTAAAAATCTTTTGCAAACCTAAGCAGGAAAGCGGATCCTCCGAGGCCTCCTCCTCGTCCGCTCTGGGAGAAGTGTTGAACGCGTTTATGCAGCAGCAAGTAGCGGCCCAGAAGCAGAACCAAAGGATCATCGACCTTCTACTCCAGACAACAGGAACCTCCGGTCCGTCAACCTCGACTCCAGCACCCACATCCACGATAGCTTGCCTTGACATTCCAATCTTCGAGCCTGATGAACACGATGGCGACAAATTGGAACAATGGCTGAAGAGATTTGACTATCTCGTGGATATTAGTGTCCCAAATCTGACCGACGTTGCCAAAGTCGAGTATCTGGTCTCGAAACTGTCTAACGAAGCCTTTAGCGAGTATTATCGGTCCTGTATGCCCAAAGAGCCAACAGACTTCTCGTATGCAACGACAGTAGAGAACCTCAAGAAACTTTTCGGGAAGAAACAGACACTCTTCATAGAAAGATTCAACCTAATGCGGATCCAGCGTCACTTGGATGAAGATTATGGTCCGTATTTTAATCGCGTTAAACTACTTCTAAAGCGTTTCAATTTCTCCGATTTGACCGAAGATCAATTCGGAATTCTGGTTTCCCTCTGTGGACTCTCCCGACCAGAAGACGAATCCATACGAACCAGAATCCTGCAACGACTAAATACCGAGGCCAACATTGAACTCAAGAATGTAATTGACGAAGTCCTGACCATCGTCGCTACGAAGACTGAACAGACGGTTTTCCAAGCAAAGGCCACGCCGATCAACAGCTTCCGTCGTCGGAAGACTTCTGTACGGCATCCTTCCAGATCTCCCGAGAAGCGGAGAGCCAAGTCATCTCAAAGATCTTCGAAACCGCCGCCATACGCCTGTTTTCGATGCGGAGAGATGCACTGGGTCAGGGAATGCACGCACGCTAAGACTGAATGCCATAAATGCTCTCGAATAGGTCACCTCGCTAGTCAATGCGAAAATCAGAAACGAGTATCCGGACATCGGAAACCAGACAGAAGCCAGATAAATACACTCAGCCTGAATTCCATGCGACCTTCGAAACTCATAACGGGGGAATTCTTGGTTAACGACGTTCCCGTAGTTTTCTACTTGGACAGGGGAGCGGAAGGCAACATTATCAATGAGGCGACTTACGAACGAATTGGTAAGCCGAAGTTAACCCCCTGCAGCGAGCAAGGAGTGCTATTCGATGGATCAAGCACTACATTCCTTGGGAAAGCAACGACAAAATTTAAACTGGGAACCGCTGAAATTCAACACAGTTTTTACTTGGCGAAAGACGGATCCCTAAACCTACTGGGAGTGGAAACCCTGGATTTCTTCGGTCTTCTGGATAGCTTACGACAATGCTCCCGACTCGGTACTCAAGCCATTAATCTCTGTACCGCCTCACCTGGAACGCCTCACAGATTAAGAGAAGCAGACTGCATTGCGACGCTGAAGGATGAGTTCCCGGATGTCTTTGAGGACGGTTTGGGGCTGTGTACTAAAGCGAAAGCCCGCCTTACTCTCAAACCCGGAAGCACTCCAGTATACCGTAGAGCCAGGCCAGTTCCGTTCGCTGCTCGCAAAACTATCGAAATGGAGATCAAACGCCTGGAAGAGTCAAATGTCCTGAAAGCCGTCGAGCACACTGATTGGGCAGCACCAATCGTAAGCGTAAGAAAACCTAACGGCACCACCCGTCTTTGCGCAGATTTTTCCACCGGCCTGAATGAGACCATAGAACTCAATCAACACCCATTACCGTTGCCGGAAGACATATTTGCGACGCTCAACGGGGGAAAACTTTTCTCCCAATTGGATCTATCTGAAGCATACTTACAAGTAGAACTGGACGACGTTTCTAAACCGCTTTGTACCATTTCCACTCACCTGGGAAACTTCCAATATCAGAGACTTCCGTTTGGGGTGAAATCCGCTCCGGGAATTTTCCAAACCATAATGGACCAAATGCTTGCTGGACTTGAATTCGCAACCGCTTACCTCGATGATATAATCATTGTCAGCCGTAACTTCGAAGATCACCAGCGACACCTCAAAGAAGTACTCTCCCGTATTAAAGACTATGGATTCCGCCTTCGCCTCGAGAAATGTAAACTATTCATGACACAAATAAAATATCTGGGATTTATCATTGATAGCGCTGGTCGACGACCCGACCCCGAGAAAATCAAGGCTATTGTCCACATGCCAGCACCAGTTGACCTGCCAACGTTACGTTCATTTTTGGGAATGGTAAACTATTACCAGGTCTTCGTTAATAATATGCGTTTCATTAGACAACCACTGGACGAATTATTGGAGTCCAAACGGACTTGGTCTTGGACACCTAAATGTCAGCACGCTTTCGAAGAACTGAAGATGACGCTTCAATCAGATCTCCTTTTAACGCATTATGATCCTACACTGGACATCATTGTCGCTGCTGATGCCTCCGATTATGGACTTGGGGCGGTCTTCCAACATCGCATGCCAGATGGGTCAATTCAAGCTGTAGCTCATGTATCACGGGCATTGACCCCTGCGGAAAAGAACTATAGCCAAATCGAGAAGGAAGCTCTCGCGCTTACCTTCGCGGTCAAGAAGTTCCACAAAATGCTCTATGGGCGCCGCTTTACTCTGCTCACGGACCATAAACCGCTGTTAGCAATCTTTGGAAGCAAGAAAGGCGTACCGGTACATACTGCTAACCGTCTTCAACGCTGGGCACTCATTCTTATCGCCTATGACTTCAAGATAGAATATCGCAAGACAACCTCTTTCGGGCAGGCAGACGCCTTGTCCAGACTTATCTCGTCACATCCCTCTCCGGACGATGACATCGTACTCGCAAGTCTCCAAGTCACAGACGATGTGGAGGCCATAGTCCGACAGCTTCCAGTCACCTTCCATGACATCCAATCCTCTGCTCGTGCGGATCCAGCCTTACAGAAGGTCGTCGGGTATATTCGGAATGGTTGGCCGACATTAAAGAATCTCCGAGCGACACCAGAGGCAACCGCCCTCGAACAATTCCACAGAGGGAAGGACCTGCTTACTATCGAGCAGGGTTGCGTGCTTCTACAGAATAGAGTGGTAATACCTTACCCGTTACGAGCAACCGTCCTGAAACTACTTCACCGAGGACATCCTGGAACCAGTAGGATGAAATCTTTGGCTCGCGCTCACGCCTACTGGCCTTTTCTGGACGCTCAAATTGAAGACTTCGTGAAGAAATGTTCCAAATGTCGCTCTGCAGCAAAGTTCCCTGTCAAGACTCTGTTGCATTCCTGGCCGAAAGCCGTGAAGGCCTGGCAGAGGATACACATCGACTACGCCGGTCCCCATAACGGCCACCAGTATCTTATAGTCGTCGATGCCTATAGCAAGTATCCCGAGATTTTCGACATGAAAACCACCACGTCATCCGCCACCATATCCGTCCTGAATAACCTTTTCGCACGCCATGGTTATCCGGAAGTACTGGTGAGCGATAACGGAACCCAGTTTACTTCACACGACTTCGCCTCGTTCTGTTCCCGCAAAGGAATCCAGCATATCTTCTCCCCGCCCTACCATCCGCAATCTAATGGGCAGGCGGAACGTTTCGTGGACACCTTCAAGAGGGCACTAGAGAAACTCAAGGGCGAAGGAGATGTCCCTTATATGCTAGACGTCTTCCTGCTGTCTTATCGCTCAACCTCTAACTACAGTATAGACCAGAAAAGCCCTGCAGAACTGTTCTTGGGCCGAACACTCCGTACAGAGCTAGACCTCCTACATCCGCCGGTCTCTCCGTCATCAGAACGCAATCCAACCATGGAACGACAATTCAACCGTCATCATGGAGCTCGACGACGCACCTTCAAAGTCGGAGACCTAGTCTATGCTCGGCAACACCAGTCAAAGACGTGGTATCCAGGGAGAATTCAAACGGTCAAAGGCGTAGTTTATGATGTTCTTATGGATGACGCCACTAATAAGAAGTTCCATGCCAATCAACTTTACCACCGTCTGAACAACGATCCAAAAAGCAATCCCTACTCGGTATTCATGGACACATTCGATCTACCCATCCCAGACCGAAGAGTCGATCCCGACCGAGTTCCTGCTGGGGCCACAGTGCCCGCTCCCGAACGCCATGTACGGTTCAACTTACCAGACGCAGACTCCGAGGAAGTACGGCGGTCAGAAAGAGTAAGGAAGATACCCGAGAGACTCATTATGGATCCCCGCCAGAAATCCTACGATTTTACTTAAAAGGGGAGGTGTTGGAACTCCTCCAATATTGGAAAAAAAAATAATCTACTAATATGTTATCGTTTTTTACCTATCACATGTTTTTTAAGTTATCTATATATACCAAATCTTAACAATGTAAAAGGGCATTCGGTCTGATGGCGTAATAAACTAAAGTTGTTTTATTGTTATCTCTTGCGTTCTCTCTCCATGAGCCGTTACAACAAAGCTCCTTTGTAAATCTTGTCTTATTACTTTCAAAGCATTTGCAACCTATATTTTGCTATTTTTTCAAGAGTAGTTCTCTTGTCTTTTCCTGTTTTTTTACCTCTCCGTGTGACGTAGTCCAGGAGAGGTTCTGTAACGGCCGTGTCTGTGTGTGTGTCTGTCTGTGTGTCTGTCTGTCCGTTGTTACACCCACGTGACCGCGTTCGCAGTTTGCGTATCGGAGCAAACGTGTTCCCAATTTCCGGACCGCATTGACAGTTCACAGAAATTTGGAAAATTGTATTTCTCTCCTTTGGCTAATCTATACTTGAGTTCTCACACCACCATGTTTGGTCTTCGTCCATCCCATATGAACACCGGTCTGGTACTTTTCTGGCTTCCACCACCACCATCTTCTATTCTTTGTCAATCCCACATTGACACCAGTCTGCACTTACACTGGCTTCTAACACCACCATCCACAAAGTCTATTCCACATAGACACCAATCTATATCATTGGCTTCTACTCCATTATCATCGTTTGGTTTTAGGATATACGCGGCGATCAGCTAGGGTTACGAGAAACGTCTAGCCTCCCTAAGGTGGGATCTCCACCAAAGGTTTTCGCAATTGCGCTTTTTCCTTACTATTATAATGGAAACGAATCGTATATATACCCCAAATTTGAAAAAAGCGGGCAAGAGGGGTACCCTTCACTTTAAACGTCAATATTAGCAAAGTTTGAGATGATAATAGGTATAACTTTATTTTAAACGATTTAACTATTATTAATGTTAATTAGTGAAGATTAAAATAATTAAAAATAATTATATTTATTTAAATATTAAAGATAAACCTCTCGTGCAAAGAGAGAGATTATCATTGCCTCCTATATCTACCAAGGCCCGTGCATGCGATATATTTCCTTCATTGCCTCCTATAAAGCTATTTCAGAGAGGGTAATGGCTACGTCACCAATGCTATTTGCCCATAGAGAAACCCTCACAAAATGGCCGCCCTCTACACTCAAAGGCAGGCCCAATTTTCGTAGCAGACGAAATTTTTCCCCCACTGAAATAGCTCTATATCTATCAAGGCCCGTGCATTGTGATATATTTCATTCATTGCCTCCTATATCTATTAAGGCCCGTGCATTGCGATATATTTTTCAAAACAACAACAAAAATGAGAAGCTCCTCTCAGAAACATAATAATTTCTTTTCTCTGTATATGAAATGAAAATATGGATAATATTGCTCTCCTTCTTTAATGGTATGAATCCTTGCCTGTCTATTAATATTTTACGTAAGAGAAATACGTATTTAGCGAAGCCTAGAGAGGATAAACATAAGCGAGATTGTTTCGGAAAAAAAATACTGCTTCCACTAATGGGTTTATACTCCTTGTTACTGTTGTATAGAGTAATCTTGATAAAAGCTTAAAAAATTACGAGAGGACAGATCTTTTTTATCCTCTTGTTTTATTCTTAATAAGAATATAAAACATTTATTTTGTATCAAAAAATATTTTTTGGTGCTGAGATTGCTTTAGAAAAATCCAAACGGTTAGGCATTGGTAAAAAAGACATGTGTAAGCTATTTGCAGAGATGATAATTGTTTTACATGTTTTAAATAAAACTGAAGCTTCCATTATTGTGTTTATGCTCCTTGTTTGTTTCTCTGAAAACCATCTAGGTGTTGATAACAGTTAGACCAAAAATTTCAAAAAAACCTAGTTGAAAATAGACCTTTTAAATTTGCGGGAGCCATTCTTGATAATTTTTCTTTGCTTGTAGGTTGTCAATTTATCTACCAGTAAATATTTGTGTTTGGAAGTTGCATATTAAGTCAAATTAAGTGGTTGTAAAGAGCCAGCAGGTTTTTGCCGCTTCTTTTAGTGAGTATTCGATTTTTGTATGTAAAATGGAGGAGTAAATGTTGAGAGTAAGGATGAAATGCGGAAGCGCAAAGCGCGGGAAAGGATGAGGGCAAAAAGGTCGACGTTTTCATTGGATACTTAAGTTTATATAATCTTCTCGACACGGAGAGGTAATATTTTGGTTTTCCCGACTTGTAATTATACGTCTTTATCTATTTAAATCAAAGTCCTGACTGACTGACAGACTAACTGATAATCATCGCCCAGCCCAAACCGCTGGCCCCAGAAGGCTGGAAATTTGGAGGAACGTTACTCGTAAGTAGTAGGCGCGTACTAAGAAAGATTTTTCCAATCCGCCACCATCTTCATAAATGGCGCCTAGAAATGTAGCAAATCTTCTCTTTGTAAGAAAGTCCGTGAGTTTCAACCGATTTCACAAATATTTAGTACACTGGATTCCTTTAACCTATAGACGGGCTAAATGGTCTTTCGGGATCGATTTGTTGCCATCATTTTAAATGGCGGCCAGATATTTCAAAACCTTTCTTTATAGAATGTCTGCGTGTAAAGTAATAAAAAATGTCCCGACGAGCTGATGGGCGACGCCGAGTGCCTTCGCTCCTAGGATGCTACAAAAATATTAGTCGAATCAGTAAAATGTACCCATACTTGATGGAAGTTTTTACTACACTCAAGCGATGCCACGGGTAACAGCTAGTCTCCAATAATTTTCTGTAAATCAATTGTAAATTTCCGATTTTCCTATAACTATTACAAGGTTATTTGTGGTCACCCTGAGTACACAAACATATTTCGTAGATAACATAGACTTGTGAAAACACATGTCATATAATTGTGTACAAACTGATCCCGTAGACTTGTGCACAAACAGATCCCTTAGAATTGTGCACAAACTGATGTAATAGACTTGCGCACAAAATGATGTCATAGACTTGCGCAAACACTGATGTCATAGACTTACGCACAAACAGATGTCATAAACTTGTGCAAAAAGAGATGTTATATACCTGTACACAAAAAGATCCCATGGACCTCTGCAGAAAAAATTCCATACCCCTATGCTCAAAAATATGCTCAAGAATATCTCGTACACCAGTGCACAAAAATATCCCGTATCCATTTGCAGAAAAATGTTCTTTAGACCTGTGCACAAACAGATGCATTGGCCTTTGCAAAAACAGATTCCTTAGGCCTCTGCACAAACCGATTCAGTAGGCCTGTGCACAAAAATATTCCGAAGACCTGTGCACAAAAATATTCCGTAGACCTGTGCACAAAAATGTTCCGTAGACCTGTGCACAAACAGATACCGTAGACATGTGCACAAACAGATTCCGGAGACTTGTACACAAACGGAAGTCACAGGGTTGTGCACAAACAGATGTCATAGACTTGCGAAAAAAATACATCATAGACTTGCGCAAAAAGAGATGTCATGGATATGTGCACATCAGATTCCATGGACTAGTGCAAAAACAGAAGTCTTAGACTTGTTTACAAACAGAAGACTAAGACTCGTTTACAAACAGAAGTCATAGACCGGTTTACATAAAGATTCCATAGACCTGTTTTCAAAAAGATTCCATACCCATTTGCACAAAACGATTCCATAGACCTGTGCACAAAAATATTCCATAGACCTGTGCCCAAAGAGATTCCATAAAACTGTGCACAAAAAGATTCCCTAGACCTGTGCTCAAAAAATATGCCGTAGGCCTGTGCACAAACAGATGCCGTAGACCTGTAAAGAAACAGATTCCGTAAACCTATGTACAAACAGATTCCGTAAACCTATGTACAAACAGATTCCGGAGATCTGTGCACAGATTCCGTAGCCATGTGCACAAACAAATTCCGTAGACTTGTACACAAGTGGAAGTCACAGGCTTGTGCACAACAGATGTCATAGACATGTTCAAACCAGATTCCATAGTTTTGTGCACAAACAGAAGTCATAGACCTGTGCACAAAAAACATTCTATAGACTTGTGCACATCAAGTTTCCATAGACCTGTGCACATCAAGTTTCCATAGACCTGTGCACATCAAGTTTCCATAGACCTGTGCACAAAAGATCTCATGGAGATGTGCATAAAAGATTTCATGGAACTGTGCACAAAACATTATATAGGCTTGTGCACATAAAGATTCCTTAGACCTGTGTACATAAAGATTTCATACCCATAGCAAAAACTATTCCATAACCATTTGCATAGAAATATTCCCTAGACCTGCGCACAAAAATATTTCATAAAACTGTGCACAGAAAGATTCCATTGACCTATGCACAAAATATTCTATTGGCTTTTGTATAAACATGTGACATAGACCTGTGTACAAAAATAATCCATGGACCTGTGCACAAAAACATGCCTTGGACCTGTTTAGAAACATTCCATACCCCTATATGCTCAAAAATAATTCACACCCATTTGTACAAACATTTTCCGTAGACTCGTGCTCAAACAGATGCCGTAGACGAGAGCATAAACAGATTCCATAGATTTGCGCACAAATATATTACGTAGACTCGTGCACAAATAGATTCCACAGACTTGTACACAAACGGCAGTCACACGGTTTTGCACAATCCGATGTTATAGACTTGTGCACAAACAGATGTCATATGCTTGTGTAAAAACTGATTTCATAGACTTGCTCAAAAATAGATGTCGTCGACATTTGCACAAGAGATTCCGTAGACTTGTGCACATAAAGATTCTTCAGACTTGTGCACAAACATATTTTGTAGACCTGCACACACACAAATACCATAGACTTGTGAAAAATAGATGTCAAATATTTGTGCAAAAATAGATGTCAAATATTTGTGCAAAAATAGATGTCAAATATTTGTGCAAAAATAGATGTCAATATTTGTGCAAAAATAGATGTCAAATTTTTGTGCAAAAATAGATGTCAAATATTTGTGCAAAAACACATCCCTTAGACTTTTGCACAAACTGATGCCATAGACTTGTGCAGAATCATATGTCCTAGACCGGTGTACAAAACATTCTATAGATTTGTGCACAAACTTGAGTCATATACCTGTACACAAAAATATTTCACGGACTTCTGCACAAAAACATTCCATATGCCTGTACACAAAAAATATTCCATTGACCTCTGCACAAAAGTGACAAAAACATTCCATAACCCTATGCTCAAAACTTTTCCTTACCCATTTGCGCAAAAATATCACGTTCACCTGTGCACAAAAGTATCACGTACACCTGTGCACAAAATAATCGGTATCCATTTTCACAAAAATATTCCGTACACCTATGCACAAGAATACTCCAAATCCAGTTCACCATAATATTACGTACACATGTGAACAAAAATATTCCAAATCCATTTTCACCATACTATTCCGTACACCTGTGAACAAAAACAGTTCGTACACCTGTGCACAAAAATATTCCGTACAATTGTGCATAAAAATATTCCGTACACCTATGCATAAAAATATTTCGTACACTTGTGCACAAATAGAAATCACAGGCTTGTGCACAAAGAAATGTCGTAGACTCGCGCAAAAAGAGATGTTATAGACATGTGCACATCAGAGTCCATAGAGTTATGCACAAACATTTTCAATACCCCTATGCTCAAACAGATTTCAAACCCTTATGCTCAAACAGTTTTCAAACCCTTATGCTCAATCAGTTTTCAAACCCTTATGCTCAAAAAGATTCCATACCCATTTGCACAAAATTAATCCGTAGACCCGTGCTCAAAAATATTCCGTAGACCCATGCTCAGACAGAAGTCACTCGCGTGTGTACAAACAGATGTCATAGACTTGTGAATAAACAGATGTTATAGACTTGTGCACAAAGAGATGTTATAGACTTGTTCACATACAGGTGTTATAGACTTGTTCACACACAGGTGTTATAGACTTGTTCACATGCAGGTGTTAAAGAATTGCTCACAAACAGATGTTAAGAATTGCTCAGAAACAGGTGTTATAGACTTGTTCACAAGCAGGTGTAAAAGAATTGCTCACAAACAGGTGTTAAGAATTGCTCACAAACAGGTGTTATAGACTTGTTCACAAACAGATGATTTAGACTTGTGCACAAACAGATGATTTAGACTTGTGCACAAAAAGATATTTTAGTCTTGTGTACAAACAGATGATTTAGACTTGTGCACAAACATATATTTTAGTCTTGTGTACAAACAGATGTTTAAGACTTGTGCACAAACAGAGGTTTTAGTCTAGTGTACAAACAGAGGTTTTAGTCTAGTGTACAAACAGATGTTTTAGACTTGTGCATAAACAAATGTTATTGACTTGCGCAAAAAGAGATGTCATAGAAATGAGCAAATCAGATTCCAAAGACCTGTGCACAATCAGAGGTCGTAGACCTGTGCACAGACAGAAGTCGTAGAACTGTGCAAATAAAGATTTTCACATACAGGTGTTATAGACTTGTTCACACACAGGTGTTATAGACTTGTTCACAAGCAGGTGTTATAGAATTGCTCACAAACAGGTGTTATAGAATTGCTCACAAACAGGTGTTATAGACTTGTTCACAAACAGATGATTTAGACTTGTGCACAAACAGATGATTTAGACTTGTGCACAAACAGATGTTTTAGTCTTGTGTACAAACAGATGTTTTAGACTTGTGCACAAACAGATGTTTTAGTCTAGTGTACAAACAGATGTTTTAGACTTGTGCATAAACAAATGTTATTGACTTGCGCAAAAAGAGATGTCATAGAAATGAGCAAATCAGATTCCAAAGACCTGTGCACAATCAGAGGTCGTAGACCTGTGCACAATCAGAGGTCGTAGACCTGTGCAAAAACAGAAGTTGTAGAACTGTGCAAATAAAGATTTTTCACTTGGGCACATAAAGATTCTTCAGACTTGTGTGCACATAAAGATTCTTCTGACTTGTGTGCACATAAAGAATCTTCAGACTTGTGTGCACATAAAGATTCTTCAGACTTATGTGCACATAAAGATTCTTCAGACTTGTGTGCACATAAAGATTCTTCAGACTTGTGTGCACATAAAGATTCTTCAAACTTGTGCACATAAAGATTCTTCAAACTTTTGCACATAAATATACCATAGACCCATGAACAAAAATTTCCATAGACCTGTGCACAGAAGATTCCATACTCCTATACTAAAAAGGATTCCAAACAGATTTGCACAAAAACATTCCGTAGACCTGTGTAAAACAATATTCCATAGGCCGGTGCACCAAAAGATTCCATAGACCTGGAAACAAAATTATTCCACTGAGCTGTGCACAAAAAGATTGCATAGGCCTCTGCACAAATAGATTTTATACCCCTTTGCACAAAAATATTCTGTAGGCCTGCGCTTAAACAGATTCCGTAGACTTGTACACAAACAGATGTTATAGTTTAGACTCGTGTAAAAATTTAATTACCTATAATTGGTAATTATCTTTAATTGCATATTTTGTTTAATTAAGTTTAATCTGTACTTCGCAACTAAATTAGTTAGACGCGCAAAAGTTATAATGACAATTAAGCTAGCTAATTGCCCTACCAATTTGATTATCCGCAGTAAAACGACGTAAGTTCTAGAATGACTTTCTTTATTACTTAACCCAAGCAAAAAAGTCTTAAGTTCCACAGTTTAAAGGTAAACCACGTAATTCGGAGCAGGTACTTAAAACTATTAAAAACAATACTTAAACTTTGTTTTTCTTAATGAAACAAAAATTGGCGCCCACTTTAAAAATGGGGCTTTCATTTAAGACCATTTTCAAATCTATCAAACGTATAGTTATTTTTGTAAGGGTAGTTACAAAATGGGTAAGTTTGGAAAATTTCCCATGTTATTTCTATGGAGATTCTCTAGTTTTTCGCCAAAATCTGTGATTAATTTTATGGAAATGAAAACCACCCTTAGCAACTTTATGCTTTATAAAATAAACTATTGGATGGATCATCTTGAAATATTTACCACATATTAAGGGCCCGGATTTTAGTTAAGTAGAAAAATTTCAAAACAATCAACTTAAGACGAAAAAAGTTAAATCCAATCCAAAAACCTTCCTTATACATTAGAGCCGTCATCAGGCCTTATCTAAGGGAGTTTTTCAAGGACGAAACTCCCAACAGCTTTTTACCTCTCCGAGTGACGTATGTCACGGAGAGGTTCTAATTTCGACGTGTCTGTCTGTCAGGCTGTTGTTATTGACTTACACCCCAGGGGACCGCGTTCGCAGTTTCCGAGTCGAAGCAAATGTGTTCGCTATTTCCGGACCGCATTCACAGTTCACGGAAAATTCAAAACTTGAAGCTATCCACAATTCAACTGGCCACTATTACTTCATCTGACTAGTCAATTGTCCATTCCACATGAATACCAATCTGTACTTATTGGCTTCAAACTCCAACCATCTGGTTTTTGGTCCATTCCACATGCCACCATTCTGTAAACACTGGCTTCTAACACCGCCATCTTCTGGTCATTGTCCATCCCACATGAGCACCAGTCTGTACACACTGGCTTCTAACACCACCATCTTCTCGTCTTTGTTTTGGTCCATTCCACATGCCACCAGTCTGTAAACACTGGCTTCTAACACCGCTATCTTCGGGTCATTGTCCATCCCACATGGACACCAGTCTGTACTCCTGGCTTCTACACCACCATCTACTGGTCTTTGTTTTCGTCCATCCCACATGGACCTCAGTCTGTACACCTGGCTTCTACACCACCATCTACTGGTCTTTATTTTTGTCCATCCCACATGGACACCAGTCTGCACACCTGGCTACTACTCCATCATCACCCTTAAGGTTAAGACATACGCGGCGATCGGGCAGGGTTACGAAAAACGTCCGGCCTCCCAATGGCGGGGTTTCCACCAAAGGTTCACGCAATTGCGCTGTTCTTATCCATAGCTGCGATTCGAAACCCTTATATACTACCTATTTGAGTAAGGCGAAGCATCCGGCCTATGCTTCATTTCAAACGCCAATATTACTCAAGTCTCTCAAGAATGTTTAATTATTCATTTTTAAAACGATGTAACGCTCAATAAAGCGAACAACTAACGAAGAAAATATTTAATATTAATTATATTTATTTTAATATTTAAGATAATCTTGTTTCTCAACTCAAAATTAAAACGGAAAGAGTTAAAAAGCAGTTTATGTTTTAGTCTGTGTGTGTCCGTCCGTTGTTACACTAGTGCACCGCGTTAGCCGTTCGCTTTGTGTTTTGTGAAAAGAAATCCTACAAAACCTTAATATTTGGTTTTCTCATAATGTAAAATTAATATATGGAAATATGTTTCGTAATTTCGATGCCTTTAGTGGTTTTGTAGCTATAAAGCTCTGTTTCATTTTGACATCCCAAGAATATTTTTTATATTATTATTTGAAATGGATGTTTATACACTGTACATGTATATTACTTAAGCTATACTACATTTGTTTATAGCGTAATCCTTTCTAAAGTGATTACAAGAAGAACGCTACTATAATGGTCAAATGAACTTTTATTTGTCAATAGGCCTAGTGAACCAAAAAGTAAACGCTTGGGTTTGGTTTTCGTTTCTGTAATGCAGAGACATTAACGGTTCAGAGTGAGCCGAAAGTTAATTACACTTTTAAATAATTAGGCTTAGATTTTAAAATCATGGTGGAAATCTGGGCCGCGTTAAGCAGAGCTCAGCGTTGTTTACAGTGTCTTACAGAACGGGATTTTGTTTTTGAATTATGACGTCACGGTGCTCAGCGCTGAGCCAGTGCGGTCTTCAAAGAAAATAGTTGGGTTTTTGCATAACGTGACGTAAAACGCGTAGTTCTCAGCTTGGCGAAAAAAATATGAAGGAATTATTACAAATAGCTCGTGCTGATACTGATGGGACAATAGCTATTTAATTGGAGTGAAACCAGTTAATCACGCGAGAATTTTAAGAAACATGTTAGTTTCAAATTTTAATTATAAAAGTGAAACGAGATGATAGTGTTTACATGGCAACCCTGTTGTGAATATGACTTTGAACATGGATGGTATACAGTCGAGGAGTAGAAAATTGGGCCTTTACAAACACGTAAAGGTAATATCCCTCCAAAGTTTTATCTCTTCATTTCCCGTTTTTTCCAGATCGGATGATTTTAATGTGTACAAGTATATCGTAAAATGTCATCTGATTTACAGTATATTTGCTATGCTTTGATATACTGCTTTAATATTTCATAAATTTTAACTTCAGTATTTGTTCATAAAAAAGAAACATTTCCATATCTGGGTAAATAAGTTTGTAAGTAGTCCTCCTCTTGACTCGGAGAGGTAATATTTTGGTTTTCCCAACTTGTATTTTTATAAGTCAGAAAATCAAATTGAGGATACAAATATAAATTGTGTTAGCCGAGATTAACCGTGTTGTCCTATGTAAAGTTACGCGAGATCGGATTGTTTCAGATCCAGTAGAAAAGCTGCTAAGTGGACGTCACCGATGATCAAACTGATTGAGATAAGGTAATAATTTCGGCCTACACATTCTTTCCAGATGAATGTACAACAATACACAGGAATATAAACTATAATTATAATCCGATTATATAAATGCGCTAGGCTTAGAATAGCCTTAACGCGAAATAAAAGAATCCCATCAGTTGGTGATTCCAGAACCAGTTCAAGATGAGCAAACTGGAAAAAGAAAAACTAAAAACGATTTAGTCTTAAGCTGGACGTGGCAGTGTCCTTCTTACAACTAAATTTAGTCGGCATTAGAAGCAAATTTTAAGCTTTAAGTGTAATATTGCAAATGAATGTTAAGACGCCAACTGAAAAGCGAAAAAAAATCTAGCCTATTGTTTCCACGTCCACCCAAGGGGTACAATAGAATCGAGTCATTTACTCATAAAAACGACGTGGCGGTGTAGTTCTTATGATTAAATTGACTCGATGTATGACGCGTTTTTATTTGGAGGAAGTGTACTCCGAGGGGTTTCGCCAGTAGCGCTAATCCCCTCTTAACGCCAAACTATGGCTCGATGACAGAGCCTTGATAAGAAAAAAAAAGATCGGTTAATAGTGAAATGCACTTACAATGGGGGAAGCGGACACTCACCTCTGGCTCATCTACTTCTAAAGCTTGCTCAAGGCTTTCACTTTTCGCAAATTTGCCATTATGTTTCCGTTATGGCCGGAGCGCTGTTTACGCGTTAACGTTCTCGCCCGCTCCACAATAACGCTTATTAGGGTCGTTGACACTGAACATGCCAAGTACTTCCTGGCGAGTTTGGCCAAGTTTGGCATGGCTGTTGCCTTGGCCCTCCAAATGTCCAGGGGAGCCATATTACTTTTTTATCCACTTTTTGTGGTAGGGCTTACTTTAAATAAAGGCTTTCCTCTTCATACTTTAATAAATATAAGAAAGTTAAGGTAATTTTTGATATTGACACTCCCTTTATTCATTGAGAATGATCAAACTGACGATCTCATTTGAGTTAAAGTGAAGTGGAAAATCAAGTGATTTTTTTATCGATTCTTCTACTAATTATAAGACCAGTCTGCATAGTTAAACATTCAGGAAATATCTCAGAATGATTTTGAAATTCAAATTAGGGCGAGATTTTAAGGATAATTTGAAAATGGCCCTTTAAACCCCCTGCCTTTTTGTTAACAAAAAAGGAATCGATGAAAAATCACTTGATTTTCCACTTCACCCTCACTTTAATGGAGCTCTAGGGAAAACCACTAGATTTTGAAAGCTATTGTTTTTAATAATTCAACCCTCCTAAAGTGGTATGTCTGAAGAAATTAGAATTTATAGTACCTTAAGCAGAGATCCAATTCCTTCCATTACTGATTGGAATCTCGTAAAATTCCTTTTGGAACACACCGAAGAAACTATTTTCGACAAAGTCTGCGAATTTTTTACATTGGAAATCCATTTCTCTACTTTTCCCAAAATACTGCTCGCGTCCGGGGACTTTTCCAGTAGACGTAGGAAAACCATATACAGAGCATTGGCCCAAAATACTGCTCGCGTCCGGGGACACTTCCAGTAGACGTAGGAAAACCATATACAGAGCATTGGCCATGCATCTTAAGCTCTGAAAACCCTTCTTCCGCTTCATTTGTAATTATGTCCTGCGTCTTGAAACCTACAAGAAATTAAAAATGTTTTTTTCAACTTCCAAGGGTTGTCACGTGGTTCAAATTTAATTACCATTTTTGGTCAGTGAGCCTGGCAAAATCCCACGACTTAGCGTTATTTTAGTCGGAGAGAACCATTGGCGCGTCCATCATGAGAACCGAACACACCTGCGATTCACAAAAATTTATAGTAAATAGTTTGCGGGGAACAGAACCATATATGGGGATAATTTTAAAGTACATACTTCTCAGGTTTCTATTCCGCTTTCGTCCAGGGCTCCCTTAATCTTCCGAAAATTACCTTCGGATGAGAGTGGCATGATTTGAACAAAACCTACAGGAATTGCGCGGTGATGGTGAAATTTCTCGTCAATGAAGTTGACGTAAACCTCGAAAATTTCACCCCAACGAATTAAAACCAGGTGTTTTTCCTCATTAGTCGACTAGAATTAAAAATATTTAATTATATTTATAAAAAAATTTATATAAATTTTGTTTTAACTAACACAAAACATTGTAGGCTTTTTCCTTTCAAGTAGATTTTTCATCCCAGCAAAAGGTTCCATCGAAGATGGCACAGTGACCTGGGGTCCACTCCTCGCCACCACTTCTAGGAATCCTTCTTGGTCGAGCATTGAAAATGCAACTCCGACGTTGGCCACCAGAGTCATTAAGGCAACCTCGAAGTTTTTTTGGTTGATGGAGTCGTGCTTGAATTTCACTACCTTCTTCGATGGGGCCAACAACTCCTCGCCGGACCTCTTTGGCTGCCTGGCCCTCAGAATCCCTTCATGGGTTTTCTTTGGGAATAGAGAAATCAGATATAATCAAAAAAATGATAAAATGTATGGAAATCTATTATTGTTAAAGGATAATTGCATACCTGAACGTGTCGCTCCTGGTTTCCAGCACTACTTTGCTGGATTTTTGTAAGTTTTGAACATTTGTCCCATTTACATTGGACCACTATATGCTTGGTGACAGCACCAGTGTCATTCGTGGCAAAACCGCGATATTCGTAATGAGTTAAGCATATTTATAGAATAAGGAATCGATAAAAAATCGCTTGTTGCCAGACTTCACTCTCCCTTTTTCTAAAAGAGGAAGGGCTGTAAGCTGAGAACTTAGATGTTGAAAGAGAAAATAGAAGATTGAAGGGCATATAGGGAAGCGGCACATGTTGAACATTTGTCCCAGCACCAGTGTCATTCGTGGCATGACCGCGATATCCGTAATGATCCTGAATGTTGCGGACTCCAATGCCCCTCTTTTTAAATTTCAAACCGAAAGCTTTAACGTACACCCTGGGTACAGATGGACGCAATTCCCCTCGTCCTCGTCCTCCTAAGCATTATTGGCACTGGACAAAGGGGTCTGCGTTCCAGGGCTAGAAATGGGCGACGAGCTCGTCCCTGGTCCAGATTCCGAAGAATCCGAAGAAATATCGTCGAATCTGTTCATAGTACCCAAGTAAACATTTTGTTTTAGAAAAGCTTAGTAACAATTGACGGACTTATAGTAGACCCCAAAAACCTTTAATATCTCAAACTTTTTAAAATATATGTTTTGACCTCATATTCTTTAAAGCATACCGTGGATCCCCTACAAGGGGACTTTCCTCCTGAACTCCGGACTTGGCTTGGCAAAGGCTAGTGGGCGGGATTTATACATGCACGTATAAATCCCGCCCACAAATGCCTCTAGCTTCGCCAAGCCAAAACTGGAGTTCGTAAGGAAAGTCAACTTGTAGGCGATCCACTGGAGCCGCGCTATGCTTTAAGCTTTTCGTTCAATACCATCATGGATATTGTAAAAGCAAAAGCCCTTACAGGGAGGGTGAAAGGAAAATCCAGTGATTCTTTATCAATTCGTAAAATAATGAAAGATCCATGAAATAACTCCGAATTGATTTAAAATTCAAATTAGTTTGAGATTTCAGGGATGCGCCTCCGACCAATCGCCCTGCTTTATTGTTGACAAAATTGCCTTGGCACGAATTGTTACATCGCGCGAAATTCTTATCAAGTCTGGTGCTATAAACCAGGGGAATTTTGTTATCAAGGCAGAGAGAGCATATTTAAAATTATCCATCGAATCTCAAACTATTTTGAATTTAAAATAATTCGTAACTACTTCATGGATGTTTCGCTATGCAGATTCGTCTTATAATAGCACAATAATCGCTAAAAATCACTTAATTTTCCGTTTCACCCTCCCTTTAAAGAAATTTCAAAACATCTTGAGGTGCAAAAAGTGGATAGCTCCTCGTATATCGCCTAGATTAGATTAAATAAATAGTACGATATAAACACTAGTATAACGATTTCTTTGTACTTTAAAATCTTAACTTGGGCTCATAAAGGTTATACCCGGGCGGCTCACTTAACTGTCACTATTAGTGAGATAAATCTATATCTATATAAATCAAAGTCCTGACTGACTGACAGACTGACTGAGACTGACTGACAGACTGACTGATAATCAACGCCCAGCCCAAACCGCTTGCCCTAGAAGGCTGAAAATTTGCAGGAACGTTACTCATAAGTAGTATGCGCGTACTAAGAAAGATTTTTCCAATCCGCCGCCATCTTAAAAAATGACGCCCAGAAATGTAAAACATATTCTCTATGCAATTAAGTACGCGCGTTTCAACCGATTTCACAAATATTTAGTACAATGGTTTCCTTTAACCATAAGTTTATAATGCCTCTAAGTACACAAATACGGGTTACAACTGTGCATCTTCTGCAGGCTACTGTGACGTCAGAACTCGTATAGCGCTAAGATCCGAAGAGAGAAAATTTTGAAATTTCTGTCGCGGTGCAGCCACCAAGCGTTCGAGACGAAAAAAAAATCATCCAGTGGATTAAAGGAGAGTTTTACGTTTCGTATAGGCAGGCAGTGGGGGGGGGACGAAATTTACTTAAGCAACCCCAAATCTCTCGCTCTCTCGTGAGATAGAGGCGGTTGCAGTCCTGAAACATTCTAAAATGGATAAAAGAAACGCTAGGCTAGGCGGTACAATTTTGTATTGAAGTTGAGGTGATAAATGATACGGAGAGAGTATAGGGTTTCATTAAAGGGAGCCAGACAAACACTATTGCCATAGAAGTGGAAGCGATATGAGTACTTAGAGGCATTATAAACTTATGCTTTAACCTATAGACGGGCTGAATGGTATTTTGGGTTCGATTTGTTGCCATCTTTTTAAATGGCGGCCAAAAACTTAAAAACCCTTCTTTATGGAATAATGTCCGCGTGAAAAGTAATAAAAAATATCCCGACGGGCTGACGGACTGTGCCGAGTGCCTTCGCTCCTAGGGTGCTACAAAAATATTAGTCATCAGTAAAATCTACACATTCTTTATATCATTTTTGATGGAAGTTCTTATTACACGCGAGCGACGCCGCGGGTAACGGCTAGTAATAATATATGGTCAAAGTTGTCTTGGGGACTGTTTTGAATAATAGGAATAATAATAAGAATGATAGGGAAACGTATTTGGAGTTTGCCAATAAGATATTTAATTTACACTAATAAAAACAATAAGAGCATGCACACTGAAATATGACTGGTGATTAAAACAAGTTGGGAAAACCAAAATATTACCTCTCCGAATCAAGAGGTCTACTACTACAAACTTATTTACCTAGATATGGAATTATTTCTCTGTTTTTAAGTAAAAATTTACGAAATATTGAAGCAGTATTCCAAGCATAGCGAATATACAGTAAAGCAGACGACATTTTACGTCCAGTAAGGATAAATCTTGGACACATGGAAATCAGTCGATGGGGAAAAGAACAGGATTTGAAGTCTACGCTTCAGCTGTTTCCCCTTATTCTGATAGCTACATTCACAACTGGTTTGCAGTGTAAACACTATCGTCTCGTCTCACCAACAATATTCTTAGTTTGCCAACATGAGTGTTAACGTTAAAATTACACTAAATCTCAATTGTAGCTAGACGCACTGATAGTCAATGCGCACCATACAGAGAATAAAAACTCTGTTGCTACTACCCGTTTACCACTAGCCCTTTTACTAATCTAATTGCTACCATGATCTTTTCTTCAATTATAAAATCTTAACCTGACTATTTAAGAGTGTATTTAACTTTCGGCTCACTCTGAACCGTTGACGTCTCTTCATTTCAGACACGAAAATCAAAACCCAAAGTTTACTTTACCTCAGGCCTCTATTATTTACTCTTTGTTTCACTAAGCCTATTGCGGATAATACTTAATATACCCGCCGGAGTCTTGGTCTTAGCTTTCATCATAAAATCACTTAATCAAGGATTATTCTATATACTTATGTAGTATAGCTAAGGTAATATATAAACATCCATTTCAAATAACAAAATTAAAGAAATTCTTTGGAGTATCAAAATTAAACGGCGCTTTATAGCTACAAAAGTACTAAATGCATCATAATTACGAAAAATATTTCCACATATTCACTTTATATTATGGAAAAAGGGAATATTAAGGTTCTGTAGGATTTCTTTACACATCAAAACAAAACGAACTTCTAACGCAGCGCGCTAGTGTAACAACAGACGGACACACACAGACAAACACGTAGAATGCTGTTTTACCCTTTCCGTATTAATTTTGTGTTGAGAGACATGATTATCTTAAATACTAAAATAAAAACAATTATTATAATAAATTTTCTTCGTAAGTTATTCACCTTATTCAGCGTTAGATCCTTTTTAGAAAGAATAATTAAACATTCTTGAGAGACTTGACTAATACAGTATTAACGTTTGAATTGAAGGATACGGCTGTTGTTTCGCCTTACTCAAATAGGTAGTATATTAGGGTTTCGAATCGTAGGTATGGATAAGAACAGCGCAATTGCGTGAACCTTTGGTGGAAGCCCCGCCATTGGGAGGCCAGACGTTTCTCGTAACCCTGGCCGATCGCCGTGTATGTACTAACCTTAAGGATGATGATGAAGTAGAAGTCAGGTGTACAGACTGGTGTCCATGTGGCATGGACAAAAACGAAGACCAGAAGATGGTGGTGTTAGAAGCCAGGTGTACAGACTGGTGTCCATGTGTAATGGACAAAAACAAAGACCAGAAGACGGTGGTGTTAGAAGCCAGTTGTACAGACTGGTGTCCATGTGGGATGGGCAATGATCAGAAGATGGTGGTGATTAGAAGCCAGTGTGTACAGACTGGTGTCCATGTGGGATGGGCAAAGAACAGAGGCTGGTGGTGTTAGACAGGTAATGGAGTGGAATACAATTTTCGGGAAATGCGGTCCGGAAATTGAGAAAACGTTTGCTCCGATTTGCAAACTGCGAACGCGGTCACGTGGGTATAACAACAGACAGACACACAGACAGACACACAATAAAACACTCTAAAATTACACTATACCACAATAAAGTACACTAAGGTGCAATAAAAAGTTATGATGAAAAACTTAAATTACAACAAAATACAATAAAATTACAGTAAAACACACTGAAATACAATAAAACTATAATAAAACACACCAAAACACAGTAAAACACACACCGACACACACAAATACGGGCACACGATTGACACTTGGGGACCGGTAAGGAGTGATTGACATCTGAGGACCCAATTAACTATAGTTCATTAAAAAGAGGATTTCATAATTAGTTGAGCGCCGTAAAGCATATAATTAAACACTCGCTGTGGAAAAAGAACCCAAGACATTTATATGTAGGGACCTGAAAACACACGATATTTTCACCGCATAAATGGGGACCTTAATTCCAGATTACTTTCAAATTTCAGATATAGATGTCGCTAGTTGAAAGTCCCCACTTGTCAATGAAGTCACTGCGTGGATCTTGAAAGTGTATAATCAAAAAATGTCCCCTCATATAAGGTAGGAAGACGGTTTAGGTCCCCACTTGTAAACCTGAAATTAGCTCAAAACTTGAGTGTTAAGCTAGAAATAGCACTGATTACTTAAATTTCATTCTGATAATAAATATTTTAACTATAAAATTATAATATACATGAAATTTGAAAATGTGTGTTTAAAAGACCCCGCTTGTCTGTTGAAATGACTGTGAAGGTCCCCACTTGTAAATTTATCGAGGGTGAAAAATGAAATTAAAATACTTGATGGAACCATATAGGCTTTGACACTAATTCAAAACCTAATAATTTATACACAATTGTCCCCAGATATAAGGTTGGAAGACGGTTTAGGTCCCCACTTGTAAACCTGAAATTAGCTCAAAACTTAAGTGTTAAGCTAGAAATAGGACTGATTACTTAAATTTCATTCTGATAATAAATATTTTAACTATAAAATTATAATATACATGAAATTTGAAAATGTGTGTTTCAAAGATCCCGCTTGTCTGTTGAAATGACTGTGAAGGTCCCCACTTGTAAATTTATCGAGTGTGAAAAAATGAAATTGAAATACCTGATGGAAAAGTATAGGCTTTGACACTAATTCAAAATCTAATAATTTATACACAAATGTCCCCAGATATAAGATTGGAAGACGGTTTAGGTCCCCACTTGTAAACCTGAAAATAGCTCAAAACTTAAGTGTTAAGCTAGAAATAGGACTGATTACTTAAATTTCATTCTGATAATCAATATTTTAACTATAAAATTATAATATACATGGAATTTGAAAATGTGTGTTTAAAAGACCCCACTTGTAAATTTAACGAGTGTGAAAAATGAAATTGAAATAATTGATGGAACCATATAGGCTTTGACACTAATTCAAAATCTAATAATTTATACACAAATGTCCCCAGATATAAGATTGGAAGACGGTTTAGGTCCCCACTTGTAAACCTGAAAATAGCTCAAAACTTAAGTGTTAAGCTAGAAATAGGACTGATTACTTAAATTTCATTCTGATAATCAATATTTTAACTATAAAATTTTAGTATACATGAAATTTGAAAATGTGTGTTTAAAAGGCCCCACTTGTCTGTTGAAATGACTGTGAAGGTCCCCACTTGTAAATTTATCGAGTGTGAAAAATGAAATTGAAATAATTGATGGAACCATATAGGCTTTGACACTAATTCAAAATCTAATAATTTATACACAAATGTTCCCAGATATAAGATTGGAAGACGGTTTAGGTCCCCACTTGTAAACCTGAAAATAGCTCAAAACTTAAGTGTTAAGCTAGAAATAGGACTGATTACTTAAATTTCATTCTGATAATGAATATTTTAACTATAAAATTATAATATACATGGAATTTGAAAATGTGTGTTTAAAAGACCCCACTTGTAAATTTAACGAGTGTGAAAAATGAAATTGAAATAATTGATGGAACCATATAGGCTTTGACACTAATTCAAAATCTAATAATTTATACACAAATGTCCCCAGATATAAGATTGGAAGACGGTTTAGGTCCCCACTTGTAAACCTGAAAATAGCTCAAAACTTAAGTGTTAAGCTAGAAATAGGACTGATTACTTAAATTTCATTCTGATAATCAATATTTTAACTATAAATTTTAGTATACATGAAATTTGAAAATGTGTGTTTAAAAGGCCCCACTTGTCTGTTGAAATGACTGTGAAGGTCCCCACTTGTAAATTTATCGAGTGTGAAAAATGAAATTGAAATAATTGATGGAACCATATAGGCTTTGACACTAATTCAAAATCTAATAATTTATACACAAATGTCCCCAGATATAAGATTGGAAGACGGTTTAGGTCCCCACTTGTAAACCTGAAAATAGCTCAAAACTTAAGTGTTAAGCTAGAAATAGGACTGATTACTTAAATTTCATTCTGATAATGAATATTTTAACTATAAAATTATAATATACATGGAATTTGAAAATGTGTGTTTAAAAGACCCCACTTGTAAATTTATCGAGTGTGAAAAAATGAAATTGAAATACCTGATGGAACAATATAGGCTTCGACACTTATTCAAAATCTAATAATTTATACACAAATGTCCCCAGATATAAGGTTGGAAGACGGTTTAGGTCCCCACTTGTTAACCTGAAAATAGCTCAAAACTTAAGTGTTAAGCTAGAAATAGGACTGATTACTTACATTTCATTCTGATAATGAATATTTTAACTATAAAATTATAATATACATGGAATTTGAAAATGTGTGTTTAAAAGACCCCACTTGTAAATTTAACGAGTGTGAAAAAATGAAATTCAAATACCTGATGAAACAATATCGGCTTCGACACTTATTCAAAATCTAATAATTTATACACAAATGTCCCCAGATATAAGGTTGGAAGACGGTTTAGGTCCCCACTTGTAAACCTGAAAATATCTCAAAACTTAAGTGTTAAGCTAGAAATAGGACTGATTACTTAAATTTCATTCTGATAATCAATATTTTAACTATAAAATTTTAGTATACATGAAATTTGAAAATGTGTGTTTAAAAGGCCCCACTTGTCTGTTGAAATGACTGTGAAGGTCCCCACTTGTAAATTTATCGAGTGTGAAAAATGAAATTGAAATAATTGATGGAACCATATAGGCTTTGACACTAATTCAAAATCTAATAATTTATACACAAATGTCCCCAGATATAAGATTGGAAGACGGTTTAGGTCCCCACTTGTAAACCTGTAAATAGCTCAAAACTTAAGTGTTAAGCTAGAAATAGGACTGATTACTTAAATTTCATTCTGATAATGAATATTTTAACTATAAAATTATAATATACATGGAATTTGAAAATGTGTGTTTAAAAGACCCCACTTGTAAATTTAACGAGTGTGAAAAAATGAAATTCAAATACCTGATGAAACAATATAGGCTTCGACACTTATTCAAAATCTAATAATTTATACACAAATGTCCCCAGATATAAGGTTGGAAAACGGTTTAGGTCCCCACTTGTAAACCTGAAAATAGCTCAAAACTTAAGTGTTAAGCTAGAAATAGGACTGATTATTTAAATTTCATTCTGATAACGAATATTTTAACTATAAAATTATAATATACATGGAATTAGAAAATGTGTGTTTAAAAGACCCCACTTGTAAATTTAACGAGTGTGAAAAAATGAAATTCAAATACCTGATGAAACAATATAGGCTTCGACACTTATTCAAAATCTAATAATTTATACACAAATGTCCCCAGATATAAGGTTGGAAGACGGTTTAGGTCCCCACTTGTAAACCTGAAAATAGCTCAAAACTTAAGTGTTAAGCTAGAAATAGGACTGATTACTTAAATTTCATTCTGATAATCAATATTTTAACTATAAAATTTTAGTATACATGAAATTTGAAAATGTGTGTTTAAAAGGCCCCACTTGTCTGTTGAAATGACTGTGAAGGTCCCCACTTGTAAATTTATCGAGTGTGAAAAATGAAATTGAAATAATTGATGGAACCATATAGGCTTTGACACTAATTCAAAATCTAATAATTTATACACAAATGTCCCCAGATATAAGGTTGGAAGACGGTTTAGGTCCCAACTTGTAAACCTGAAAATAGCTCAAAACTTAAGTGTTAAGCTAGAAATAGGACTGATTACTTAAATTTCATTCTGATAATGAATATTTTAACTATAAAATTATAATATACATGGAATTTGAAAATGTGTGTTTTAAAGACCCCACTTGTAAATTTAACGATTGTGAAAAAATGAAATTCAAATACCTGATGAAACAATATAGGCTTCGACACTTATTCAAAATCTAATAATTTATACACAAATGTCCCCAGATATAAGGTTGGAAGACGGTTTAGGTCCCCACTTGTAAACCTGAAAATAGCTCAAAACTTAAGTGTTAAGCTAGAAATAGGACTGATTACTTAAATTTCATTCTGATAATGAATATTTTAACTATAAAATTATAATATACATGGAATTTGAAAATGTGTGTTTAAAAGACCCCACTTGTAAATTTAACGAGTGTGAAAAAATGAAATTCAAATACCTGATGAAACAATATAGGCTTCGACACTTATTCAAAATCTAATAATTTATGCACAAATGTCCCCAGATATAAGGTTGGAAGACGGTTTAGGTCCCCACTTGTAAACCTGAAAATAGCTCAAAACTTAAGTGTTAAGCTAGAAATAGGACTGATTACTTAAATTTCATTCTGATAATCAATATTTTAACTATAAAATTATAATATACATGGAATTTGAATATGTGTGTTTAAAAGACCCCACTTGTAAATTTAACGAGTGTGAAAAAATGAAATTCAAATACCTGATGAAACAATATAGGCTTCGACACTTATTCAAAATCTAATAATTTATACACAAATGTCCCCAGATATAAGGTTGGAAGACGGTTTAGGTCCCCACTTGTAAACCTGAAAATAGCTCAAAACTTAAGTGTTAAGCTAGAAATAGGACTGATTACTTAAATTTCATTCTGATAATCAATATTTTAACTATAAAATTTTAGTATACATGAAATTTGAAAATGTGTGTTTAAAAGGCCCCACTTGTCTGTTGAAATGACTGTGAAGGTCCCCACTTGTAAATTTATCGAGTGTGAAAAATGAAATTGAAATAATTGATGGAACCATATAGGCTTTGACACTAATTCAAAATCTAATAATTTATACACAAATGTCCCCAGATATAAGGTTGGAAGACGGTTTAGGTCCCAACTTGTAAACCTGAAAATAGCTCAAAACTTAAGTGTTAAGCTAGAAATAGGACTGATTACTTAAATTTCATTCTGATAATGAATATTTTAACTATAAAATTATAATATACATGGAATTTGAAAATGTGTGTTTTAAAGACCCCACTTGTAAATTTAACGATTGTGAAAAAATGAAATTCAAATACCTGATGAAACAATATAGGCTTCGACACTTATTCAAAATCTAATAATTTATACACAAATGTCCCCAGATATAAGGTTGGAAGACGGTTTAGGTCCCCACTTGTAAACCTGAAAATAGCTCAAAACTTAAGTGTTAAGCTAGAAATAGGACTGATTACTTAAATTTCATTCTGATAATGAATATTTTAACTATAAAATTATAATATACATGGAATTTGAAAATGTGTGTTTAAAAGACCCCACTTGTAAATTTAACGAGTGTGAAAAAATGAAATTCAAATACCTGATGAAACAATATAGGCTTCGACACTTATTCAAAATCTAATAATTTATGCACAAATGTCCCCAGATATAAGGTTGGAAGACGGTTTAGGTCCCCACTTGTAAACCTGAAAATAGCTCAAAACTTAAGTGTTAAGCTAGAAATAGGACTGATTACTTAAATTTCATTCTGATAATCAATATTTTAACTATAAAATTATAATATACATGGAATTTGAATATGTGTGTTTAAAAGACCCCACTTGTAAATTTAACGAGTGTGAAAAAATGAAATTCAAATACCTGATGAAACAATATAGGCTTCGACACTTATTCAAAATCTAATAATTTATACACAAATGTCCCCAGATATAAGGTTGGAAGACGGTTTAGGTCCCCACTTGTAAACCTGAAAATAGCTCAAAACTTAAGTGTTAAGCTAGAAATAGGACTGATTACTTAAATTTCATTCTGATAATGAATATTTTAACTATAAAATTATAATATACATGGAATTTGAAAATGTGTGTTTAAAAGACCCCACTTGTAAATTTAACGAGTGTGAAAAAATGAAATTCAAATACCTGATGAAACAATATAGGCTTCGACACTTATTCAAAATCTAATAATTTATGCACAAATGTCCCCAGATATAAGGTTGGAAGACGGTTTAGGTCCCCACTTGTAAACCTGAAAATAGCTCAAAACTTAAGTGTTAAGCTAGAAATAGGACTGATTACTTAAATTTCATTCTGATAATCAATATTTTAACTATAAAATTATAATATACATGGAATTTGAATATGTGTGTTTAAAAGACCCCACTTGTAAATTTAACGAGTGTGAAAAAATGAAATTCAAATACCTGATGAAACAATATAGGCTTCGACACTTATTCAAAATCTAATAATTTATACACAAATGTCCCCAGATATAAGGTTGGAAGACGGTTTAGGTCCCCACTTGTAAACCTGAAAATAGCTCAAAACTTAAATGTTAAGCAAGAAATAGGACTGATTACTTAAATTTCATTCTGATAATGAATATTTTAACTATAAAAATATAATATACATGAAATTTGAAAACGTGTGTTTAAAAGACCCCACTTGTCTGTTGAAATGACTGTGAATGTCCCCACTTGTAAATTAATCGAGTGTGAAAAATGAAATTGAAATAATTGATGGAACCATATAGGCTTTGACACTAATTCAAAATCTAATAATTTATACACAAATGTCCCCAGATATATGGCTGGAAGGCGGTTTAGGTCCCCACTTGTAAACCTGAAAATAGCTCAAAACTTAAGTGTTAAGCTAGAAATAGGACTGATTACTTAAATTTCATTCTGATAATGAATATTTTAACTATAAAATTGTAATATACATGGAATTTGAAAATGTGTGTTTAAAAGACCCCACTTGTCTGTTGAAATGACTGTGAAGGTCCCCACTTGTAAATTTATCGAGTGTGAAAAAATGAAATTGAAATACCTGATGGAACAATATAGGCTTCGACACTTATTCAAAATCTAATAATTTATACACAAATGTCCCCAGATATAAGGTTGGAAGACGGTTTAGGTCCCCACTTGTAAACCTGAAAATAGCTCAAAACTTAAGTGTTAAGCTAGAAATAGGACTGATTACTTAAATTTCATTCTGATAATCAATATTTTAACTATAAAATTATAATATACATGGAATTTGAATATGTGTGTTTAAAAGACCCCACTTGTAAATTTAACGAGTGTGAAAAAATGAAATTCAAATACCTGATGAAACAATATAGGCTTCGACACTTATTCAAAATCTAATAATTTATACACAAATGTCCCCAGATATAAGGTTGGAAGACGGTTTAGGTCCCCACTTGTAAACCTGAAAATAGCTCAAAACTTAAGTGTTAAGCTAGAAATAGGACTGATTACTTAAATTTCATTCTGATAATGAATATTTTAACTATAAAATTATAATATACATGGAATTTGAAAATGTGTGTTTAAAAGACCCCACTTGTAAATTTAACGAGTGTGAAAAAATGAAATTCAAATACCTGATGAAACAATATAGGCTTCGACACTTATTCAAAATCTAATAATTTATGCACAAATGTCCCCAGATATAAGGTTGGAAGACGGTTTAGGTCCCCACTTGTAAACCTGAAAATAGCTCAAAACTTAAGTGTTAAGCTAGAAATAGGACTGATTACTTAAATTTCATTCTGATAATCAATATTTTAACTATAAAATTATAATATACATGGAATTTGAATATGTGTGTTTAAAAGACCCCACTTGTAAATTTAACGAGTGTGAAAAAATGAAATTCAAATACCTGATGAAACAATATCGGCTTCGACACTTATTCAAAATCTAATAATTTATACACAAATGTCCCCAGATATAAGGTTGGAAGACGGTTTAGGTCCCCACTTGTAAACCTGAAAATATCTCAAAACTTAAGTGTTAAGCTAGAAATAGGACTGATTACTTAAATTTCATTCTGATAATCAATATTTTAACTATAAAATTTTAGTATACATGAAATTTGAAAATGTGTGTTTAAAAGGCCCCACTTGTCTGTTGAAATGACTGTGAAGGTCCCCACTTGTAAATTTATCGAGTGTGAAAAATGAAATTGAAATAATTGATGGAACCATATAGGCTTTGACACTAATTCAAAATCTAATAATTTATACACAAATGTCCCCAGATATAAGATTGGAAGACGGTTTAGGTCCCCACTTGTAAACCTGTAAATAGCTCAAAACTTAAGTGTTAAGCTAGAAATAGGACTGATTACTTAAATTTCATTCTGATAATGAATATTTTAACTATAAAATTATAATATACATGGAATTTGAAAATGTGTGTTTAAAAGACCCCACTTGTAAATTTAACGAGTGTGAAAAAATGAAATTCAAATACCTGATGAAACAATATAGGCTTCGACACTTATTCAAAATCTAATAATTTATACACAAATGTCCCCAGATATAAGGTTGGAAAACGGTTTAGGTCCCCACTTGTAAACCTGAAAATAGCTCAAAACTTAAGTGTTAAGCTAGAAATAGGACTGATTATTTAAATTTCATTCTGATAACGAATATTTTAACTATAAAATTATAATATACATGGAATTAGAAAATGTGTGTTTAAAAGACCCCACTTGTAAATTTAACGAGTGTGAAAAAATGAAATTCAAATACCTGATGAAACAATATAGGCTTCGACACTTATTCAAAATCTAATAATTTATACACAAATGTCCCCAGATATAAGGTTGGAAGACGGTTTAGGTCCCCACTTGTAAACCTGAAAATAGCTCAAAACTTAAGTGTTAAGCTAGAAATAGGACTGATTACTTAAATTTCATTCTGATA
This sequence comes from Phalangium opilio, assembly GCF_054372755.1. Classification (NCBI taxonomy): domain Eukaryota; kingdom Metazoa; phylum Arthropoda; class Arachnida; order Opiliones; family Phalangiidae; genus Phalangium; species Phalangium opilio. The sequence continues at coordinate 2,793,756 of NW_028324162.1, read as the reverse complement.
ATCAATATTTTAACTATAAAATTTTAGTATACATGAAATTTGAAAATGTGTGTTTAAAAGGCCCCACTTGTCTGTTGAAATGACTGTGAAGGTCCCCACTTGTAAATTTATCGAGTGTGAAAAATGAAATTGAAATAATTGATGGAACCATATAGGCTTTGACACTAATTCAAAATCTAATAATTTATACACAAATGTCCCCAGATATAAGGTTGGAAGACGGTTTAGGTCCCAACTTGTAAACCTGAAAATAGCTCAAAACTTAAGTGTTAAGCTAGAAATAGGACTGATTACTTAAATTTCATTCTGATAATGAATATTTTAACTATAAAATTATAATATACATGGAATTTGAAAATGTGTGTTTTAAAGACCCCACTTGTAAATTTAACGATTGTGAAAAAATGAAATTCAAATACCTGATGAAACAATATAGGCTTCGACACTTATTCAAAATCTAATAATTTATACACAAATGTCCCCAGATATAAGGTTGGAAGACGGTTTAGGTCCCCACTTGTAAACCTGAAAATAGCTCAAAACTTAAGTGTTAAGCTAGAAATAGGACTGATTACTTAAATTTCATTCTGATAATGAATATTTTAACTATAAAATTATAATATACATGGAATTTGAAAATGTGTGTTTAAAAGACCCCACTTGTAAATTTAACGAGTGTGAAAAAATGAAATTCAAATACCTGATGAAACAATATAGGCTTCGACACTTATTCAAAATCTAATAATTTATGCACAAATGTCCCCAGATATAAGGTTGGAAGACGGTTTAGGTCCCCACTTGTAAACCTGAAAATAGCTCAAAACTTAAGTGTTAAGCTAGAAATAGGACTGATTACTTAAATTTCATTCTGATAATCAATATTTTAACTATAAAATTATAATATACATGGAATTTGAATATGTGTGTTTAAAAGACCCCACTTGTAAATTTAACGAGTGTGAAAAAATGAAATTCAAATACCTGATGAAACAATATAGGCTTCGACACTTATTCAAAATCTAATAATTTATACACAAATGTCCCCAGATATAAGGTTGGAAGACGGTTTAGGTCCCCACTTGTAAACCTGAAAATAGCTCAAAACTTAAGTGTTAAGCTAGAAATAGGACTGATTACTTAAATTTCATTCTGATAATCAATATTTTAACTATAAAATTTTAGTATACATGAAATTTGAAAATGTGTGTTTAAAAGGCCCCACTTGTCTGTTGAAATGACTGTGAAGGTCCCCACTTGTAAATTTATCGAGTGTGAAAAATGAAATTGAAATAATTGATGGAACCATATAGGCTTTGACACTAATTCAAAATCTAATAATTTATACACAAATGTCCCCAGATATAAGGTTGGAAGACGGTTTAGGTCCCAACTTGTAAACCTGAAAATAGCTCAAAACTTAAGTGTTAAGCTAGAAATAGGACTGATTACTTAAATTTCATTCTGATAATGAATATTTTAACTATAAAATTATAATATACATGGAATTTGAAAATGTGTGTTTTAAAGACCCCACTTGTAAATTTAACGATTGTGAAAAAATGAAATTCAAATACCTGATGAAACAATATAGGCTTCGACACTTATTCAAAATCTAATAATTTATACACAAATGTCCCCAGATATAAGGTTGGAAGACGGTTTAGGTCCCCACTTGTAAACCTGAAAATAGCTCAAAACTTAAGTGTTAAGCTAGAAATAGGACTGATTACTTAAATTTCATTCTGATAATGAATATTTTAACTATAAAATTATAATATACATGGAATTTGAAAATGTGTGTTTAAAAGACCCCACTTGTAAATTTAACGAGTGTGAAAAAATGAAATTCAAATACCTGATGAAACAATATAGGCTTCGACACTTATTCAAAATCTAATAATTTATGCACAAATGTCCCCAGATATAAGGTTGGAAGACGGTTTAGGTCCCCACTTGTAAACCTGAAAATAGCTCAAAACTTAAGTGTTAAGCTAGAAATAGGACTGATTACTTAAATTTCATTCTGATAATCAATATTTTAACTATAAAATTATAATATACATGGAATTTGAATATGTGTGTTTAAAAGACCCCACTTGTAAATTTAACGAGTGTGAAAAAATGAAATTCAAATACCTGATGAAACAATATAGGCTTCGACACTTATTCAAAATCTAATAATTTATACACAAATGTCCCCAGATATAAGGTTGGAAGACGGTTTAGGTCCCCACTTGTAAACCTGAAAATAGCTCAAAACTTAAGTGTTAAGCTAGAAATAGGACTGATTACTTAAATTTCATTCTGATAATGAATATTTTAACTATAAAATTATAATATACATGGAATTTGAAAATGTGTGTTTAAAAGACCCCACTTGTAAATTTAACGAGTGTGAAAAAATGAAATTCAAATACCTGATGAAACAATATAGGCTTCGACACTTATTCAAAATCTAATAATTTATGCACAAATGTCCCCAGATATAAGGTTGGAAGACGGTTTAGGTCCCCACTTGTAAACCTGAAAATAGCTCAAAACTTAAGTGTTAAGCTAGAAATAGGACTGATTACTTAAATTTCATTCTGATAATCAATATTTTAACTATAAAATTATAATATACATGGAATTTGAATATGTGTGTTTAAAAGACCCCACTTGTAAATTTAACGAGTGTGAAAAAATGAAATTCAAATACCTGATGAAACAATATAGGCTTCGACACTTATTCAAAATCTAATAATTTATACACAAATGTCCCCAGATATAAGGTTGGAAGACGGTTTAGGTCCCCACTTGTAAACCTGAAAATAGCTCAAAACTTAAATGTTAAGCAAGAAATAGGACTGATTACTTAAATTTCATTCTGATAATGAATATTTTAACTATAAAAATATAATATACATGAAATTTGAAAACGTGTGTTTAAAAGACCCCACTTGTCTGTTGAAATGACTGTGAATGTCCCCACTTGTAAATTAATCGAGTGTGAAAAATGAAATTGAAATAATTGATGGAACCATATAGGCTTTGACACTAATTCAAAATCTAATAATTTATACACAAATGTCCCCAGATATATGGCTGGAAGGCGGTTTAGGTCCCCACTTGTAAACCTGAAAATAGCTCAAAACTTAAGTGTTAAGCTAGAAATAGGACTGATTACTTAAATTTCATTCTGATAATGAATATTTTAACTATAAAATTGTAATATACATGGAATTTGAAAATGTGTGTTTAAAAGACCCCACTTGTCTGTTGAAATGACTGTGAAGGTCCCCACTTGTAAATTTATCGAGTGTGAAAAAATGAAATTGAAATACCTGATGGAACAATATAGGCTTCGACACTTATTCAAAATCTAATAATTTATACACAAATGTCCCCAGATATAAGGTTGGAAGACGGTTTAGGTCCCCACTTGTAAACCTGAAAATAGCTCAAAACTTAAGTGTTAAGCTAGAAATAGGACTGATTACTTAAATTTCATTCTGATAATCAATATTTTAACTATAAAATTATAATATACATGGAATTTGAATATGTGTGTTTAAAAGACCCCACTTGTAAATTTAACGAGTGTGAAAAAATGAAATTCAAATACCTGATGAAACAATATAGGCTTCGACACTTATTCAAAATCTAATAATTTATACACAAATGTCCCCAGATATAAGGTTGGAAGACGGTTTAGGTCCCCACTTGTAAACCTGAAAATAGCTCAAAACTTAAGTGTTAAGCTAGAAATAGGACTGATTACTTAAATTTCATTCTGATAATGAATATTTTAACTATAAAATTATAATATACATGGAATTTGAAAATGTGTGTTTAAAAGACCCCACTTGTAAATTTAACGAGTGTGAAAAAATGAAATTCAAATACCTGATGAAACAATATAGGCTTCGACACTTATTCAAAATCTAATAATTTATGCACAAATGTCCCCAGATATAAGGTTGGAAGACGGTTTAGGTCCCCACTTGTAAACCTGAAAATAGCTCAAAACTTAAGTGTTAAGCTAGAAATAGGACTGATTACTTAAATTTCATTCTGATAATCAATATTTTAACTATAAAATTATAATATACATGGAATTTGAATATGTGTGTTTAAAAGACCCCACTTGTAAATTTAACGAGTGTGAAAAAATGAAATTCAAATACCTGATGAAACAATATCGGCTTCGACACTTATTCAAAATCTAATAATTTATACACAAATGTCCCCAGATATAAGGTTGGAAGACGGTTTAGGTCCCCACTTGTAAACCTGAAAATATCTCAAAACTTAAGTGTTAAGCTAGAAATAGGACTGATTACTTAAATTTCATTCTGATAATCAATATTTTAACTATAAAATTTTAGTATACATGAAATTTGAAAATGTGTGTTTAAAAGGCCCCACTTGTCTGTTGAAATGACTGTGAAGGTCCCCACTTGTAAATTTATCGAGTGTGAAAAATGAAATTGAAATAATTGATGGAACCATATAGGCTTTGACACTAATTCAAAATCTAATAATTTATACACAAATGTCCCCAGATATAAGATTGGAAGACGGTTTAGGTCCCCACTTGTAAACCTGTAAATAGCTCAAAACTTAAGTGTTAAGCTAGAAATAGGACTGATTACTTAAATTTCATTCTGATAATGAATATTTTAACTATAAAATTATAATATACATGGAATTTGAAAATGTGTGTTTAAAAGACCCCACTTGTAAATTTAACGAGTGTGAAAAAATGAAATTCAAATACCTGATGAAACAATATAGGCTTCGACACTTATTCAAAATCTAATAATTTATACACAAATGTCCCCAGATATAAGGTTGGAAGACGGTTTAGGTCCCCACTTGTAAACCTGAAAATAGCTCAAAACTTAAGTGTTAAGCTAGAAATAGGACTGATTACTTAAATTTCATTCTGATAATGAATATTTTAACTATAAAATTATAATATACATGGAATTTGAAAATGTGTGTTTAAAAGACCCCACTTGTAAATTTAACGAGTGTGAAAAAATGAAATTCAAATACCTGATGAAACAATATAGGCTTCGACACTTATTCAAAATCTAATAATTTATGCACAAATGTCCCCAGATATAAGGTTGGAAGACGGTTTAGGTCCCCACTTGTAAACCTGAAAATAGCTCAAAACTTAAGTGTTAAGCTAGAAATAGGACTGATTACTTAAATTTCATTCTGATAATCAATATTTTAACTATAAAATTATAATATACATGGAATTTGAATATGTGTGTTTAAAAGACCCCACTTGTAAATTTAACGAGTGTGAAAAAATGAAATTCAAATACCTGATGAAACAATATAGGCTTCGACACTTATTCAAAATCTAATAATTTATACACAAATGTCCCCAGATATAAGGTTGGAAGACGGTTTAGGTCCCCACTTGTAAACCTGAAAATAGCTCAAAACTTAAGTGTTAAGCTAGAAATAGGACTGATTACTTAAATTTCATTCTGATAATCAATATTTTAACTATAAAATTTTAGTATACATGAAATTTGAAAATGTGTGTTTAAAAGGCCCCACTTGTCTGTTGAAATGACTGTGAAGGTCCCCACTTGTAAATTTATCGAGTGTGAAAAATGAAATTGAAATAATTGATGGAACCATATAGGCTTTGACACTTATTCAAAATCTAATAATTTATGCACAAATGTCCCCAGATATAAGGTTGGAAGACGGTTTAGGTCCCCACTTGTAAACCTGAAAATAGCTCAAAACTTAAGTGTTAAGCTAGAAATAGGACTGATTACTTAAATTTCATTCTGATAATCAATATTTTAACTATAAAATTATAATATACATGGAATTTGAATATGTGTGTTTAAAAGACCCCACTTGTAAATTTAACGAGTGTGAAAAAATGAAATTCAAATACCTGATGAAACAATATAGGCTTCGACACTTATTCAAAATCTAATAATTTATACACAAATGTCCCCAGATATAAGGTTGGAAGACGGTTTAGGTCCCCACTTGTAAACCTGAAAATAGCTCAAAACTTAAGTGTTAAGCTAGAAATAGGACTGATTACTTAAATTTCATTCTGATAATGAATATTTTAACTATAAAATTATAATATACATGGAATTTGAAAATGTGTGTTTAAAAGACCCCACTTGTAAATTTAACGAGTGTGAAAAAATGAAATTCAAATACCTGATGAAACAATATAGGCTTCGACACTTATTCAAAATCTAATAATTTATGCACAAATGTCCCCAGATATAAGGTTGGAAGACGGTTTAGGTCCCCACTTGTAAACCTGAAAATAGCTCAAAACTTAAGTGTTAAGCTAGAAATAGGACTGATTACTTAAATTTCATTCTGATAATCAATATTTTAACTATAAAATTATAATATACATGGAATTTGAATATGTGTGTTTAAAAGACCCCACTTGTAAATTTAACGAGTGTGAAAAAATGAAATTCAAATACCTGATGAAACAATATAGGCTTCGACACTTATTCAAAATCTAATAATTTATACACAAATGTCCCCAGATATAAGGTTGGAAGACGGTTACGGTCCCCACTTGTAAACCTGAAAATAGCTCAAAACTTAAATGTTAAGCAAGAAATAGGACTGATTACTTAAATTTCATTCTGATAATGAATATTTTAACTATAAAAATATAATATACATGAAATTTGAAAACGTGTGTTTAAAAGACCCCACTTGTCTGTTGAAATGACTGTGAATGTCCCCACTTGTAAATTAATCGAGTGTGAAAAATGAAATTGAAATAATTGATGGAACCATATAGGCTTTGACACTAATTCAAAATCTAATAATTTATACACAAATGTCCCCAGATATATCGCTGGAAGGCGGTTTAGGTCCCCACTTGTAAACCTGAAAATAGCTCAAAACTTAAGTGTTAAGCTAGAAATAGGACTGATTACTTAAATTTCATTCTGATAATGAATATTTTAACTATAAAATTGTAATATACATGGAATTTGAAAATGTGTGTTTAAAAGACCCCACTTGTCTGTTGAAATGACTGTGAAGGTCCCCACTTGTAAATTTATCGAGTGTGAAAAAATGAAATTGAAATACCTGATGGAACAATATAGGCTTCGACACTTATTCAAAATCTAATAATTTATACACAAATGTCCCCAGATATAAGGTTGGAAGACGGTTAAGGTCCCCACTTGTAAACCTGAAAATAGCTCAAAACTTAAGTGTTAAGCTAGAAATAGGACTGATTACTTAAATTTCATTCTGATAATCAATATTTTAACTATAAAATTATAATATACATGGAATTTGAAAATGTGTGTTTAAAAGACCCCACTTGTAAATTTAACGAGTGTGAAATAATGAAATTCAAATACCTGATGAAACAATATAGGCTTCGACACTTATTCAAAATCTAATAATTTATACACAAATGTCCCCAGATATATGGCTGGAAGGCGGTTTAGGTCCCCACTTGTAAACCTGAAAATAGCTCAAAACTTAAGTGTTAAGATAGAAATAGGACTTATTACTTAAATTTCATTCTGATAATGAATATTTTAACTATAAAATTGTAATATACATGGAATTTGAAAATGTGTGTTTAAAAGACCCCACTTGTAAATTTATCGAGTGTGAAAAAATGAAATTGAAATACCTGATGGAACAATATAGGCTTCGACACTTATTCAAAATCTAATAATTTATACACAAATGTCCCCAGATATAAGGTTGGAAGACGGTTACGGTCCCCACTTGTAAACCTGAAAATAGCTCAAAACTTAAATGTTAAGCAAGAAATAGGACTGATTACTTAAATTTCATTCTGATAATGAATATTTTAACTATAAAAATATAATAAACATGAAATTTGAAAACGTGTGTTTAAAAGACCCCACTTGTCTGTTGAAATGACTGTGAAGGTCCCCACTTGCAAATTTATCGAGTGTGAAAAATGAAATTGAAATAATTGATGGAACCATATAGGCTTTGACACTAATTCAAAATCTAATAATTTATACACAAATGTCCCCAGATATAAGGTTGGAAGACGGTTTAGGTCCCCACTTGTAAACCTGAAATTAGCTCAAAACTTATGTGTTAAGCTAGAAATAGGACTGATTACTTAAATTTCATTCTGATAATAAATATTTTATCTATAAAATTATAATATACATGAAATTTGAAAATGTGTGTTTAAAAGACCCCGCTTGTCTGTTGAAATGACTGTGAAGGTCCCCACTTGTAAATTTATCGAGTGTGAAAAAATGAAATTGAAATACCTGATGGAACAATATAGGCTTCGACACTTATTCAAAATCTAATAATTTATACACAAATGTCCCCAGATATAAGGTTGGAAGACGGTTAAGGTCCCCACTTGTAAACCTGAAAATAGCTCAAAACTTAAGTGTTAAGCTAGAAATAGGACTGATTACTTAAATTTCATTCTGATAATCAATATTTTAACTATAAAATTATAATATACATGGAATTTGAAAATGTGTGTTTAAAAGACCCCACTTGTAAATTTAACGAGTGTGAAATAATGAAATTCAAATACCTGATGAAACAATATAGGCTTCGACACTTATTCAAAATCTAATAATTTATACACAAATGTCCCCAGATATATGGCTGGAAGGCGGTTTAGGTCCCCACTTGTAAACCTGAAAATAGCTCAAAACTTAAGTGTTAAGCTAGAAATAGGACTGATTACTTAAATTTCATTCTGATAATGAATATTTTAACTATAAAATTGTAATATACATGGAATTTGAAAATGTGTGTTTAAAAGACCCCACTTGTCTGTTGAAATGACTGTGAAGGTCCCCACTTTTAAATTTATCGAGTGAGAAAAATGAAATTGAAATAATTGATGGAACCATATAGGCTTTGACACTAATTCAAAATCTAATAATTTATACACAAATGTCCCCAGATATAAGGTTGGAAGACGGTTTAGGTCCCCACTTGTAAACCTGAAATTAGCTCAAAACTTAAGTGTTAAGCTAGAAATAGGACTGATTACTTAAATTTCATTCTGATAATAAATATTTTATCTATAAAATTATAATATACATGAAATTTGAAAATGTGTGTTTAAAAGACCCCGCTTGTCTGTTGAAATGACTGTGAAGGTCCCCACTTGTAAATTTATCGAGTGTGAAAAAATGAAATTGAAATACCTGATGGAACAATATAGGCTTCGACACTTATTCAAAATCTAATAATTTATACACAAATGTCCCCAGATATAAGGTTGGAAGACGGTTACGGTCCCCACTTGTAAACCTGAAAATAGCTCAAAACTTAAATGTTAAGCAAGAAATAGGACTGATTACTTAAATTTCATTCTGATAATGAATATTTTAACTATAAAAATATAATATACATGAAATTTGAAAACGTGTGTTTAAAAGACCCCACTTGTCTGTTGAAATGACTGTGAATGTCCCCACTTGTAAATTAATCGAGTGTGAAAAATGAAATTGAAATAATTGAAGGAACCATATAGGCTTTGACACTAATTCAAAATCTAATAATTTATACACAAATGTCCCCAGATATAAGGTTGGAAGACGGTTTAGGTCCCCACTTGTAAACCTGAAATTAGCTCAAAACTTAAGTGTTAAGCTAGAAATAGGACTTATTACTTAAATTTCATTCTGATAATGAATATTTTAACTATAAAATTGTAATATACATGGAATTTGAAAATGTGTGTTTAAAAGACCCCACTTGTAAATTTATCGAGTGTGAAAAAATGAAATTGAAATACCTGATGGAACAATATAGGCTTCGACACTTATTCAAAATCTAATAATTTATACACAAATGTCCCCAGATATAAGGTTGGAAGACGGTTACGGTCCCCACTTGTAAACCTGAAAATAGCTCAAAACTTAAATGTTAAGCAAGAAATAGGACTGATTACTTAAATTTCATTCTGATAATGAATATTTTAACTATAAAAATATAATAAACATGAAATTTGAAAACGTGTGTTTAAAAGACCCCACTTGTCTGTTGAAATGACTGTGAAGGTCCCCACTTGCAAATTTATCGAGTGTGAAAAATGAAATTGAAATAATTGATGGAACCATATAGGCTTTGACACTAATTCAAAATCTAATAATTTATACACAAATGTCCCCAGATATAAGGTTGGAAGACGGTTTAGGTCCCCACTTGTAAACCTGAAATTAGCTCAAAACTTATGTGTTAAGCTAGAAATAGGACTGATTACTTAAATTTCATTCTGATAATAAATATTTTATCTATAAAATTATAATATACATGAAATTTGAAAATGTGTGTTTAAAAGACCCCGCTTGTCTGTTGAAATGACTGTGAAGGTCCCCACTTGTAAATTTATCGAGTGTGAAAAAATGAAATTGAAATACCTGATGGAACAATATAGGCTTCGACACTTATTCAAAATCTAATAATTTATACACAAATGTCCCCAGATATAAGGTTGGAAGACGGTTAAGGTCCCCACTTGTAAACCTGAAAATAGCTCAAAACTTAAGTGTTAAGCTAGAAATAGGACTGATTACTTAAATTTCATTCTGATAATCAATATTTTAACTATAAAATTATAATATACATGGAATTTGAAAATGTGTGTTTAAAAGACCCCACTTGTAAATTTAACGAGTGTGAAATAATGAAATTCAAATACCTGATGAAACAATATAGGCTTCGACACTTATTCAAAATCTAATAATTTATACACAAATGTCCCCAGATATATGGCTGGAAGGCGGTTTAGGTCCCCACTTGTAAACCTGAAAATAGCTCAAAACTTAAGTGTTAAGCTAGAAATAGGACTGATTACTTAAATTTCATTCTGATAATGAATATTTTAACTATAAAATTGTAATATACATGGAATTTGAAAATGTGTGTTTAAAAGACCCCACTTGTCTGTTGAAATGACTGTGAAGGTCCCCACTTTTAAATTTATCGAGTGAGAAAAATGAAATTGAAATAATTGATGGAACCATATAGGCTTTGACACTAATTCAAAATCTAATAATTTATACACAAATGTCCCCAGATATAAGGTTGGAAGACGGTTTAGGTCCCCACTTGTAAACCTGAAATTAGCTCAAAACTTAAGTGTTAAGCTAGAAATAGGACTGATTACTTAAATTTCATTCTGATAATAAATATTTTATCTATAAAATTATAATATACATGAAATTTGAAAATGTGTGTTTAAAAGACCCCGCTTGTCTGTTGAAATGACTGTGAAGGTCCCCACTTGTAAATTTATCGAGTGTGAAAAAATGAAATTGAAATACCTGATGGAACAATATAGGCTTCGACACTTATTCAAAATCTAATAATTTATACACAAATGTCCCCAGATATAAGGTTGGAAGACGGTTACGGTCCCCACTTGTAAACCTGAAAATAGCTCAAAACTTAAATGTTAAGCAAGAAATAGGACTGATTACTTAAATTTCATTCTGATAATGAATATTTTAACTATAAAAATATAATATACATGAAATTTGAAAACGTGTGTTTAAAAGACCCCACTTGTCTGTTGAAATGACTGTGAATGTCCCCACTTGTAAATTAATCGAGTGTGAAAAATGAAATTGAAATAATTGAAGGAACCATATAGGCTTTGACACTAATTCAAAATCTAATAATTTATACACAAATGTCCCCAGATATAAGGTTGGAAGACGGTTTAGGTCCCCACTTGTAAACCTGAAATTAGCTCAAAACTTAAGTGTTAAGCTAGAAATAGGACTTATTACTTAAATTTCATTCTGATAATGAATATTTTAACTATAAAATTATAATATACATGGAATTTGAAAATGTGTGTTTAAAAGACCCCACTTGTAAATTTAACGAGTGTGAAATAATGAAATTCAAATACCTGATGAAACAATATAGGCTTCGACACTTATTCAAAATCTAATAATTTATACACAAATGTCCCCAGATATATGGCTGGAACGCGGTTTAGGTCCCCACTTGTAAACCTGAAAATAGCTCAAAACTTAAGTGTTAAGATAGAAATAGGACTTATTACTTAAATTTCATTCTGATAATGAATATTTTAACTATAAAATTGTAATATACATGGAATTTGAAAATGTGTGTTTAAAAGACCCCACTTGTAAATTTATCGAGTGTGAAAAAATGAAATTGAAATACCTGATGGAACAATATAGGCTTCGACACTAATTCAAAATCTAATAATTTATACACAAATGTCCCCAGATATATGGCTGGAAGGCGGTTTAGGTCCCCACTTGTAAACCTGAAAATAGCTCAAAACTTAAGTGTTAAGCTAGAAATAGGACTGATTACTTAAATTTCATTCTGATAATGAATATTTTAACTATAAAATTGTAATATACATGGAATTTGAAAATGTGTGTTTAAAAGACCCCACTTGTCTGTTGAAATGACTGTGAAGGTCCCCACTTGTAAATTTATCGAGTGTGAAAAAATGAAATTGAAATACCTGATGGAACAATATAGGCTTCGACACTTATTCAAAATCTAATAATTTATACACAAATGTCCCCAGATATAAGGTTGGAAGACGGTTTAGGTCCCCACTTGTAAACCTGAAAATAGCTCAAAACTTAAGTGTTAAGCTAGAAATAGGACTGATTACTTAAATTTCATTCTGATAATCAATATTTTAACTATAAAATTATAATATACATGGAATTTGAATATGTGTGTTTAAAAGACCCCACTTGTAAATTTAACGAGTGTGAAAAAATGAAATTCAAATACCTGATGAAACAATATAGGCTTCGACACTTATTCAAAATCTAATAATTTATACACAAATGTCCCCAGATATAAGGTTGGAAGACGGTTTAGGTCCCCACTTGTAAACCTGAAAATAGCTCAAAACTTAAGTGTTAAGCTAGAAATAGGACTGATTACTTAAATTTCATTCTGATAATGAATATTTTAACTATAAAATTATAATATACATGGAATTTGAAAATGTGTGTTTAAAAGACCCCACTTGTAAATTTAACGAGTGTGAAAAAATGAAATTCAAATACCTGATGAAACAATATAGGCTTCGACACTTATTCAAAATCTAATAATTTATGCACAAATGTCCCCAGATATAAGGTTGGAAGACGGTTTAGGTCCCCACTTGTAAACCTGAAAATAGCTCAAAACTTAAGTGTTAAGCTAGAAATAGGACTGATTACTTAAATTTCATTCTGATAATCAATATTTTAACTATAAAATTATAATATACATGGAATTTGAATATGTGTGTTTAAAAGACCCCACTTGTAAATTTAACGAGTGTGAAAAAATGAAATTCAAATACCTGATGAAACAATATCGGCTTCGACACTTATTCAAAATCTAATAATTTATACACAAATGTCCCCAGATATAAGGTTGGAAGACGGTTTAGGTCCCCACTTGTAAACCTGAAAATATCTCAAAACTTAAGTGTTAAGCTAGAAATAGGACTGATTACTTAAATTTCATTCTGATAATCAATATTTTAACTATAAAATTTTAGTATACATGAAATTTGAAAATGTGTGTTTAAAAGGCCCCACTTGTCTGTTGAAATGACTGTGAAGGTCCCCACTTGTAAATTTATCGAGTGTGAAAAATGAAATTGAAATAATTGATGGAACCATATAGGCTTTGACACTAATTCAAAATCTAATAATTTATACACAAATGTCCCCAGATATAAGATTGGAAGACGGTTTAGGTCCCCACTTGTAAACCTGTAAATAGCTCAAAACTTAAGTGTTAAGCTAGAAATAGGACTGATTACTTAAATTTCATTCTGATAATGAATATTTTAACTATAAAATTATAATATACATGGAATTTGAAAATGTGTGTTTAAAAGACCCCACTTGTAAATTTAACGAGTGTGAAAAAATGAAATTCAAATACCTGATGAAACAATATAGGCTTCGACACTTATTCAAAATCTAATAATTTATACACAAATGTCCCCAGATATAAGGTTGGAAGACGGTTTAGGTCCCCACTTGTAAACCTGAAAATAGCTCAAAACTTAAGTGTTAAGCTAGAAATAGGACTGATTACTTAAATTTCATTCTGATAATGAATATTTTAACTATAAAATTATAATATACATGGAATTTGAAAATGTGTGTTTAAAAGACCCCACTTGTAAATTTAACGAGTGTGAAAAAATGAAATTCAAATACCTGATGAAACAATATAGGCTTCGACACTTATTCAAAATCTAATAATTTATGCACAAATGTCCCCAGATATAAGGTTGGAAGACGGTTTAGGTCCCCACTTGTAAACCTGAAAATAGCTCAAAACTTAAGTGTTAAGCTAGAAATAGGACTGATTACTTAAATTTCATTCTGATAATCAATATTTTAACTATAAAATTATAATATACATGGAATTTGAATATGTGTGTTTAAAAGACCCCACTTGTAAATTTAACGAGTGTGAAAAAATGAAATTCAAATACCTGATGAAACAATATAGGCTTCGACACTTATTCAAAATCTAATAATTTATACACAAATGTCCCCAGATATAAGGTTGGAAGACGGTTTAGGTCCCCACTTGTAAACCTGAAAATAGCTCAAAACTTAAGTGTTAAGCTAGAAATAGGACTGATTACTTAAATTTCATTCTGATAATCAATATTTTAACTATAAAATTTTAGTATACATGAAATTTGAAAATGTGTGTTTAAAAGGCCCCACTTGTCTGTTGAAATGACTGTGAAGGTCCCCACTTGTAAATTTATCGAGTGTGAAAAATGAAATTGAAATAATTGATGGAACCATATAGGCTTTGACACTTATTCAAAATCTAATAATTTATGCACAAATGTCCCCAGATATAAGGTTGGAAGACGGTTTAGGTCCCCACTTGTAAACCTGAAAATAGCTCAAAACTTAAGTGTTAAGCTAGAAATAGGACTGATTACTTAAATTTCATTCTGATAATCAATATTTTAACTATAAAATTATAATATACATGGAATTTGAATATGTGTGTTTAAAAGACCCCACTTGTAAATTTAACGAGTGTGAAAAAATGAAATTCAAATACCTGATGAAACAATATAGGCTTCGACACTTATTCAAAATCTAATAATTTATACACAAATGTCCCCAGATATAAGGTTGGAAGACGGTTTAGGTCCCCACTTGTAAACCTGAAAATAGCTCAAAACTTAAGTGTTAAGCTAGAAATAGGACTGATTACTTAAATTTCATTCTGATAATGAATATTTTAACTATAAAATTATAATATACATGGAATTTGAAAATGTGTGTTTAAAAGACCCCACTTGTAAATTTAACGAGTGTGAAAAAATGAAATTCAAATACCTGATGAAACAATATAGGCTTCGACACTTATTCAAAATCTAATAATTTATGCACAAATGTCCCCAGATATAAGGTTGGAAGACGGTTTAGGTCCCCACTTGTAAACCTGAAAATAGCTCAAAACTTAAGTGTTAAGCTAGAAATAGGACTGATTACTTAAATTTCATTCTGATAATCAATATTTTAACTATAAAATTATAATATACATGGAATTTGAATATGTGTGTTTAAAAGACCCCACTTGTAAATTTAACGAGTGTGAAAAAATGAAATTCAAATACCTGATGAAACAATATAGGCTTCGACACTTATTCAAAATCTAATAATTTATACACAAATGTCCCCAGATATAAGGTTGGAAGACGGTTACGGTCCCCACTTGTAAACCTGAAAATAGCTCAAAACTTAAATGTTAAGCAAGAAATAGGACTGATTACTTAAATTTCATTCTGATAATGAATATTTTAACTATAAAAATATAATATACATGAAATTTGAAAACGTGTGTTTAAAAGACCCCACTTGTCTGTTGAAATGACTGTGAATGTCCCCACTTGTAAATTAATCGAGTGTGAAAAATGAAATTGAAATAATTGATGGAACCATATAGGCTTTGACACTAATTCAAAATCTAATAATTTATACACAAATGTCCCCAGATATATCGCTGGAAGGCGGTTTAGGTCCCCACTTGTAAACCTGAAAATAGCTCAAAACTTAAGTGTTAAGCTAGAAATAGGACTGATTACTTAAATTTCATTCTGATAATGAATATTTTAACTATAAAATTGTAATATACATGGAATTTGAAAATGTGTGTTTAAAAGACCCCACTTGTCTGTTGAAATGACTGTGAAGGTCCCCACTTGTAAATTTATCGAGTGTGAAAAAATGAAATTGAAATACCTGATGGAACAATATAGGCTTCGACACTTATTCAAAATCTAATAATTTATACACAAATGTCCCCAGATATAAGGTTGGAAGACGGTTAAGGTCCCCACTTGTAAACCTGAAAATAGCTCAAAACTTAAGTGTTAAGCTAGAAATAGGACTGATTACTTAAATTTCATTCTGATAATCAATATTTTAACTATAAAATTATAATATACATGGAATTTGAAAATGTGTGTTTAAAAGACCCCACTTGTAAATTTAACGAGTGTGAAATAATGAAATTCAAATACCTGATGAAACAATATAGGCTTCGACACTTATTCAAAATCTAATAATTTATACACAAATGTCCCCAGATATATGGCTGGAAGGCGGTTTAGGTCCCCACTTGTAAACCTGAAAATAGCTCAAAACTTAAGTGTTAAGATAGAAATAGGACTTATTACTTAAATTTCATTCTGATAATGAATATTTTAACTATAAAATTGTAATATACATGGAATTTGAAAATGTGTGTTTAAAAGACCCCACTTGTAAATTTATCGAGTGTGAAAAAATGAAATTGAAATACCTGATGGAACAATATAGGCTTCGACACTTATTCAAAATCTAATAATTTATACACAAATGTCCCCAGATATAAGGTTGGAAGACGGTTACGGTCCCCACTTGTAAACCTGAAAATAGCTCAAAACTTAAATGTTAAGCAAGAAATAGGACTGATTACTTAAATTTCATTCTGATAATGAATATTTTAACTATAAAAATATAATAAACATGAAATTTGAAAACGTGTGTTTAAAAGACCCCACTTGTCTGTTGAAATGACTGTGAAGGTCCCCACTTGCAAATTTATCGAGTGTGAAAAATGAAATTGAAATAATTGATGGAACCATATAGGCTTTGACACTAATTCAAAATCTAATAATTTATACACAAATGTCCCCAGATATAAGGTTGGAAGACGGTTTAGGTCCCCACTTGTAAACCTGAAATTAGCTCAAAACTTATGTGTTAAGCTAGAAATAGGACTGATTACTTAAATTTCATTCTGATAATAAATATTTTATCTATAAAATTATAATATACATGAAATTTGAAAATGTGTGTTTAAAAGACCCCGCTTGTCTGTTGAAATGACTGTGAAGGTCCCCACTTGTAAATTTATCGAGTGTGAAAAAATGAAATTGAAATACCTGATGGAACAATATAGGCTTCGACACTTATTCAAAATCTAATAATTTATACACAAATGTCCCCAGATATAAGGTTGGAAGACGGTTAAGGTCCCCACTTGTAAACCTGAAAATAGCTCAAAACTTAAGTGTTAAGCTAGAAATAGGACTGATTACTTAAATTTCATTCTGATAATCAATATTTTAACTATAAAATTATAATATACATGGAATTTGAAAATGTGTGTTTAAAAGACCCCACTTGTAAATTTAACGAGTGTGAAATAATGAAATTCAAATACCTGATGAAACAATATAGGCTTCGACACTTATTCAAAATCTAATAATTTATACACAAATGTCCCCAGATATATGGCTGGAAGGCGGTTTAGGTCCCCACTTGTAAACCTGAAAATAGCTCAAAACTTAAGTGTTAAGCTAGAAATAGGACTGATTACTTAAATTTCATTCTGATAATGAATATTTTAACTATAAAATTGTAATATACATGGAATTTGAAAATGTGTGTTTAAAAGACCCCACTTGTCTGTTGAAATGACTGTGAAGGTCCCCACTTTTAAATTTATCGAGTGAGAAAAATGAAATTGAAATAATTGATGGAACCATATAGGCTTTGACACTAATTCAAAATCTAATAATTTATACACAAATGTCCCCAGATATAAGGTTGGAAGACGGTTTAGGTCCCCACTTGTAAACCTGAAATTAGCTCAAAACTTAAGTGTTAAGCTAGAAATAGGACTGATTACTTAAATTTCATTCTGATAATAAATATTTTATCTATAAAATTATAATATACATGAAATTTGAAAATGTGTGTTTAAAAGACCCCGCTTGTCTGTTGAAATGACTGTGAAGGTCCCCACTTGTAAATTTATCGAGTGTGAAAAAATGAAATTGAAATACCTGATGGAACAATATAGGCTTCGACACTTATTCAAAATCTAATAATTTATACACAAATGTCCCCAGATATAAGGTTGGAAGACGGTTACGGTCCCCACTTGTAAACCTGAAAATAGCTCAAAACTTAAATGTTAAGCAAGAAATAGGACTGATTACTTAAATTTCATTCTGATAATGAATATTTTAACTATAAAAATATAATATACATGAAATTTGAAAACGTGTGTTTAAAAGACCCCACTTGTCTGTTGAAATGACTGTGAATGTCCCCACTTGTAAATTAATCGAGTGTGAAAAATGAAATTGAAATAATTGAAGGAACCATATAGGCTTTGACACTAATTCAAAATCTAATAATTTATACACAAATGTCCCCAGATATAAGGTTGGAAGACGGTTTAGGTCCCCACTTGTAAACCTGAAATTAGCTCAAAACTTAAGTGTTAAGCTAGAAATAGGACTTATTACTTAAATTTCATTCTGATAATGAATATTTTAACTATAAAATTGTAATATACATGGAATTTGAAAATGTGTGTTTAAAAGACCCCACTTGTAAATTTATCGAGTGTGAAAAAATGAAATTGAAATACCTGATGGAACAATATAGGCTTCGACACTTATTCAAAATCTAATAATTTATACACAAATGTCCCCAGATATAAGGTTGGAAGACGGTTACGGTCCCCACTTGTAAACCTGAAAATAGCTCAAAACTTAAATGTTAAGCAAGAAATAGGACTGATTACTTAAATTTCATTCTGATAATGAATATTTTAACTATAAAAATATAATAAACATGAAATTTGAAAACGTGTGTTTAAAAGACCCCACTTGTCTGTTGAAATGACTGTGAAGGTCCCCACTTGCAAATTTATCGAGTGTGAAAAATGAAATTGAAATAATTGATGGAACCATATAGGCTTTGACACTAATTCAAAATCTAATAATTTATACACAAATGTCCCCAGATATAAGGTTGGAAGACGGTTTAGGTCCCCACTTGTAAACCTGAAATTAGCTCAAAACTTATGTGTTAAGCTAGAAATAGGACTGATTACTTAAATTTCATTCTGATAATAAATATTTTATCTATAAAATTATAATATACATGAAATTTGAAAATGTGTGTTTAAAAGACCCCGCTTGTCTGTTGAAATGACTGTGAAGGTCCCCACTTGTAAATTTATCGAGTGTGAAAAAATGAAATTGAAATACCTGATGGAACAATATAGGCTTCGACACTTATTCAAAATCTAATAATTTATACACAAATGTCCCCAGATATAAGGTTGGAAGACGGTTAAGGTCCCCACTTGTAAACCTGAAAATAGCTCAAAACTTAAGTGTTAAGCTAGAAATAGGACTGATTACTTAAATTTCATTCTGATAATCAATATTTTAACTATAAAATTATAATATACATGGAATTTGAAAATGTGTGTTTAAAAGACCCCACTTGTAAATTTAACGAGTGTGAAATAATGAAATTCAAATACCTGATGAAACAATATAGGCTTCGACACTTATTCAAAATCTAATAATTTATACACAAATGTCCCCAGATATATGGCTGGAAGGCGGTTTAGGTCCCCACTTGTAAACCTGAAAATAGCTCAAAACTTAAGTGTTAAGCTAGAAATAGGACTGATTACTTAAATTTCATTCTGATAATGAATATTTTAACTATAAAATTGTAATATACATGGAATTTGAAAATGTGTGTTTAAAAGACCCCACTTGTCTGTTGAAATGACTGTGAAGGTCCCCACTTTTAAATTTATCGAGTGAGAAAAATGAAATTGAAATAATTGATGGAACCATATAGGCTTTGACACTAATTCAAAATCTAATAATTTATACACAAATGTCCCCAGATATAAGGTTGGAAGACGGTTTAGGTCCCCACTTGTAAACCTGAAATTAGCTCAAAACTTAAGTGTTAAGCTAGAAATAGGACTGATTACTTAAATTTCATTCTGATAATAAATATTTTATCTATAAAATTATAATATACATGAAATTTGAAAATGTGTGTTTAAAAGACCCCGCTTGTCTGTTGAAATGACTGTGAAGGTCTCCACTTGTAAATTTATCGAGTGTGAAAAAATGAAATTGAAATACCTGATGGAACAATATAGGCTTCGACACTTATTCAAAATCTAATAATTTATACACAAATGTCCCCAGATATAAGGTTGGAAGACGGTTACGGTCCCCACTTGTAAACCTGAAAATAGCTCAAAACTTAAATGTTAAGCAAGAAATAGGACTGATTACTTAAATTTCATTCTGATAATGAATATTTTAACTATAAAAATATAATATACATGAAATTTGAAAACGTGTGTTTAAAAGACCCCACTTGTCTGTTGAAATGACTGTGAATGTCCCCACTTGTAAATTAATCGAGTGTGAAAAATGAAATTGAAATAATTGAAGGAACCATATAGGCTTTGACACTAATTCAAAATCTAATAATTTATACACAAATGTCCCCAGATATAAGGTTGGAAGACGGTTTAGGTCCCCACTTGTAAACCTGAAATTAGCTCAAAACTTAAGTGTTAAGCTAGAAATAGGACTTATTACTTAAATTTCATTCTGATAATGAATATTTTAACTATAAAATTATAATATACATGGAATTTGAAAATGTGTGTTTAAAAGACCCCACTTGTAAATTTAACGAGTGTGAAATAATGAAATTCAAATACCTGATGAAACAATATAGGCTTCGACACTTATTCAAAATCTAATAATTTATACACAAATGTCCCCAGATATATGGCTGGAACGCGGTTTAGGTCCCCACTTGTAAACCTGAAAATAGCTCAAAACTTAAGTGTTAAGATAGAAATAGGACTTATTACTTAAATTTCATTCTGATAATGAATATTTTAACTATAAAATTGTAATATACATGGAATTTGAAAATGTGTGTTTAAAAGACCCCACTTGTAAATTTATCGAGTGTGAAAAAATGAAATTGAAATACCTGATGGAACAATATAGGCTTCGACACTTATTCAAAATCTAATAATTTATACACAAATGTCCCCAGATATAAGGTTGGAAGACGGTTACGGTCCCCACTTGTAAACCTGAAAATAGCTCAAAACTTAAATGTTAAGCAAGAAATAGGACTGATTACTTAAATTTCATTCTGATAATGAATATTTTAACTATAAAAATATAATAAACATGAAATTTGAAAACGTGTGTTTAAAAGACCCCACTTGTCTGTTGAAATGACTGTGAAGGTCCCCACTTGCAAATTTATCGAGTGTGAAAAATGAAATTGAAATAATTGATGGAACCATATAGGCTTTGACACTAATTCAAAATCTAATAATTTATACACAAATGTCCCCAGATATAAGGTTGGAAGACGGTTTAGGTCCCCACTTGTAAACCTGAAATTAGCTCAAAACTTATGTGTTAAGCTAGAAATAGGACTGATTACTTAAATTTCATTCTGATAATAAATATTTTATCTATAAAATTATAATATACATGAAATTTGAAAATGTGTGTTTAAAAGACCCCGCTTGTCTGTTGAAATGACTGTGAAGGTCCCCACTTGTAAATTTATCGAGTGTGAAAAAATGAAATTGAAATACCTGATGGAACAATATAGGCTTCGACACTTATTCAAAATCTAATAATTTATACACAAATGTCCCCAGATATAAGGTTGGAAGACGGTTAAGGTCCCCACTTGTAAACCTGAAAATAGCTCAAAACTTAAGTGTTAAGCTAGAAATAGGACTGATTACTTAAATTTCATTCTGATAATCAATATTTTAACTATAAAATTATAATATACATGGAATTTGAAAATGTGTGTTTAAAAGACCCCACTTGTAAATTTAACGAGTGTGAAATAATGAAATTCAAATACCTGATGAAACAATTTAGGCTTCGACACTTATTCAAAATCTAATAATTTATACACAAATGTCCCCAGATATATGGCTGGAAGGCGGTTTAGGTCCCCACTTGTAAACCTGAAAATAGCTCAAAACTTAAGTGTTAAGCTAGAAATAGGACTGATTACTTAAATTTCATTCTGATAATGAATATTTTAACTATAAAATTGTAATATACATGGAATTTGAAAATGTGTGTTTAAAAGACCCCACTTGTCTGTTGAAATGACTGTGAAGGTCCCCACTTTTAAATTTATCGAGTGAGAAAAATGAAATTGAAATAATTGATGGAACCATATAGGCTTTGACACTAATTCAAAATCTAATAATTTATACACAAATGTCCCCAGATATAAGGTTGGAAGACGGTTTAGGTCCCCACTTGTAAACCTGAAATTAGCTCAAAACTTAAGTGTTAAGCTAGAAATAGGACTGATTACTTAAATTTCATTCTGATAATAAATATTTTATCTATAAAATTATAATATACATGAAATTTGAAAATGTGTGTTTAAAAGACCCCGCTTGTCTGTTGAAATGACTGTGAAGGTCCCCACTTGTAAATTTATCGAGTGTGAAAAAATGAAATTGAAATACCTGATGGAACAATATAGGCTTCGACACTTATTCAAAACCTAATAATTTATACACAAATGTCCCCAGATAAAAGGTTGGAAGACGGTTAAGGTCCCCACTTGTAAACCTGAAAATAGCTCAAAACTTAAGTGTTAAGCTAGAAATAGGACTGATTACTAAAATTTCATTCTGATAATCAATATTTTAACTATAAAATTATAATATACATGGAATTTGAAAATGTGTGTTTAAAAGACCCCACTTGTAAATTTAACGAGTGTGAAATAATGAAATTCAAATACCTGATGAAACAATATAGGCTTCGACACTTATTCAAAATCTAATAATTTATACACAAATGTCCCCAGATATAAGGTTAGAAGACGGTTTAGGTCCCCACTTGTAAACCTGAAAATAGCTCAAAACTTAAGTGTTAAGCTAGAAATAGGACTGATTACTTAAATTTCATTCTGATAATCAATATTTTAACTATAAAATTTTAGTATACATGAAATTTGAAAATGTATGTTTAAAAGACCCCACTTGTAAATTTAACGAGTGTGAAATAATGAAATTCAAATACCTGATGAAACAATATAGGCTTCGACACTTATTCAAAATCTAATAATTTATACACAAATGTCCCCAGATATATGGCTGGAAGGCGGTTTAGGTCCCCACTTGTAAACCTGAAAATAGCTCAAAACTTAAGTGTTAAGCTAGAAATAGGACTGATTACTTAAATTTCATTTTGATAATGAATATTTTAACTATAAAATTGTAATATACATGGAATTTGAAAATGTGTGTTTAAAAGACCCCACTTGTCTGATGAAATGACTGTGAAGGTCCCCACTTTTAAATTTATCGAGTGAGAAAAATGAAATTGAAATAATTGATGGAACCATATAGGCTTTGACACTAATTCAAAATCTAATAATTTATACACAAATGTCCCCAGATATAAGGTTGGAAGACGGTTTAGGTCCCCACTTGTAAACCTGAAATTAGCTCAAAACTTAAGTGTTAAGCTAGAAATAGGACTGATTACTTAAATTTCATTCTGATAATAAATATTTTATCTATAAAATTATAATATACATGAAATTTGAAAATGTGTGTTTAAAAGACCCCGCTTGTCTGTTGAAATGACTGTGAAGGTCCCCACTTGTAAATTTATCGAGTGTGAAAAAATGAAATTGAAATACCTGATGGAACAATATAGGCTTCGACACTTATTCAAAATCTAATAATTTATACACAAATGTCCCCAGATATAAGGTTGGAAGACGGTTACGGTCCCCACTTGTAAACCTGAAAATAGCTCAAAACTTAAATGTTAAGCAAGAAATAGGACTGATTACTTAAATTTCATTCTGATAATGAATATTTTAACTATAAAAATATAATATACATGAAATTTGAAAACGTGTGTTTAAAAGACCCCACTTGTCTGTTGAAATGACTGTGAAGGTCCCCACTTGCAAATTTATCGAGTGTGAAAAATGAAATTGAAATAATTGAAGGAACCATATAGGCTTTGACACTAATTCAAAATCTAATAATTTATACACAAATGTCCCCAGATATAAGGTTGGAAGACGGTTTAGGTCCCCACTTGTAAACCTGAAATTAGCTCAAAACTTAAGTGTTAAGCTAGAAATAGGACTGATTACTTAAATTTCATTCTGATAATAAATATTTTATCTAAAAAATTATAATATACATGAAATTTGAAAATGTGTGTTTAAAAGACCCCGCTTGTCTGTTGAAATGACTGTGAAGGTCCCCACTTGTAAATTTATCGAGTGTGAAAAAATGAAATTGAAATACCTGATGGAACAATATAGGCTTCGACACTTATTCAAAATCTAATAATTTATACACAAATGTCCCCAGATATAAGGTTGGAAGACGGTTACGGTCCCCACTTGTAAACCTGAAAATAGCTCAAAACTTAAATGTTAAGCAAGAAATAGGACTGATTACTTAAATTTCATTCTGATAATGAATATTTTAACTATAAAAATATAATATACATGAAATTTGAAAACGTGTGTTTAAAAGACCCCACTTGTCTGTTGAAATGACTGTGAAGGTCCCCACTTGCAAATTTATCGAGTGTGAAAAATGAAATTGAAATAATTGATGGAACCATATAGGCTTTGACACTAATTCAAAATCTAATAATTTATACACAAATGTCCCCAGATATAAGGTTGGAAGACGGTTTAGGTCCCCACTTGTAAACCTGAAATTAGCTCAAAACTTAAGTGTTAAGCTAGAAATAGGACTGATTACTTAAATTTCATTCTGATAATCAATATTTTAACTATAAAATTATAATATACATGGAATTTGAAAATGTGTGTTTAAAAGACCCCACTTGTAAATTTAACGAGTGTGAAATAATGAAATTCAAATACCTGATGAAACAATATAGGCTTCGACACTTATTCAAAATCTAATAATTTATACACAAATGTCCCCAGATATAAGGTTGGAAGACGGTTTCGGTCCCCACTTGTAAACCTGAAAATAGCTCAAAACTTAAGTGTTAAGCTAGAAATAGGACTGATTACTTAAATTTCATTCTGATAATCAATATTTTAACTATAAAATTTTAGTATACATGAAATTTGAAAATGTGTGTTTAAAAGACCCCACTTGTCTGTTGAAATGACTGTGAAGGTCCCCACTTGTAAATTTATCGAGTGTGAAAAATGAAATTGAAATAATTGATGGAACCATATAGGCTTTGACACTAATTCAAAATCTAATAATTTATACACAAATGTCCCCAGATATAAGGTTGGAAGACGGTTTAGGTCCCCACTTGTAAACCTGAAATTAGCTCAAAACTTAAGTGTTAAGCTAGAAATAGGACTGATTACTTAAATTTCATTCTGATAATAAATATTTTATCTATAAAATTATAATATACATGAAATTTGATAATGTGTGTTTAAAAGACCCCGCTTGTCTGTTGAAATGACTGTGAAGGTCCCCACTTGTAAATTTATCGAGTGTGAAAAATGAAATTGAAATAATTGATGGAACCATATAGGCTTTGACACTAATTCAAAATCTAATAATTTATACACAAATGTCCCCAGATATAAGGTTGGAAGACGGTTTAGGTCCCCACTTGTAAACCTGAAATTAGCTCAAAACTTAAGTGTTAAACTAGAAATAGGACTGATTACTTAAATTTCATTCTGATAATAAATATTTTATCTATAAAATTATAATATACATGAAATTTGAAAATGTGTGTTTAAAAGACCCCGCTTGTCTGTTGAAATGACTGTGAAGGTCCCCACTTGTAAATTTATCGAGTGTGAAAAAATGAAATTGAAATACCTGATGGAACAATATAGGCTTCGACACTTATTCAAAATCTAATAATTTATACACAAATGTCCCCAGATATAAGGTTGGAAGACGGTTACGGTCCCCACTTGTAAACCTGAAAATAGCTCAAAACTTAAATGTTAAGCAAGAAATAGGACTGATTACTTAAATTTCATTCTGATAATGAATATTTTAACTATAAAAATATAATATACATGAAATTTGAAAACGTGTGTTTAAAAGACCCCACTTGTCTGTTGAAATGACTGTGAAGGTCCCCACTTGCAAATTTATCGAGTGTGAAAAATGAAATTGAAATAATTGATGGAACCATATAGGCTTTGACACTAATTCAAAATCTAATAATTTATACACAAATGTCCCCAGATATAAGGTTGGAAGACGGTTTAGGTCCCCACTTGTAAACCTGAAATTAGCTCAAAACTTAAGTGTTAAGCTAGAAATAGGACTGATTACTTAAATTTCATTCTGATAATCAATATTTTAACTATAAAATTATAATATACATGGAATTTGAAAATGTGTGTTTAAAAGACCCCACTTGTAAATTTAACGAGTGTGAAATAATGAAATTCAAATACCTGATGAAACAATATAGGCTTCGACACTTATTCAAAATCTAATAATTTATACACAAATGTCCCCAGATATAAGGTTGGAAGACGGTTTAGGTCCCCACTTGTAAACCTGAAAATAGCTCAAAACTTAAGTGTTAAGCTAGAAATAGGACTGATTACTTAAATTTCATTCTGATAATCAATATTTTAACTATAAAATTTTAGTATACATGAAATTTGAAAATGTGTGTTTAAAAGACCCCACTTGTCTGTTGAAATGACTGTGAAGGTCCCCACTTGTAAATTTATCGAGTGTGAAAAATGAAATTGAAATAATTGATGGAACCATATAGGCTTTGACACTAATTCAAAATCTAATAATTTATACACAAATGTCCCCAGATATAAGGTTGGAAGACGGTTTAGGTCCCCACTTGTAAACCTGAAATTAGCTCAAAACTTAAGTGTTAAGCTAGAAATAGGACTGATTACTTAAATTTCATTCTGATAATAAATATTTTATCTATAAAATTATAATATACATGAAATTTGAAAATGTGTGTTTAAAAGACCCCGCTTGTCTGTTGAAATGACTGTGAAGGTCCCCACTTGTAAATTTATCGAGTGTGAAAAAATGAAATTGAAATACCTGATGGAACAATATAGGCTTCGACACTTATTCAAAATCTAATAATTTATACACAAATGTCCCCAGATATAAGGTTGGAAGACGGTTACGGTCCCCACTTGTAAACCTGAAAATAGCTCAAAACTTAAATGTTTAGCAAGAAATAGGACTGATTACTTAAATTTCATTCTGATAATGAATATTTTAACTATAAAAATATAATATACATGAAATTTGAAACCGTGTGTTTAAAAGACCCCACTTGTCTGTTGAAATGACTGTGAAGGTCCCCACTTGCAAATTTATCGAGTGTGAAAAATGAAATTGAAATAATTGATGGAACCATATAGGCTTTGACACTAATTCAAAATCTAATAATTTATACACAAATGTCCCCAGATATAAGGTTGGAAGACGGTTTAGGTCCCCACTTGTAAACCTGAAATTAGCTCAAAACTTAAGTGTTAAGCTAGAAATAGGACTGATTACTTAAATTTCATTCTGATAATAAATATTTTATCTATAAAATTATAATATACATGAAATTTGAAAATGTGTGTTTAAAAGACCCCGCTTGTCTGTTGAAATGACTGTGAAGGTCCCCACTTGTAAATTTATCGAGTGTGAAAAAATGAAATTGAAATACCTGATGGAACAATATAGGCTTCGACACTTATTCAAAATCTAATAATTTATACACCAATGTCCCCAGATATAAGGTTGGAAGACGGTTACGGTCCCCACTTGTAAACCTGAAAATAGCTCAAAACTTAAATGTTAAGCAAGAAATAGGACTGATTACTTAAATTTCATTCTGATAATGAATATTTTAACTATAAAAATATAATATACATGAAATTTGAAACCGTGTGTTTAAAAGACCCCACTTGTCTGTTGAAATGACTGTGAAGGTCCCCACTTGCAAATTTATCGAGTGTGAAAAATGAAATTGAAATAATTGATAGAACCATATAGGCTTTGACACTAATTCAAAATCTAATAATTTATACACAAATGTCCCCAGATATAAGGTTGGAAGACGGTTTAGGTCCCCACTTGTAAACCTGAAATTAGCTCAAAACTTAAGTGTTAAGCTAGAAATAAGACTGATTACTTAAATTTCATTCTGATAATAAATATTTTATCTATAAAATTATAATATACATGAAATTTGAAAATGTGTGTTTAAAAGACCCCGCTTGTCTGTTGAAATGACTGTGAAGGTCCCCACTTGTAAATTTATCGAGTGTGAAAAAATGAAATTGAAATACCTGATGGAACAATATAGGCTTCGACACTTATTCAAAACCTAATAATTTATACACAAATGTCCCCAGATATAAGGTTGGAAGACGGTTAAGGTCCCCACTTGTAAACCTGAAAATAGCTCAAAACTTAAGTGTTAAGCTAGAAATAGGACTGATTACTTAAATTTCATTCTTATAATCAATATGTTAACTATAAAATTATAATATACATGGAATTTGAAAATGTGTGTTTAAAAGACCCCACTTGTAAATTTAACGAGTGTGAAATAATGAAATTCAAATACCTGATGAAACAATATAGGCTTCGACACTTATTCAAAATCTAATAATTTATACACAAATGTCCCCAGATATAAGGTTGGAAGACGGTTTAGGTCCCCACTTGTAAACCTGAAAATAGCTCAAAACTTAAGTGTTAAGCTAGAAATAGGACTGATTACTTAAATTTCATTCTGATAATCAATATTTTAACTATAAAATTTTAGTATACATGAAATTTGAAAATGTGTGTTTAAAAGACCCCACTTGTCTGTTGAAATGACTGTGAAGGTCCCCACTTGTAAATTTATCGAGTGTGAAAAATGAAATTGAAATAATTGATGGAACCATATAGGCTTTGACACTAATTCAAAATCTAATAATTTATACACAAATGTCCCCAGATATGAGGTTGGAAGACGGTTTAGGTCCCCACTTGTAAACCTGAAAATAGCTCAAAACTTAAGTGTTAAGCTAGAAATAGGAGTGATTACTTGAATTTCATTCTGATAATGAATATTTTAACTATAAAATTGTGATATACATGGAATTTGAAAATGTGTGTTTAAAAGACCCCACTTGTCTGTTGAAATGACTGTGAAGGTCCCCACTTTTAAATTTATCGAGTGTGAAAAATGAAATTGAAATAATTGATGGAACCATATAGGCTTTGACACTAATTCAAAATCTAATAATTTATACACAAATGTCCCCAGATATAAGGTTGGAAGACGGTTTAGGTCCCCACTTGTAAACCTGAAATTAGCTCAAAACTTAAGTGTTAAGCTAGAAATAGGACTGATTACTTAAATTTCATTCTGATAATAAATATTTTATCTATAAAATTATAATATACATGAAATTTGAAAATGTGTGTTTAAAAGACCCCGCTTGTCTGTTGAAATGACTGTGAAGGTCCCCACTTGTAAATTAATCGAGTGTGAAAAATGAAATTGAAATAATTGATGGAACCATATAGGCTTTGACACTAATTCAAAATCTAATAATTTATACACAAATGTCCCCAGATATATGGCTGGAAGGCGGTTTAGGTCCCCACTTGTAAACCTGAAAATAGCTCAAAACTTAAGTGTTAAGCTAGAAATAGGAGTGATTACTTAAATTTCATTCTGATAATGAATATTTTAACTATAAAATTGTAATATACATGGAATTTGAAAATGTGTGTTTAAAAGACCCCACTTGTCTGTTGAAATGACTGTGAAGGTCCCCACTTTTAAATTTATCGAGTGTGAAAAATGAAATTTAAATAATTGATGGAACCATATAGGCTTTGACACTAATTCAAAATCTAATAATTTATACACAAATGTCCCCAGATATAAGGTTGGAAGACGGTTACGGTCCCCACTTGTAAACCTGAAATTAGCTCAAAACTTAAGTGTTAAGCTAGAAATAGGACTGATTACTTAAATTTCATTCTGATAATAAATATTTTATCTATAAAATTATAATATACATGAAATTTGAAAATGTGTGTTTAAAAGACCCCGCTTGTCTGTTGAAATGACTGTGAAGGTCCCCACTTGTAAATTAATCGAGTGTGAAAAATGAAATTGAAATAATTGATGGAACCATATAGGCTTTGACACTAATTCAAAATCTAATAATTTATACACAAATGTCCCCAGATATATGGCTGGAAGGCGGTTTAGGTCCCCACTTGTAAACCTGAAAATAGCTCAAAACTTAAGTGTTAAGCTAGAAATAGGACTGATTACTTAAATTTCATTCTGATAATGAATATTTTAACTATAAAATTGTAATATACATGGAATTTGAAAATGTGTGTTTAAAAGACCCCACTTGTAAATTTATCGAGTGTGAAAAAATGAAATTGAAATACCTGATGGAACAATATAGGCTTCGACACTTATTCAAAATCTAATAATTTATACACAAATGTCCCCAGATATAAGGTTGGAAGACGGTTACGGTCCCCACTTGTAAACCTGAAAATAGCTCAAAACTTAAATGTTAATCAAGAAATAGGACTGATTACTTAAATTTCATTCTGATAATGAATATTTTAACTATAAAAATATAGTATACATGAAATTTGAAAACGTGTGTTTAAAAGACCCCACTTGTCTGTTGAAATGACTGTGAAGGTCCCCACTTGCAAATTTATCGAGTGTGAAAAATGAAATTGAAATAATTGAAGGAACCATATAGGCTTTGACACTAATTCAAAATCTAATAATTTATACACAAATGTCCCCAGATATAAGGTTGGAAGACGGTTTAGGTCCCCACTTGTAAACTGAAATTAGCTCAAAACTTAAGTGTTAAGCTAGAAATAGGACTGATTACTTAAATTTCATTCTGATAATAAATATTTTATCTATAAAATTATAATATACATGAAATTTGAAAATGTGTGTTTAAAAGACCCCGCTTGTCTGTTGAAATGACTGTGAAGGTCCCCACTTGTAAATTTATCGAGTGTGAAAAATGAAATTGAAATAATTGATGGAACCATATAGGCTTTGACACTAATTCAAAATCTAATAATTTATACACAAATGTCCCCAGATATAAGGTTGGAAGACGGTTTAGGTCCCCACTTGTAAACTGAAATTAGCTCAAAACTTAAGTGTTAAGCTAGAAATAGGACTGATTACTTAAATTTCATTCTGATAATAAATATTTTATCTATAAAATTATAATATACATGAAATTTGAAAATGTGTGTTTAAAAGACCCCGCTTGTCTGTTGAAATGACTGTGAAGGTCCCCACTTGTAAATTTATCGAGTGTGAAAAATGAAATTGAAATAATTGATGGAACCATATAGGCTTTGACACTAATTCAAAATCTAATAATTTATACACAAATGTCCCCAGAAATAAGGTTGGAAGACGGTTAAGGTCCCCACTTGTAAACCTGAAAATAGCTCAAATCTTAAGTGTTAAGCTAGAAAAAGGACTGATTACTTAAATTTCATTCTGATAATAAATATTTTATCTATAAAATTATAATATACATGAAATTTGAAAATGTGTGTTTAAAAGACCCCGCTTGTCTGTTGAAATGACTGTGAAGGTCAGCACTTGTAAATTTATCGAGTGTGAAAAATGAAATTGAAATAATTGATGGAACCATATAGGCTTTGACACTAATTCAAAATCTAATAATTTATACACAAATGTCCCCAGATATAAGGTTGGAAGACGGTTTAGGTCCCCACTTGTAAACCTGAAATTAGCTCAAAACTTAAGTGTTAAGCTAGAAATAGGACTGATTACTTAAATTTCATTCTGATAATAAATATTTTATCTATAAAATTATAATATACATGAAATTTGAAAATGTGTGTTTAAAAGACCCCGCTTGTCTGTTGAAATGACTGTGAAGGTCCCCACTTGTAAATTTATCGAGTGTGAAAAAATGAAATTGAAATACCTGATGGAACAATATAGGCTTCGACACTTATTCAAAATCTAATAATTTATACACCAATGTCCCCAGATATAAGGTTGGAAGACGGTTACGGTCCCCACTTGTAAACCTGAAAATAGCTCAAAACTTAAATGTTAAGCAAGAAATAGGACTGATTACTTAAATTTCATTCTGATAATGAATATTTTAACTATAAAAATATAATATACATGAAATTTGAAACCGTGTGTTTAAAAGACCCCACTTGTCTGTTGAAATGACTGTGAAGGTCCCCACTTGCAAATTTATCGAGTGTGAAAAATGAAATTGAAATAATTGATAGAACCATATAGGCTTTGACACTAATTCAAAATCTAATAATTTATACACAAATGTCCCCAGATATAAGGTTGGAAGACGGTTTAGGTCCCCACTTGTAAACCTGAAATTAGCTCAAAACTTAAGTGTTAAGCTAGAAATAAGACTGATTACTTAAATTTCATTCTGATAATAAATATTTTATCTATAAAATTATAATATACATGAAATTTGAAAATGTGTGTTTAAAAGACCCCGCTTGTCTGTTGAAATGACTGTGAAGGTCCCCACTTGTAAATTTATCGAGTGTGAAAAAATGAAATTGAAATACCTGATGGAACAATATAGGCTTCGACACTTATTCAAAACCTAATAATTTATACACAAATGTCCCCAGATATAAGGTTGGAAGACGGTTAAGGTCCCCACTTGTAAACCTGAAAATAGCTCAAAACTTAAGTGTTAAGCTAGAAATAGGACTGATTACTTAAATTTCATTCTTATAATCAATATGTTAACTATAAAATTATAATATACATGGAATTTGAAAATGTGTGTTTAAAAGACCCCACTTGTAAATTTAACGAGTGTGAAATAATGAAATTCAAATACCTGATGAAACAATATAGGCTTCGACACTTATTCAAAATCTAATAATTTATACACAAATGTCCCCAGATATAAGGTTGGAAGACGGTTTAGGTCCCCACTTGTAAACCTGAAAATAGCTCAAAACTTAAGTGTTAAGCTAGAAATAGGACTGATTACTTAAATTTCATTCTGATAATCAATATTTTAACTATAAAATTTTAGTATACATGAAATTTGAAAATGTGTGTTTAAAAGACCCCACTTGTCTGTTGAAATGACTGTGAAGGTCCCCACTTGTAAATTTATCGAGTGTGAAAAATGAAATTGAAATAATTGATGGAACCATATAGGCTTTGACACTAATTCAAAATCTAATAATTTATACACAAATGTCCCCAGATATGAGGTTGGAAGACGGTTTAGGTCCCCACTTGTAAACCTGAAAATAGCTCAAAACTTAAGTGTTAAGCTAGAAATAGGAGTGATTACTTGAATTTCATTCTGATAATGAATATTTTAACTATAAAATTGTGATATACATGGAATTTGAAAATGTGTGTTTAAAAGACCCCACTTGTCTGTTGAAATGACTGTGAAGGTCCCCACTTTTAAATTTATCGAGTGTGAAAAATGAAATTGAAATAATTGATGGAACCATATAGGCTTTGACACTAATTCAAAATCTAATAATTTATACACAAATGTCCCCAGATATAAGGTTGGAAGACGGTTTAGGTCCCCACTTGTAAACCTGAAATTAGCTCAAAACTTAAGTGTTAAGCTAGAAATAGGACTGATTACTTAAATTTCATTCTGATAATAAATATTTTATCTATAAAATTATAATATACATGAAATTTGAAAATGTGTGTTTAAAAGACCCCGCTTGTCTGTTGAAATGACTGTGAAGGTCCCCACTTGTAAATTAATCGAGTGTGAAAAATGAAATTGAAATAATTGATGGAACCATATAGGCTTTGACACTAATTCAAAATCTAATAATTTATACACAAATGTCCCCAGATATATGGCTGGAAGGCGGTTTAGGTCCCCACTTGTAAACCTGAAAATAGCTCAAAACTTAAGTGTTAAGCTAGAAATAGGAGTGATTACTTAAATTTCATTCTGATAATGAATATTTTAACTATAAAATTGTAATATACATGGAATTTGAAAATGTGTGTTTAAAAGACCCCACTTGTCTGTTGAAATGACTGTGAAGGTCCCCACTTTTAAATTTATCGAGTGTGAAAAATGAAATTTAAATAATTGATGGAACCATATAGGCTTTGACACTAATTCAAAATCTAATAATTTATACACAAATGTCCCCAGATATAAGGTTGGAAGACGGTTACGGTCCCCACTTGTAAACCTGAAATTAGCTCAAAACTTAAGTGTTAAGCTAGAAATAGGACTGATTACTTAAATTTCATTCTGATAATAAATATTTTATCTATAAAATTATAATATACATGAAATTTGAAAATGTGTGTTTAAAAGACCCCGCTTGTCTGTTGAAATGACTGTGAAGGTCCCCACTTGTAAATTAATCGAGTGTGAAAAATGAAATTGAAATAATTGATGGAACCATATAGGCTTTGACACTAATTCAAAATCTAATAATTTATACACAAATGTCCCCAGATATATGGCTGGAAGGCGGTTTAGGTCCCCACTTGTAAACCTGAAAATAGCTCAAAACTTAAGTGTTAAGCTAGAAATAGGACTGATTACTTAAATTTCATTCTGATAATGAATATTTTAACTATAAAATTGTAATATACATGGAATTTGAAAATGTGTGTTTAAAAGACCCCACTTGTAAATTTATCGAGTGTGAAAAAATGAAATTGAAATACCTGATGGAACAATATAGGCTTCGACACTTATTCAAAATCTAATAATTTATACACAAATGTCCCCAGATATAAGGTTGGAAGACGGTTACGGTCCCCACTTGTAAACCTGAAAATAGCTCAAAACTTAAATGTTAATCAAGAAATAGGACTGATTACTTAAATTTCATTCTGATAATGAATATTTTAACTATAAAAATATAGTATACATGAAATTTGAAAACGTGTGTTTAAAAGACCCCACTTGTCTGTTGAAATGACTGTGAAGGTCCCCACTTGCAAATTTATCGAGTGTGAAAAATGAAATTGAAATAATTGAAGGAACCATATAGGCTTTGACACTAATTCAAAATCTAATAATTTATACACAAATGTCCCCAGATATAAGGTTGGAAGACGGTTTAGGTCCCCACTTGTAAACTGAAATTAGCTCAAAACTTAAGTGTTAAGCTAGAAATAGGACTGATTACTTAAATTTCATTCTGATAATAAATATTTTATCTATAAAATTATAATATACATGAAATTTGAAAATGTGTGTTTAAAAGACCCCGCTTGTCTGTTGAAATGACTGTGAAGGTCCCCACTTGTAAATTTATCGAGTGTGAAAAATGAAATTGAAATAATTGATGGAACCATATAGGCTTTGACACTAATTCAAAATCTAATAATTTATACACAAATGTCCCCAGATATAAGGTTGGAAGACGGTTTAGGTCCCCACTTGTAAACTGAAATTAGCTCAAAACTTAAGTGTTAAGCTAGAAATAGGACTGATTACTTAAATTTCATTCTGATAATAAATATTTTATCTATAAAATTATAATATACATGAAATTTGAAAATGTGTGTTTAAAAGACCCCGCTTGTCTGTTGAAATGACTGTGAAGGTCCCCACTTGTAAATTTATCGAGTGTGAAAAATGAAATTGAAATAATTGATGGAACCATATAGGCTTTGACACTAATTCAAAATCTAATAATTTATACACAAATGTCCCCAGAAATAAGGTTGGAAGACGGTTAAGGTCCCCACTTGTAAACCTGAAAATAGCTCAAATCTTAAGTGTTAAGCTAGAAAAAGGACTGATTACTTAAATTTCATTCTGATAATAAATATTTTATCTATAAAATTATAATATACATGAAATTTGAAAATGTGTGTTTAAAAGACCCCGCTTGTCTGTTGAAATGACTGTGAAGGTCCCCACTTGTAAATTTATCGAGTGTGAAAAATGAAATTGAAATAATTGATGGAACCATATAGGCTTTGACACTAATTCAAAATCTAATAATTTATACACAAATGTCCCCAGAAATAAGGTTGGAAGACGGTTAAGGTCCCCACTTGTAAACCTGAAAATAGCTCAAATCTTAAGTGTTAAGCTAGAAAAAGGACTGATTACTTAAATTTCATTCTGATAATCAATATTTTAGCTATAAAATTATAATATACATGAAATTTGAAAATTTTGTTTAAAAGACCCCACGTATCTGTTGAAATGACAGTGAAGGCCCCACTTGTAAGTTTTTTGAGTGTTAAAAAATACTAAAGAAAATTTTCCATTTATTCTATTAGTTGACTCTCACAACTTTCCTGAAGCACCGAAATATCAAGGTAATTACGTGAGAAATGTATGTCAGTCTTTACCCTAAATCAGAAAATGATGAATCGTTGGTTACGTTAATTTCAAAAATATATTGATGATTTCCAAACCGAGATTTCCTGAGATTTCGCTCAAACTCTGAGTATAGTTGCTAAACAAAGATTTTACTCGGGGGAAAGAGATACCGCTCAAACTCTGAGTATAGTTGCTAAACATAGATTTTACTCGGGGGAAAGTGATACAAGAAATCCAAGCTGTGCTAATTAATTAGTTAGCTATTTAAAAATCTAATTAATTGGCATTTTTCACTGATTGAAAATGGTAATTGAATTTTAATTAATTTACAGCTAATTGAGAAATAATTATAATAAATAAGTGTGCATCGGAAAGGCATTTATCCTTTTTAAAATTAATTATATTTAGTTTTGGCTTATTAGTAGAGGTGTGCGGTTAACCGTTTCAATCAAATAATTCGATCGAATACCGAACCGAATAATTCGATTCGGTATTCGATAAGCCCATTTTCACTATTCGATACGAATATCGAATACCGAACTGACTATTCGGTTAAAGTTCGATTACCACAGATTTAGGTCCTTGACTAGAGAGACCCACCTTATTTAAAAAAATTTCATCCCAATTTTATTTGTCTCCCATCAAAATCTACCAGCAAGTGCATAGGAAAATTTTAAGAAATACTTGACCACCATTGAGGAGAGGTATTTTGAAATTTAGGAGCTTCTAAATGTTCTTCTCCTTGCTTTGTATTGACTATTGGCGAATATTAGGGTTACTACCCGATTAACCGCGAATAGTTGGCGTAGTATTCGCGAATATTAGGGTTAAATATTCGCGGTTACTAGGCTTAACTATTCGCGATTAATCGGGAAGGAAAAAAATTACCAAGGCCCAACTATTCAGTATTCGATTTGGAATAAACTATTCGATTCGGTATTTGATAAGGAAAATTTTTTGGTTTTCGATAACCGGTTCGATACCCAAAAAGTGGTATTCGCACACCCCAATTGGATTTTCAATTAATCTCTTTCGCCGATTTGTAGTAAAAAATCGAGTTTCATCTAAACGGGAGAGAATGCGTCCCACTACCAGTAGTGAGGGGGGAACAAAATTGTAAACCCACCCACTGTTTCCTCTCTCTCCGTTTCACAGTGAAAACTATGACTCTTTCGTAAATCGTAACTCCCGTATTTCGATCATGATTTTTCCCTCTTGAATTAATAGCAGTGCGCATGGATTTACAACTCCGGAGTCCGTTTTAGGAACAGTATCAAGAAAAATGATGAAATGAAACTAAATTTAGCATGATGGAAGTTTCGAGGCTTTTCTCATTTCTCGAGAATAATACATGTTAGGCTTTCATACCCCTTTATCGAAAACAATAAATGCATAACCAAAGGCGGAGTAGGAAGTCCATGGGCACTTTCATAGAAATATTTTTTACTTACGGTTAATTTTTTGACCTTAATTATACAGGTAATTAATTAGACATTTGTAATTGAAATTAATTAGTTTAAAAATAAATGACTAATTTCTTATTGAATTGAATTAGTTTATATGTCAAATTACTAAATGGCTAATTAATTAGTTTAAAACATTTTTCTAACTGCTAATTGTAATTATTTAGTTGCCAGCTTAATAGCATAGCTAGGCAAGAAATTAACATATTAGAAGTATTCGGATTTTTTTGTGATTTTGAAAGATGCAAACAGTTTTCACAAGAGCGATTGCGCTGAAATTTTCCTACTATTGAAGCGTTTTGTTATTACAGCCCAATAAATGAAACCTTTATTAATTCTGTGATGCTAGAACAGATCAAATTAAGACTACAGATTTTAAAGAAGCTAAATACGAATGATATTGCCAAGAAATTCGAGAAGAATTGGTTCGGCATTGTATTTCAATAACGTTGTGTTACATATTTATAACAAATTTCTTTATAACGGTGTTTTCATTCCTAAATTTATCGATACTTCAAAATAAAAAATGGCTTGAAAAGAAAATAATTTTAACCACTTAATATTTTGCTTTAAAATTGACGAAGTTCCTTTAATTAACCTCCCTTGTAATTTGAACAATATTTAAATTACACTCTCTAATACGATTGAAACAATGTGTTTCTAACCTTTTTGTCTATTCATTTAGAACTGTACTTCTAGACCTTCCAGAGTTAAAATATAATAGAAAACAAGAGTATGATGCTCAATTATTCATAATAGATAAATCGCGCTAGCATTTATTACAATCCATTTAAATCCTACGACTCATACCGTTCGAAGCTCTCTGTTTGAACTTTCCATCTCTAGGCACTGAGTGGCGATTGAGTCTCGAGTAATTAATTATGGCTTTTAAAACTATTTAAACGATTGAATTTGCCTAATTTATTATGAATACGAATTATTACTTACTAGTATTTTCAATCCACCATAAGGTCATAAGGTATATTCCATAAGTTTGTCACTGGTAACTGAGAGTTTGTCTTTAAGTGACGCTGGCAAAACGTCATAGATTCTGTAAAAGGCTTACCAAAGACTAAATAACCGAGTGCACTCAATTCTCGCGTCGTTCGCGATAGCTCTAAGTAAGTCTCTAGCATAAGTTTCATACTTATGGAACATATCCTCTTAACTTATGATCCACCTTATTCCCTATCGCCAGAACATAGTCTTATCTCGGGATTCGTGGAGGAGAGGAACGGGAAGAAATTCATCTGTCGGCTGCTACTGTAGCATACGACAGACGAATTTCTTGATTTTCTTCCCGTTAATCCTCTCTACGAATCCCGAGATAGCCCCAACTTCCGACGATAGGGAATAAGGTGGATTAGCTGGCATCCTTATGGTTTTCTCATTTGAGAATGATTCGCGATCCTAAAGTAATAAATCTAACCTCGATATCTCACAAATGTCTGCGGTAATTCAAATTAAGCTTGGAACCACTTTTCATTTAAACGACCCTTTATTTAATCAGGATTATGTTAAATTTGTGTAATTAGTCCAAAATTAACATATTGCGAGGGAATTCCAAAATACATGCGAACAGACTAGAAGCCTTCCAGAAGCTATATTAAACCCATAATTCTTCCAATTAGTTGCAACAATTAATTGTTCTTTTCAACAGAGAGACACTTTGCTTGTACGCGACTCTAAAATCATATAACACAAGCCTGCAGTGTACCACGTGACCACGTCCACGTGTTTAATTATTCGTAAACCTTCGGTTGAGAAACCCAAAATGTACCAAAGAGAACCGAAGAGGAAATTTGCTTGTCCACTTTTAAAAATAAATTAAGCCCAAGTCCCAAAGGCCCCACGTCAAGTGATGCTATCTGTCTCTGTTATCCGAACTATTTTATCCCTTTCATGAATTATCATTATATTTTGCTTAAGCAGAACGTGGCGTATTGTACATTCAATATAAAAATTCCATATTGTAAATCCGATTGATAAAAGTACAAGCAAAAATAAAAATAATAATAATAATAATATAAATCCGCCTACAATTCATCACGTAGATTTTCTCGTCAGAAGTAAATGAACTTAAAGCCACGACTCTATGTTAAATTTTATTTTCAACAAGCCGTTAATATAATTTTAAACATATTTAGCCTTATCAAACACAATTAGAAACTCTCCCAGATAATAATAAATACATTTCAACCATAAGATTTCTGGAAATTAGAGCCGAAATTCAAAAATAAAGTTTTCGCGCCACGGTAATCTACTTCTGTCTCCATTTTCCAGTCTTTGAACACCCCTCCTATCCCAAACCCGATTTCCATCTGTTTCCTTCATGTACATGTAAAGAACCTACAGTAGTTGGCAGAGCAAAAATGAAGGTGTATAATTCTCCCCTACATTCTCTGCACTGTCATAATGGATGACAACCAGACAAGACTCTCTCCTCTCGTTTTGTTGGGAAATCATAAACGCGTGAGAAAAATTGTTTTCCCGCTATAGGATAGTCGACTCCGAGGGGTCGGCCATTCACGAAATCCAACTTAAGAAATCCGAAAACAATAACAAAATCACAAATCCGGCAACAATTCAAACTTATTTCGCTGATTTCGAAATCTCACAAGAAAACCGAAATCAGTATCGAAATAACGAAATCACAAAATCAGTAAAGAAAAAGTCCATTACAAAATTCACGAAATCCAAGAAAAAGTCTCAGAATCCATGGAAATCACAGGAAATATCTCAAAATCCGTGGAAATCACGGGGAAAATCTAGCAAAATCCGTGGGATTTTATCGAATCTTGAAATGAATCAAAATCCGACTAAATCAAACGATACCCGAAGAAATCAAATTGTATTTCAAAATCCCGTACATTTTATCCAAAACGTCCGACCCCTCGCTCTACTCCTTATCTCCGACGGCAGCTGATGCGATATATACACTGTTCCAGCTTCGGTTGTCAGTACGCGCAATGCTAGGTCTCTATGTGAGGTAGGATTTTGCGTACTGCCAACAGAAGAAAGCAATACTGATATTTAGGATTTTAAAACGCGATATTCTGTATAGATACTTTTCTCACATGGAGGATTCATACCATTTACACTAGGAAGACGGGTTTTTGTCCGCCAGATAGCCCGGTCTCCTGGTGTAAATGGTATGAATTCTCCATGTGTGAAAACTATCTATACTGAAAAAAATATTTGTTCGTCGTTACATAGAGACCTAGTTTGGCTAGTGCTGAAAACCAATGCTGGAACAGAGTATTTATCGAATAATCAAAATAAGTTGCCATCGAACGGTTTAAAAATTTATTTACAAAAAACCTTCCTCGCCATTCAAATCAATAAAACCACAGGAAAAAATGAATCTAATCTACCAAACAACAAAATAAATCATCCTCTCGCAAAGACTTAATAACTCTTACTCTTACACAAAAAACTTCTTCTGTTATCAACAAATGTTTAGCAATTAAAACCAAAAAATAAAAATATTAAGAATGGTGAAAATCGAGCTTAAAGAGAAAGTTACGCATTGACTTAAGACGAACCTCAATTTAAACCCCATAAATTAAAACTTAAAAAGTATATACAACCCAAGGTTTACTCGTTCAGCACATGCAAAGTGAATTTGTTTACATTAGGGTTCGGTGCTAATAGGGATTCTCAGAGTAGGATTTTAGCCATGTCAATATCAGGTTAATGTCAATATACATTATGCATGACGTCACGAGTGACGACTTCTACACCTGCCCCCATTAATTGACGCAGAAAAACCCAGAACACGGCTGTTAAAGATTCCAAGCAGATGAAATCGATGAATTCCTCCCCATATATTTGAGGAGAATTCTTAACAAACACTTCGATTTTGAATTTGTGTCAAACCCTATAAGATTGTTTTAGGTATTTCAACAGACGAGTGGAGTCTATTAAACACACTTTTTCTAATTTCATGTATATTATAATTTCATAGTTAAAATATTGATTATTATAATGAAATTTTGGTATTTGACCTATTTCTAGCTTAACACTTAAGTGTTGAGCTAATTTCAGGTTTACAAGTGGGGACCTTAACCGTCTTCCTACCTTATATCTGGGGACATTTGTGTATAAATTATTAGATTTTGAATTAGTGTCAAAGCCTATATGGTTCCATCATGTATTTCAATTTCATTTTTCACACTCGATAAATTTACAAGTGGGGACCTTCACTGTCATTTCAACAGACAAGTGGGGTCTTTTATACACACATTTTCTAATTACATGTATTTTATACTTTTGTAATTAAAATACTGATTATTATGATGAAATTTACGAAATAGGATCTTTATGTTTCCTTCAAGTATTTGAAGATATTTTTTAAAACTCGAAAATTTTACAAGTTGGACCTTCGCTGTCATTTCAACGTACAAGTGGGGTCCTTAAAATATATGTTTTCAAAATTCATTTTAATTCACTTTTTTTAATTAAAATATTGATAATTATGATGAAATTTACATTATATGTAACGTTGGTCCCATTTTAAAATGTGGGGAACTTGGCCGTCTTTTTAATGTACATCTGGGGACATACAGTTTTT
Source organism: Phalangium opilio (assembly GCF_054372755.1). Lineage (NCBI taxonomy): Eukaryota > Metazoa > Arthropoda > Arachnida > Opiliones > Phalangiidae > Phalangium > Phalangium opilio. The sequence continues at coordinate 2,750,959 of NW_028324162.1, read as the reverse complement.
TTAATCGAGTTAATGTTTTAAACGTAGTTAATTTAATGACGCCTAAAGAATTAGGAAAAGTAGTTTTCGTACGTCAAGTGTAATTAAATTATGAAAAAATCACCGTTCGGTCTGTGAGATACAAGATTTTATATTGTTATAGCTGAATAATGTATATTTTCTATTTCTAAAGTAGCGACATCTATCTGTGCTTATTGTAATGAAAACCCATTTTTGAGCCCCCACATGTACGCCGAAGAGACCATATGGTCCTCATTTCGTACAACTGGGTACCCGGGTGTGTGAAAACCTCTGGCGACATCTCTCGGATATGTGTTAATTTCCATGGTCCCCACTTGTAATGTGAAAAACCCAAGTACCTTACAAGTGGGGACTTTTTCAAAAAAATTAATTTGGGCTCTAATTAGTCTAATTATATCATTTATCTAATTACTTACATGTGAGGACTTTAAAATGTCCCCACATGTAAGTCAGGTCCCCACTATGTGGGTGAAAAGATTGTCAGAATCCCCACTTGTCAATCGTATGCAGACGCACACAGACAGACAGACACACACGTCGAAATTAGAACCTCTCCGTGACATACGTCACTCGGAGAGGTAAAAATCCCATGCGTCACCCAAAAGCCCGTTCAGTAAAATTGTAACGAAAATAGTGACGATGGGCATTATATACAAAAACCCCCTTTTTAAAAAAGAGACCTCACAAGAGTTTTCACGAAAATAAATTTGCCTTCGATAAGGCACTTGCTTTTGGATTTCTCAGGAGAGAAGTTATACCCAAAACTGGTCGTAAAAAATAAAAATTAAAACCTTAAAACTTAGAAGAATTTGGTCTTCATTATAAAAAAAAAACTTAGAAAAATTTAAATCGTAACCTAAGAACTAGCTTAGGACATTAAAACTAAAACGTAACCTAAGAATTAGCTGAAAATCCTTAAACTTAAAACTTTAAAAATAGTAACCAAATCAACAAAATTTCAACACGAGATTTTTCAGTCGGTTTCGTGTTGACAAAAAACCAGCACCGCTCTCCCAAATAGGAACTGAATCCGCTTTATGGTGCGAGAAACCCGGGAAAAACTAGGAATCGCTATTCGCGTAAAAACTTTAATTTTTAAAAATCGGAAAAACTTTTATAACGTTAAAATAAATTAGAAAAAAAATGGCAGGTAAAGAAGCTACCGGAAGTACGGGTAATACTAACGAAACAACTACGGGTAACACTAACCAAACAACCGGAGATCCACCGGACTTATTAAGACTAAAAGGAACTCGTTCAAGAACTAGAGCCGCGGTAACTAGAAGCGAAAATGTGATTAAAACCCTTTTAGCTGATCCGTCGGTAAAATCGGAGGATTTAGAAGACAATTTAAAAATACTTAAACAAAAAGAAATCGTACTTCAAAAATTAGATCAAGACGTGTGGGATTTAATGCCCTTATCAAATACCTTAGCGATAGACGCGGACGCGGAAAAATCGGATAAAATTCAAGACGGGATAACAATATTAATTAGCCAAACAGAAAGAAAAATAAGTGAATTAAAATCATCAAGAGCAAGTTCCATCAGTGGAACCACAGTCATTACTGGACCACCGACGGTAAACAACACCGTGCCGCCCATGGTCGCCGGAGCCACCGCGAGCAACACTGTGCCACCCATGGTCGCCGGAGCCATCGCGAGCAACACCGTGCCGCCCATCGTCGCCGGAGCCACCGGTGGACCCAACGCATTCTGCCAGGCATCAAATATGGGAACCATCCCACAAGGATTCGTCTTCAGAGCCCAGTCACAACTACCGTCGCTGGAAATATCCAAGTTCACCGGAGACTTTATGCAATGGGATGGATTCTTTAGTAGATTTGAACTAGCGGTAAGCCGTGCTAATTTATCACCTATGGAGAAGTTATCTCAGTTAGAGTCGCATTTAGCCGGAGAGGCCAAAGACACTTTAAAAGGCTTACACGCATCTGACGCTAGTTACGACGAAGCGATCAGGATTTTAAAAAACCGTTATTATAAGCCAGGGGCTGTAAAACATGCCCACATGCAAAATATTTTACATTTAGAAACTGTGCATGATATTAATAATGTTAAGGGATTACGCCGTCTTTATAATACGTGCGACATTAGTTTAAAAAGTTTGGCATCGTTAGGGGTTGACACGTCGCTCAGCGGGTATTCAATTTGCCCCGCTATTTTAGAGAGCATCCCGCAGGAAATAAGAGTACAATATAGTTTAGCCGGGTCATACGACGCCGAGTTCAATATAGAGAAATTAATGGACTTTTTAGCGAAACAATTAGACGCTAGAGAGACCTCAGAAAGATTAGGATATAAAATTAAAGAGAAAAATAAGTCTAAGGAGTTCAAAACGTCGGAAGACAGACAAAAAATTGCGTCAGCTTCAGTATTACAGGCGGGCGTGGGCAAACAACAAAGCCAACCAAAATTTAGAAATGAAAACCAACAAAGACAGGAAATATTTAGGGACAATGAAAATTGCCAATGGCAGGAAAACTTTAGACCAAATGGCAATTTTCAAAACTATGGTAATTTCCAAAACCAAGGAAATTATCAGGGAAATTATCCAAATCAAAATTTTGTTTCAATTCAGGTCAAAATGTTAGTGGCAATCAAAATCAAAATTTTAGTTTCAACCCAAATCAAAACAGGGGTTCTTTCCTTTGTATATTTTGCGACAATCAAACCCACTCATCCTCTAACTGCCAAAATTATGGTATAGAAGATAAGAAAAGAATGATAACAGAACAGAATAGGTGATTTATTTGCATAAAAAGGGGACACATGGCTGGAAATTGTTTCTCAAATTATAAAACTTGTAAAATCTGTAGTGGTAGTCATAACGTAGCTGTTTGTAGTGAAAATAAAGCCAATATCCAAAATTTAGGTAATAGAGAAGCACAACAAAATCAGGAACAAACTGCAGTTAAATCCACGGCAGTTAATTCGTCTCAGTTAGAGTTAGGTTCCGTTTCATTACAAACCGCAAAAACAACCGCTCAAAACCCTCAACATTTAGAAAAACAATTGGGGGTCAGAGTACTACTAGACGGAGGAGCTCAAGCCAGCTTTATTAGAGAGGAGTTAGCCCAGAAATTAGAATTACCAGAAGTGGGAAAACAAACAGTTACGCTATACAATTTCGCCAACAAATCGCCAAATTCAGAAATTAGAAAAGTAGTAAAATTAAACCTTCAAAGTCAGGTAGACCCTAATAAAACAATAGAAATTCAAGCAGTGGTCCTTCCTTACTTGTGCGAAGCTACTTCCACAAAGGAATTTGATCAGGTGGAAAGATAAATGGAACAAAAGGGATTGAAATTATGCGACCCCCCAAGTCAATCTAAAATGGGGGATACAAATGTTGAAATTTTAATTGGTGGGGATTATTATTGGGAAATAGTTACCGGAAAAGTAGAAAGGTTTACAAAAAATTTGGTCTGTTTGGAAACTCACTTTGGTTGGGTCATCCAAGGACCTAGCAGTTCCCCATCGGTCAATTTAAACAACAGTGTTGTGAGAATTGGTTTAGTAAACGTAGTAAAAAGAGCCACGTGTCTTCCCCCGCTAAAATTTGAATCCACGAAAACATTACCATCTCCGCGAAAACAATTTAAACGAAAACCAAAAAACAAAAGATCTTTAACAGAAACATTAAATTTAGAATTAAAATCAGAACAACCTTGCAAGGTAAAGGAAAATCAAAAGACAATTAAATTAGGAAACCAGGTTTTAACTCACGAGGACAATGTTAAAAAGAAAAAGAAAAAAGTGGAAATCAAAAAAGTAATAATTAGTAGAGATGGTAAAATGCGGTCGTGTGTAGTTAGAAACGATAAAGGTCATGATATAAGAAGACCAGTACAACTATTGTACTCATTAGAGGTAAATGATTAAAAATTAAGTTAAAAATTGCATTAAAAACCTAAAAATTGTTGTTTAGAAAAATAAACCTAATTAAAATTTAATTGTTTCGTAACCTATTATTGCCAGGAAAAAATTGTTCATAAAATTTAGTGTATTAAATTAGTTTTGTATAAAAATTTAGTGTATTAAATTAGTATTGTATAAAATTTAGTGTATTTAATAAGCATGTAATCAAATATAATTTTTCTATTTTAAGAATAAGTTAAATTCATTGTAAACTTTAGTAATTGCATGAACCATTAAGAAAAAAAAAATTTGAATTGTGTAAAAATTGATGTAAATTTATAATTTAAAAGACGTCTTTGTCGGGGAGTGTAGAAAAATTATATCAAAAAAGATAAATTTAAAATTAGCAAGTTGGGCTTGCTCAACTTGTCTAACCCTTAAAATAAGAATTACATTGAAAAGGGAAAAAAAGAGAGATTAACACAGGTCAAAGGTCGAGCGAGGAGAATCAGTTAAGCATACCTCTTCCTTTGAAAAGATTCGCCTCGCCCGACCCTACCCAAAATAATCCCTAAAATAAACATTGGTCACTAAAGAAAAAATCCCATGCGTCACCCAAAAGCCCGTTCAGTAAAATTGTAACGAAAATAGTGACGATGGGCATTATATACAAAAACCCCCTTTTTAAAAAAGAGACCTCACAAGAGTTTTCACGAAAATAAATTTGCCTTCGATAAGGCACTTGCTTTTGGATTTCTCAGGAGAGAAGTTATACCCAAAACTGGTCGTAAAAAATAAAAATTATAACCTTAAAACTTAGAAGAATTTGGTCTTCATTATAAAAAAAAAACTTAGAAAAATTTAAATCGTAACCTAAGAACTAGCTTAGGACATTAAAACTAAAACGTAACCTAAGAATTAGCTGAAAATCCTTAAACTTAAAACTTTAAAAATAGTAACCAAATCAACAAAATTTCAACACGAGATTTTTCAGTCGGTTTCGTGTTGACAAAAAACCAGCACCGCTCTCCCAAATAGGAACTGAATCCGCTTTATGGTGAAAATAATGCGATTTAATTACATATCGTATAATGAAGTAGAAATATCTTCGTGTTTTTGATTTCCTTCTGTTAAATTGAAATTCGAAATATTAAAATTTTGTGTTTAAATTTGAATTACTACATTCGCTATGGGGACCCTATTCCCAACGTTTTTTTTTTATTAGCTTTCATATGGATGAATAATTGTAAACTTCGAAGATTGTCGTGTCTAAAATTATTTAAAAAAACCTTTATAAATGAAATTTACAATTAACACCATTTTGTGTCTAATTTTTGATTTTTAAATCCTTTACGTGGACCTTTGAGCCAACGGTTTTTCATGTTTTTTGCTTTTGGTGAAAATAATGCGATTTATCTAGATATCGTATAACCAAATAGACATATCTTCGTGTTTTTGATGTCATTCTGTTAAATTGAAATTTATAATAAATCACATTTTGTGTTTAAATTTTAATTACTACATCCGCTATGGGGACCCCATTCCCAACGTTGTTTTATTATCTATCATATAGATGAATAAAAGTTAACTTCGAAGGTTGTCGTGTTTAAAATTATTTAAAAAAAAACCTTTTTCTTGAAATTTATAATTTAAACCATTTTGTGTCTAATTTTGGATTTTTAAATCCTTTATGGGGACCTTTGAGCCAACGGTTTTTCATGTTTTTTGCTTTTGGTGAAAATAATGTGATTTAATTAGATATCGTATAAAGAAGTAGAAATATCTTCGTGTTTTTGATGTCTTTCTGTTAAATTGAAATTTGAAATAAATCACATTTTGTGTTTAAATTTGAATTACTACATCCGCTATGGGGACCCTTTTCTTAAAGTTGTATTATTATTTTTCATATAAATGAATAATAGTAAACTTCGTAAGTTGTATCTAATATTGTTTAGTCGTTTTATATGAGAGCTAGTTAAGATAGCAAGTATTCATGTGGTTATCTTCTCAAAATAAAGAAAACGGTGCGTTTGTGTTTAATTTTTATGATCATTGTTAAAATACCGCTTTTATGGGGCCGTCACTCATACCGGAAGTAGTAGTGTGTGCTTTTTAGTTCTTGCGAGGACTGATAAGGGGGCGCTATTATCAGTCCGTGTGTGACACAAAATCGGCAATGTGTAATTTACCGCCTTTGTGGGGACCACCTTAAAAACTAATTTTAAGCAATTAAAATCAAAAAATAATTAATTTGAGCATATGTTTTTTTTTGGGTTTTATGGGGACCGGGGTGTGCGTCCCCATAAGTAACTACGGTCCCCACAGGATTGGTGTGTTTTCTCATCGCGGTCCTCATAAGTATAGTAATGCAAACGCACCCACAAAGACATGCCTGTCGATTTTAGAACCTCTCCGTGACATACGTCACTCGGAGAGGTAAAAATGGAAAGCATTTGTTGTGGGCCCATATCAAAGAAATGTTCAAAAAAGATACTTCGTCGTCTCTACGGCTTTGTCCAAAATTGACTCTTGATCATATTGAACTTGGATCTTTCAACGTCATGCGTGTAAAGTTGGCTACACAAATACTAAGCGCAACTGCAGCTGGAGCTGTTGAAAAATTGATTGGGGATGAAGCTTCAGAAACGGTCAAATTCCAACGCTTATTCAACAGGTTTTTTGACATGCTGAACTCTAGAAATGTAGCTCAGGGGAAACGAACTACAAATCCAGATTTGAGCCCTTTACATCTATTGATGACTGGCGTTTTAAGGTAATAATAAGGGAATAAATTTGACAAAGCTGTTTGAATTTGTCCCTAATTATCCTTTTTTAATAGTGGCTTGAAGACGACTTTTTAGGCTATTTGAACGATTGGAGAGATGAAGCTGAGAAAGCTGATGTTTTGCCCGAAGCCAAAAAGAAAATGCATCTTAGTAGAGAAACGTTGGATGGAATTTACACAACCGGTAAAGCATCATTATATACAACTTAATAACTGGAATTTAATGTTAGACAAATAATTCTAGTGCACTCGGTGATTGGAGCAACCGAATATCTATTGAGCAAAGGAGCGCCATTTGTTTTAACTGGAGTCTTCAACCAAGATCCCCTATGTACAAAAATGACCAGAAAACCCAACCTTTCTAATAACAATAAGGTCAAGGGTCAAATTATAAAACCAACCATGACAACAAACACGAGAAAAAACTCAAATACTCTATGTAAATAATGTTTGTTAAAATAGGGCCTTCACGGGTCAACTTTAGAAATTTAGCAGATCATGGCTCCATGAAAAATAAACCCCTTTCAATAGTAAAAAAAGCTGGCCCTGCCCCATCCTTTGAATAAAACCAGTACACTCCTTTCCCAAAAACTTCCATCCAAGCCCCAGAAAACCCACAGCGTCACTGACCGCTATAGATAGCATGGCCTTTGAAAGGGCATGCTAATAACCTCTCGAATTTGGGGGAAAGAAGTAAAAATTCTCTCGAACCTTTTTCAATATACAATAAAATCGAATCACAATCTTGTAGCAACCTTTAGAGAGAGGACCAAACTTCTCAGAATAAAAATTAGTTAAACCAAGAAAACTTGTACTTTTCTTCACAAACAAAACTTAGAATTTCAACTTAAAGAAATTACCTTCAACAAAAATAAAACTTAGTTAAATAGATTAACAACTATAAATTGGATTTTTCAGTCGGTTCAGTTTATAAGTAGTAGCTCTCCCAACCTGGTTAAAATTAGTAGCCAGCCTTAGTAAGAAACTTTACCCTAGAAGCATATTTTGGTATGCAACGCCGTTCTAGTGGCTGCAACCAAAACCCAGATCTCTCTAATATAGGCTTCAATGAACGAAAGTTTAAAATAATGCAACCTTTAATTAACGTATCTAAAAAAGGAAATACAACTAAATATCAAACATAAACTCAACTGCTCAGTTTATTTTCTATTAAAATAAGGTTTCATTTAAAGTTTGTTTCACTAATTTCTTATCACAGTTATAATCTGTTTCACTAATTTCTTATCACAGTTATAATCTGTTTCACTAATTTCTTATCACAGTTATAATCTGTTTCACTAATTTTAATCACAGTTATAATCTGTTTCACTAATGTTTATCACAGTTATAATCTGTTTCGCTAATTTTTATCACAGTTATAATCTACAAGTAAAATTAACTTCGTTCAGACTTGCAGTAGCATGTCACTTTGCATGTACACAAAGAACTTTCTTTCAACAATCTTCTCAAGCTCTTTTTCTTTGCTAAAGCTTTATGATTAGCTTCGTTAAATTTTATTTGTGTATAGTTTCTCAAAGCTGATGCCCGGCAATTAATAAATGTATCAAAAACGAGTGACATTGCTCTTTCTCTATGCTCTAAGTTTTTGCTTCCCCATTCTATATTCCATTGATTTATTACATTAGTTTCCTTAAGCCTCGCAATCACCATTTCTTTGCGTGTTTTATTTTGACCCACCAACTGTTCAATTTTGTTTACGTTTTCATAAAATGGTTTTGTAAATTGATCTAACATTTTGAATAGTTTAAATCCTTCAATGGTTAGGGAAAGAAGCCCACCTTTACTTATTAAGTCTGTCCACTCCGCGAAAGATTTTTTTTGGAAACCCTCCTTTGCGATGCAGTTTTCGAACAAATCTACGATCTTTGGTTCTTCATATCGCTTCGCAATTTTTCTCATAATGTAGCCACCAATGTGATGAATTACTTGATCTTCTTTATCACGGATTTCTTTTAGAGTCAAGACAGGGAATTCTCTGCCTTTCAATTCAGAATCCAAAAAATTGGGTTTCAAGGCCACCCATTGAGATAAAACATTAGCCATGAATCTTCTTAGCCAGTTAAATACTACTAGCTCTTGAGATTTTAAATCAATCTTTCTAAATCCATCTAATTTACCAAAAAGGGAAATTAGCTGCAAAGTTAGAACTGGCTTTTCTCTGAGTTGTCTTGCATGTATCACGAAGCTACCCTTGTCTTTAATGTTTTTAGTACTTAATAGTGCCAGGGTTTCAATAACTTCAGCGCTTAAATTAAATTTCACTGAACTTAAATCCTTAATAAAATCCACTACACTTTCTCCCTCAAGATGTGCGTCTTTCATGTCAGCACATGTTTTTTCAACCAAATTGTTTCCGTACGTTTGAAAAAAGTCAGCATTGAAATCTGAATTTAGAAGAAATTTTTAAAATAATCATACTTCTAATATAGAAAACCCAAAACCAAGCAATACAATGCTAACCACTTGAGGCAAAGTTCTTGGCAAAATAAATTTGTGGTTTAATTGATTTTTTGACGGTGCTAACAGGTAGTGGATAATCTTTCGATGTGGACAAATCCATGGGTGCATTTTCGTTATTTTCCCCATAATATGGCTGTTATTCATATATCGAAAGCATTACTTTTAAAAATCGTTTCATTTTGAATAATAAATTCATAATATAATTATATAATTTACTTACTTTGGCATTAAGATATCCTTTAACGGGTTCAGGACCACCCATAAAGTGTCTTTGGATTTTGCGCAGTAGAGCTCGCGGTGGCCCGGGCGATACTACCCCCGTTGGCTGGGAAATTTACTTGCCCCACCCAAAAGAGAGACACCTCGCGCTATTCACGCGGCATCTCCCTTTCTCTCCCTGGTGTGCGTAAATACAATAGTGATCTTTCATTATTCAGGATTTTGCATTATAAAACGTTAGATGTACCGACAAGAAATTTGGTCCACTCAAAACAAAATCCTCATATCTTCGCGCTAATAGAAGTTGATGTTAATTCCCTGTGACGTGGAAGCTGCAAAGCGTGCACGAAATAAGGCTTAGGCTTAAGTCTAATCTTACATACATTAGACGAAAATTAAACTTTAAATTGAAGCATGCAACTCGCGTGTGCCAACCTCTTCAAAGACGGGGAGAGAAAATAATTCCCGGGCATCACAGTAATTTTTTTTCAACCTGTTTTTTTAAATTATTTCAAAAATTTCTATCTATTTAATGAAACTTGTCTTGATTTAAAGAGACAATTACCCTCTACGTCAATAATGTAATATCACTCTCTTTAGGAAGTAAACTTTAGCATGACGCTTCAGAACAGCTTACCAAGAAGTCTGGTGGTGGATTTTGTCCATCCAGATGTCAATGACAAAGCCACCTTCGTTTTGCGCACTCCGCTTGAATTGCCAAGAGCCCTGGCACTAATTAAACCATTTAGCTTGGAAGTAAGTACACCAGTAAAGAAGCTCAAAATATCATAAGACGGGTAGACGGGCGCTAGCAAAAGGGACTAGTGCGTGGTAAGCTTTAGTGATCGGAAAGATAATTTAGTCCTTAAGAGACATATCAAAGAGTTACATTTTACACCGAAAATTTAAAGGTGAGCTTAAGAGAATACCCAAGTCTATCTTTTCTTTGAAATTTCTAGTAATATGGTTGTACCAGAAAATAAAATGATCCATATTTACCTCCTACACTAAATGCATTAAGCGTTACTAAGAAATTCGAACGATCCAAGATTTATTAGATTACTAATCTGCTATTGCTCGTGCCGTGATTTCCATGCCGCCACCGCGTCTAGTTTTCCCAAGGATGATGAGGGGAGAGTGCGAAATCTGAGAGAAATATAGGCGCGCTAACTGTGGTACGACTCAGTTTGGGTGGGACGCCAAAAATGGGGGGAGGAATAGTCGGACGCATTGGTAATTGGCTAAGAAGGGCTACAGACGAACCAGTTACAATTGAGTCCGAGAATTCCTCCCCCATTTTTGGCGTCCCATCCAACCTGAGCAGTTCCGCAGTTAGCGCACCTATTTCTCTCAGATTTCGCATCATACCACCATCAGTCTTGGTTTTCCTATCCCTATTGGGTTTAAAAGATCCAGACAAAAAATATTTCTTCATTGTAACTTTGCTAGGTATGGATTTGCATTCTGTGCCTGTTTCCCGCTATGGCCATTTTCTTGAAGTTTTTGGCGGTGCGATTCTTTGTCGATTTGAAGGCCTCGAATAAAAGGTTTTTTTTTGGTCGTTCGGTGACGCTCTTTGGTATGAATACGGAGCCCTCCTTGACACCGGAGCCGATCCACCCAGGCAGTTCCATGAAAGTCGGCTTGATTGGTTGGCTCATCTTTTCCATGATCGCTTACGCTTCCTTTTCGGGTCAATTGAGTAAGAAGCAAACTATCTTTCATATATTTCGCTATATTAAGTTGTAGGCCTATATGCAATTCGGTTTACGCTCGCGCTTTTCATAGACGAGTTTACCCCTAGAAGTTCGACAGTCAATGATAATCATGGGTTGTCTACTTTTTCATTACTGTCTCACTTTTTGTTATTTCTTTGTGTTTATGTTAATTATGGTATCTTTTTTGAGCAGTTTCATTTTTGAACTTTCCGGGTTTGGAGGAATCGATCGACACTCTTGACCAATTAGCCGCCGCTGTCCATCAAGGGAAGATAGTTGCAGGCAGTTTGCGTAGCACTTTCTTTCATCAAGCCTTAGAGGTCAGTCATATAAGGATAAAAGCATTTTTTGTGATCTCATTTAGCTTAGGTAAATACAGCGCTCCTACCTAGTGACTGTGGTAGACTAAAAAAATCATTTATTACCCCCTCTTATTTAAGTTCTAGCTTTCAAAATTTATTTCAAGTTTAGAATGGCCTTCATATAGCAGAATTCCATTTCTATTTTGGTATCGCCAAAGCACCCATTTTTAACGCTTGTAGGTCAAAATAGCGAAATCCAAAATGTTGAAGGCACAATATCGACGATCAAAATAGCGAAAACAACAACAGCGAAATGCAACAGTAGCAAAATATCCTTATAGCGATAGCAAAGTAGAGAGTAAGGATGTCGGTATAAACCTAAAAATTTTACCCCCCTTCTTTCCCCCCCTTTCAGGGGGGGGGTAAATTTTTTTGGTTTATACCGACATCCCTGGGGTAGGGGGGGATATGGGGGGATTGATGACGTCACGTGATGGTGTTGGGGGGATTGGGGGATTGGTGACGTCATGTGATGGTGTTGGGGGGGAGATATGGGGGGGAATTGATGACTTCACGTGATGGTTTTGGCGGTAAATTTGAATTGTTTAGCCACCTGGTGGTGGTTTTCTTGATGACGTCATGGCTAATTTTTTGATGACGCACGTGGCTGGTACCTGTAGGGATAGGATTATGCTATTGTAGGCTTATGCTATTGTAGATCCTGAAAAGATAGGCTTATGCTAGTTGTAAAACAATCGGATTTTAAATCAAAAACATTTAATTAGCGTGATAAAATACATACATACATAGTTAAGTTAAATTAATAATAAATTAGTTAAATATTTAAAAAACCTCCTCCTCCTTAAACTTGATTCAAGCCATATCTGAAGATGTTTTTTTTCCTATACCGGACTAATAAAGCGCCGTTGGTAGGAAGTCGAACCCTGGAATGGAAACTCAAATGTTGTTGAAACAACACAGAGCTGGACGCATTACCACCAGGCAACCACACGGTTTGTTAATAAGCTCCTTTTACACTTTTTTAGTCGCCGTATATGATTTTGATACTGTTTAGCAATTTTCATATCGTTAATTTTTCGATTTGCGGTAAAAGCTTTTAGGACAGCTTTCGTACTTTTCTTCTTACTTCTATGAATAAGATAGAGGGCGCTATACTGCCCACATACGCTACTTTCTAACCTCTGAAGTTCTCGCTTACCAAAAGTCCATTTTCTGCAGTTTAAAGATAAAAATCTTCTTATACTTGGCAGAAATGGTGGTAAACCGTAGCTATCGAAATAATACCCTACACGAGCTCCATCTATGAAGGCCGATACCCAGTGAGACCCCTTTTCATAGTGCTAATCTAAATTTATAATTAACGATGCGGGATATCTGGTAACCTTAGGTAACCTATTTGATGCGAAAACACCCAAAAAGTTGGGCGTATCTGATAAAGCGAGAATCAAGTCTACGGTGGTGGTTGCTGACATTTTAATAATCTACAATTACGTTTCTATTTTTATCGATTTGAATCATGCTTTGAAATTCGGCGTATACAATGCATACTGCGGCTTCCGACAAAGGTTTAGCGAATCCCATGTCCAATCTTAATTGTCCTTGCTTAACGGGGTTCCAGTGGTTTGTTTCGCTAGCAGATAGGTCCGGTGTCAGATCAAAAGCGTAGAGGGTTAACCCGTTGGCAAACTCGTTGGGAGTAATATCGTTACCGTCGTCTTTATAATGAATACCCGTGCCCGCGAACAATGTTTGATAAGCTTGTATATACAAGTTTTTACCGAAATCAGGAGTCAACGCTTTCGAGGGTATTTGTTCGTTATCGAGGTACAGAGACAAAAAATTTAAATCCCAAGTTTTAAAGTTAAAGGGATTCAGAGCGTAACTGCCCTTGAACGCCGCGTTGTAAACTCTTCCAATAATGACGCGATTAGGCTGAGGGCCTAGATATATATTGTTAAAACTCTCGGTGCTACTTCCGGTAGAGATAGTTTTAGTTTTAAGTTCGGTGCGCGTAAAATTATATTTGGCAGTACCGTTATTAAGCGCTGCTTCATGCGCTAACAATATTTTAGGGCTGAGTTTAACTTTACGTACCGCGAGTGCAGCGTCTAGTATCTTGACTTTACAGTTTTTGAGAGTGGCTGTTTCTTCACACATTAAGGCAAACTCGTCCTTGTTGCGAGTAAACACGACTTTAAGGTCCACCCCGTTTAAGAGATATTCGGGAATATTAAACACGTCACTAAACACGGGTGTAAAAAATTCAATCACGGCCGATTTAGCAGTTTTAGCCATTCGAGCGACGAAACCTTCATTTGAAAAGTCGTCGAACTTTCCGGCTTCGTCCTTTTCCCATCCGGCCATCATGAAGTGAGATTTTTTGGCCGCGGGTCCGTAATTTGAGACAGTTTCGATAAAAGAAGTGAAGGCGTAGTTTTGGGCGGCTGAAGAAACTCGGGTATTGTTCAAGAAAACATCGCAAGTTCTCCACAATGCATGGCCAGCGTTGTTCACGAAAGCTACCACGGCTGCATCAGGAAGATCACTTCCATCTTCGTTGGTGATTTTGACTTTGTTGTAATGCATGGTGTGGGCTACATCGATGTAGCTATCTCCATTGCCCGAGATGAGGTATTCGAGGGTAGAGCTATCACCAATGGCCGCCAAGGGTTTGGCCCATACACCTTGAGCATGTTCGACACTAGTTTGAATCGGCACAGGGGCAAAAATGTCCAATTCACTCTTAAGAGCTTGGAGAGAAAACATAATTTTTTCAGGAGCTAAATATATCGCGTGGCGTCTGCTTTGAATGACGGTGATAAACTGACAGGCGTTTAACTTTGCGTCTCTTTATCTTTAATCCTGAACCTTGCTGTGCAGCAGTCATGTTCTCATAAGTTTCCTGCAATCTCTTTTTCGCGGCACTTTTCACATTCTGACCTTGCATTTGTCACCAAGAATCTTTTGTCCCGTACTAATGGCTCTAGGTGCCAAATACTTTGCACCTCAAATTAATAAGGGGCGTGCCCATCTAAATAACCCTTTCAGGGCGCTCCCTATCCCGTGACCTTTTTGGTGGGGGGTCCCGACAAATACTTTAGACACCCCCCTGATCTAAATAATACCTCCTATACTCACAACGAGACTCTAATGTTTGGGGTTTTGGCATGGTCTAAAGTGTAGTTTACAGTTCGACGTTCCACTCGATTGACGCGTCTTGGCCTAAACTATTCCTTATATCAATGTCTATAGTATCAAAGTAACGTTTAGCAACTTTAACGTAATGAGGAGAGATAAATGATTTAGTTATAGTCGAACCGTGAGGTTATTCGCTGTCTACGCCTACTATACGAAGTAGCGGGGCTACCGTATCGCCTATAAATTCATTAGCTACTATATCGGAATAAATAAACAATTGGTCGGGAACATAATAATTTAAATTAGCGGGAACAGAGCTTCTATACGATTGGCTGGTTTTATCTGAAGGGCAAGAGAAAGACGTACTTTGGCCTTTTGGGGTTTTAAATCCTAATATCCTTTTCAAAGTGGGAGAAAGAGCCAAGATACCGTTAGGTTGAATAGTTAAAGAAATATAATCAGAGAGGGGATCCGAATCAAATTTAAACTTTGAACCGTATTGAAAGCCGCTTAATCCGGAAGCTATTTGTTTAAGGAGGGCTTCTAATGATTTGTAATAACCCCCGGGAACTATAAAGGCCTCGGCTTTAACAATAGGAGTAGATAGAAAGTACCGAATTGGGGACATGGCGTCAGTGTGGCAGACCTGCCACATGATCTGCCACCAGTAAATATGGCGTCAATGAATCAAACATGGCGCCCACAGCATTTTTTCTTCTTATGGCGCCAGTGAATCAAACATTTTTCTCACAATCTTGTTGTGACGTCAGTGAAACGTACATGACGTGTCTGGCGTCAGTGAATCAATCATGGCGTCAATGTTAGGCTTATGCGTCATATTACCTTTCGGATATATTGGTTCAAACGTATATGACGGTAGAACCGTTATCGTAATTAACACTGTAATTATGTTCTATCAACACGCGGTTTAAACGCCATTTTCACTATAAGAACATGATTGGTCTAAAAGAGTGACATGTTTACATGGTCAGAAAGTCACGTGACATTAAAGTATAAAAGACGAGGACGGTTTAAAGATAAGACATTCTACATCCCTCCTTGAAGTACCGATCCAGATTCGCAAAATGTAAGTATAATTATTTTCATATATTTATGCTAGTTAATTTTGCCCTTATTTATGGATATGGTTTTCTACCACAACAGGGTTGAACCTTTAACATCCTTTGAAACCAGTAATACACAAAACGGGCTTTCCAACTCTAATCGGTGTAATGTGGATCCGAGAAAGAATTATCCGATTATTGTAGAATCTGTCGTAAGACGAAAGAACTTAAGAAGAATTAGGAAATTCGAAACCATCGGACAGGATAAGGATTACGGGAGAGCCGAACGTACCATAGATTCAGAAGCGGGGGATTTAGTAATAAACCCCATACCGAATGAATTCTTTAATTTATATGAGTGTGGCGAATATTACACATTACAATACGTTAATGCCCCTTACATAAATTTAGGTTTGAAGCACTTAGCGTTGTACAAGTTACTAACTTTCTCCGCCCAACTCCCACCAGGGACATTAATCGACATGTTTGCTAGACAGTTTCCATGTATCATAAATAATAGGACTCATTATTTCAAATTGAAAGAATTCGAGGGGGATTCTATCTATGCACATTATGTTCATCTCTCCCCCCACAAAATGTACGGAATGTCCAACCCTAATATTTGCCAGTTAGGTAGTTGCCATCCTCGCAATGAGGAGGAATGTAAATTTCGCACCTTTTACTACGGGGGATACGAATTTCATTGCCCCTACCAGTACTTAAGAGTTTTGAACTTAGCTCTTCATATGTGTATGTTTATGGTTTATAAAACTAACAAGGCAGTTAGAAAAAACTATAAGGATAAAAACGAGACGGCCATGCATTATATGTTCAAGGCCATGTACATTTGCAAGTTAGCCGAGTGTCTGTATGATAACACCCACAGTTTAATGTTTTACGAAGTTCATTATCATATGAGATCCAACGGTTCGAATCATTATTTCGCCAATAATTATTTCGCAGACTTTATTTAACTTATTGGTTAAAATAGATGTTTAATAATTGTACTTAAGTTTTCAATTCTGTAGGCAAATGGTTTCTCTAAAAGTGTATGTAACTCATCCTGTAAATAATACTTTGAATTTAAATAATAAATATTCGAATTTAATACTTTCTCATTTATTTAAATATATATATATATATATAGACATATTACAGCATATTATTATATAAAAAAAATAAAATCACACGCACGAGGGATTTTCTTTCGCGTATCCACGTCTTATGTCCCCCATGTACCTAAAGGTAACATTTACCCTTTCTTTTAATGAGGGGTTGAAATCCTTGGGAACGGAATGCTCCCAATTTTTTTGACAATTCAAACCCCTCATTAAAAGAAGGGAACCGTTTTTTAAAACAACCGAAATGGTTGCCCGAGATTCGCCTTTAGGCCGCATCTGAAATGTTCTTTCAGCACCGAAGGATAGGGAGGCGATAGTTGAGTGCACTCCATATTCATCGTCGGAGTGCCACCCAACACTATCCCTCCCATTCCGATACAAATTCACAACCGCGGCATTGAATTGTACCCCGCACTGCGCCTCCACTTTTTCTTTTAAGCCTCGCAGGCTTTTGGGCCACTCAGCTATACTCCTATGGGATGTCGTCCCATAGGAGTAATTTAAAAAGTTTTGGTTTTCGCAAACGTAGAAAACTTTACGAGGAAGTCTCCTGTTCCCTTCCTCGTAAAGCCCCTCAAACTCGGACAATAGTTTGCCGATAGTGACTTCCTCTTCGAACCCGTCGCGGTAGGCTATCGATGCACCCATGCCGAGCGTCCTCTCGCACAAAGGTGCCCCTCTTGGTGTTGTCGGCAGATCCAAAGGTATAGGGTCGAGCAGTGGAAGTGACATCAACGATGTTTTCGACGCCGACGGTGTCGATGGTGGTGTTGGTCGGGCATCCCTCCCTGATGACTCGGAGTTTGGAGGCGGAGGAGGTAGTGACGACGCTGAAACGTTCCTCATCTTTTTTTCCCGCCGTTTTGCCGAGCCAGCACGTGGTAGCCTGATGCGCGGAGGTTGAGGAGCATCAGAAAGAGTGTTCTGCCTAAATATAAATATAAATATAAATTAGTAAACTCTGACAAACTGGTAGAGTAAATTCATGCAGGAGAAAAAAAATAATAATAATAAGGTTTAATTTCTACTCACCCTTGAGAGTTCATATTCTTGATGTCGTCCATTTCTTGGTTATTACCCTCCGCAAAATATCTTCCAACAGCAAAAGTTGCAAAGTATTGAAAAATACTATAAGTAACTAAGAGGCAGGCAGGATCTCGTCTGAAGTCAGGAACAAAAAGTGATTGAGCTGGATCTCGTCTGAAGTCAGGAACAAAAAGTGATTTGAGTTTGAGCACACGCCAGGCTTTTATACTCTTGGCGTCGTCCATTTAATCCCTGTTTCATCCATCATACAGGTTTTACATTGACGTCACGTTGAAATCCTCGTCATGTTTCGAAATTCGCGTCAAGTTCAATCTAGTTCGTTTACTTGCAAGTTTCCTAACCAAAACAAATATTGCAACCCCAACTATCATCCCATATTGACACTAACCGCTTTCTACATGAGTGTATCCCGATTTCGAATTATTTACTTGGATCGTTTATTTACCATCCGTGTTTCTCTATTCTCGATCACCGACCTCTTTATTTACATTTCTTATCCTTCAAATAGGTCTATCAATAAAGTGAAATTGGTTTAAGTTGAAATAATTTCTAAAGTTTTAGGAGTTATTATATTCATATTTAATACTATATTAGAAGTATTAAGTTGAAGTATATTGACCCGAATTTCTTGAAATATGATGCTGGTACCGTTTTCTTAAATAGTATCCCAACACCTGCTTCAAATCCCATATCATTAACGTAGGCTGAAACAGAGGTGTCAGTTATCTAAATATTGGCATATTTCAAATTTAAGGTGTTATTATATGCAAATTTAATACTATATTAGAAGTATTAAGTTGAAGTATATTGGCTCGAATTTCTTGAATATGACAGCGGTACCGCTATCTTAAATAGTTTCCCGACACCCGCTTCAAATCCCGTATCATTAACGTAAGCCGAAACAGAGGCGTAGGTTATCTAAATATAGGCATATTTCAAATTTTAGGAGTTATTTATATTCAAATTTAATACAATCCCACTAAATATAGGCATATTCCAACTAAATATTTTCATTTAATATTTCTAATTAAATTTCAAACTTTATAAATTATTTCAACTTAAACCAATTTCTCTTTATTGATAGACCTATTTCAAGGATAAGAAATGTAAATAAAGAGGTCGGTGAACGGGAATAGAGAAACTCGGATGGTAAATAAACGATCCAAGTAAATAATTCGAAATAGCGATACACACTTGTAGAAAGCGGTTAGTGTCGACATGGGATGATAGTTGAGGTTGCAATATTTGTTTTTGTTAGGAAACTTGCAAGTAAACGAACTAGATTGAACTTGAGGCGAATTTCGAAACATGATGAGGATTTTAACGTGAGGTCAATGTAAAACCTGTATGATGGTTGAAACAAGGATTAAATGGACGACGCCAAGAGTATAAAAGCCTGGCGCGTGCTCAAACTCAATCACTTTTTGTTCCTGACTTCTGACGAGTTCCAGCCTGCCTCTTAGTTGCTTTATAGTATTTTTCAATACTTTGTAACTTTTGCTGTTGGAAGTTATTTTGCAGAGGGTAAGAGAAAATTTACGGGCTAGTACCGAAATTACTAAATTTTCCAAGTTTAAGTTACTTGCGATTTTTTTTTCCGAGATTAAGATTGTCTTTTCCCCATTCATTCTTTGAGGATATTTAAGTGTAATACAGGGTGTTTCTGAAAAGTCCATCACAAATTAAGGGGCGTGTTTATGGGACCAAACTGAGCGGAAAGTACCAAAGAACATGGGGTGTACAACATTTTGTTACGGAGATATGGCCTTCCAAACATTCGCCCCTAAAACAAGGAAATATCCAAAAATGAGGAGTAACACTTAAGACCGACTAACCAGCTTGTTTAAAATTACTAGACAATTTCAATAGCCTTTAATCGAACAATTGATTTCTACCTTTACTAATCAGAAGCGTATAAATGAGTAGAAGTATGCCTACGGTGGTAATGTAAAATTAATCCCAAGTGACATGATGTTTCAAGATCTTCCCAGCACCAAGTAAAATGGTTCTGATTGAAGGGACTTTTATTAGCACAGCGTAAACAACGTTATTTTCAGGAATTAGTCCAAATGTCTACGGGCGGCATTACAAAAACGAGGCAGTCTTTCGAATGATACTTGGACATGTTGGAAGATCCCTGGCTTGTTCCTGTTATCTCAAACCGTAAAAAGCTACGCAAATCTTCATCATCACGGACAACACTCTTGTACGTTAGGTATGACCTTGAGAAAACCTAAAAGGACATCTCGAATGTATTTGAAAAACCCATCTCCAATTAAGGGGCGTGTTGTTTGTTTCCAACAGAGTAAACTCGCCCAGAGAACAATTACAATGCAGAGCCACGTTTCGGCGTTAATGGCCCACAAAGGTGGTCCCAAAAACAAGAACAAACTTTAATTTGTTTCGTTCAGTAAGTGTTTCATGTGTCATAGATAAAACGCCATGATTAATGCACGAAGAAAATGAATTTATTGACAAGTTTTAACATTTAATTGCAACTAGTTACAAAAATTGTTCAAAGTGTTCACCACCCGCGTTAAGGCACACATTAGCACGTCTTACAAATGATTCCCTTACACGTTGAAAAATGCCTGGAGTTTCGCGAATTGTTTGACAGCCGTGAATTATTCGTCGACGTAGCTCTTCAACATCGGGCACTTCAGTCTGATAAACTAAGTCTTTCAGGTGGCCCCAAAGAAAGAAATCACAAGGGTTCAGATCGGGTGATCGAGCAGGCCACTCCACAGGTCTACCTCGACCTAACCACCGCAAAGGGAAGGTCGCGTTAAGATAATTTCGGACCGCGATGCTGAAATGTGGTGGTGCATCATCGTGCATGAACCACATTCTGTTTACCAAACCTAAGGGTACGTCTTCGAGTAGTTCCGGTAAATCGTCCCGTAAGAACTGCAAGTAAGCCACACCGTTTAACCTGGGCTCTAGGAAATTTGGCCCAATTAAATTGTCACCCACAATACCACACCACACGTTTAAACTGAATTGTACTTGGTGACTTCTAACGCAAGTTGCGTGGGGGTTTAGCTGGGACCATTGATGTTTATTATGTAAGTTAATAATACCATCCCGTGAAAAGTTAGCTTCGTCAGTAACCAACAAATCCCGTGGGAAATCGATATCGTTTACTTTAGCCAGAAACCACTGACAAAACGCCGTGCGTCGTGGGTAGTCCGCTGGATTCAAACCTTGAACTTTTTGAACATGGAAAGGATGAAACCGGTGGCTTCTGAGGATTTTCCACACGAGCGTGTGGTTTACGCCTAATCGGCGACCAACTTGGCGGGTACTTGATTCAGGCTCGTCCTCGAAAATGGTGAGAACTTTGTCTTCTACGGCCTCTGGGATGGCTCTCGCTCTAGGTTGAGGTCCAGCCGGTTGGATTCGTCCATCTTGCCTCAAACGTCTGTCCACAGCCTCGAACGTCAGTCGATTTGGTAGTCGCCTCTGCGGAAATCTTTCCTGATACAAGCGTACAGCTGCAGCGGCATTCCCCTCGGCTAGTCCATACATTAGGTGCATATCCGCATATTCGGCATTTGTGAAGAAAGGCATTGTAACAGACTTCGTTGAATTATGAGTTTAATAAAACAAACACATGTACGTGAAACCTCTTTTATTCCTTTCTTAAAAAACATAGTGCTCTGTTTTAGTGCTCTGTTTTTTAAGAATAGGCGAAGTTCTCACTATTTTCGAGGACGATCCAAAAACAAGCAGCCGCCAATTGGTTTGCTGATTAAGAAAAAACCACACGCAACTTGCGTTAGAATTCACAAAGTACAATTCAGCTTAAACGTGTGGTGTAGTATTGTGGGTGACAATTTAATTGGGCCATATTTCCTAGAGCCCAGGTTAAACGGTGTGGCTTACTTGTAGTTCTTACGGGACGATTTACCAGAACTACTCGAAGACGTACCCTTAGGTTTAATAAACAGAATGTGGTTCATGCACGATGGTGCACCACCACATTTCAGCATCGCGGTCCGAAAACTTGTCAATAACATTTTCTTTGTGCATTAATCATGGCGTTTTATCTATGACACATGAAATACTTACTGAACGAAACAAATTAAAGTTTGTTCTTTTGTTTGGGACCACCTTTGTGGGCCATTAACGCCGAAACGTGGCTCTGCATTGTAATTGTTCTCTGGGCGAGTTTACTCTGTTGGAAACAAACAACACGCCCCTTAATTGGAGATGGGTTTTTCAAATACATTCGAGATGTCCTTTTAGGTTTTCTCAAGGTCATACCTAACGTACAAGAGTGTTGTCCGTGATGATGAAGATTTGCGTAGCTTTTTACGGTTTGAGATAACAGGAACAAGCCAGGGATCTTCCAACATGTCCAAGTATCATTCGAAAGACTGCCTCGTTTTTGTAATGCCGCCCGTGGACATTTGGACTAATTCCTGAAAATAACGTTGTTTACGCTGTGCTAATAAAAGTCCCTTCAATCAGAACCATTTTACTTGGTGCTGGGAAGATCTTGAAACATCATGTCACTTGGGATTAATTTTACATTACCACCGTAGGCATACTTCTACTCATTTATACGCTTCTGATTAGTAAAGGTAGAAATCAATTGTTCGATTAAAGGCTATTGAAATTGTCTAGTAATTTTAAACAAGCTGGTTAGTCGGTCTTAAGTGTTACTCCTCATTTTTGGATATTTCCTTGTTTTAGGGGCGAATGTTTGGAAGGCCATATCTCCGTAACAAAATGTTGTACACCCCATGTTTTTTGGTACTTTCCGCTCAGTTTGGTCCCATAAACACGCCCCTTAATTTGTGATGGACTTTTCAGAAACACCCTGTATGTGTGAGTGCCCGTATCTCAGGAAGAAGGAACTTTATAGGCACAAGAGGGTGTTTCCTTCCCGTGTACGGAGTGTTCAGCTAGTTATACCCGGTTTGCGAATTTAAAGATACATATGTTCACCAAACACTCTAAAGCTTCCCCTAAGGTTCCACACCCCCGCATGGACAATACAGACCTATCTACCTCTATCTTTATCTCATTCCCGGGTCCATCAACTTCTACCTTTGTCCCAGTCTCGGGACCATCAACTTCCACCTTTGCTTCGCATGCTGTCCTAACTTCGGACCCCTCCTCCTCCACTCCCCCTGTTGTTCCAACTTTGGGTTCATCATTCTCCACCTCTGTTCCGCATGTTGTCCCGACTTCGGGTCTCTCACCCCTTCCCCTTATCCCTCCGGTTGTCCCAACTTCGAGTCCTTCAATCTCTATTCCCCTTGTCCCCCCAACCCAACACTTTACCGAGTACGATAGTAGACTATCCCTTAATTTCTCTGAGGGTTCTATTAGTGTAGAAAAGTTAAATAGTACGGAGAGTCAAATTATAAACGATCTCATATGCAGAGGAAATCGTTTGACCCCGCCTACTCCATCTCCTTCCCCTCCCGAGGTGAAGGATCCGAAACGGTCCCCGTCAGACCCTATTTCCCCATCCCTTCCTGGGACGAAGAGGCCGAAACGGTCCACGTCCAACCCATCCCCTCCCCCTCCCATGTAGCAAAAAGCAGTCGGCCCAACTGCTTAAAATTTGGGTAGGGAAGACGGGGTCGGTAGTGCTGGGCAAAGGATACCAACTGAAGAGTCGGGATGTCCTACCCAAAAGACTGTTGGCCGACTTACAAACGTCATACATCCGGCCGACATCTTATAAAACACTTTACCGACTAAGAATTTTCAAGTCGGCCATCTGATTAATGGTCGTTAATTTTATGGTCGGCCTACAGTGGAATTTTCCGTTTGAAACTATATCAACAATTTTATAGGAATGCTAGTTGGCCTACCTTAAAAAGGTACCTTCCCCAACTCAAATTTGTTACGTTGGCCTTCAGTTTTATTAAGGGTACGTTTTTATGTCGGCCCTTCCCTCTAACAGATATCCTTAATATACACTTAATGATCCACCCAATAAAGTGTTGGCCTACTTACTTATTACTGGTATTTAATTGTGTGCGGTTAATAGAGATGTGGTCGGTAAAAGGGATCCTTCTACAGACCCTTAATGTGGTCGGTAAAAGAGACCCTTCTACCGACCCTTAATGTGGTCGGTAAAAGAGATCCTTCTACCGACACTTAATGTGGTCGGTAAAAGAGACCCTTCTACCGACCCTTAATTTGGTCGGTAAAAGAGATCCTTCTACCGACCCTTAATGTGGTCGGTAAAAGAGATCCTTCTACCGACCCTTAATGTGGTCGGTAAAAGAGATCCTTCTACCGACCCTTAATGTGGTCGGTAAAAGAGATCTTTTCACCGACCTAAGAGATGTGGTCGATAAAAAAGATAATTTTACCGATCCAAGAGATGTGGCGGTAATAGATATTTTTACCGACCCTTTCTTGGAGAGCTATGTGGCCGGTAATTTCAATTATCACTATTAATTGTTTTAACCTTTAAATTAAAATGCTTATTTTGTGCGTAAAACTCCATAGTTAAGTTCAATTAAAACTAATTAAGTTCAAAAACGTTTTCATTTATTAAAGAACAAGCAGTTCTAGTACGAACAACTTAAATATGAGATCAAATAGAATGAGACTAGGAATTTTTGTCTTTACATCTATTCATTCCGTCTCTTCTGCTGACTTTTTTTGATGTTGCCTTTCACTCCTACCTCCTTCGCGATCCATCGAGTGCTTTATCCAGCCTTTCATGACAGTTTCAATATCATATTCTCGCGTGTTATTGAGTTTTGGGATATTGCGCACTGCATCTGATATAAAAATGAGCTATTAGAATTTTTATTCAGATAATATGAAGCACTTATTACCGATAACAGCTCCCTTCAGTTTCAAATCCCTAAAAGCTATTTTGCCATTAGCACCATTCCAATTACACTGGAGGATCAATTGATGAGCAATTGTGTTTTTTAAGACTCTTCTTGTTGCGTCTTTAGCATTTCTACCGCCCCACAGTCCCATGAGCCTCACAATTTGGAATCTCTTGTCTCCATCTGCCAATAAGTTTTCCAACTCTTCTAATTTTTCTCTTGAGCTTATGGGCCACGCCGGAAGTCCGTTTATTTGAACATCCGCAACGGTAGAGTTTGATTTAGCCTCTAAAATCTTTGTAGTCTTACAGTTCAAGTCAGATAGCATGACAATGACTTTTTTCTGAAAGTTCTCGTTATCCAAGCCTAAAAACAATATCGTATAAGGGACAGTCAATGTTAGCATGAATATAATTACATTTCTTGCAAGGAATGTTTGTTTTTTGTAAATCTTGTACACTATTGGTAGAAGATGGATCACGAGCTGTTTTTGTGCGGTCCATGTCACCTGATAAATTCAATCCAAAAAATGATTAGCTAAGTATTTTTTCAGCAATTTGGAGATAAATGGACGTTAAATTTAATTTGGGGTTGAAAATGAATATCTTTAAAATGCGTCGTTTCAGACGTTTAATTGGTTTTAGGACTGAGATTGCATAGGCGTCTTTGACGTCATAGACCAATATCAAAATGAAAGAGGGTCGCAGAAACTAAAGAGGTCGCTTTAAAACTAATTAAGAGTTTGAAATGCTAGTTTATATGAAGTACAGAAGCAGCGAAATCCGCGAAGATTTGCAGCGATCCCCTTTGATAGCTTTCGAAATTGATCTACGTTATTTTCTCCTATCATCTCCCAGAACCAGAAAAAACCCTATTTGTCAAACTTCAACCACAAATCTCAATAATTATTTTCGAAACCCCATATAATAGTGGACGACATACCACAAGATGGAGTAGCTATCTCTTGAAACAGAGTTCTATGTTTTGAAATGCGAGTCTTAGGATTATCGCTTGCTGAAAATGTAAAACAGTACAATCAGCGATCTTATATATTTATTATTCATAACCTAAATCTTCACCTGGAGAGGCAAACAACTCTGGTTGTGGTAATAGTGATGGCGAAGGGCAATATTGTTCAGTATTCCTCAGATCATTTATTAATGGTGCGTCAGTGCTGAAATCTTCTTCGATAATTTCTTCTTCAAAGATCGAACTTTCAACCGACTTTTTCTGGGAATTAGGACCTAAATCTATAATATTAGCATGAGATTAGAACCAATTAATGTCAGCGTTGTAAGTGTTTCTCAAATTGTAAATTAGCTTATAAAAATACCTTCAGGAATGTGGGCCGTTTCTTTGGCAGAACAAACAGCAGGTTGTTCTCTTGAGGCAAAATTAAAATACTTCGGTGATGTATTTCCATCTAAGAACACACAATAAGAGTAGTTTTCTTTCGAATATTTGTACACATATACTTAAAGGGAGAATGAAATAACGAAACAAGTATTTTTAATCGATTTTGACTCATAAAAGAACATCATAATCGTTTGAGAAAGCTTACCAAAGAGTATCCTTTGACTTTAAATAAATTTTAAAAGTCTCAAAAGTTGACCTGTTAAGGCTAACTTTAAACTTTAATAAACAACACGAGTATTTTTATTTTATAGCCTCTAAAAAATTAGAGGTTTCTTCATAAATAATAAGAGCGCGGTCTCTGCTGAAAGCTCTCGTGAAGTCGCGGTCGCTAATTGGTTACAGGTATTTCAAAAACATACACGTGTTCTTTATTAAAGTTTAAAGCAAAGCGTGGGTCCAGTGGATCCCCTACAAGTTGACTTTCCTTATGAACTCCAGTTTTGGCTTGGCTAAGGCAGGAGACATTTGTGGGCGGGATTTATAAGTGCCCTTATAAATCCCACCCACTAGCCTTTGCCAAGCTAAAACTGGAGTACAGGAGGAAAGTCGCCTTATAGAGGACCCGAGCTTTGCTTTAAGGCTTAACAGGTCAACTTTTGAGACTTTGAAAATTTATTTAAAATCAACGGCTAATCTTTGGTAAGTTTTCTCATATGATTATGATGTTCTTTTAGGAGTCAAAATCGATTAAAAAATACTTGTTTGGTTATTTAAATTTCCCTTTAATACCATTTCATGATTAATCAAGCTCTTTGACCCACTAATATCAGTGAAAATAATGTTAGATATGTTCCATTACCTGAAAGATCCTTATTAATTTCTGTAGTTGAAGGTAACTGGTTTAAATTTGGTGTAGTCTTTTGTAAACTTGAATCAGCCTGAGATTTCTTTTTTGACGCATCGTTTGAATTGAATACAGGTGGTTCTGGAAGGCGTATGGCCTTAACATTATCTTTTTGCTTTGTCATTGACTTGGAAGACGTTGTTTTCTCTCGTATTGTGGTGCTTTTCCGCTTTTTTGGAACTTTCGTTTCTATAAAATTAACAGCGGCGCAAGCAAAATACTTTCAAATAATGAACTAACTTCTGAATAAGCTACACTTTTAAATTACCTTTTTTAATGTCAGTTTCACTTGAAGATGGATCTTCATATTTTCCACTATCTGTTGTATCTTCATGAACGATACGCGTTTTTGTTTTGGTTTTTGGCTGGCTTTCCTTTTGCCTATTGGTTTACCAATGTCAATTTCACTGACTAAATCATCCGTGTCTTCTGCCTTTTTGCATAAATGACGAGCTCTTGCTATATCCGGAACTGTAAATAAACAAAAACATATATACATTCTAAGCTAAATGTGCTTATAAATTAGTTTTCTCACCATCATGGGCCAAAATCTTCACTTTGTACTTGGTCCAATTTTTTCCAGGTGGTTTACACGAGTTAATTAGTTTGCAAACCTCGTTAGACTTTACTCCATTGGGCCACAGACAATATTTTTTGTCTTGAAGCCATGAAGATGGAACATACTGTACTCCGTCATTATTTACGAAAAGCACAACAGCAAACATCTCTCAAATTATAAACTACCAGACTGGGTTTTGAAATATTTCTAAATATTATCAAATGTTTAAATTTCAGCTATATCCTCAATAGTAAGAAATACATTTACAACTATCGTTTATTTACCATCCGAGTTTCTCTATTCCCGTTCACCGACCTCTTTATTTACATTTCTTATCCTTGAAATAGGTCTATCAATAAAGAGAAATTGGTTTAAGTTGAAATAATTTATAAAGTTTGAAATTTAATTAGAAATATTAAATGAAAATATTTAGTTGGAATATGCCTATATTTAGTGGGATTGTATTAAATTTGAATATAAATAACTCCTAAAATTTGAAATATGCCTATATTTAGATAACCTACGCCTCTGTTTCGGCTTACGTTAATGATACGGGATTTGAAGCGGGTGTCGGGAAACTATTTAAGATAGCGGTACCGCTGTCATATTCAAGAAATTCGAGCCAATATACTTCAACTTAATACTTCTAATATAGTATTAAATTTGCATATAATAACACCTTAAATTTGAAATATGCCAATATTTAGATAACTGACACCTCTGTTTCAGCCTACGTTAATGATATGGGATTTGAAGCAGGTGTTGGGATACTATTTAAGAAAACGGTACCAGCATCATATTTCAAGAAATTCGGGTCAATATACTTCAACTTAATACTTCTAATATAGTATTAAATATGAATATAATAACTCCTAAAACTTTAGAAATTATTTCAACTTAAACCAATTTCACTTTATTGATAGACCTATTTGAAGGATAAGAAATGTAAATAAAGAGGTCGGTGATCGAGAATAGAGAAACACGGATGGTAAATAAACGATCCAAGTAAATAATTCGAAATCGGGATACACTCATGTAGAAAGCGGTTAGTGTCAATATGGGATGATAGTTGGGGTTGCAATATTTGTTTTGGTTAGGAAACTTGCAAGTAAACGAACTAGATTGAACTTGACGCGAATTTCGAAACATGACGAGGATTTCAACGTGACGTCAATGTAAAACCTGTATGATGGATGAAACAGGGATTAAATGGACGACGCCAAGAGTATAAAAGCCTGGCGTGTGCTCAAACTCAAATCACTTTTTGTTCCTGACTTCAGACGAGATCCAGCTCAATCACTTTTTGTTCCTGACTTCAGACGAGATCCTGCCTGCCTCTTAGTTACTTATAGTATTTTTCAATACTTTGCAACTTTTGCTGTTGGAAGATATTTTGCGGAGGGTAATAACCAAGAAATGGACGACATCAAGAATATGAACTCTCAAGGGTGAGTAGAAATTAAACCTTATTATTATTATTTTTTTTCTCCTGCATGAATTTACTCTACCAGTTTGTCAGAGTTTACTAATTTATATTTATATTTATATTTAGGCAGAACACTCTTTCTGATCCTCCTCAACCTCCGCGCATCAGGCTACCACGTGCTGGCTCGGCAAAACGGCGGGAAAAAAAGATGAGGAACGTTTCAGCGTCGTCACTACCTCCTCCGCCTCCAAACTCCGAGTCATCAGGGAGGGATGCCCGACCAACACCACCATCGACACCGTCGGCGTCGAAAACAACGTTGATGTCACTTCCACTGCTCGACCCTATACCTTTGGATCTGCCGACAACACCAAGAGGGGCACCTTTGTGCGAGAGGACGCTCGGCATGGGTGCATCGATAGCCTACCGCGACGGGTTCGAAGAGGAAGTCACTATCGGCAAACTATTGTCCGAGTTTGAGGGGCTTTACGAGGAAGGGAACAGGAGACTTCCTCGTAAAGTTTTCTACGTTTGCGAAAACCAAAACTTTTTAAATTACTCCTATGGGACGACATCCCATAGGAGTATAGCTGAGTGGCCCAAAAGCCTGCGAGGCTTAAAAGAAAAAGTGGAGGCGCAGTGCGGGGTACAATTCAATGCCGCGGTTGTGAATTTGTATCGGAATGGGAGGGATAGTGTTGGGTGGCACTCCGACGATGAATATGGAGTGCACTCAACTATCGCCTCCCTATCCTTCGGTGCTGAAAGAACATTTCAGATGCGGCCTAAAGGCGAATCTCGGGCAACCATTTCGGTTGTTTTAAAAAACGGTTCCCTTCTTTTAATGAGGGGTTTGAATTGTCAAAAAGATTGGGAGCATTCCGTTCCCAAGGATTTCAACCCCTCATTAAAAGAAAGGGTAAATGTTACCTTTAGGTACATGGGGGACATAAGACGTGGATACGCGAAAGAAAATCCCTCGTGCGTGTGATTTTATTTTTTTTATATAATAATATGCTGTAATATGTCTATATATATATATATATATTTAAATAAATGAGAAAGTATTAAATTCGAATATTTATTATTTAAATTCAAAGTATTATTTACAGGATGAGTTACATACACTTTTAGAGAAACCATTTGCCTACAGAATTGAAAACTTAAGTACAATTATTAAACATCTATTTTAACCAATAAGTTAAATAAAGTCTGCGAAATAATTATTGGCGAAATAATGATTCGAACCGTTGGATCTCATATGATAATGAACTTCGTAAAACATTAAACTGTGGGTGTTATCATACAGACACTCGGCTAACTTGCAAATGTACATGGCCTTGAACATATAATGCATGGCCGTCTCGTTTTTATCCTTATAGTTTTTTCTAACTGCCTTGTTAGTTTTATAAACCATAAACATACACATATGAAGAGCTAAGTTCAAAACTCTTAAGTACTGGTAGGGGCAATGAAATTCGTATCCCCCGTAGTAAAAGGTGCGAAATTTACATTCCTCCTCATTGCGAGGATGGCAACTACCTAACTGGCAAATATTAGGGTTGGACATTCCGTACATTTTGTGGGGGGAGAGATGAACATAATGTGCATAGATAGAATCCCCCTCGAATTCTTTCAATTTGAAATAATGAGTCCTATTATTTATGATACATGGAAACTGTCTAGCAAACATGTCGATTAATGTCCCTGGTGGGAGTTGGGCGGAGAAAGTTAGTAACTTGTACAACGCTAAGTGCTTCAAACCTAAATTTATGTAAGGGGCATTAACGTATTGTAATGTGTAATATTCGCCACACTCATATAAATTAAAGAATTCATTCGGTATGGGGTTTATTACTAAATCCCCCGCTTCTGAATCTATGGTACGTTCGGCTCTCCCGTAATCCTTATCCTGTCCGATGGTTTCGAATTTCCTAATTCTTCTTAAGTTCTTTCGTCTTACGACAGATTCTACAATAATCGGATAATTCTTTCTCGGATCCACATTACACCGATTAGAGTTGGAAAGCCCGTTTTGTGTATTACTGGTTTCAAAGGATGTTAAAGGTTCAACCCTGTTGTGGTAGAAAACCATATCCATAAATAAGGGCAAAATTAACTAGCATAAATATATGAAAATAATTATACTTACATTTTGCGAATCTGGATCGGTACTTCAAGGAGGGATGTAGAATGTCTTATCTTTAAACCGTCCTCGTCTTTTATACTTTAATGTCACGTGACTTTCTGACCATGTAAACATGTCACTCTTTTAGACCAATCATGTTCTTATAGTGAAAATGGCGTTTAAACCGCGTGTTGATAGAACATAATTACAGTGTTAATTACGATAACGGTTCTACCGTCATATACGTTTGAACCAATATATCCGAAAGGTAATATGACGCATAAGCCTAACATTGACGCCATGATTGATTCACTGACGCCAGACACGTCATGTACGTTTCACTGACGTCACAACAAGATTGTGAGAAAAATGTTTGATTCACTGGCGCCATAAGAAGAAAAAATGCTGTGGGCGCCATGTTTGATTCATTGACGCCATATTTACTGGTGGCAGATCATGTGGCAGGTCTGCCACACTGACGCCATGTCCCCAATTCGGTACTTTCTATCTACTCCTATTGTTAAAGCCGAGGCCTTTATAGTTCCCGGGGGTTATTACAAATCATTAGAAGCCCTCCTTAAACAAATAGCTTCCGGATTAAGCGGCTTTCAATACGGTTCAAAGTTTAAATTTGATTCGGATCCCCTCTCTGATTATATTTCTTTAACTATTCAACCTAACGGTATCTTGGCTCTTTCTCCCACTTTGAAAAGGATATTAGGATTTAAAACCCCAAAAGGCCAAAGTACGTCTTTCTCTTGCCCTTCAGATAAAACCAGCCAATCGTATAGAAGCTCTGTTCCCGCTAATTTAAATTATTATGTTCCCGACCAATTGTTTATTTATTCCGATATAGTAGCTAATGAATTTATAGGCGATACGGTAGCCCCGCTACTTCGTATAGTAGGCGTAGACAGCGAATAACCTCACGGTTCGACTATAACTAAATCATTTATCTCTCCTCATTACGTTAAAGTTGCTAAACGTTACTTTGATACTATAGACATTGATATAAGGAATAGTTTAGGCCAAGACGCGTCAATCGAGTGGAACGTCGAACTGTAAACTACACTTTAGACCATGCCAAAACCCCAAACATTAGAGTCTCGTTGTGAGTATAGGAGGTATTATTTAGATCAGGTAGGGGGTGGAGGGGTGTCTAAAGTATTTGTCGGGACCCCCCACCAAAAAGGTCACGGGATAGGGAGCGCCCTGAAAGGGTTATTTAGATGGGCACGCCCCTTATTAATTTGAGGTGCAAAGTATTTGGCACCTAGAGCCATTAGTACGGGACAAAAGATTCTTGGTGACAAATGCAAGGTCAGAATGTGAAAAGTGCCGCGAAAAAGAGATTGCAGGAAACTTATGAGAACATGACTGCTGCACAGCAAGGTTCAGGATTAAAGATAAAGAGACGCAAAGTTAAACGCCTGTCAGTTTATCACCGTCATTCAAAGCAGACGCCACGCGATATATTTAGCTCCTGAAAAAATTATGTTTTCTCTCCAAGCTCTTAAGAGTGAATTGGACATTTTTGCCCCTGTGCCGATTCAAACTAGTGTCGAACATGCTCAAGGTGTATGGGCCAAACCCTTGGCGGCCATTGGTGATAGCTCTACCCTCGAATACCTCATCTCGGGCAATGGAGATAGCTACATCGATGTAGCCCACACCATGCATTACAACAAAGTCAAAATCACCAACGAAGATGGAAGTGATCTTCCTGATGCAGCCGTGGTAGCTTTCGTGAACAACGCTGGCCATGCATTGTGGAGAACTTGCGATGTTTTCTTGAACAATACCCGAGTTTCTTCAGCCGCCCAAAACTACGCCTTCACTTCTTTTATCGAAACTGTCTCAAATTACGGACCCGCGGCCAAAAAATCTCACTTCATGATGGCCGGATGGGAAAAGGACGAAGCCGGAAAGTTCGACGACTTTTCAAATGAAGGTTTCGTCGCTCGAATGGCTAAAACTGCTAAATCGGCCGTGATTGAATTTTTTACACCCGTGTTTAGTGACGTGTTTAATATTCCCGAATATCTCTTAAACGGGGTGGACCTTAAAGTCGTGTTTACTCGCAACAAGGACGAGTTTGCCTTAATGTGTGAAGAAACAGCCACTCTCAAAAACTGTAAAGTCAAGATACTAGACGCTGCACTCGCGGTACGTAAAGTTAAACTCAGTCCTAAAATATTGTTAGCGCATGAAGCAGCGCTTAATAACGGTACTGCCAAATATAATTTTACGCGCACCGAACTTAAAACTAAAACTATCTCTACCGGAAGTAGCACCGAGAGTTTTAACAATATATATCTAGGCCCTCAGCCTAATCGCGTCATTATTGGAAGAGTTTACAACGCGGCGTTCAAGGGCAGTTACGCTCTGAATCCCTTTAACTTTAAAACTTGGGATTTAAATTTTTTGTCTCTGTACCTCGATAACGAACAAATACCCTCGAAAGCGTTGACTCCTGATTTCGGTAAAAACTTGTATATACAAGCTTATCAAACATTGTTCGCGGGCACGGGTATTCATTATAAAGACGACGGTAACGATATTACTCCCAACGAGTTTGCCAACGGGTTAACCCTCTACGCTTTTGATCTGACACCGGACCTATCTGCTAGCGAAACAAACCACTGGAACCCCGTTAAGCAAGGACAATTAAGATTGGACATGGGATTCGCTAAACCTTTGTCGGAAGCCGCAGTATGCATTGTATACGCCGAATTTCAAAGCATGATTCAAATCGATAAAAATAGAAACGTAATTGTAGATTATTAAAATGTCAGCAACCACCACCGTAGACTTGATTCTCGCTTTATCAGATACGCCCAACTTTTTGGGTGTTTTCGCATCAAATAGGTTACCTAAGGTTACCAGATATCCCGCATCGTTAATTATAAATTTAGATTAGCACTATGAAAAGGGGTCTCACTGGGTATCGGCCTTCATAGATGGAGCTCGTGTAGGGTATTATTTCGATAGCTACGGTTTACCACCATTTCTGCCAAGTATAAGAAGATTTTTATCTTTAAACTGCAGAAAATGGACTTTTGGTAAGCGAGAACTTCAGAGGTTAGAAAGTAGCGTATGTGGGCAGTATAGCGCCCTCTATCTTATTCATAGAAGTAAGAAGAAAAGTACGAAAGCTGTCCTAAAAGCTTTTACCGCAAATCGAAAAATTAACGATATGAAAATTGCTAAACAGTATCAAAATCATATACGGCGACTAAAAAAGTGTAAAAGGAGCTTATTAACAAACCGTGTGGTTGCCTGGTGGTAATGCGTCCAGCTCTGTGTTGTTTCAACAACATTTGAGTTTCCATTCCAGGGTTCGACTTCCTACCAACGGCGCTTTATTAGTCCGGTATAGGAAAAAAAACATCTTCAGATATGGCTTGAATCAAGTTTAAGGAGGAGGAGGTTTTTTAAATATTTAACTAATTTATTATTAATTTAACTTAACTATGTATGTATGTATTTTATCACGCTAATTAAATGTTTTTGATTTAAAATCCGATTGTTTTACAACTAGCATAAGCCTATCTTTTCAGGATCTACAATAGCATAAGCCTACAATAGCATAATCCTATCCCTACAGGTACCAGCCACGTGCGTCATCAAAAAATTAGCCATGACGTCATCAAGAAAACCACCACCAGGTGGCTAAACAATTCAAATTTACCGCCAAAACCATCACGTGAAGTCATCAATTCCCCCCCATATCTCCCCCCCAACACCATCACATGACGTCACCAATCCCCCAATCCCCCCCAACACCATCACGTGACGTCATCAATCCCCCCATATCCCCCCCTACCCCAGGGATGTCGGTATAAACCAAAAAAATTTACCCCCCCCCTGAAAGGGGGGGAAAGAAGGGGGGTAAAATTTTTAGGTTTATACCGACATCCTTACTCTCTACTTTGCTATCGCTATAAGGATATTTTGCTACTGTTGCATTTCGCTGTTGTTGTTTTCGCTATTTTGATCGTCGATATTGTGCCTTCAACATTTTGGATTTCGCTATTTTGACCTACAAGCGTTAAAAATGGGTGCTTTGGCGATACCAAAATAGAAATGGAATTCTGCTATATGAAGGCCATTCTAAACTTGAAATAAATTTTGAAAGCTAGAACTTAAATAAGAGGGGGTAATAAATGATTTTTTTAGTCTACCACAGTCACTAGGTAGGAGCGCTGTATTTACCTAAGCTAAATGAGATCACAAAAAATGCTTTTATCCTTATATGACTGACCTCTAAGGCTTGATGAAAGAAAGTGCTACGCAAACTGCCTGCAACTATCTTCCCTTGATGGACAGCGGCGGCTAATTGGTCAAGAGTGTCGATCGATTCCTCCAAACCCGGAAAGTTCAAAAATGAAACTGCTCAAAAAAGATACCATAATTAACATAAACACAAAGAAATAACAAAAAGTGAGACAGTAATGAAAAAGTAGACAACCCATGATTATCATTGACTGTCGAACTTCTAGGGGTAAACTCGTCTATGAAAAGCGCGAGCGTAAACCGAATTGCATATAGGCCTACAACTTAATATAGCGAAATATATGAAAGATAGTTTGCTTCTTACTCAATTGACCCGAAAAGGAAGCGTAAGCGATCATGGAAAAGATGAGCCAACCAATCAAGCCGACTTTCATGGAACTGCCTGGGTGGATCGGCTCCGGTGTCAAGGAGGGCTCCGTATTCATACCAAAGAGCGTCACCGAACGACCAAAAAAAAACCTTTTATTCGAGGCCTTCAAATCGACAAAGAATCGCACCGCCAAAAACTTCAAGAAAATGGCCATAGCGGGAAACAGGCACAGAATGCAAATCCATACCTAGCAAAGTTACAATGAAGAAATATTTTTTGTCTGGATCTTTTAAACCCAATAGGGATAGGAAAACCAAGACTGATGGTGGTATGATGCGAAATCTGAGAGAAATAGGTGCGCTAACTGCGGAACTGCTCAGGTTGGATGGGACGCCAAAAATGGGGGAGGAATTCTCGGACTCAATTGTAACTGGTTCGTCTGTAGCCCTTCTTAGCCAATTACCAATGCGTCCGACTATTCCTCCCCCCATTTTTGGCGTCCCACCCAAACTGAGTCGTACCACAGTTAGCGCGCCTATATTTCTCTCAGATTTCGCACTCTCCCCTCATCATCCTTGGGAAAACTAGACGCGGTGGCGGCATGGAAATCACGGCACGAGCAATAGCAGATTAGTAATCTAATAAATCTTGGATCGTTCGAATTTCTTAGTAACGCTTAATGCATTTAGTGTAGGAGGTAAATATGGATCATTTTATTTTCTGGTACAACCATATTACTAGAAATTTCAAAGAAAAGATAGACTTGGGTATTCTCTTAAGCTCACCTTTAAATTTTCGGTGTAAAATGTAACTCTTTGATATGTCTCTTAAGGACTAAATTATCTTTCCGATCACTAAAGCTTACCACGCACTAGTCCCTTTTGCTAGCGCCCGTCTACCCGTCTTATGATATTTTGAGCTTCTTTACTGGTGTACTTACTTCCAAGCTAAATGGTTTAATTAGTGCCAGGGCTCTTGGCAATTCAAGCGGAGTGCGCAAAACGAAGGTGCCTTTGTCATTGACATCTGGATGGACAAAATCCACCACCAGACTTCTTGGTAAGCTGTTCTGAAGCGTCATGCTAAAGTTTACTTCCTAAAGAGAGTGATATTACATTATTGACGTAGAGGGTAATTGTCTCTTTAAATCAAGACAAGTTTCATTAAATAGATAGAAATTTTTGAAATAATTTAAAAAAACAGGTTGAAAAAAAATTACTGTGATGCCCGGGAATTATTTTCTCTCCCCGTCTTTGAAGAGGTTGGCACACGCGAGTTGCATGCTTCAATTTAAAGTTTAATTTTCGTCTAATGTATGTAAGATTAGACTTAAGCCTAAGCCTTATTTCGTGCACGCTTTGCAGCTTCCACGTCACAGGGAATTAACATCAACTTCTATTAGCGCAAAGATATGAGGATTTTGTTTTGAGTGGACCAAATTTCTTGTCGGTACATCTAACGTTTTATAATGCAAAATCCTGAATAATGAAAGATCACTAT
Organism: Phalangium opilio; assembly: GCF_054372755.1. Classification (NCBI taxonomy): domain Eukaryota; kingdom Metazoa; phylum Arthropoda; class Arachnida; order Opiliones; family Phalangiidae; genus Phalangium; species Phalangium opilio. The sequence continues at coordinate 2,713,873 of NW_028324162.1, read as the reverse complement.
TGTATTTACGCACACCAGGGAGAGAAAGGGAGATGCCGCGTGAATAGCGCGAGGTGTCTCTCTTTTGGGTGGGGCAAGTAAATTTCCCAGCCAACGGGGGTAGTATCGCCCGGGCCACCGCGAGCTCTACTGCGCAAAATCCAAAGACACTTTATGGGTGGTCCTGAACCCGTTAAAGGATATCTTAATGCCAAAGTAAGTAAATTATATAATTATATTATGAATTTATTATTCAAAATGAAACGATTTTTAAAAGTAATGCTTTCGATATATGAATAACAGCCATATTATGGGGAAAATAACGAAAATGCACCCATGGATTTGTCCACATCGAAAGATTATCCACTACCTGTTAGCACCGTCAAAAAATCAATTAAAGCACAAATTTATTTTGCCAAGAACTTTGCCTCAAGTGGTTAGCATTGTATTGCTTGGTTTTGGGTTTTCTATATTAGAAGTATGATTATTTTAAAAATTTCTTCTAAATTCAGATTTCAATGCTGACTTTTTTCAAACGTACGGAAACAATTTGGTTGAAAAAACATGTGCTGACATGAAAGACGCACATCTTGAGGGAGAAAGTGTAGTGGATTTTATTAAGGATTTAAGTTCAGTGAAATTTAATTTAAGCGCTGAAGTTATTGAAACCCTGGCACTATTAAGTACTAAAAACATTAAAGACAAGGGTAGCTTCGTGATACATGCAAGACAACTCAGAGAAAAGCCAGTTCTAACTTTGCAGCTAATTTCCCTTTTTGGTAAATTAGATGGATTTAGAAAGATTGATTTAAAATCTCAAGAGCTAGTAGTATTTAACTGGCTAAGAAGATTCATGGCTAATGTTTTATCTCAATGGGTGGCCTTGAAACCCAATTTTTTGGATTCTGAATTGAAAGGCAGAGAATTCCCTGTCTTGACTCTAAAAGAAATCCGTGATAAAGAAGATCAAGTAATTCATCACATTGGTGGCTACATTATGAGAAAAATTGCGAAGCGATATGAAGAACCAAAGATCGTAGATTTGTTCGAAAACTGCATCGCAAAGGAGGGTTTCCAAAAAAAATCTTTCGCGGAGTGGACAGACTTAATAAGTAAAGGTGGGCTTCTTTCCCTAACCATTGAAGGATTTAAACTATTCAAAATGTTAGATCAATTTACAAAACCATTTTATGAAAACGTAAACAAAATTGAACAGTTGGTGGGTCAAAATAAAACACGCAAAGAAATGGTGATTGCGAGGCTTAAGGAAACTAATGTAATAAATCAATGGAATATAGAATGGGGAAGCAAAAACTTAGAGCATAGAGAAAGAGCAATGTCACTCGTTTTTGATACATTTATTAATTGCCGGGCATCAGCTTTGAGAAACTATACACAAATAAAATTTAACGAAGCTAATCATAAAGCTTTAGCAAAGAAAAAGAGCTTGAGAAGATTGTTGAAAGAAAGTTCTTTGTGTACATGCAAAGTGACATGCTACTGCAAGTCTGAACGAAGTTAATTTTACTTGTAGATTATAACTGTGATAAAAATTAGCGAAACAGATTATAACTGTGATAAACATTAGTGAAACAGATTATAACTGTGATTAAAATTAGTGAAACAGATTATAACTGTGATAAGAAATTAGTGAAACAGATTATAACTGTGATAAGAAATTAGTGAAACAGATTATAACTGTGATAAGAAATTAGTGAAACAAACTTTAAATGAAACCTTATTTTAATAGAAAATAAACTGAGCAGTTGAGTTTATGTTTGATATTTAGTTGTATTTCCTTTTTTAGATACGTTAATTAAAGGTTGCATTATTTTAAACTTTCGTTCATTGAAGCCTATATTAGAGAGATCTGGGTTTTGGTTGCAGCCACTAGAACGGCGTTGCATACCAAAATATGCTTCTAGGGTAAAGTTTCTTACTAAGGCTGGCTACTAATTTTAACCAGGTTGGGAGAGCTACTACTTATAAACTGAACCGACTGAAAAATCCAATTTATAGTTGTTAATCTATTTAACTAAGTTTTATTTTTGTTGAAGGTAATTTCTTTAAGTTGAAATTCTAAGTTTTGTTTGTGAAGAAAAGTACAAGTTTTCTTGGTTTAACTAATTTTTATTCTGAGAAGTTTGGTCCTCTCTCTAAAGGTTGCTACAAGATTGTGATTCGATTTTATTGTATATTGAAAAAGGTTCGAGAGAATTTTTACTTCTTTCCCCCAAATTCGAGAGGTTATTAGCATGCCCTTTCAAAGGCCATGCTATCTATAGCGGTCAGTGACGCTGTGGGTTTTCTGGGGCTTGGATGGAAGTTTTTGGGAAAGGAGTGTACTGGTTTTATTCAAAGGATGGGGCAGGGCCAGCTTTTTTTACTATTGAAAGGGGTTTATTTTTCATGGAGCCATGATCTGCTAAATTTCTAAAGTTGACCCGTGAAGGCCCTATTTTAACAAACATTATTTACATAGAGTATTTGAGTTTTTTCTCGTGTTTGTTGTCATGGTTGGTTTTATAATTTGACCCTTGACCTTATTGTTATTAGAAAGGTTGGGTTTTCTGGTCATTTTTGTACACTCCCCACCGAAAGACGTAGTCTTTCCAGATTTTAACATAATTCTTAATTATTACACAATTCAAAATATTTTTACAACAATTCTAGCTTAAATCACATAATATCTAACATTTGAATGAATTAAATTGAATGATACCAATAGTTACACAATTTTGAAAAATTAAAAAATACAAAAATACAAAATTTCACAAGTTTTGAGATTAAACAAAAAATACAAATTACACAAAAAATATATACAAATTTATACATGCACTAAGTTACATCATTATGATCATTGACTTCTAGAGAGTAGAGCAATTGAACAGGCCTACGAATTTCATTGCCTTTACTTGTTTTTAACACACATGACCTTATCTTTCCGTCTCTACCTATTATGACCTCTTTAATTAGGCCCAAATTCCACATGTGTTTTTTGACCATATCCTCGTGGATGAGAACTACATCTCCCACTTTAATTGCTTTTCTATTCTTATCTAACAAGCTATGGTGAGCCGATCTTAATTCGAGTAAATACTCTACTCTCCATCTCTTCCAAAGTCTTTCGTTTAACGCTAACCTATATTTTTGCCTTTTAGTATAGTCCTCTCTTGAGGCTGGTATTTTTTGTTCTTTGATTTTCAGAGGGGGTAGACACGTCACGCGTTTACCCAATAGTAGGTGTGATGGTGTCAGGGGACTGGGTTCCCCAACGTCATTAAAAACATAAGTTATAGGTCTTGCATTTATGACCGCTTCTGTTTCTATTAACATTGTTTCCATTTCAGTAAATGTTAACGCGGCTTTACCTAAAATTTTTCTTAATGTTGTTTTGGTTGACCTTACTAATCTTTCCCAGTAACCCCCATGCCATGCCGCTCTCTCCGTTATAAAACGCCATTCTACACCTTTTTTGACAAAATAGTTCAAGACATCGGGGTCTCTAATAACTTTCCAAATTTCTTTTAAGTCTTTGTCCGCCTTTTTAAAGGTCTTCCCGTTGTCACTATAGACAATATGAGGAATGCCTCTTCTAGAGACCATTCTCGAGAAGGCTAACAAAAATTCGTGGGTGGACAGGGAAGCCACTAACTCCAAGTGCACTGCGCGTGACACTGCACACGTGAAAAGACAAATGTAGCTCTTTTCTGTTTTTCCGTCGATTTTTACAAATAAGGGCCCCGCGAAATCTACGCAGAGGGTTTGGAAACAAGGGGTTTCTTCTATTCTTTCTTTAGGTAGGTTGGCCATGGGAGCGTCTCCCGCTACTGCCAAGTGTCTCTTGCAAATCAAACACCCACCCACTATACTCTTTGCTAATTGTCTACCTTTTATGATCCAATATCTCTCGCGTGCTTGAGTTATAGTATCTTGTACACCAGAGTGGCATACTTCTTCGTGACTTCTTTTCATAAGTAAATTTGATAATGTATTGGACTTTTCTAATATTACAGGATGTTTAATAGCGTAACTTACACTAGACTCTTCAAGCCTGCCGCCTACTCGTAAAATCCCTTGGTCATCTAATATTGCTCTGAGTGTTGCTATTTTTGACGAGTTATTAATTTTATTCCCTGTTCTTATAGCTTCTATTTCCTCACTAAAGTCAATGTTTTGAGTGGCCTTTATCCATTCCAATTCCGCTCTTGCGAGCTCGTTGGCTTGAATAGGTCCCTCATTAATCTGGATTTTCTTACATTTATTCACAAATCTAAATATGTAAGCCGTAATCCGCAAAGGCTTGTAGATAGAACTGTAGTTTTTAAGGTCTATCAAGTTGGTTATACTATGACTGTCTTCGCATCTAATTACTAACACGGTTTTTCTTTTTTCGCATTCTATTTCGTCTAAATCTGTATTTAATTCTAATGGAGATTTAACTAAGGGCCAATTTGATTTTTCCCCCTTGAGCCAGGTGGGACCTTCCGACCAGGTTTTGCCATTCACTAGTTCGTTTATCTTAGACCCCCTGGTGGGTAAGTCCGCTGGGTTTTGTTCACCTGGACAATGGTTCCAACATTTTGGGTCAGATAATTTCTGTATTTCTTTTACCCTATTGGAAACGAAGGGTTTCCAAATGTCTTTGTCACTTCTAACCCAATTTAGAGCTATCATTGAATCCGTCCACATGAATATGTCTAACTCATCTTGCTTAAAGGCTTCTTTAGTGAAGTCTACTAACCTCGCGCCTATTGCGCAACCCATTAATTCTAGCCTGGGTAAACTAATCTCCTTCAACGGGGCCACCCTTGCCTTAGAGTTTACCAGCGATACCCTAACTTCTGTGGTATTTATTACGTAACGCAAGTATATCACTGCACTATAAGCCTTTAAACTTGCATCGCAAAAACAATGCAGTGACACATTTGAAATATTCTTTCTGGGTCCCTTAAAATAGCACCGGTCTATCGAAATTTTTCTAACATCGGGCATTTCCCCATACCAGTTTCTAAATATTTTTCCATCTTCACCTTCTATTGTTTGATCCCAGGCTACATTTTTTACCCATAACTGTTGAAGCAAGATTTTGGCTCTAATGGTAAACGGTGACAAAATCCCCATGGGATCAAATATTTGAGCGACCATGCTAAGGACGTTTCTTTTGGTTTCCTTTACGTTTTTTAGAGTTTCTAATAGGTTTGTTAAATCAAATGAGAATGTGTCAGTTTTGGGATCCCATACTAAGCCTAGAACCTTTTGTTTTTCTGATTCAGCTTGACCTTCGAATAATAATTTATAATTGTCCCCCGACATATTTTCGCTTTTCCATAGGTCTCTAAGTTCATTTGAGTTAGACTGCCATTTCCTAAGTTTCATGTTAGCATCTCTAACTATTTCCGCTATTTGTTTAGAAAGCTGGAACGCCCCTTTTACGCTATCTTCGCCGCTGGTTAAGTCATCGACATAAAGGTCATTGTCTAAAACTTCTACCGCTTGGGGTTTTTCATCTTTATATTTTTCTATGTGGATTTTAATCGTTCCTGCTAACAAGAAGGGGCTAGATGTTACACCGAATGGCACCCTAGTCATCCTAAGCGTTTCAAATTTGTTTTCGTTTATTTTGCCGTCCTTTTCGCTAACCCATAAAAACCTAACAGAGTCCCGCTGATCTTCCGCTATTGCCACCTGCAAAAAAGCCTTCTCAATGTCGGCTGTTATTGCTATAGGGTGTTTTCTAAATCTGAGTAGCAATAACAAAAGATCAGGGTTTAAATTAGCTCCGCTACTGAGACAATCATTTAATGATGGTTCACCTTTTTCGTGGGAAGACGCGTCATAAACAACGCGTAATTTGGTCGTAAGACGATCTTTTTTCAAAACTGGTTGATGGGGCATATAGTATGTCCCTATTTTATTTTGCGTTAATTCTGGATGGGGCACCCTCTCTACTACTCCTTGCTCTAATTGTTCCTCGATCACTTTTTTGTAATCCGAGTACAATTCTGGTTCTAATTTAAACTTCTTAATTAAAGGTTTCATTCTTTGAGTAGCTACTGCTAAGTTGTTGGGTAGTACCTCCTTTTCTACACGCCAAGGAAATTTGACGCTATATCTGCCCTCTTTAATTTCTGCTGTTTCTCTAAAATGTTTCATAACATCTGATTCTAAGGGTTCTTGTTGGGGATTCCCGTCAATACCCAGGGCTTCTAATTCCCAAAGCGATTTCATCATTTCCGATGGGCGAGGTCTTCCTACGTTAACGAATCCTACCCTTACAACATTGTTGTTTAGCTCAACTTGAGGTTTGTTTGTTGGACCTTGTATGACCCATCCTAAATTTGTTTCTAAACAAACCAAATTTTTTGTGAATCTTTCCACGTTACCAGTGACGAACTCCCAGTAGAAGTCCCCACCTACCAATATTTCAATGTTTGTCTCGCCTAATTTCGCTTGACTCGGGGGATCGCATAATTTTAACCCCTTTTTATTCATTAAATTTTCCACTTGTTCAAATTCGGTGGTGGCTATGGCTTCACACAAGTATGGTAGAACCACGGCAGTAATTTCTAATTTTTTACACGGATCTACCGCGCTTTGTACGTTTAATTTCACAACTTTTCTTTTCTCTACGCTAGGGGTTTTATTGGCAAAGTTATAGACTGTAACTGTTTGTTCCCCTACTATTGGCAAATCTAATTGTTGCGCAACCTCCTCTCTAATAAAGGTGGCCTGCGCGCCTCCATCTAATAATATTCTAACCCCTAATTCCTTTCCTATTTTTTCGGGGTGCTGGGCCGTGGCTTTAGCCGTTTGGAGTAAAACTGAGCCCATATCTAAATGAGGGGACGTAACTGTTAAGGTTGTGACCCCCCTTTCATCCTTTCCCTTTTCTTTGTGGGATTCTCTAGGTTTTCCCTCTAATTTTTGGTTGCAATTATTTTTATAGCAAACTGCTGCATTATGCCTTCCATCACAAATTTTACACGTTCTATATCGCGAGTGGCATTCCTTAGAGGAATGTCCCCTTTTAATGCAAATATAGCACCTTTCTTGATCTTGGATCAATTTTCTTTTTTCTTCTAAGCTAAACTTGTAACAATTTGAGCTCGAGTGGTTGTCCACTTCGCAAAAGATACAATAGTATGAACCCCTAGTTTGACCCTGATTTGGTTTATAATTAACGGTTGTTTGGAGCGCAGTGGCTGTGGCTAAATTTTGACTATCGTTAGACGGTTTGAACTGTTTTGGTTTTGATTTTTCTTTGGCATTCATACCGAGGATGGCGGATGTTTCCCTTCCCTCTACTTGATCTTTTAAAAATTCCATTAATTTTTCTATATTCCAGTCCCCGTCATTTTTTCGGGCTAAACTGTAGGACAGTCTAATTTCATTGGGTAAACATTTAATGATAGCTGGACATACTGAATATCCACTAAGTGACGTATTGACTTCACACGTGTCATATAATTGGCGTAAAGCCTTAATGTTATTGGCGTCATGCACTGGCTCTAAATTTAATAACACTTGCATATGAGTGTGTTTAACCATATCTAACTTATCATATCTATTTTTCAAAATTTTTACCGCTTCGTCATAACTCGCGTCTGACGCGTGTAGGCCTCTTAATGATTCTTTAGCCTCTCCCGACAAATGTGATTCTAATTGACTAAGTTTTTCAACGGGAGATAAATTTTCATTGCTTACGGCTAGTTCAAATCGGCTCCAGAATCCTTGCCACTGCATGAAGTCGCCGGAGAATTTGCTGATCTCCAACGCTGGTAGTTTTGAGGCCGTCCTAAAGTTGGTGTTTGGTGGAGGGTTCGCTATGATGTTTGCTGGATAATTTGTGTTAGCAGCCGCTGACGATTGTAATCCGATGATCGGTCCGTTGTTTCTGGTAGCTGCGTTGTTCTGTTGCCCAACTCCATTTGGTGTTACTGTTGGGTTTGATGGGGTATAGATGGTCGAGGTGTTTGATCCACTGACCGAGTTGGCTCTTGAAGATGCCGTTTGAATTTGTTGAATTTTTCTATTCACCTTTGATTTTAGTAGGGTGATTTCGTCTTGTATATTTTCTACTTTTTCTAATTCGGCGTCGATGGTGGTTTGGTCCCTTCCTGGGATTAAGTCTATTATTTTGCTATTTAAATCTTGTAGCGTTTCTTCTTTTTGTTTATAAAGAGCGAGTTGATCTTCCAGATCTTCTAAAGCCGTATTATTATCGGCTAATAGCGCTTTTAATGAGTTTTGTATTCGCGTTACCGCACTTCTAGCTTTTGTTCTAATTGTTTTTAATTTTACTAAATCTAATTGCGCCGTTGTTAAGGCACCCGCCAATCCACTTTGTTTTTGAAGTTCATCCATAGTTGAGTTTTTGAGTTTTTTAAAGTTTTACGTACCGACAGTTCTTGCGCGCGGTTTTTCTAAATATCCAAGGTTTTTCCCGGGTTTCCGGAGGCACCATAAAGTTTCTTACTAAGGCTGGCTACTAATTTTAACCAGGTTGGGAGAGCTACTACTTATAAACTGAACCGACTGAAAAATCCAATTTATAGTTGTTAATCTATTTAACTAAGTTTTATTTTTGTTGAAGGTAATTTCTTTAAGTTGAAATTCTAAGTTTTGTTTGTGAAGAAAAGTACAAGTTTTCTTGGTTTAACTAATTTTTATTCTGAGAAGTTTGGTCCTCTCTCTAAAGGTTGCTACAAGATTGTGATTCGATTTTATTGTATATTGAAAAAGGTTCGAGAGAATTTTTACTTCTTTCCCCCAAATTCGAGAGGTTATTAGCATGCCCTTTCAAAGGCCATGCTATCTATAGCGGTCAGTGACGCTGTGGGTTTTCTGGGGCTTGGATGGAAGTTTTTGGGAAAGGAGTGTACTGGTTTTATTCAAAGGATGGGGCAGGGCCAGCTTTTTTTACTATTGAAAGGGGTTTATTTTTCATGGAGCCATGATCTGCTAAATTTCTAAAGTTGACCCGTGAAGGCCCTATTTTAACAAACATTATTTACATAGAGTATTTGAGTTTTTTCTCGTGTTTGTTGTCATGGTTGGTTTTATAATTTGACCCTTGACCTTATTGTTATTAGAAAGGTTGGGTTTTCTGGTCATTTTTGTACATAGGGGATCTTGGTTGAAGACTCCAGTTAAAACAAATGGCGCTCCTTTGCTCAATAGATATTCGGTTGCTCCAATCACCGAGTGCACTAGAATTATTTGTCTAACATTAAATTCCAGTTATTAAGTTGTATATAATGATGCTTTACCGGTTGTGTAAATTCCATCCAACGTTTCTCTACTAAGATGCATTTTCTTTTTGGCTTCGGGCAAAACATCAGCTTTCTCAGCTTCATCTCTCCAATCGTTCAAATAGCCTAAAAAGTCGTCTTCAAGCCACTATTAAAAAAGGATAATTAGGGACAAATTCAAACAGCTTTGTCAAATTTATTCCCTTATTATTACCTTAAAACGCCAGTCATCAATAGATGTAAAGGGCTCAAATCTGGATTTGTAGTTCGTTTCCCCTGAGCTACATTTCTAGAGTTCAGCATGTCAAAAAACCTGTTGAATAAGCGTTGGAATTTGACCGTTTCTGAAGCTTCATCCCCAATCAATTTTTCAACAGCTCCAGCTGCAGTTGCGCTTAGTATTTGTGTAGCCAACTTTACACGCATGACGTTGAAAGATCCAAGTTCAATATGATCAAGAGTCAATTTTGGACAAAGCCGTAGAGACGACGAAGTATCTTTTTTGAACATTTCTTTGATATGGGCCCACAACAAATGCTTTCCATTTTTACCTCTCCGAGTGACGTATGTCACGGAGAGGTTCTAAAATCGACATGCATGTCTTTGTGTGTGTGTCTGTCCGTTGTTACACCCACGTGACCGCGTTCGCAGTTTGCGAATCGGAGCAAACGTGTTCGCCATTTCCGAACTGCTTTCACAGTCACGGAAATGGCTCCTCTACTTGAGTTCTCACACCACCATCTTCTGGTCTTTGTCCATCCCACACGGACACCAGTCTGTTCTTACTGGCTTCTAATCACCACCATCTTTTGGTCTTCGTCCATCCCACACGGACACCAGTCTGTTCTTACTGGCTTCTAATCACCACCAGCTTCTGTTCTTTGTCAATCCCACATTGACACCAGTCTGCACTTACACTCTCTTCTAACACCACCATCCACTTGTCTTCCGTCTATTCCACATATACACCAATCTGTATCATTGGCTTCTACTCCATTATCATCGTTTGGTTTTAGGATATACGCGGCGATCAGCTAGGGTTACGAGAAACGTCTAGCCTCCCTAAGGTGGGATCAACACCAAAGGTTTTCGCAATTGCGCTTTTTCCTTGCTATTATAATGGAAACGAATCGTATATATACCCCAAAATTTGAGGAAAGCGGGCAAGAGGGGTACCCTTCACTTTAAACGTCATTATTAGCAAAGTTTGAGATGGTAATAGGTATAACTTTATTTTAAACGATTTAACTATTATTAATGTTAATAATTGAAGATTAAAATAATTAAAAATAATTATATTTATTTAAATATTAAAGATAAACCTCTCGTGCAAAGAGAGAGATTATCATCGCCTCCTATATCTACCAAGGTCCGTGCATGCGATATATTTCCATCATTGCCTCCTATATCTATCAAGGCCCGTGCATTTCGATATACTTTTCAAAACAACAACCAAATGGGAAACTCCTCTCAGAAACATAATAATTTCTTTTCTCTGTATATGAAATGAAAATATGGATAATATTGCGCTCCTTCTTTAATGGTATGAATCCTTGCCTGTCTATTAATATTTTACGTAGGAGTAATACGTTTTTAGCGAAGTCTAGAGAGGATAAACATAAGCGAGATTGTTTCGGGAAAAAAATTCTGCTTCCACTAATGGGTTAATACTCCTTGTTACTGTTGTATAGAGTAATCATGATAAAAACTTAAAAAATTACGAGAGGACAGACCTTTTTTATCCTCTTGTTTTATTCTTAATAAGAATATAAAACATTTATTTTGTATCAAAAAATATTTTTTGGTGCTAAGATTGCTTTTAAAAATCCAAACGGTTAGGCATTGGTAAAAAAGACAAATGATATTTTTCAAATCTAACGAGATAACGCCCACCTAGTTGAAAATTGCCCTTTTTTATCCGCGGGAGCCATTCTTAATGAGAATTTCGATGCTAGTAGGTTGTCAATTAAACTACCGGTATATTATTGTTGTTGGAAATTGGATATTAAGTCAAATTAAGTGGTTGTAAAGAGCCAGCAGGTTTTTTCCGCTTCTTTTTGTGAGTATTTGATTTTTGTATGTAAAATGGAAGAAGATAATGTTGAGAGTAAGGATGAAATGCGAAAGCGCAAAGCGCGGGAAAGAATGAGGGCAAAAAGGTCGAAGTTTTCATTGGATACTTAAGTTTATATAATCTTCTCGACACGGAGAGGTAATATTTTGGTTTTCCCAACTTGTTTCTCAAATGCCTTCATTTGAGATTCTCTTCTTGGTGTCGTTTTGGTTTCAGACTTAAGAATGAAGACTGTAACGGTTCCCCCTCGAAAAAGAACTATCGGCCGGTCGTAGGAGGGGTCGCGCACAAGTCCCTTGTGTACAATAGCGAGGGGTGTTGTGTAGGCCTAACTCAAAACCGTCACTATCGTCCCGTAAGGGAATTTAATCCAAAGGAAAATAAACATACCTTGTGTTGCTCTTTGAGTAAATTTTTATTGATTCGATTTCTTTTTAACTTCTAAATTAACCAGATCCAAGTTTGTAAATCGCGGTATTACGCGGAGTACAATTTATTTCGTTTTCGAAAATACTTTAAACCGAGTATGGACCCGTGCCTGGTCCCGTGAGAAACAAAAGCGAACTAACTGTTCGGGAATCAAAAATGAACTGTCCCGTAGAAACAAAACCGGCGTTCCTTTTCGCCTCGGTTTGATTTTAGAACAGGGGTTAAAGGATAAGAAAGGAGGAGGAAAGACTAGGAGAAATCAATATCCTCTTCGGCTGATTGGAAAGGTTCCCATGATATCGACTCTTATTTTGTCAAAGGGTCCAGTTGGAATGGTAGATATCATAAGGCCAGGAGTTCTACGGTTACTGATCTTATACTGTTGGCAAAGGACGCACTCCTTGACATATTGTCTGACGTCCTTGTCGAGATCGGGCCACCAGTATCTGTGTCCTACTTTTTCTCTTGTCTTGTATTTTCCTCTATGGTCAGAGAGAGGATGATCATGTAAGAGTCTCATAGCTTCTTTTCTGAGAGATTGTGGTAGATAAATCCTCGCTGGACGAACTCCTGACGCTTTTCGGTACACGAGGTTGTTTACCATCTCGTAGTCTGCGTTGTCTGGAGGATTATCTTGTCGAAATTGTTCAAGGATTGCGCGAATAACTGGATCTTCTCCTTGAGCGGTAATGATGTCATCGCGATCGAAGATATGAAAATTTGCGTGAGGGTAAGGTGGTAAAATGTACGCGACGTGGGAATGATCCGATGGTGCGGTCGATTCTTCCGATGACGTGATCTGATTGTCTTCTTCCATGGTGGAGGCTACCGACATGGCGAACAGTCCTATTGGAGCTCGCGAGAGAGCGTCGGCTACAACGTTTTCGACTCCCTTTTTATGTTGAACCTTGAAATCGAACGTCTGTAGATACATTGCCCATCTGACAAGTTTTGAGTTTGGTTCTTTGAGTCCAAATAGCCACTGTAATGCCTTGTGATCTGTTACGACTGTAAAAAATTTACTTTCCAGGTAAGAGCGGAAATTTCCAATGGCCCAATAGATCGCTAGACATACTTTTTCGGAAGTACTGTATTTTGCTTCCGCATTTCGGAGATTTCGGCTGGCATATGCTATCGGGACTTCGATTCCATCTTGAACTTGAGAGAACATCGCGTCTGACGCATCTGTTGTTAATATGCTCGGCGCATCGGGTTTACACTGTAAAAAAGTGAGGTTCATATTTGAATACTTAGGCGTGCATAGCCCCGACACTGTGGTGGTACGCTTTAACGTTCAAATTTGAACAATTTCTTTGCGTTCAAATTTGAATAACTTCTTTGCGTTCAAATTTGAACAGAACCCTATTAATCAAAATTAAACTCTCACGCATTCATATTTGAACGGTGCGAAAGAGGTTAGTATATCGTGTAAATTTAAGCACGAAACCGCTCAAATTTAATTGCAAAGTTAAACCAGGGAGGAGAGTGGTTAAACGTTTAATAATGTATATTTACGCATTCATTATTGAGCAACATCGGAGAGTTTGATCAAGCGTTCATATTCAATTGCTTAAGTTCAAAATCGAGTAATTCACCATTTAATAATACATGGTGGACAAGCGTTTGATGAAGCATTGAAATTTGACAGTTACAGCGTTGAATAGAGAAATTTGATTTCAAATTTCATCGCTGAATGCCTTATGGTAGGGCATACTATATTTAATATACGCACTGATACGGAAGAAATTTAATGTGTTTGGAGCTTGTGGGTGAATTTGAAACACATAAACTATACCCGTTGTGTTAAATAATAATTTAGTTATATGAAGAAAGTCTGGATTTAATGAAAGGCCCATGTAAGGGAAAGGTGAAATAGGCAATAATCCGTAACATTTCCTTTGATATTATTGTATAATGATGTTTATACAGACAAATAAATATTTAATCCACGGTAAATAAGCAAGTTATAGTAAATTGTTGAGAAGTTATTGTATATTTAATGAAAGCTATGTTTGTAGTACAAACTTAAAGCAGCGGAGCAAGTAATTTTAGGGCAGAATTAAGTTGTTTTTGCACACCTTTTGTGATTGAAAAATTTCGTTCACTTTTGAATACCAATGAAACGCTTTTTTTCTTAGTGTTGTTTTTAAGCCAAAAACACTTTCATTTGAACGCGCATATCGCACTCTTTTGAATTCCCTTATCGCACTCTTTTGAATTCCCATATCGCACTCTTTTGAATTCCCATATCGCACTCTTTGAATGCCCATGTCGCACTCTTTTGAATGCCCATATCGCACTCTTTTGAATGCCCATATCGCACTCTTTTGAATGCCCATATCGCACTCTTTTGAATGCCCATATCGCATTCGTTTGAATGTTCATATTGCGTTCGTTTGAATGGCCATATTGCATTCGTTTGAACGCGCATAATGCACACGTTTGAACGTCAAAAACAATCTCGTTTGAAAGTCAAAAAGTTCTTATTTGAACGCTGAAAACGCTCTTGTTTTAATACTAATACTAATACTAATACATATACTAATACAATCCTATAGGAACGCAAAAACGACCATATCTGAACGCTTCATTAACGCAAGGCAGTTATTCAAAATTGAATAGGATAGGATTCATTTTTGAATGGTAATATATAAGCTGTTCAAAAATAATTGCTAGAGTCAAGTTTTGATCGCTATGACGGTAGATTGTTCAAAAATGAATGTTCATGGTTGGTTTTGAACGCCTAAAACACTCCTTGTTCTAAATTGAATGTCTCTGGTTAAATGTGAACGCGTCAATAGTTGCTTGTTCAAAATTGAAAGGTCACTATCATTTTTGAATGCCAAAAGCACGCTTATTTTTTAGAGTGTATACGCGGCCAATGGTGGTGAACTGCAGATGGCTTCTTTTATCTTCTGGAAAGATTCCTCTTGATCAGGACCCCATGTGAACTTAACGCCTTTCTTCTTCAATTTATTGAGTGGAGTGGCTATCTTTGAATAATGAGGTATGAACCTATGATGCCATCCGGCCATTCCAAGGAATGGTTGGAGTTGTCTCAGTGTCTTTGGCTGAGGATATTTCTTGATTGCGTCAACCTTGGAAGGGTCTATGTAAATTCCGGTTTCGTTGATTACATGTCCGAGGACGACTGCTTCCGATTGGGCGAAGCGGCATTTCTTCAGCTGAAGAGTTAAGCCAGCATTCTTTAGCTTATTCATTACATACTCCAGAGCGTTCTTCTCCTCTTTCCATGTCTCGGAGGCAATAAGAATGTCGTCGAGGTACACGACAATAGCGAATTTTTCTCCATCTCTGAAGACTTCGTCCATGAGCCGTTGAAAGGTACTTGGCGCGTTGCAAAGTCCGAAAGGTAATACGTTGAATTCGTATTGGCCCGCATGCGTTATGAAAGCTGTCTTTGGCGCACTTCCTGGTTCCATTTCAACTTGCTAGTATTCTGATTTCAAATCCAATGCGGTGATGTATTTGGGTTTTCCCAATTTACTGAGGGTTTCATCGATTCTTGGAATCGGATAGGGATCCTTTGCTGTGATGGAATTTAATTCTCTGACATCTATGCAGAAACGGTATTTTTTCTTGCCGGTACCGGACCCGTCGTCTTGCTCTAGGATCACCACTGGTGTAGCCCATGGAGACCTAGATGGCTTGATGATCCCATCCTTAAGCATGTAGTAGATGCTTTGTTCAATGATTTTTTTCTTGGCATCACTAACTCGATATGGTCTCTTGTGTATCGGCTTAACATTTCCGATGTGTATTTCGTGGACCACTAAGCTGGTTCTTCCTAACTTGTCACTAAAAGTTCCGGGAATCGGAAAAGGAGTTCTTTCAACTCTCTCTTCTGCTTATATGAGAAAGAGGTTGATTCAACTGCTTCGTTGAAATTAGAAACCATTTGAGGTGAGGGAGGAAGCTTATCTTCTGATACGTCTACGAGTTT
Source organism: Phalangium opilio (assembly GCF_054372755.1). NCBI lineage: Eukaryota > Metazoa > Arthropoda > Arachnida > Opiliones > Phalangiidae > Phalangium > Phalangium opilio. The sequence continues at coordinate 2,698,173 of NW_028324162.1, read as the reverse complement.
CAATAATAGTCCATCAATGCTACAAGTTAAATTTCCAAAATCGATAATGGTTTTCCAGTCTTCTAGAAAATCTTGGCCTATGATTGCATCGCAGAGAAGTGAAGGGACGATGTGGAACTCTTGACTAAACCTCCTCGTTATATCTTGTTTAATGTCAAATTCTAATACGGTATAGCCTTTAGTGAAAGAGTATTGTCCATTTCCCATTACTATACACTCTGATTTTTCCGAGTTCGGTTCTAATCTGACATCTCCTCGAAATCTTTGTATGGCCCGCCATTGGTCTAAACTTATCATGGAAACTTCTGCACCATTATCTATTCTAGTTTGTAGGGTTGTATGTTCAAAGTTAATGTTTATTAGGTGTGGACTTCTTTTGCGGGGTCTTCTTCTTCGTCGAATTGTGGCCAATTGTCTTGCCACAATTCGGTTTTCTTCCTGTGGGACTTTTGGTTGGCGGGAGGGAGACGTCCTCTGGGATTCCCCCCCGGTTGGCGTTTCCCGGAAACGGACCTCTTTTCTCTCCACCCTTGGTGACGGACATTCACTGGCATAATGACGTAAGCCACCGCAGTTGAAACAAGTGACTGGTCGGTCGTCCTGAGTGACTCTCGGAGGATCTTGGTTCTCCTGGACTTGATTCTGTAGACGTCTTGGGACGAGTTGGATTTCATTTTGTTGAGGTTGCTTCTCTCGAGGCTCAACTTCAAGATTCCTTCTCTCAAAGACCCTAGTTTTCTGAGGAAAATCTCGGGGTAGGCTTCTTCTTCGTCGAGGTCTTGACGCAAGGTGGTTTTGCCTTGGTTGGGGACTGGGCCTCGGGAAAGGAGCTCGATAATTTTGATTCGGATAGTTTTGGGGATCATTTTAGACAGGGGGAGGGTTGTAATATCCCTCCTGATGGGGGGTGTTAGTGTTCCCATGCGGGATGTCCCTGTTAGTATGAGTTCCCATATTCGGGATGTACCCTTGATTCGTCCCATTCTGGGAATAACCAGTTGTAGGGAAAGCTGTTCTTTGTACACCCGAGTACTGAGGGTTTACTTTAGTTTTGGGTGCTATATATCTCAAGGCCTGTTGCATAGGTGGCTGTTGTTGTGTGACAGAATTTGGGTTGTCTTGGGATGAGAGGGGTTGATCTAACTCAAAAGTTTGTTCTATCTGTAGGCATACATCGTGCAATTCGGATAACGTTTGCGCTGGTAGAACCATTAGTAAACCCTTATACTCCATTCTTAAATTTTGTTTCATTATTATGAGTAGTTCATCTTCCGGTATTGGGGGATGTAAATTCTGATTTACCCTCACGAAATAGCCAAAGAACTCGTCGATGGATTCATTTTGTCCTTGTCGTCTATTATGTAAAGCTATTCGGGCCTTAGCTCCCTCATCCTTAACTCTATAATGATGCTTCATTCGTCTCTTAAATTCTGCCCAATCTACTCCTTGGGGGAGGGAACGATACCAATAGAGGGCGTTGTCCCTTAACAGGAGGGGCCTGAAAAGCATCTTATCTTCGTCACTTAGTTTATAGAAGTTCGCGTATTCTTCGAATTGTTTAAGAAACTCGGGGACACTTTCGTGTTTTCTACCGTAAAAACCTAATCTCTCAGCGGGTTCTAAACCCTTTACGTTACCCTGGTTTGATACTGCCAGGTTTGAAAAGGATTGTAGGACTGACGCTAGGAAGGCTGCCTGCTGGGCACCTCCAGTATTTGGACTACTCTGGGGATGAGGGTTTGATGTCCCTTGGGGCTGACTAGTACCTTGTGTACCTTGAGGTTGTCCTCTAGGAGGGGACTGGGGAATGCCCTGTGGAATATGTCCCGTAGGGTTCTGGGTTTGTCCAGGGTTTATTGGATTGGGTCTATTTGGCCTACTAGGGGCATTTGTATATGTGACCGAACTTCCACGTGGAAATGACCCACTGGGGGCAATAGTAGTTACTGTGACTGGCGAAATATATGCATTTGACGTGGCTTGTGGTATATTTTGTTTTGAGGAAACCAAACTATTCAGAGTATGCTTTGCCCTGGCGTATGCATTTAATTTAACCTCTTCCGTTTGTTTGGATGGGTCTGGTTTGAGTAGACTGGGTCTCGTTATCCCACTTAACGCAACTAAATCTGGGGTACTCCCCTTGTGTCTATTTCTAACGAGGTTATTCCCCTGGGGGTAATAACTTTGACTCATACTTTCATATAGGGCTAAATTATTCTCATGTCCAGTTCCTTGTTCCTGCGTATTGCAGTATGGGGTTAAATCCAGATTATCGTCCCACGGGGAATCGTCACCTTGGTTTTGGGCATATGCCACATTTAAATCGCTCAATCTAGGGGGGCGTATAATATTCGCGACCGCGAGGTTAGGCTTAGCGAACTGTAAGGTTGACTCTGAGGATTCCGAATTATTGTCCGAAGCTGAGTAGGATTCTGTATCTTGTCTTTTACGGTATAATTTTAAATTGTGGCACGATTCGGGAGTGTTCATTTAATATAGGAAACACTTTAATTCAAAATATTTATCCCGGAAATTTACTTACCGCAAGATAAGTCAAAAATAATTATGTTCACTTTAAATTAATGATAGAAATAATTTTTATAACTCAATCTGCTAAAAATAAAATCGGAAATTCGCCTCGAATGTTCGAGAAGGAAGATCCCATCATGGCGGCGTTCTGTCTAAACGTGTATCAACCTGTAGCTAACTCGCGAATCGGGCCCGACCACCCCGACGGAAAAAAAGAGACCGAGGCTTAGAAAGACGGGCACGGCACCATTTGTAACGGTTCCCCCTCGGAAAAAGAATTATCGGCCGGTCGTTGGAGGGGTTCGCGCTACAAGTTCCTTGTGTACAATAGCGAGGGGAGTTGTGTAGTCCTAACTCAAAACCGTCACTATCGTCCCATAAGGGAATTTGCTTTTAAAAAAAAATAAACATACCTTGTGGTTGATCTTTGAATAATTCTTTATTATGTCGAAATAATTTAACTGTCAAAAATTAATCGAGATCCAAAATTGGAATCGCCATACACGCGGAATACAATTTATTTCGTTCAAAAATACTTTAACCGAAATGGACCCGTGCCTGGTCCCGTGAGAATCACAAAACGAACTAACTGTTCGGGAACAAAACGAACTGATCCGCAGAAACAAAAAGGCGAACTAAACTATATGAAACAAACCGGCGTTCCTTTTCGCCTCGGTTTGATTTTTAGAACGGGGGTTTCTTAAGGATAGAATAAGAAAGGAAGAGGGGCTTAGATGGCGGCGGGCTGAACATAGTCCCAAAGTGGACCAGGGTGCTCAGCCCTCCGTCATCGTCTGCAACGGCTTCAGGGATGAGGCCGATGCAATAAAAAAAGAAATTTGTTAAATACTAGATGGCGACATTAACTTTTGGATTTTGTCATTTAATCATAGAAGATATTCTGGTAGAGTATAATCAACGAATACAATGATAGAAAGTATGGAACTTATCATTGAATACCTCGAGTTCATAAAAATGTTTTTACCATTTCTTCTTGTAACATCAGGATAAGTTGTTTTTTTTTCATTCAATTGTTCTTTGGATGGAACTTTGGCCTCATCGAGATCCTCGTCTCCAGTTCTGGCTGTTCCATTATCAATTGGAGGCATGCCAAGAAGCTGGCTGAGTTCTCGTTCATCCTTGAGCAAACTGGTTAGCTGCTCCATACGTTGGTACTTTTCCTTCAAAAGCCTTTCGACTCTTCCTTTCAAATGGAACTCCTGTTGTAGGAGTCCCATGTTTCCCATGTCGTTAAAATCGTAGAACGGGAACACTATTAATTCTTGGCAGAGATTGTGGTACTTGGTTTCTAACTCTTTAACGAAGGTTTCCATTCGAGCACGCAGATTTTTCTCCTCGTTTACCATTTGACGTTGCAGGTCTTGGTGATATTTGAAGACGTTTTGCAGTCTAACCATTTGGTCCTTTTCACATAACCCAATCTTGGCCCATGTGTCGCTTAAGGTTTTTTGGGATTCGGCTAGCATTTTAGTTATCTTGTCGACAAGATTGAAACTACGAAAAGAAAAAGGGATACTTCAGAAACCGTTGGGAGATAATTTGCAGCTATGTCAGAGACTAAACAAATTTTATGTCTAAAACATAATTAACTCAATAACTAAACGTCCATTACTAAGTATTATCAGTCAGAATCAAGGGCATTACGTTGCTGACTCTCTTAGAAATGATTTCACTACACATTCAAGTGATCACTAACCCATTCCCAAATTAAAGAAACACCTAGCTTTACAACTTAAAATTACGGAGGTTGGTACGCTGTTATAATAAATTCCAACGGACTCATGAATTTAGTGGTTGCAAATGTAATGCAAGACACGGACAATCCTCTGGAAGAGTGCCTCAACCACAATGGTAGACACTTTGAATATTTACGTTGAGTTGTTTACCAAACAGTTTAGAGGTTGCAATTTGAGACCCAGGTTCTAAGAGACTAAGACTAATCGTAGGACTGCGCTTTAATATATTTTGTTGCATTCAGCCATACAATGAAACATGAATTCTAAACATTTATTTACACCCTATATAATTTAGTATGACATCTCCCGTTGGCAATACCCTTACAAAAATTTAGGTCACAAATAGTTCCTCAAACGTTACCTAATTGTTGCCCATTTTATGCTATACTTTTTCGAAGGTCATGTTCGCTAAACTGCTGCGTAACACGTACCGAACCGTTAGCTAACATATTTTCGCCATGTTGACTGAAAGTTACCGAACTTTTTAAATGAGAGTTACCTACAAGTTTCCTATTGGTAACATTTGTTTAAATCTGGTTTTCAAGATATTACCCACTAGTTATCTTTTGGGTAACTAGGCCTACCTCGTCTGCGTAATTAGCCTTATGTTTTGATACCTCGTCTGCGTAATTAGCCTTAGGTTTTGATACCTCGTCTGCGTAATTAGCCTTAGAACACGGTGCAATGCGTTAGTTTGCATGTTAGGTGACAGGGTTCGGCAATTTTTTAATTAAATAAGATACGGAAATATGTTTAATCTTGATTTTGTCTTTCGGTTCCCTCAAAAAGTAGACGAGTCAGCTAGCTCAAAAGTTTACTGATAGTTTTTAAAATCAATTAAGTAAACAAATTGTGCCACAGAGTTCTCGCAGGGTTCATACAAACCTGGAAAACCGGGAAAACCTGGAAAAATCAGGGGAATAAATAGTTGAAAAAAACCTCGGGGAAAATTCAGCGAAATTTGCGTCAAACAGGGGCCAAGTAATTAAGCAAAATGTTAGTGAACATACCCTTCATAGGATTAACATTACACTATACTTTGGAGGCTCATAACTCTGGTTATATTCGAGATACGGAGATGTCCTTTGAGTATGTTATAGTCCAATTTGTCCCCATCCACCCTATATTAAAAGCTAGGGCTACGAAAAACAGGGCTCTCTCGTTTGGCTAACCCACCCTTTCACTCGTTTAGCTAACCCACCCTCTCTCACTCGTTTAGCTAACCCACCCTCTCTCACTCGTTTAGCTAACCCACCCTCTCTCACTCGTTTAGCTAGCCCACCCTCTCTCACTCGTTTAGCTAACCCACCCTCTCTCACTCGTTTAGCTAACCCACCCTCTCTCACTCGTTTAGCTAACCCACCCTCTCTCACTCGTTTAGCTAACCCACCCTCTCTCACTCGTTTAGCTAACCCACCCTCTCTCACTCGTTTAGCTAACCCACCCTCTCTCACTCGTTTAGCTAACCCACCCTCTCTCACTCGTTTAGCTAACCCACCCTCTCTCACTCGTTTAGCTAACCCACCCTCTCTTTCTCGTTTAGCTAACCCACCCTCTCTTTCTCGTTTAGCTAGCCCACCCTCTCTTTCTCGTTTAGCTAACCCACCCTCTCTCACTCGTTTAGCTAACCCACCCTCTCTCACTCGTTTAGCTAACCCACCCTCTCTCACTCGTTAGCTAACCCACCCTCTCTCACTCGTTTAGCTAACCCACCATCTCTCACTCGTTTAGCTAACCCACCATCTCTCACTCGTTTAGCTAACCCACCCTCTCTCACTCGTTAAGCTAAACCACTTATGATTTTATATATAAACTTTGGAGGCTCCTAACTCTGTCCTTTGAGTATGTTATAGTCCCATTTGTCCCCCATCCAATAATACTAAAAACTTAGGGCTACGACAAACAGGGGCCGAGTAATTGAGCAAAACTTAAACAAACAACCCCCTCCATAGGAATAGCATTACACTAAACTTTGGAGGCTCGTAATTCAGGGAAGTATGTGGGGAAAAACCTGGAAATCTCAGGGAAATTTGTTTTCCAAAAGTTGTATGAACCCTGTCTCGGTTTTTGACCAATGAAAAGTAATAAACAACTTGTGTCCTCATAGTTTGCTGTTTTCGGCCCATGAAAATTACAAAACATATTGTGACTTTAGTTTCCTCATTTCGACCTTCGGTATGAAGGTCAACAAGTTGTTGCCTAAAAGTGGCTCTCTTTTACCCATAGTAAAATTTGGTTTCCTGTTTGTTATCTCATAGTTAGCCGAAAAATGGGTAACAATTTGTGTTGACTTCAGTTACCTAAAAGTTTCTGTAAAAATCCACGGTTACCTAATTGTTACCTATTTGTTACCAGAAAGTTACCTAAATTCCTTAAACTTTTTTGTAAGGGTATTGGGGGTTTTACATATAGGAAGCTGTTGGTCTGATCTCGACCAGGGCCGGAAATAAGCACAGGACACTGGACATTGTCCAATAAAATTTTAAAATGTCCCATAACTTTTTTAAAAACTCAGGGGGTCACTGGACAGTTTGACCAATAAATTTTCTGAAGTTTTGATAGCTTGACTATGGAGAAGCCACACTATTTTTGCACACTCCAGTGGACAATGTCCTATAAATTTTCCAGTCAAACAGGGGGGTCACTGGACACATGTCCCATAAGAAATTTTTCTTATTTCCGGCCCTGGATCTCGACAACACTGTATATGTATACAGTGTACGAAACAAATAATTTTGTTCCATATTTCAAATACCGTCGTTTTTAAACTTCTTTCATCAATAAAGTACAACATTATTTGCTTATCGAAATCAATGTTTTTGAATACAAATTAAATGTAATTAACGATACTTAAGTACTTCTTTAAGCAATTAGAAATAGATCAACCCCAAATGTATGACGGTAAAGCAAAAATAAAATTATTCAAATTTTAATTACAATAAGACTGAAGTGACAGATATTATAAAAAACGTCTTGGTTTGGACCAAGGCCGAAAAAACAAACGATATGTGTGAGGTTTATCATTTGACTGAAGTTCAGATATTGCGATTGTTTTAGTTATTTTTATCCATTTAATCCTTAATCAATATTAAATTCAATCAAATGATTTTACTGTTAATCGATCCATTCCCTCTAAATTAATTGAAAAAATTACATATCCACGCTTTTTCAAGAACAATTACATTTTCCAAAAACATTTTATCATGAAATTAATTATTTTGAAGGGATTTCGTGTCGTTGCTCACTAACTTGTAAGCACCTTGACGGACATAGTTTTAATTGTTGCTGGCTTAACAAATTTTCAAGTTTGCACCAAAAAAGTTTAAATCTGTAGTAACTTGTCCATCGTGATATATTTAAGTGACGACGCGTTCGTGTGATATAGTACATTAAAACGATTTTTCTCTTTTGTTTGTGGTTTCAAACGTATACATTGATAATATACGGTAAATATTATATGTAAAGATAAAAAATACCCTTAATACCAGAGGTGGATTAGGGGAAGTTATGAACGAGCCATAGGGCTCACTGTGGGGGCATTTTATTTACGAGAGAGAGGAAGAGGAACGGCTGGGTGGGTTAAAATTCCTCCCCTCTATCAACGGAGTAAGATTAAGGTCTCTACCTGGTGGATGTTAAGAGAAGTAACACGGGAAATTGAGAAAATGGCCTCCGAAGTTAAGCTTGAAAACTCTTCGCGACCTATTACTGTATTAACAGCTCTAAAAGCTATGAAGAAGTATCAACTCAATGTAATTTTTATTTAATGGTCAAACAAAATATGAGAAATAAGTCTGTAGGTTGTAACATAGATAAAAACCGACAAAAAGTAGCGAAAAATCGGAAAAGATAGCTAAGCCTTTGCCGCGCTTTAAATCAGTTTCAACCCAGTGCTTGGCTTTAATAAACCCCGCCACAATACCACCAAAGAAATCGGATGTTAAACGGAAAGGTATTTACCCTGCTTTGGAACTTAAAAAATGGGCCACCAACGCTACTCTAGTTTCAGAGGAAGTCACAAAATAGCTGAGATCATTTTTTTGATTGTTCTATCAACTTCTTAATAATGGGAAAGTCCGCGCGTCCCGACGATTGTTCCATTTCAAACTATAAACGACTCTTGACTGAGTAAGCCTTGTACATCATACACTAAAGCAGACGCTATTTTCAATCCGTTAGGTGGCGATATCGTTACCCTGCTATCCTCGCGAGTTCTCTCTCATTTTTGGGGGGCTTAGAAATAAAGAGTAGCTCTATGTTCCCCCATCGCTTTTATAAAGCATTTGCCCATCCAGAAATTCGGCCTCTTTCGTAACTTCCCCTAATCCACCTCTGTTAATACCTGTTTAAATTTTAATTGAAGTTGTTATTTGTTAAGCCTCTGTCAAAAATATGAGCCTCCCAGGCAAAGTGTCTTGTGTTCTGTATTTCACTCAAAGAGCGTCTTCCAATAATGTAACTATAATTTCGATATTCGCCGAATAAACAATTATAAATATAAATCCTTAAAAATTAAAATGTTTTCAGGTCTCGCTTCATAAAGTTCCATCACAAAGCAGGAAAGTGATGAGAATTCTTTGGTTGAAGCGAATCCGTCGCCGTGACTATATTTACAACCCGGTAGAAAACATTTTGTCTGTTCAAAGCATTTTAAACCTTCCGATTATCGGCAAGGTCTTGCTAGCGGCAGGAAGATTTTGAAAGTGGGGGCTGTGCCTTCGGTGTTTCATTGGAACTTCAATAGACAAACTGACATAGATGACTCTTATGAACAAAGTGTCAATAACGATGATGAAAAGGAAGATAAAGAAGCGATCATCAAAGATACTGTAACAGATTTGGTGACGGTCGTTGCTTTTACAGAGGAGTCTATTACACACTCACTAGGCTATTGTGAATGCTCAAACAAAATTAAAGAATTAGAAATTGTGATTGCAAAACTGAAACGTAAACTTTCAATTCAAGAGCATAAAATAAATATCCAAGATTCCCAACTTAAGACTGTCAAGAAGAAATTATTTGAAGCAAAGAGGCGAGCTGTTATCGCTGAGAGCCTCTGCAATACGATGAAACCCAGTCTAGATAGAATAAAATATAACGATGATGACCTATTATTCTACACTGGCATCCCTAACAATTATAAACTGGTCGCTTTATATAATCGTCTAAATCCAGGACCTAATGGGGAAAAAATCAACTTTTGGAATGGTGGTAAGATTGTGCAAAGACCTTCGCCTGTAGGCCGCCCCCGAAAACTATATGTTAAGGATCAATTTCTACTAGTCTTGATGCGGCTCCGATTAGGGCTCTTTCTAAAAGACTTAGCAGACCGCTTTAGCATTTCGCCAAGCACAGCGTCCAATTACTGTATATCCTGGATTAATTTCATGTTTGTTCGCCTTGGAAAAATAAATATATGGCCAACACGAGAGCAAATAGATGCAACTATGCCAGAAGAATTTAAAGAAGATGATCCCAGTACTCGCGTCATAATTGACGCAACTGAATTGAAATGCCAAACATCAAAGTCATTAGTTCTACAGTCAGCATCTTATTCTAACTATAAATCCACAAACACATTCAAAGGACTTATTGGTATTAGTCCCAATGGTTACGTGACATTTGTCTCGCAGTTTTTCACTGGATCCATCTCTGACCAGGAAATAACTAGGCAAAGTGGTTTTCTGAAATTAAATTTCTCCCCTAATGACAGTGTTATGGCAGATAAGGGATTTTTGATTCAAGAGATGCTAAATAAAAAAGGTGTTCGACTGAATATACCACCTTTCCTTGGTGAGAAGGGACAATTCACCAAAGAGGAACTGGAAAAGTCACAGAAAATTGCAGCCCTCCGAATCCATGTGGAACGACGAATAGCAAGAGTAAGAGGCTTTCATATAGTCGTTCGTCCAATTCCCTTAACTCTAGCTCCCGTGATTAATCAACTCTGGACAGTGATTGTGCTTTTGTCGAACTTCCAAACACCTTTAATAAGCAATACTGAAAATGACTCTCAAAATGAACAAAGTAATTTAACCAACATTAGTGATGATATTGATGATTTTCAAGAAGAAAAACATGATTTTCAAGAGGAAATTGATAATTTTCAAGAAGAAATTCTAGAACCTGAAAACGAATCCCTTGAAGATGAACTGGCTGGATGATCAAGTGACACCGATTCAAGTAGAACTGAGATTCCCATTATTAATTTAGATACTTCTTTGTAAAGATTATAACTATCTAATATTTTATTTTATTTTAAATAAAGCTACGAGAAACTTTAATAAAACAGACTTTATTTTTAAAACCACTGTGGGTATGGTGTCTATTATCATAAGGAAGGTAGTAGGTACTTAAGAGTATATGAACTTTTAAATCCTGATCACATTTTTATCACATTGTCTGTCTTGTAATTTTTACCTAATTTTGGTGGCATATATGTAAAAAAAGCTTTTAAAGCTGATTGCATATGGTCCCACTTTTCCTGATTGAATGACACTCTCACAATTATCAAGCCTTCTGGGAAATATGTTACGTAGTGACACCATTTCAGCCCTGATAGCGCCATTTGGCCCATAATTTGGTAGAAATGGTTATCATTTTCATTTAAAAGAGGTCTTTGATCAACCATTTTTATTCTATCATCATCACCCAGTGCTTCGGTGGGTTTTTTATCCCGTTTGGACCAGGGACATTTAATTTCTAACAGCGCAGAAGAGGTTGGTTCCTTTGGATCATGGACTAATCCATCAGGTAAAGTTCCTAGCCATGGTTTTGTCGGATCAACAATGTATCCTGAGTCATGTACTGTTACGTTATGACCAATACTGTGCATCGTTTCCAGGTATTTGTTTTTGGCAATACTTTCGTACTGTTTGCCATACTTGATAGCATTCAAGTGCCCAATGTCTTTAGGATTGACTATGTTGTTAATTCCGACTTGTGTCCATTTTTGATTTTTCCTTTTACAAATCGCACCGAAATTAGAAGAACTCAATCTAGTACTTCGGGCTTCTTTCCACAGTAGCGATTAGCGAATCAGCTTGGTTCCTGGTATTCATTTCGAGATGTCGAGCTTGGTCAATAGAGACTTCATTTTTCTGAAATAACGAGGTTAAATATTCTTTACAATCAGATTTCATCTTTAAAAAATAAATAAATTTACCATCAATACGGCCAACTCTGAAGATCAATATTTATTAATGACATTCTTGGAACACCAGGGAGTACAGGCACAGGAATGTGTCGGGATTGAAAATCGTTCCGAAGGTATATATCCATGAACAAATTGTTAGCTAGTCTCAAAGCTTTCAAGGTTGGTGATAGCCTCATATCCATATTCCTTGGTTGACAGTTGCAAACTTAGTGGGGAACCTTCAGGAGCATATCCCATCCTAGTTTCAACCCAGGTATACTCTTCAGATGGAGGTAGAATACTTGCCCAGCCATCAACTCCATTACCATTAACATTATTAATTAAATCTTTCGTAGCTTCTGCCACCTCAGTTTGTTCTAGGCTACTCGAGCTAGCTTCATACAGTTTACATAGAACCGGTTTCTTATTACCATCTTCTTTAGGAGCCTGAACATTTAGATCTATTACTGCGAAAGGTTGGACTTTTTTGCCCCTCGGACGATTCCATTGTTGTGGTTTGTCGGTACAGGAGAGTTTATGAGGGGGATATTTTTTTTATCACGCAATTGGGCTAGTAACCGTAATAAAGCTACACCATAGTTGCAGGTTCCTGTAATTCTGGCAGGACATCCACAATATTCGTCTTGTATTTCAGGTTTAGATATTTTCAGAGCCGCACAGACCGTGTAAGGCTTTTCATTTTTCTTTTGACTTTTGTAGCCTAACCCTTTTACAAAAACTCGGTCATTTGTACTAAAAATTTAACAAAAGTTAGATACCAATGTTAACATCTTTAGAGTAAACAACGCTTGATACTTACGGTTCCGTTTTGCTCATTAACGAATCTGTTACGATATATTCTTCAATTAAAAACTTATAACTTCTTCGGTAATGTTGGAAGGTTTTACATATTGACTGGTAAAACCTTTTAATTTCTTCTTTGCTAAGCATGGGCACATCCTTCATAGTTTTTTGGTATCCCAAAATTGGGAATATCAATCCGCCATCGTTATAATTCATTAGCTTCGCGACAAACTTAAGTTAAAATAATAAAAATCCTCGTAAAAAACCAGCATCGCTAACACTAACAATTGAATTTTCCACCGTTAAGTAAACTGAGCAGACGACACTGACGAGTGACGACAGAATTTATAAAACTAACGCGAGCGCCATCCTGGGCGATGCGTGTCATTAATTTATTATTCAGTATGGCGGTGCCCCTGCGAGTTAGGCTTATAGTATGGATTATTCGTCTTGGTCTATTTTAACGAATTTCATGAAGTTTCAGTTTCGTATTTAAATAAACAAAGTTAGAAAGTATTTTGTGACCCTATTTATCTACTCGAGCTGCCAGTTTGTACGGGATTAGCCTAAAATTGAGCGAGGACACAAAACCAAAGTGAACGTTATCACTGTACGAAGTTTTTATTTGCCAATACGAGTTCGGTGCTATCAACATATTTTTTCATAGTTAGCTTAAAGCTTGGAATCAATTTCGGTACTAGGTTTTCAATATTTGGTTACCTTTTATTTACAAAATATACATATAAAACAATTGTGTACAAAATTAATTTGAGACGACACTATAAAAGGCAAGAAACTTTAATGTTTAATTCGCAATTTAAGGGAAATAGCTGTAAAATTCTCAAATATAATAATAAAATTCTCAAATATAATAATAAAATTCTCAAATATAATAATAAAATTCTCAAGTATAATAATAAAATTCTCAAATATAATTATAAAATTCTCAAATATAATAATAAAATTCTCAAATATAATAATAAAATTCTCAAATATAATAATAAAATTCTCAAATATAATAATAAATTTCTCAAATATAATAATAAATTTTTCAAATATAATAATAAATTTCTCAAATATAATAATAAATTTCTCAAATATAATAACAAGGAAAAACTAAACCGTAATTGGTAACGTTATTTTAATTTTAAGTTAGTCGTTTTTCGAAAGCAAATACGCGGTATCAAGCCAAGTTACGACCTTTTTGATTTTAGGCTCTCATAGTTAAACACTAGGATAATTACATAAAGATGGTTTCTAAGTTTTAATGGCACACTATGCACATAAATACTTTTAATACCGATTTCAAGTGTACTTTTATAATTCGTTGTATTCTTTATTAAAAATATTCAACCTAGATCTAACATAACATTTAACGGTAGAATTTTAATCTGCAGTAATTTTTTAAATGAAAAAAATTCAAGGATAATTTCCATCTGAAATATCATTTAATGGGGGAATTTTGACCTGAAATGTCATTTAATAGGGGAATTTTGATCTGAAATATCGTTTAATGGGAAGTTTTGATCTGAAATATCGTTTAATGGGGGAATTGTGATATGAAATATCGTTTATTCGGGGAATTTTGATATGAAATGTCGTTTAATGTGGGAATTTTGATATGAAATGTCGTTTAATGGGGGAATTTTGATCTGATCCAGTGAAATAGTTTTGATCGGATATAACATTTAAAGAAATAAATTTGAATCTGAAATAACATTTTATGGAAAATTCAATTTTTTTTATCTGAAATGACATTTAATGGGAAAAATATGATCTGAAAAAACATTTAAGGGGCTATTTTGAAACTGTATATTATGGAATAGGGCGAAATGTTTGATCTGAAATATAAATAACGGGGAGGCTTTTGATCTACGGTCATTTCTAATAAGATGTTTGTAGGTTTTGTTTGATTTGAACAAATTTTATTTAACAACTTGGTTTTCATGTAAATTTTGATTTTAGTTGACTTATAGAAGGAATATTTTGATTTTATTAGATTAACCCTGAATTTTTTTTGTATTTTAAAAATTCTTCGGATATTTTTCGATTCGTATTTAAATATTTTTTCGATGTTCCAATATTTAACGTAGTTCCAAGTGTTCCCTTGTTAGTGTTCACTGTTTAGGTCTGTACATGTATTCCGGTTTCTAGCACGCGCAGTGCCATAATCTCAGTTCGTTAGATTCAAAAGCTTCACTTCAATATTCCACAATATAAAATAACTTACGACGTAAACCTCAACTTTTCACGTAATAGAGTTGAAAGTTCAAGCTCTTTAACACGTAAGCGTTGATTGTGACTACATATTTCTTTCACTTCGATTGCGCGGCGCAATAGCCACTGTACGTTTTAATGTGTTCTTGCCTAAAGGCCGTTCCGAAAATGACGTGATTGTCAGTGTGGTGTTCCGGGCAATGAAAATTGTGCGGACATTGGCACAGAGTGTTTGTGTTCACGTCTTCAACGTCCATTCTTTTTTTCAACCGAAAAACCTCGGCATGGTTCTTTGCGCTGACACATTAACCTCTGAAATAGAAAAGAATAGCAATCGATTTAACGGCGTTATCTTATAACGAACTTAAATCGTGTCTGGGTATCGGTAAAGGGTATTTATGAGTAAGGAGTCGATAATGTCATCTGATTTCCTAAATCACATTCATCATTTCGTATGTTGTATTGCAAACTATACGTTGACCATGCCTACGTCGACCATGGCCCCTGAGCTGTAGTATGTCGACTACTTGTTACGTGCCGGTGTCAGACAGTTCACGGCCAGGCATAATGCGCCAAGGCTTGGGCCCCCTCGCCACCACAAGGCCTCTGACACCATCCCCTGGAGCCCACATGGGGACGGGGATATATGGAAATAACTGTATTCCAGCGTTTAATTCATCTTGCAACAATATAACTAGCTCGAACTGAATACCCATGTTAGTAACAAAAAGAGCATCAATCAATATTACTAGATGCCTTAAAAACTCGACCACATGGAATGGTTCCAGGTTCACTTTTAGTGGTCGTTTGTTGAGAGCTTAACATTCGTAAAATGACTGTCGTAATCCCATACAATAGCATGTTACTACTAAAAAAACCCCTTTGACTCCAGTGGTGAATTTACCTGGTCAAACGAGTCCCTAAAGGTCGGTAATTAACAACATGGAACCTATAGATGATTGGAACGGTAATGATAAATGTGGTAAATACAAAAATGATATATGACGTTTCTCTTGATGATATTACGACCTATTGTAGCAGAGTACCATGCAAATGTGTCACATGTACGTGATATTGGGATGTAAATGAAGCGTAACTTTATGCTTTTTGTGTAGGATTGACGAACGAGACAAGGCTGTGCTGACAAAAGACTGAGCCATGGAACAGCAAGGTCATTAGACCTTCGTCCTTAACAATGCCAGCGTATAAGCGTCGGTCGAGCTCTTTCTCGAGTTAGAACACGTCACACAACTAGTGCTCGTGTAGAAAGGGTCTAATCTAATTCGAGAGTACATTTCACTCATGCCTGTTGGGACCCGAGGCTGCAAGGTCGACCAGATACCAAACATATAGAACTACGTGATTCGAAGACTACGGACGTTGGGAACCAACTACTAGATGATCCATTGCATCCTTCAACCCATGAACCAGATTTGAGTCGAACTCCATATCAGAATCAATCTGCCCAGGCACAGTTTCCATGGCTTACAGTCTTGTCTCTCTGGTCCAGAAACATGCATACATCTGTTTCATTCCAAATTTGGTCCTACATAAGAAGTAATAACGCATGCACACGGATCTCTCCTACCGTGTGGGAACGCATAGATATTAAATTATTAATAGCTTTCTCCATGTATTGGATAATAATATCTATCAATAAATTGACAGTTAGTGATGTTTAAACGGTGATGAGCGTGTACACAGTGCATGCAATATATTATCTGTCACCGGGTTCTTAATGGTAAAGGTACTGTATATAGTGCACGCAAAAAAGTAAATAACAATCAGCGTTAAACGCAATGGAAATAGTGAATGCACGCCAAAAAATATAAAGAAAGCTTTGCGAACACCCCAAGAATTAAAGCACATAAACAGTATATAGCCGTACACATTGCATGGGAACAAAGACCTGAAATAGCGGAAAGGACAATGGCTCAATAAATTAAATAATAATAAACATTAAAGGCCACGCATGTAATGCACGACATTAACTAAAATAAGAAAACTTGATAAATGCATACCAAATAGAGCAATTACTATATAAAAGTTAAATTAAATAAGGAATATAACGCCACTAGGGAAAATGATGAAACAATGTCAAAAGCCTGGATAATTATTATGCAATAAATAATATATATTCTCAAGAAGCCAACCAGTAGCATGTTCGATGGTTAAATCAAAGATAAGAAACCAAATTGACCAAACCTAATTTAGCATGCAGTAAAGAAAGCAAATAATTCAATTAAAAAATTAAAGTACAATTGCAATACCAAAAAGCGTGAGGAACTTAGCATGCAGTAAATAAAGCAAATAATTCATTAAAAACATTAAAGTACAATTGCAATACTGTTGTGTTCAAATTAAAGCACAACATTAAAATAGTTAAACAGAGATTTATTGTCAGTTAATTACACATGAGCGGGTAGCGAATGATGATTAGTAAAAATCGTTCCCAAGTTTATATACAACTCTAATGCTGATAAGAGTAGGTCAATAGTAGGTGAACTGGTTTTTTATACAGTACATATACAACATCACTTTCTCCTTTTTTTTATAGTCCTAATTTACTGATAGGTTTATGCTGTCTTGTTGATCTTCTTAACTCCTGCGGTTTATTGTTGACCTCGTCGGATGGTAGGCTCAGAGATGATGATGTTACTTTGTCAGCTGGCGGTAGTGCGCTTGACGTTGTAGGTGACTCTTGTGTTTGAAGGAGGAGCGGCTCGTTCAACCTTTGCCTGTTTGTCGGTGTCTGTAGTGGATACCTTTCGTGATCGTCTTGAGGCTGAATGTCCTTTGGAATTGATGTCTCGACGTGCTACCTTCTGATTTGATTTTGGTGTTTTCTAAATTATATGACCTCCGGACGTAACTTCGTACATGGCCTTGCCGATTGACTTGGAAACTTGTCCCGGGATCCATTTGCTTCCCTTCGCATAGTTTCTCACGTAAACAGCTTCGTTAGGGTTAAACTTCTGGGAACTGATTTGCGATTCCTCCTGGTAGTGAGTCTGATTGTGTGAGTTGCAGAGATCGGGACGAGATAGGATATTCCTGCCAAGCATCAATTCTGCAGGTGATTTGCCTCCTGATGTCGGTGTTCGTCTGTGGGCCATCAGGATAAGTGCCAATCTTTCATCGAGCGTGGCCGATTTATCCTTTCCATCTGATTGTCCATCAGATAGTTTCTTGAGGAATTCCTTGATCGTTCTCACGTTTCTCTCAGCTTGTCTGTTGGACTGAGGGTGGTATGAAGCAATTTTGAGATGTTTCATTCCGTTTCCGAGTACGAAATACTTGAATTTCTCGCTTGTGAAGAATGTGGCGTTGTCAGTGACGAGTGTTGGTATTATTCCAAAACGTGCCATCTTGCTTCGCAGCGCTCGGATGACTAAATCTGTTGAGGTTGAAGGAACAACGTCTACTTCTATCCATTTTGAGAAAGCCTCCACCGTTATGAACAACATCTTTCCTTCCACCGGTCCCGCAAAGTCACAATGGACTCGTCTGCATTGCAACTTGACCTTAGTGAACACATCTCATTCACATTCCTCCCCCGCGCCCCTGCCACATACCGTGCTAAGAACTGTCGAGTGACCTTGACATACCACAAGGAATACAGATTCTAATTGCTGTTTCTTCCCGCGCCCGGTTTCAGACAGTGCTGTGAAATGTCGACTGACCTAAACATAGTAGAAACCTAATCTCCCTTTGCTCACGTCGCGGTTTTTGGTTTGACATTGCGCCCAGTTTCTTTTATAGGAAGTTTTACTGGCATTACTGATTATTTTACTTCATTTAAAGGAAATTCGTTATAGTGACCCTTCCTCTTTTAAAGGGAATCACTGGCGCTGGTTGGGGGGACCAGGGGACCAAATTGTTGATAAACATAATGCTTACCCGCCCGCTGCGAAGATAGCGCCATAAGTTATGGCCAAAGAGCGGGGCGTTTTACCCGGAACTAAGGGCGGTGTCCATCCTAACAGCGCCGGTGACACCATTAAATTCTATAATTTGAACATTGCCATAAACGTAACATAACACTGTGATACCCTTAAAAAGCAAATACAATGCAAGCGCTGAACCCAAAGCTAACAGAAAACGTAAGTTTCACCAATATCAGACGGATTTTAAGTTCCCTAAAACAAATCTTGCTTACCTTTGGGTATCTTTAAAGTTGTTTGGGTTATTGCCATGTAAAATAGAATTGCAAATCACACAAACAAGTACAACAGATTTTGATGCCAGGCCGTTTTCTTGTGGTAGACTACCACGGTAAGAAAAATGGTCCTGCAAATTACGTTTCCCATACTCACCAGAATGGAATTTGCGTGAGAAATCGGTATCGAATACGGGTGGCGTCGTTTCCCTTACTTTGTCTTTATTTGCTGAATCCGTAGAACCTTTGGTCGAGGCCATTTCGTTCCGAATGAGAGCGATGTTTTCGTCCGAACAATTGTTTTCACGTTTTAATCATATTTGACGCGTGCCCTGGAGCCGTATTCTGCAGAAAAGGTATGCTCCTCCTCCAGACTTAAGCTCGCGGATTGGTTGGTCAGGATCGAACTTAGGGCTGTTGGTTGGATATCATGCTGATGACGCCATTTTGACCTAGGGCTGTTGATTGGATGTCCGTACGGGCAGAGGGCCTGAACATTCTGGCTCAGTTCAGTTCTTTACGTAATCGTAACTATATTTCGGTGCAAAGCCAGTAAACACAACTTGAAAGTGCATTTAACTCTCAAAGGTCAGTGCAAGAGACCTTTGACCTTACTGTTCGGTGTATCGTGCCATCTAGCGCCTAAACCGTTAAACAGATTTAACTAATTCACGAACTTTCATTTCTTTCAACTTTACTGCACGTGTAACGTACAGCCGAACTGCGAAGAATAAGGTAATGTAATAATGATGATTTTACGATAATATTTAAAATGTGACTCTTAATTTTAAACAACCATTTGTTTTAATCGTTTTGTCTTCCCTTGTCATGTTTGCATTTACGTTTAATGAGTAATTTGTAAGATAGAAAAATAAATGAAATTGTTAAATAGAAAAATAAATGTGACTGTTCATTTAACAACTTTGAAACATTTTACTCCAATTTGGCAGTTACATTTTGATAAATTCTAGTTTTGCTAACATTCGTTTCTAATTAGTAAGCCATATAGCTTAAGAAATGGCACCAAAACTTAGGAAGGGGACTTATTCCGATGATGAAATGGAATGTCTTGTCTCCCAACTTGAGGCAGTGCCCTCCCTGCTGAATAATCAGTACGGGAAATCTCAGGAGGAGAGGCGAAAAATGTGGCAAACGATTGCTGATCGTTTGAACCACATCAGTGGGCAAGAGCGCACTGGTGAAGAAGTTAGAAAGAAGTGGGCGGCTCTAAAGAGTGCACTAAAAAATAAAGGGGCTACAAGAGCCATGGAAACAAAAAAACTGGTGGAGGAATTAATTGCGCTAGCGAACTGACACCGATTGAGTGTCGTTTAGCCGCATTGATTCCAAGGGCCTCCATTTTTGGGATAGCCGGAGGGTACGAACTTTCCAATGTGCCCTTTAGTGCATCTCTTCCAGGACCTTCATCAGCGCCACAATTTCCTGAAACGTAAGTGACTTTCTGTAATCCAACAATATATGGTAAGGATAGTAAACACATTGTGCCTGACCATATTTGGTACAAGTGTACATTAAGATACTTCATGAACTTGATAAGGTTGGAAATGATCGTGAGTTAAAATGGTTTCACTAACCCATAAATGAGATCATTTACATTTCGAAAAACCTCTTTCAGAATTGTCCACATCCTATTGTTATTGTTTGTACAAACAGTCCCATCCAATGACAGGTGTCACCAGAAGTAAATAGGGGGAAGTACGTATCAAAGGGGGTTTCGA
Source organism: Phalangium opilio (assembly GCF_054372755.1). Taxonomy (NCBI): domain Eukaryota; kingdom Metazoa; phylum Arthropoda; class Arachnida; order Opiliones; family Phalangiidae; genus Phalangium; species Phalangium opilio. The sequence continues at coordinate 2,677,833 of NW_028324162.1, read as the reverse complement.
GAGGCGTCGAGTTATGGTATTTTTCGCGCCTTTCCGCAACCGCGTTTTTGGCGGGAACTCGCGGATGAATACATTTCCCCGAAACTATTTTCTTTTCCTCTGCTCCTGAGTCAAGTCGGCTCCGTACCTTCGCTCTGTAGTCGGCCCGGCAAGCTACGGACCGGGACCGGGAGTACGGAGTCGACTGCCTGGCCCTAGTAACAGCGTAAAATTTTATTCGGCCTGATTTCCTGTTTTAGTACATTTTTAATAATAACTGAATGTTTTCTAAATAAAAAAATATAATAATAAAACTAAATATTTACTGGTTATATTAATTAAGATGTGATTAGAATCAGAATGATCAGATGCGTAAAATTTTAAAATGAACTTAAGCCTCTGCCTAAGCTTAACAACACAACTAGCCTGAATAGTGAACTTTATGACCGAGTGGTGGCTCATGATAGAAAATTTCCCTGGATAAGTTGCCTCACTCTCATTGGACGAATTCAAATTTTGGGCCGCAAATCGTGATTTTACAATAAAGGGACGCCTTACACTAGCTAAAGCTGGAGAAACGTACTTCCCCCTATTTACTTCTGGTGTCACCTAACGTGTTATGTACGTATTTTCATCACTGTTTAAGAAACTATTCCACATCATTTCCCTATTGCAAAAGCATCAGAAGTGAACCTGTGTGAAGTGGTCTTTTCCGCTGTTATTCGTACAATTTTGTTCCCTATTAGAGATTGTTGTTAATGGTATTTATTGCGTAATTGTATCTATTTGTAAATCAAGGCCCTAAAATGTAATGCTTGCCACATTTCAAGCCCTACATCCCGGTGCATTTTACCTAAATGATTAGAGCCTTGTGTACTCAATGACAGCAATAGCTATTGCATCTTTAAAGTTAGTGTCAGCTCTAAACGGTGGATTTACATCAAAAGTGGGCTTGAAATCTTATAATTTGTTTTACCTGTTTACTACGAGGCCAACCGGCTCTCAGATGTAAAAGCAAGCACCTTGAGGAATTATGCAATGTTGTTTGTGACCTAACCCTTCGTCAGAGGGTTCCTGGACAATTGTAGAATGTTACTTGTTGGTCTAGTAACTATTAACAGAGTTATTGTTACATTTACAGCGAGACTTGCAGCTCTTCCTCACAACCTGTACCTTGCGAAGTCGTGTAAGTAACCTAAACATACTGTAGCAAATGGCCTAGTTGTCAAATACTTGTCACCTTACCAACGTTCACTGATAGTTTCATACACAATCCTAAAAATGCCAATATTTGTGACTTCGTCTCACATTGTAATATATTTTAGTTTTTCTTGTCGTATAAACATAATAATCATACGCTTTCAAAGAATTTTCCCGGTAAAAATGCAAGTGTACGACTGGGTAGTATAAACATAATAATCATACGCTTTCAAAGACTTTTCCCGGTAAAAATGCAAGTGTACGACTGGGTAGTTTACCTTTAGTTGCCCAATGTCCAGTTGAACGACCATGAAGGCCATAGGCTTCGTGTGGATATCCCTTCATAAACAAAAGCTTAAAATTATTATTATACAAGTACATTATGAACAAGACACATTGAAATCGGTTTTAATCATTTTGAAAAGGTCTAAACGCAACAATGTTATGATAAGTGTTGAGATAATTCATGGCCAAATTAGATATTTAATTCAAACAATGGAATAGACATATCATAAACGCTCAAAGCAGCTTCTAATTGTATAGTGTTTGTATATACAATTCTTTCCTACATGTCCTATAACACATTTCAATATTTGGCTGTGATTTGGCTCCCTCTCATATTTCAAATACCATGTCAACATTGAACTTCTACACACATTACATTACTAACACGATTCAATACATTAAAATATGACCAAGTTCTTTTTTGTCCGTTAAATAGTCGCCATGACGACGTTTTGGATGTCAGTTGCGTTGAAGGATTTGGAAGCGTCAATGATTCCAGTATGTGTGAAAGCTTTCCGTATATAGTGATATCATGCAAATTTGTTTGAAGAGACCAAAGAATTACTGATTTTCAGGACCTAAAATCACGAGGTTTCAGTTGCTGAAAATCAGTATTTCTTCGTCTCTTGTCAGCACGCACAAAGCTACGTCACATAGGTATGTGCGTGCTGACAACCTAAGCAGGAACAGAGCATGTATCTATTAAGCTGCCGTCGGAAAAAGGGAGTTGCCTATCCTTTAGCGTGAAAACAAATTTCTTCTTGCACATACTTTATTCATGCGATGCGAATATAATTTATTTCTATTCGCAAGCGCTCAAATTAATATTCTTCTTACCTTTCAAGATCAATCTGACTCTCTTTCGCAAGATGTTTCAACCTTTTTTACGAGTTTTGGTAAGATGACATATTACACAGATGGTGAATAATATTAATTAATTCCGTATTATCCAAGATCCCGAGGCAAGCTGCTTAACAACTGTGAGCGGAACCACCAGTGATGGCCAACCGCCACTGTCTCATAGCAATTGTAAGTCGTATACTATACAAACTGTCAGTGTTTTATGAATTGGGTAATTTACTCACGTGCCCAGGCGTTTATTATAACGTTACCTGTGAATCGTTATTTGGTACCGCCTGCTGCGGTAACGAACATAGTCCTCGACACAGTTATTTGGCATCATCTAAGGAATGGGGAAATAATGGCCTTTTTTTTGTTCGTAAACATTTGAACCTTACGGGATGACATTACCTTTTGTCGCAACATTCGTTAAAACAGTTGTCATCTTGCGAAAACTATTAGTAAAAGACATTGCAAATGAAATTGTTTCATTAACACAACAACGAATAAATGACGTACATCTAACACTTACAGTGTGATTGTCCGCTGCTTAGTTTATAGGCTTCTTATTATTTGGTATCATAACTGAACAGCTGAATTGCCTAACGTTCGCAAGAGACCTTTGTCCTTCAAAGAAGAGCTTCTTGTGTCTGCCAATGAAGCTTATGTGCATGAGGAACATCTTCACTCCGTAATGGGAGAACTGGCGGAAAATGAACGGTGAGGCTGGAGCAAGAAGGGGCCAGGCTAGAATATAAAAAAAATTAAGATGGAGCGCAAAGTAGAAAATAAGAAGCATGCAAATGAAACGAAAAGATTGAAGGCCGTGGCTGCTAAGATTCAAGCCGAGGCTGCAATGGTCCAGGCTGAAGCGTTAAAAACCTTAGTTACACGCATGTTTCCTTGAAGTCCTCTTTTTTGGTTCTTTTTTTATTTATTGCATGCAAAATGTGATATGCAAATTGTTTTTTATCATTTATTTAGCGCTTAATTCATGACGCGCCTTTTTTAGATTAACTTCTTTCTTATTTTCATTCTAAATATTTCTTGTACATTTATATTGCACATTTTCATTGGATATTTTCATTATTGTCTTGCTTAATTTCATTACTTTATTTCATGTATTATTTATTTCGCGCTTAATAATTTCTTTCTTATTTTCATTGTATATTTTCATTGTAAATATTTCTTCTACATTTATATTGCACATTTTCATTGGATATTTTCATTACTGTATTGCTTATTTTCATCTATTATTTATTTTGCGCTTAATTTGGCATGCGCTTTTCTCAATCATTTGCTTCATTTCATTTATTATTTATAACACGCAAGATTTGGCGTGCGCTTTAATCTTAATTTAATGTCTTTACATGCTTAGACTGGCATGCGCTTTTATTGTAAATTAATCTAATATAATGTTTTACATGCTTAGTCTGGCATGTGCTTTTATTGTAAATTAATTTAATTTAATGTTTACATGCTGAGTCTGGCATGCGCTTTTATTGTAAATTATTGTAATTTAATGTTTAACATGCTAAATCTGGCATGCGCTTTTATTGTAATTTAATTTAATGTTTTACATGCTTAGTCTGGCATGCGCTTTTATTGTAAATTAATGTAATTTAATGGTTTACATGCTGAGTCTGGCATGCGGTTTTATTGTAAATTTAATGTTTGACATGCTTAGTTTGGCATGCGCTTTTATTGTAATTTAATTTAATGTTTTACATGCTTAGTCTGGCATGCGCTTTTATTGTAAATTAATTTAATTTAATGTTTTACATGCTGAGTCTGGCATGCGCTTTTATTGTAATTTAATTTAATGTTTTACATGCTTAGTCTGGCATGCGCTTTTATTGTAAATTAATGTAATTTAATGGTTTACATACTTAGTCTGGCATGCGCTTTTATTGTAAATTAATGTAATTTAATGGTTTACATGCTGAGTCTGGCATGCGCTTTTATTGTAAATTAATGCAATTTAATGGTTTACATGCTGAGTCTGGCATGCGCTTTTATTGTAAATGAATGTAATTTAATGTTTTACATGCTGAGTCTGGCATGCGCTTTTATTGTAATTTAATTTAATGTTTTACATGCTTAGTCTGGCATGCGCTTTTATTGTAAATTAATTTAATTTAATGTTTTACATGCTTAGTCTGGCATGCGCTTTTATTGTAAATTAATGTAATTTAATGGTTTACATGCTTAGTCTGGCATGCGCTTTTATTGTAAATTAATTTAATGTTTTACATGCTTAGTCTGGCATGCGCTTTTATTGTAAATTAATTTAATGTTTTACATGCTTAGTCTGGCATGCGCTTTTATTGTAAATTAATGTAATTTAATGTTTTACATGCTGAGTTTGGCATGCGTTTTTATTGTAATTGAATTTAATGTTTTACATGCTTAGTCTGGCATGCGCTTTTATTGTAAATCAATTTAATGGTTTACATGCTGAGTCTGGCATGCGCTTTTATTGTAAATTTAATGTTTGACATGCTTAGTCTGGCATGCGCTTTTATTGTTAATTTAATGTTTGACAAGCTTAGTCTGGCACGCGCTTTTATTGTAAGTTAATGTAATTTAATGGTTTACATGCTTAGTCTGGCATGCGCTTTTATTGTAGATTAATTTAATGTTTTACATGCTTAGTCTGGCATGCGCTTTTATTGTAAATTAATGTAATTTAATGGTTTACATACTTAGTCTGGCATGCGCTTTTATTGTAAATTAATGTAATTTAATGGTTTACATGCTGAGTCTGGCATGCGCTTTTATTGTAAACTAATGCAATTTAATGGTTTACATGCTGAGTCTGGCATGCGCTTTTATTGTAAATTAATGTAATTTAATGGTTTACATGCTGAGTCTGGCATGCGCTTTTATTGTAAATTAATGTAATTTAATGGTTTACATGCTGAGTCTGGCATGCGCTTTTATTGTAAATGAATGTAATTTAATGGTTTACATGCTGAGTCTGGCATGCGCTTTTATTGTAAATTAATGTAATTTAATGTTTTACATGCTGAGTCTGGCATGCGCTTTTATTGTAATTTAATTTAATGTTTTACATGCTTAGTCTGGCATGCGCTTTTATTGTAAATTATTTTAATTTAATGGTTTACATGCTGAGTCTAGCATGCGCTTTTATTGTAATTTAATTTAATTTAATGTTTTACATGCTTAGTCTGGCATGCGCTTTTATTGTAAATTAATGTAATTTAATGGTTTACATGCTGAGTCTGGCATGCGCTTTTATTGTAATTTAATTAAATGTTTTACATGCTTAGTCTGGCATGCGCTTTTATTGTAAATTAATTTAATGTTTTACATGCTTAGTCTGGCATGCGCTTTTATTGTAAATTAATGTAATTTAATGTTTTACATGCTGAGTTTTGCATGCGCTTTTATTGTAATTGAATTTAATGTTTTACATGCTTAGTCTGGCATGCGCTTTTATTGTAAATCAATTTAATGGTTTACATGCTGAGTCTGGCATGCGCTTTTATTGTAAATTTAATGTTTGGCATGCTTAGTCTGGCATGCGCTTTTATTGTAAATTAATGTAATTTAATGGTTTACATGCTTAGTCTGGCATGCGATTTTATTGTAAATTAATTTAATTTAATGTTTTACATGCTGAGTCTGGCATGCGCTTTTATTGTAATTTAATTTAATGTTTTACATGCTTAGTCTGGCATGCGCTTTTATTGTAAATTAATTTAATGTTTTACATGCTTAGTCTGGCATGCGCTTTTATTGTAAATTAATGTAATTTAATGTTTTACATGCTGAGTTTGGCATGCGATTTTATTGTAATTGAATTTAATGTTTTACATACTTAGTCTGGCATGCGCTTTTATTGTAAATCAATTTAATGGTTTACATGCTGAGTCTGGCATGCGCTTTTATTGTAAATTTAATGTTTGACATGCTTAGTCTGGCATGCACTTTTATTGTAAGTTAATGTAATTTAATGGTTTACATGCTTAGTCTGGCATGCGCTTTTATTGTAAATTAATTTAATTTAATGTTTTACATGCTGAGTCTGGCATGCGCTTTTATTGTAAATTAATGTAATTTAATGGTTTACATACTTAGTCTGGCATGCGCTTTTATTGTAAATTAATGTAATTTAATGGTTTACATGCCTAGTCTGGCATGCGCTTTTATTGTAAATTAATGCAATTTAATGGTTTACATGCTGAGTCTGGCATGCGCTTTTATTGTAAATTAATGTAATTTAATGGTTTACATGCTGATAATGGCATGCGCTTTTATTGTAAATTAATTTAATTTAATGTTTTACATGCTTAGTCTGGCATGCGCTTTTATTGTAAATTATTTTAATTTAATGGTTTACATGCTGAGTCTGGCATGCGCTTTTATTGTAATTTAATTTAATTTAATGTTTGACATGCTTAGTCTGGCATGCGCTTTTATTGTAATTTAATTTAATGTTTTACATGCTTAGTCTGGCATGCGCTTTTATTGTAAATTAATTTAATTATTTACATGCTTAGTCTGGCATGCGCTTTTATTGTAAATTAATGTAATTTAATGGTTTACATACTTAGTCTGTCATGCGCTTTTATTGTAAATTAATTTAATTTAATGGTTTACATGCTGAGTCTGGCATGCGCTTTCATTGTAAATTAATTTAATTTAATGTTTTACATGCTTAGTCTGGCATGCGCTTTTATTGTAAATTAATGTAATTTAATGGTTTACATACTTAGTCTAACATGCTCTTTTGTTGTAATTTAATTTAATTTAATGTTTTACATGCTTAGTCTGGCATGCGCTTTTATTGTAATTGAATTTAATGTTTTACATGCTTAGTCTGGCATGCGCTTTTATTGTAAATCAATTTAATGGTTTACATGCTGAGTCTGGCATGCGCTTTTATTGTAAATTTAATGTTTGACATGCTTAGTCTGGCATGCGCTTTTATTGTAAGTTAATGTAATTTAATGGTTTACATACTTAGTCTGGCATGCGCTTTTATTGTAAATTAATGTAATTTAATGGTTAACATGCTGAGTCTGGCATGCGCTTTTATTGTAAATTAATGCAATTTAATGGTTTACATGCTGAGTCTGGCATGCGCTTTTATTGTAAATTAATGTAATTTAATGGTTTACATGCTGAGTCTGGCATGCGCTTTTATTGTAAATTAATGTAATTTAATGGTTTACATACTTAGTCTGGCATGCGCTTTTATTGTAAATGAATGTAATTTAATGTTTTACATGCTGAGTCTGGCATGCGCTTTTATTGTAATTTAATTTAATGTTTTACATGCTTAGTCTGGCATGCGCTTTTATTGTAAATTAATTTAATTTAATGTTTTACATGCTTAGTCTGGCATGCGCTTTTATTGTAAATTAATGTAATTTAATGGTTTACATGCTTAGTCTGGCATGCGCTTTTATTGTAAATTAATTTAATGTTTTACATGCTTAGTCTGGCATGCGCTTTTATTGTAAATTAATTTAATGTTTTACATGCTTAGTCTGGCATGCGCTTTTATTGTAAATTAATGTAATTTAATGTTTTACATGCTGAGTTTGGCATGCGTTTTTATTGTAATTGAATTTAATGTTTTACATGCTTAGTCTGGCATGCGCTTTTATTGTAAATCAATTTAATGGTTTACATGCTGAGTCTGGCATGCGCTTTTATTGTAAATTTAATGTTTGACATGCTTAGTCTGGCATGCGCTTTTATTGTTAATTTAATGTTTGACAAGCTTAGTCTGGCACGCGCTTTTATTGTAAGTTAATGTAATTTAATGGTTTACATGCTTAGTCTGGCATGCGCTTTTATTGTAGATTAATTTAATGTTTTACATGCTTAGTCTGGCATGCGCTTTTATTGTAAATTAATGTAATTTAATGGTTTACATACTTAGTCTGGCATGCGCTTTTATTGTAAATTAATGTAATTTAATGGTTTACATGCTGAGTCTGGCATGCGCTTTTATTGTAAACTAATGCAATTTAATGGTTTACATGCTGAGTCTGGCATGCGCTTTTATTGTAAATTAATGTAATTTAATGGTTTACATGCTGAGTCTGGCATGCGCTTTTATTGTAAATTAATGTAATTTAATGGTTTACATGCTGAGTCTGGCATGCGCTTTTATTGTAAATGAATGTAATTTAATGGTTTACATGCTGAGTCTGGCATGCGCTTTTATTGTAAATTAATGTAATTTAATGTTTTACATGCTGAGTCTGGCATGCGCTTTTATTGTAATTTAATTTAATGTTTTACATGCTTAGTCTGGCATGCGCTTTTATTGTAAATTAATTTAATTTAATGTTATACATGTTTAGTCTGGCATGCGCTTTTATTGTAAATTATTTTAATTTAATGGTTTACATGCTGAGTCTAGCATGCGCTTTTATTGTAATTTAATTTAATTTAATGTTTTACATGCTTAGTCTGGCATGCGCTTTTATTGTAAATTAATGTAATTTAATGGTTTACATGCTGAGTCTGGCATGCGCTTTTATTGTAATTTAATTAAATGTTTTACATGCTTAGTCTGGCATGCGCTTTTATTGTAAATTAATTTAATGTTTTACATGCTTAGTCTGGCATGCGCTTTTATTGTAAATTAATGTAATTTAATGTTTTACATGCTGAGTTTTGCATGCGCTTTTATTGTAATTGAATTTAATGTTTTACATGCTTAGTCTGGCATGCGCTTTTATTGTAAATCAATTTAATGGTTTACATGCTGAGTCTGGCATGCGCTTTTATTGTAAATTTAATGTTTGGCATGCTTAGTCTGGCATGCACTTTTATTGTAAGTTAATGTAATTTAATGGTTTACATGCTTAGTCTGGCATGCGCTTTTATTGTAAATTAATTTAATTTAATGTTTTACATGCTGAGTCTGGCATGCGCTTTTATTGTAATTTAATTTAATGTTTTACATGCTTAGTCTGGCATGCGCTTTTATTGTAAATTAATTTAATGTTTTACATGCTTAGTCTGGCATGCGCTTTTATTGTAAATTAATGTAATTTAATGTTTTACATGCTGAGTTTGGCATGCGATTTTATTGTAATTGAATTTAATGTTTTACATACTTAGTCTGGCATGCGCTTTTATTGTAAATCAATTTAATGGTTTACATGCTGAGTCTGGCATGCGCTTTTATTGTAAATTTAATGTTTGACATGCTTAGTCTGGCATGCACTTTTATTGTAAGTTAATGTAATTTAATGGTTTACATGCTTAGTCTGGCATGCGCTTTTATTGTAAATTAATTTAATTTAATGTTTTACATGCTGAGTCTGGCATGCGCTTTTATTGTAAATTAATGTAATTTAATGGTTTACATACTTAGTCTGGCATGCGCTTTTATTGTAAATTAATGTAATTTAATGGTTTACATGCCTAGTCTGGCATGCGCTTTTATTGTAAATTAATGCAATTTAATGGTTTACATGCTGAGTCTGGCATGCGCTTTTATTGTAAATTAATGTAATTTAATGGTTTACATGCTGATAATGGCATGCGCTTTTATTGTAAATTAATTTAATTTAATGTTTTACATGCTTAGTCTGGCATGCGCTTTTATTGTAAATTATTTTAATTTAATGGTTTACATGCTGAGTCTGGCATGCGCTTTTATTGTAATTTAATTTAATTTAATGTTTGACATGCTTAGTCTGGCATGCGCTTTTATTGTAATTTAATTTAATGTTTTACATGCTTAGTCTGGCATGCGCTTTTATTGTAAATTAATTTAATTATTTACATGCTTAGTCTGGCATGCGCTTTTATTGTAAATTAATGTAATTTAATGGTTTACATACTTAGTCTGTCATGCGCTTTTATTGTAAATTAATTTAATTTAATGGTTTACATGCTGAGTCTGGCATGCGCTTTCATTGTAAATTAATTTAATTTAATGTTTTACATGCTTAGTCTGGCATGCGCTTTTATTGTAAATTAATGTAATTTAATGGTTTACATACTTAGTCTAACATGCTCTTTTGTTGTAATTTAATTTAATTTAATGTTTTACATGCTTAGTCTGGCATGCGCTTTTATTGTAATTGAATTTAATGTTTTACATGCTTAGTCTGGCATGCGCTTTTATTGTAAATCAATTTAATGGTTTACATGCTGAGTCTGGCATGCGCTTTTATTGTAAATTTAATGTTTGACATGCTTAGTCTGGCATGCGCTTTTATTGTAAGTTAATGTAATTTAATGGTTTACATGCTTAGTCTGGCATGCGCTTTTATTGTAAATTAATTTATTTTAATGTTTTACATGCTGAGTCTGGCATGCGCTTTTATTGTAATTTAATTTAATGTTTTACATGCTTAGTCTGGCATGCGCTTTTATTGTAAATTAATGTAATTTAATGGTTTACATACTTAGTCTGGCATGCGCTTTTATTGTAAATTAATGTAATTTAATGGTTTACATGCTGAGTCTGGCATGCGCTTTTATTGTAAATTAATGCAATTTAATGGTTTACATGCTGAGTCTGGCATGCGCTTTTATTGTAAATTAATGTAATTTAATGGTTTACATGCTGAGTCTGGCATGCGCTTTTATTGTAAATTAATGTAATTTAATGGTTTACATACTTAGTCTGGCATGCGCTTTTATTGTAAATTAATGTAATTTAATGTTTTACATGCTTAGTCTGGCATGCGCTTTTATTGTAAATCAATTTAATGGTTTACATGCTGAGTCTGGCATGCGCTTTTATTGTAAATTAATGTAATTTAATGGTTTACATGCTGAGTCTGGCATGCGCTTTTATTGTAAATTAATGTAATTTAATGGTTTACATACTTAGTCTGGCATGCGCTTTTATTGTAAATTAATGTAATTTAATGTTTTACATGCTTAGTCTGGCATGCGCTTTTATTGTAAATCAATTTAATGGTTTACATGCTGAGTCTGGCATGCGCTTTTATTGTAAATTAATGTAATTTAATGGTTTACATGCTGAGTCTGGCATGCGCTTTTATTGTAAATTAATTTAATTTAATGGTTTACATGCTGAGTCTGGCATGCGCTTTTATTGTAAATTAATTTAATTTAATGGTTTACATGCTGAGTCTGGCATGCGCTTTTATTGTAAATTAATGTAATTTAATGGTTTACATGCTGAGTCTGGCATGCGCTTTTATTGTAAATCTAATGTTTGACATGCTTAGTCTGGCATGCGCTTTCATCCATCTTTTAATTTAACGTGTTAAATTAATATTCAAGTAATGACGCCGGATTATATAAAACCATATTAGTTTATTATTATTCAGTTTAAGTTAAGTTAGTCATAGTTCTTCATTTCGTTAAAGCACTCTTACTGTTATTACATACTGGTTATAACTACAAATAGTTGAATGCGTCCTACTACAATACTAGCTCTACTTAGCGTAAAACACGAGAGGCACATCCTGAAGGAAACTCACTGGTAGAGAACCGATTGAGGGAGAGAGTGAGAGTGATGCATTATCACTAATTCAGTCTAATCCTAAACTCGGGTTAGGTGCAAAGGTTCTTTATCTCTATCATGTGATTATAGCGAAGATAACGGTTCAGTTCAGTTCAGTTCCAACATGCTCCCCTCTTTTTTCGTTGTCTGAGCTATTATGCTTTATACATCTTTGTTTTGTTTCTGATTTTTTTCATACATTATTATGTTACTTCATTAATACATTGTTATGTTATTTCATTAATACATTGTTATGTTACTTCATTAATACATTGTTATGTTAATTCATTAATACATTGTTATGTTCTTTTGTCACATTATAGCACTTTAGTCTATTATCACCGTTTATATATCACGTTAGTCTTATTATCACATTAATCTATTAATTATTTATCACATTGTCTATTTATATCATAAATAGTATCACTTTGGTTTGTTAATACTGCAACCTTAGTGTGTTGCAAAATTCTTTAATTTTCTAGTTGGTATTGCCTTGGTAAACATATCAGCAATATTATCATTTGTTCTTATGAATTCAACATTAACAAGACCTTTATTAATACAATCTCTTATAAAATGATATCGGATATCAATATGTTTCGTTCTATTATTCTCTATACTATTTTTAGATAAAGCTATGGTTGCCTGATTATCACAATATATGGTTGGCTTTAATTCATTACTTTGTAATCTAAAAATATCTACTAATTCGTTTATGATTCTTGATATCCAAATTACTTCTTTCGTTGTCTCTGCTAATGCAATATATTCAGCTTCGGTGCTTGATAATGCGACTATGTCTTGTTAAACAGTTCTCCATTGAACTGGATTATTGCCAACATTTAGTATGAACCCTGTGGTTCATTTACCATCATCTAAATCCATCCCATAGGATGCGTCGGTATATGCGACGACCGTTAAATAGCTTAATGCGTTATAATTCAATCCATAAGCATTAGTATCAAATACATATTTCAATACTCTTGTTAAATGATCACAATGTATTTTGGCTGGATTTTCCGAGTATCTTGATAAGCTAATTACCGCATGCATTATATCTGGTCTTGTACGTTGTGCTATGTATAGCAATATTCCTATTAGTTGTCGGTTTGGAAAGTCTACTCTTTGCCCATCAGGTGGGCATTGTCGTTTCGAGAATACAACGCCATTTGGTACCGGTATTTCATAGATTCTGGTTAGTGTCATTTCCCAAGCTTCTTTTATTTTTGCAATATATCCCTTTTGATGTATATATGCTGTACTATTCTTGTGAAATTCAAATTCTATCCCTAGAATATAGTGCAATGGTCCAAGGTTGTTTATTTCGAATTCGGATTCAAGTCTTGTCGTTATTTCCTTCATTACTTGGTTATTTTTAGGAATTATTATGATATCATCTACGTATACAAGTAGTATCCCCTTATCTTCATAATGGTAAATACAATTACAACCTTGTAACTTTTTAAAGTTCAAATCATGTAATGTTTTGTCTAACTGTTCATACCACTGCCTACCGCTTTGTTTTAACCCATATAACGCCTTATTTAATTTCCAAACATACTGTTGTTTTCCTGATTGAACAAAACCCTTTGGTTGCCTTAAGTATATATCTTTTTTTAAATCGCCATATAAGTATGCATTCTTTACATCTAGTTGTGTATGAGTCCATCCCAAACACAGGATAAATATGATTACGCAAATTCTTACAAGTGCAAAATTGATAACTGGCGCATACGTCGTCGTATAATCTGATCCAAATTGTTGTGAAAAACCTTGGGCTACTAGTCGCGCTTCATGCCGTATAGTTTCGCCGTTTGCATTCTGTTTCAAGGCGTAAACCCATTTCGTACCAATAATATGTTGGTTTTCTGGTTTCTTCACTAGATCATATACGTTTCGTTTTACAATTGTTTGTAATTCCATATCCATGGCGTCTTCCCATTTATCTTTGTCTTCACTCTCTATGGCTTCTTCGTACGTCTTTGGAATCGTCATACAATGGAATTCAATATTTCCTAACATATCTCTAGCATATCTTGCCTGCTGTTTTTCCATAGGCTTAAATGAAAATTTACTCAGGTCATGCTGGATCCCTCTTTGGCGTAAACAAGCTTTCACTTCATTATGTGATCTCAGCCTTTCCTGTTCATCCGTGATGTAGTAGACATCTATTCTTGGCCCAGATGTTCTCGGTACTTCCTTTCTTCGCCATCCTTTTGGTAAGTCTAAATCTTCTTCTTTATCTGGGAATCTATCTTCTTTCTTCTGAGGTTCCACGTTATCTTTATGGTCTGGGAAATGAAATGTGACCATGTCGTCTTTCTCCTTGGGCTTCACGTGTTATTTGTTGGTACGTTTGGGTCTTCGGAATGTGACTCTTTCTTCATCATCATCAGATTCATGGCTAGTTTCTTCCATATTGTCTTCTACAGATTGTTCCATACTGTCTTCGAATTCGTCATCAGACGTTTCTTCGGCTTCATCAGCAAATCGTACTGTTTTCTTGGTCTTTGCTGGTTCCAAACACTCTTCATCATAGTGTTCTACTATTTCAACCTTCGCGTTAACTTCCTGTATCCCCAATTTATCTTCGTCAAATGATACATGTTTCAGTTCAATTATCTTGTCTTGATCTGGAAACCATATTCTATATCCTTTAGTTTTAATTGCATACCCAATGAAAACACCAATTCTTGATCGGTTTTGTAGTTTGTTTCTTCTTGGTTTGGGTATCAATGCAAATGCCGTACATCCATATCGTTTAAGGTGTCGTACACTTGGTTTCTTTCCCATCCATCGTTCTAAAGGAACTTGATTTTTAAGTTTGTCATGAGGTAATCTATTGTACAGGTATGTAAACGCCATTGCAGCTTCGCCCCATAATTTCAAAGGTAATTTAGCATCTTCTAACATCGTACGAATTCCTTCTGTTATCGTTCTATTGAATCGTTCCGCGATGTCATTCATTTCTGGAGTGTATGTATTGGTTATTTCGAATTCTATTCCCAATTTCTTACTATTATCGTCAAATTGCCTATTACAGTATTCTAAGCCATTGTCTGTTCGTAAGACCTTGATGTCCTTGCCTGTTTGCCTTTCTACGAAGCGTTTAAACTCTTGAAATTTGTCGTACGCTTGATCTTTCGTTTGCATAATATAAATCGTAGCTCTTCTTGTATAGTCATCGATAAACGAAATAAAATATCTGCCACCACATCTTGACGTTATCGGTGAGGGTCCCCATACATCACTATGTATTATCTCTAATGGTTGTGTGGTATTAATTTTCTCACTTTTTCGAGACGGATATTTCGCAGCTTTTGATAATCGGCAAGGTTGACAAACGCCTAACTCCCCATCCAATTTAGGTATGCCTTCGACTAAATGCTTGTCGTGTAATTCCTTCAATTTTCTTTCGTTAGGGTGCCCTAATCGTTGGTGCCATCTCATTATATCATGCGTTTGACTTGTTAAGGTGCTTATGTGCTGCTTACTATCTTGTTCTGGTTCATCAATATGTAATTTGACGTCTGCGACGTATAAATTCTCCTCCGTTAACCTGGCGCTCAGGAAGAATTTCCTCTTCTCATCGTATACCTTTGCTTTTCCATTTTCCACGATAGTCTTGTATCCATTCATATCGAATTTTCTCACTGATAATAAATTTCTATTATACCCTGGTACATGTATGACATCTATCAAATCAATTATTTCCTGTCCATTTCTAATTGATAATGCGACATTCCCTATGCCTATAGCTTTAGCTCCACCTTCAGCTATTTCTACTGATGATTCTATTGGTTTATAGTTTGAGAACCATTCCCTCTTATGGCAAAAATGATGCGAAGCTCCTGTGTCAAATATCCAGGCTTCCTTATCCTTTATCGCTAGTAAGGCTGATGCGAAATGAGCTCGTCTACTTTCATTGTCGCTTGATTGCTTATGTATACAATCTCTTGCATAATGTCCTTCTTTACCACAATTAAAACATATTATCTTAGTTTTATTAATCCTATTCCTTGATTGACTTGTTTTGCGACTATCACTTCTATTGGGCCTAGGCTGATTAAAGTTATTCGGGGTCCTAACTCTACCTCTTTGTTGCAAGTGAGATGAATAACCGGCTTGTTCATAATCATCTTCACAATCTTCTCTCCTTTGCCTATCATATTCTGATATAAGCAACTGTTTCACGTTCTTCGGAGTAAAATCTTTATCAGGCCAATGATACGCTAAAGTCTTGATTTGCCTATAGGCTTCTGGTAGTTTATGTAACATTTGGAAGGCTATTTCCAGGTCCGATATTTGTAAACCCGCTGCTTTCAAATTATCTGCTATCACTATTAAACTTGCTAAGTGTGTTGCCATTGAGCCACCCTTATATCGACAGCTTATAAATTCTGATCGTAAGTCTGCCATACGCGCTTTTGATTTGGGTTCATATATTCCTGCTAAAATATCCCACGCTTCCTTTGCTGTATCGCACTTCTCTATAATACTCTTGTGGGGGTCATCACACGCTAATGATAATTTTGATAACGCTTTCTGCGATCTTCTAAGATATGCTGTTTTCGCGTCTTCTGAAGCTGATGCATCTGGTTCTTTTTCTTTTCCATCCAGGAATCCCCATAAACCATAGTCTAATAATGCCATTCGCATATCGCGCTTCCAGGTCTCATAATTGCAATCATTTAATTTTCGAAATGATAGAGCATTGCCCGCGTTGTTAGTCTCTACGTAATCGGCCATTGTAATTATAAATATTCTCTACTTTACTTTACTTAATTTGCCAGCTTATCATGTCATATAGTACTCGAATACTAATCTTTAAATGCTTATTTACTCCCTTCTTGTTTAACTTCCTAGTACTCCTTAACTTCTCAAATGGTTTTATGATTGGCTTATTTCTGTTTACTAGCTTACTTAATGGTATTATTATTATTATTAAATTATGGTTACAAAAGTTCCATTAAATGTTCACCAGTTCATACTTAGATCACCATTACTATTATACTTAAATTATAGTTATTATCGCACACTGTTCAGTCTTAGGTTTCTTCTTATTATGTGTAACTCACCGCCGTTGTTTGCCCTTTTCTTGTCTTCTGTTGTATGGCTTCTTGTTTCTTAAGTCGCTCTTCCTTGGTTGCTTGTTGTGAGCATGTTTTAACTTGTCCAAGACAGTTCCATTCCTCGATTAGCTGACACACTTGGTCTGGGTTTTCTAACCCTAACTTCCACGTTGTACCAGATTACCGCACTGATTTTGACTGCCCCGTTCGTCGTTAAGCCTCGGCTATATACGTTGACTCCGTCCGCGTAAACTGTTTATTACCGCGTCATTACCATTAATCACGTTAAATATTTGTTGAATACCGTTAAATACCGCGAACCACGCTCTGCTACCATGTTAAATTAATATTCAAGTATGACGCCGGATTATATAAAACCATATTAGTTTATTATTAATCTGTTTAAGTTAAGTTAGTCATCGTTCTTCATTTCGGTAAAGCACTCTTACTGTTATTACATACTGGTTATAATTACAAATAGTTGAATACGTCCTACTACAATACTAGGTCTACTTAGCGTAAAACACGAGAGGCACATCCTGAGGGAGACTCACTGGTAGAAAACCGATCGAGAGAGAGAGATGCATTATCACTAATTCAGTCTAATCCTAAACTCGGGTTAGGTGCAAAGGTTCTTTATATCTATCATGTGATTATAGCGAAGATAACTGTTCAGTTCAGTTCAGTTCCAACACGCAGCGCGAAATTTGGTTGTGAATGACTTCGGACATTGATTATTGAAAGCCTTGAAGATTGCGCGAGTTTGTACACAACCCGGATAAGTCAAGGATTTAGATTTTTTCGTTAGAAGCAGGGATGCCCTATTGTTTATCAAACCACGCATCAAACGATGCTTAATATGAGCATAGGTGTTCTAAAATTAACTGGGTTATCGGGAAAAATCTCGTCTCGAATAACGTGACAGTGGGGGTTTTCAATTAAAACTTTCGTATGAACTCTGGATCAATACGGATCGCTTGCTAAATATGTAGAGACGTTTTGGCTTAAAACTTCTAAGAAACCTCTATAAACAGAGTTCTCCGAAATTATGCGTATATGGCTTTTGTGAACGACCTGGCGCTCTTTATCTGATTTCATGAAGTAATAGAGCAATATCGGAGCAGGCACCGTAAGGATATGTTTCCCCTTATAATTTTCTTGAAAGGCATACTTAGTGAAGATTATGTTACTAGGCCTAGTTTTAAAACGTTTCAAATATCATTTCTGGAAATGATTTAGAAATAGAAATATTTGTAAGGGACACCTAGCAAAAGGTTTTTTTTTCATCACCAAATGAGGAGATCGCGAACCAAAGATGAGATATATCCCTGGAAATAAAAAGCTTTCCATTATTTTTTCTTCATATACACCACGTGCATTTTCTTTCGCTCTCACCGATGAAGTCATAAGTCTGTCGATGTACCCTGCTAAATCTGGGAAAAATTGAGCCATGGTTCGTCTAATAAATTTCCCGGTCACGTACCCTAGACTCCCATGAACTGCTACCAGAATTCCGATGGATTCGATTAAAAGCCCGTAAAAACGACTTAGAAGTGAACTACTAGTCCCGTCTCTACTAAGTCTCTATTGTGTAATAATATTCTAGTTGGGAGGAGGTGACACTATCCATGCGTGGTGAAAACGGGGGTAAACCTACGGTACACCGCGGTGCCTGAGCACAGCTTTCTCGGAGGAGGTGAATCCTCCCATGCGGAAAGGATGTGCGTCCTAAAACTAAACGTACCGAAAATTGTTCAGTTAAAGAAAACTGTTTCAACTTATCGATCTATTCGGTCTCTAAAGGAAATTTTGTAATTTACTAGACAGTTCTAACCTGGGACACTTACCTCTAACCTTAATTAAACATGGTGGCATGGAGGATAAAATTAAAAAGACTGCAGGTTTATACTTTATACTCTGTTTAAACAAGAACGTTTCCAGGAAACCCATAAAAAATATATACCATAAGTTCTTATGATATGTTCCATAAGTTTATCACTGGTTACTGAAAACTTGTCATAAAGTGACGTGAGTGAAACATAATAGATTTTCGTAAAGTGACGCACTGTCAATGGCTTGGTACAGGCTAAAAAGAATGTTGTCAATTCCCGCGTCGTTCTCGACTCTTAGTGAGTCTCAAGCATTACTCAGTGTCAAACTTATGGAACATATCTTATAAACTTATACCCACAAAACAGTAAATTTTATCTCAAAATGGTAATTGGTAATTTCCCGAAATTATGATAATTCCATTATCCCAACTTAAAAGATAAACAGACCTTGAGCGTTTGTTTATTTTTCGGTCCATGTAAGACCAAGCGGAAGAGGCGCGAATAATGATGTTTACCGTCTTCTAACTGTAAAATCTTAAATCCCGTGCCTAAATAAAATAAATAGTGCGTTTTTAAAAGGTATGTTGGAAGTTAAGGGGTGTTTATGTATGGCGATTTCGAGTCGAAAATATTCTATGACCTATTGTCGTCCGGGCTACCCTTTCCAAGTTGTGTTTGGAGTTTTTTACGAATGACCCAATAGAATTAACAAGAGAAACTGAAAGACAATGGTAATTTAATTAAGGGGTCAGCCCTAAAACACTCCAAACATAACTATAAAACGGTGGCCTGGACGACGCAATGTCATATGAAGCATTTTCCACTCGAAATCGCCCAAAGAACATCCCAATTTTTTTTTGATTGAACTTTCACAAACAACGAGTATACAGAGACACAATTATTAATCTTAACTGTTCTTGGCCATGCATGGTTTGAGAAACAATATCGCCACCTTTAGCGCATACGTCAACAATTTTGATACCTTATTCAGTGAGACGGCGAAGGAGGCTCTAAAATCGTACACTTCAAAGAAGGAATTTTGTGAAATTCTGATTCGTTTTATTCTCAAGGCGCTTGCCAAGAGTATATTGTTTACACTCTCATAGGCAGCTCGTTAGACGAAACGCTGATAAGTTTCCGATCTTTTTTCCCGACTCTTAAAATGTTGTAAAAAGGAGAAACGTTTCTACGCGCGATATATAGAATTGCCATGATTTTTTTCGCTGCCTCCACGGTTTTTTTTTCTCTTTTTTTTAGATTTTGCCATATTTTCTCGCAATCCCTTTTGGTTCTTTCTCTAACGGAATTCGTGAGAAGGTGATAGGTCGCCGGAAGGAAAGGTTTCCTCTTCCTATAGGGAATTCCCGCTCCCGTTACGAAAACGGGACTTAATGAAAAGTCCTTTTCGTTTTTAACGCCTTAGGTGCCTCGAGATCTTAGGGGCTTTTTCCTTTTGAAACTCAATGGAATCCCCGAAGCGAATAACGAATTTAAGCCAAATAATAGTGTTTTTTATCCTAATATTACTTTTTAAACGGTTTTTCCTTATTCTTCTCTTTTTTGCATTAATGCTGGCGTACACGTGAACATTTGCGCTTCGATGCCTAATTTACGTCTGTTTGGTCCTTAAATTAACTTCAGACATTGCCTTACTATTGCTGTTAATATAAAAATATTAGGTCGTGCAGGTTTAAATTGAGGGTTTAAAAAGGTAATTCGCTAGTTTAAATCAATTAAACCGTGATTCAGCATCCACATTAGCGGTGATGATAACACCACAAGTCTATCTTACTCTCCTTACGACTGAGTCGATAACTTATCTTTAGGTAGAGGAGGGTCTTCTGGTGTCCGATTTGTCGGAAACAGAAAATATGATCTACTAAGTTTTGTATCTCAACGTTAATCCGACTTAACCAAGGGAGGTTATCACAATTGTATTCTGACGAAAAACGTTTAAACATAGATGGCGCAAGCTGTCTTTAATTTTGCTGTCTCTTATAAATAATGTTGTTACTATTGGCCAGTGATGGGCACTATCAAATCATTTTGAATATGATAGTTATTTCGATAGTTCGTAAACATTTTGGTGATCATTCTATCAATTTTGATATTGATATTAGTACCAAAAATGCAAGGTGAAAAAATTGAGTTCGACAATTTGAAAAACCTGTATTATTTTGAGAGTTTTGCTGATTCGCAAATCTTAGAGGCGATTTGATTTGATCGAAGTGTTTATGCGTTAAAAGAGACTGAAAATTATATTTCTGATTTTGATAGTTCATAGTTACAGTTCAATCAAGGATAGTTCATAGTTGATCTTAGCAGCAAACTTACGTAACACCAAAATCATTGCACCCCGATGAAATAGTAAATTTTTTAACCAAGGCTAAGCATATGCTTAGAATTCTTTTTTCCCAAGACATTTTTCGTGCGATGCAGGTGATAAGAAGCCAGTCTCCTCTTTACCTTTATACTTTT